>NC_045635.1:112411243-113036243 GCF_009829155.1 Mustela erminea | reverse complement strand
AGATTTGAGTTATCATCTGGGGTCTCTTGCTTTCACCCCAAAGAACTCTCTTTAGTTTTTCTTGTAAAGTGGGCCTGCCAGGGACACCTAGCTGGCTCAGTCAGAACAGCATGTGACTCGATCTCAGGTGTGTGAGTTTGAGCCCCAGGCCAGGGGTAGAGATTACTAAAAACAAAACAAAACAAACAAAACAAACAAACAAACAAACAAAAACTTTAAAAAATCATTTTAAAAAAAGGAGTGTCTGGCTGGCTCAGTTGGTGGAGTGTGTGACTCTTGATCTCAGGGTTATGAGTTTGAGCCCCACATTGGGTATAGAGAATACTTAAAATTGAAATCTTAAAAAATAAAATCTTTAAAAAAATTTTTATGAAAATAAAGTGGGCCTGCTAGACTATATCTTGGGTCTTAAAACAGAGATGACATTTTCTCTGACCATATGTAATTACACTAGAAATCAGTTCCGGTAGATCACAGCAACAGCGAAAACTTCTAAGCTCTTAGAAATTCAGCAACTGATTTCTGTATAATCCATGGGTCAAAGCAAAAACCTGAAGGTAAATTAGGAAATATTTGGAAAGAGCTGAATAATAATACAATATATCAAAATCTGTGGAATGTAGCTGAAATGGTGCTAAAAGGAAAATGCCTGTCTAAGCATTTTGCCCATTTTTCTAGAATTGCCTGCCTTTTTCTTAATTGTTTATAGGAATTCCTTATATATCTTGAATAAAAGCAAGCCCTTTGTCAGTTTTAGAATATCTAAATATCATTTCCTACTCTGCGCCTTGCTTTTTACTGTTTTAATAGTGTCTCTCCATAAGCAGAATTTCTTAAATGGATGTAGACCTGTTTATCAACTTGGTCTTTTATGGTATATGGTTTGTGCCTTTGGTCTTTTTAAAGAAATTGTTGCTTTTGCAAAGGTCATAAACATATTCTCCTTTGCTTCCTTGTGGGCCTTTTGTTGATCTACCATTCTCATTTCGACCCACAATACATTTTGGCTCTTTTTGACCCTTTGTATCTCTGTATAAATATTATAATCAATGTGTCAATTTCTTAATGGAAAAAAACAACTTATTGGGATTTTGATTGTTACTGCATTGAGTTCACAGATCAACTTGGAGAGAATTGATATCTTTATCATTTTGAGTCTAGTAATCCATAATGATGGTATAGCCTTCTATTTTTATGTCTTTGAATTTTCTCAATATTTTGTAGTATCCAGTATAAAGCTCTTGGGCATCTTTTGTTAGATTTTGTTCCTAATTAATGGATGTTATTTGAGACTATTGGAAATGGTATCTTTAGAAACTTCCATTTCCTGTTTATTTGATGCTGGTTTATAAAAGTACACTTGATTTTTGTTTTCATATATACCCATCCAGCAGCTTGTTAAATCTGCTTATTTTAATAGATTTTCTGTAGGTTCTTTTGGATTTTTTTTTTTCAAAATCATGTTGTTGTAAATAATGACAGTTTTATTTCTTCCTTTTCTGCCTTATGCTCTTTATTACTTTTTCCTGTATTATTGTACTGGATTCCAACTCTGATATTGAACAGGAGTGATGATAATAGAATTCTTTGCCTCATTCTTTTTTTTTTTTTTTTACAGATTTTATTTATTTATTTGACAGACAGAGAGATCACAAGTAGGCAGAGAGGCAGGCAGAGGGGAAGTGGGAAGCAGACTCCCCACTGAGCAGAGAGTCCTATGTGGGGCTGATCCCAGGACCCTGGGGTCATGACCTGAGCTGAAGACAGAGGCTTTAACCCACTGAGCCACCCAGGTGCCCCTCTTTGCCCCATTCTTGATCTCAGGGGAAAAATTTTCAGTAACTCATCATTAACCATGATGTTTGCTATAAATATTTAATTTTTCATAGGTGTCCTTCATAAGATCAAGAAAGTTCCTTTCTTTTCTTTTCTTTTCTTTTTAATTTTATTAACATATAATGTATTATTAGCCCCAGGGGTACAGGTCTGTGAATCGCCAGGTTTAGAAACCTCACAGCAGGGGCACCTGGGTGGCTCAGTGGGTTAAGCCGCTGCCTTTGGCTCGGGTCATGATCTCAGGGTCCTGGGATCGAGCTCCACATTGGACTCTCTGCTCAGCAGGGAGCCTGCTTCCTCCTCTCTCTCTGCCTGCCTCTCTGCCTACTTGTGATCTCTATCTGAGAAATAAATAAATAAATAAATAACTTTAAAAAAAAAAAGAAACCTCACAGCACTCACCATAGCACATACCATCCCTAATGTCCATAACCCAACCACCCACCCCTCCCCCACCCCACCGCCCCCCCTCCCCCACAACCCTCAGTTTGTTTTGTGAGATTAAGAGTCTCTTATGGTTTGTCTCCCTCCAGATCCCATCTTGTTTCATTTATTCCAAGAAAGTTCCTTTCTATTACTAATTTGCTACAGATCTTTTTTTCTAACCATGAATACATGATTATATATTATTATTATTATATATGATACATACATATATTTTTTCAGACAAAAAAGCAGAACCTTTACTTCCAGCCCACTCCCTGGACCTCTGTCAGAGGCACTGTAGGTAGAAGGCAGAGTAAGCCCTTCTCAAGCATTCCAGAACCCAGCAGGGACCCCCACGCCTGTCACTCTATGTGGCACACCAGAGAGAATGGGAAGCCAGACACGCAGGCTCATCTCTGTGCATTAACAGAGGCTTGCCGGAGAAGGCACGGACATCCTAGACATTCGAATCTAGAGAACGGCTTTCTCCGGGGAGGTCCTCAAGCCTTTCTTTAGAGTCAGGGGCAACAGCTGGAGCAAGGTGTAGGGCCCAGACCAGCGAGTGCCCCTGTGGCCTGGTAGCCACGCTCACTGGAGTCCGGGGGGGTCATGGCCGTGCAGCAGCCACACGGCGAGGCACCATAAAGGGATCCAGGCCAGTGTCCTGTGAGGAAGCGCGGTAGCGGCTCTGCTACCTGCCACAGGATGGTCTCAGCCCAGCTGATGGCCTCCCTGCAGTCCCCACAGCCCGAGAACACCACAGCCCCAGTAGGCTGAGGATTTTGCTGTCATCTTGGACCTGCATCTCCTGGCTATCAGGAGGTGGCCGGGGCGCCGGGGAAGGGAGCCGGCTTTCTGGTCGTGCTCCATTCTGTCTGCGGCCATGTCTGACTGTCTCTGCCCGCTGCTGGGATGCGTCAGATGCGCGCTGGGCAGGGCACCCCCAAGCCATTCCCGAACCCTGACTCTTTGCAACGTGGCCCTCCCTGCTCCCCATCCCAGACTTTCTAGGAACAGGACCCGAACCCGTCCTCCCTCGCAGCTTCTCAGGGCAGGTATCATGCTTGCCTCACCTTGGGAAGGGTGAGGCATAAACCCCCAATTTTTCCTGGACAGAGCTGCAACCCTCCCCTCACCGGTAGTCCCAGAGACACGACCAGATTCCTCAAACACGGGGCTCTTTGGGATAGAGCCAAGCACCCTCATCCCAGGATCCCTAGGATTGGGACCAAGTTTCCCTCATCTTGAGCTCCTTGGGTCAGTACCAGTACCCTTGGCCCAGATTCCTAAGAATGAGACTGAGCACTCCTCACCCCAAATTCTGGAAGGTAGGGACCAGGCTCCCTCCCTTCAGCGCCTCCTACACTCCAAGCTCCCTGAGACAGAGCCAAGAGCTCTCATCCAAATGCGCCTCAAAAACAGAAACTGACCCCTTCTCCTACACTCCAGGATCCCTAAGACAGACCCCAAGATTCCCACTGTCGATCTCCCCAACCCAGGTCACTCAGAAACTCAGGAAGAGACGCTTGACACAGAGGGCTGCTTGGGCTCCTTCTTGGGGTTGGGTCCCTGACCCAATCAGGGTCTCCACCGCCATAGTCTGCCCCCGAAGTCCAGCTGGCCACAGGCACCTCCTGCCTCTTGCTGGGTTCAGGTTCTCACCACCACAGTCATCACACCTCCAGCTTGATCTGGAGCCAAGGTGGTTCTTCTGAATGTTATACGAATGTTATATTTTAAAACATTTTTCTGCATCTACCAATATGATGATGATAAGATTTTTAAATTTTTTTCTATTTATGTGGTGACTCCATTTATTCACTTCAGAATATTAGCCTTTAGTTTCCTAGAAAGAAGTCCTTTGTTTCAGGCATATATAGTTCTCTGTATATAGTTCATGATTCATTTGCTAATACTATATAGTTAATTTCACATTTATGCTCGCAAGAGAGGTTTTTCAGCAATTTTCCTTCCTTAGAATCCCTATTAGGTTTTGTAACAAGATTATTTTGGCCTCATAAAAAGAATTTAGAGATGTTTCACTCTTTTTCTATTCTCTGGAAGTGTTTGTGAAGATGAGCTTTTTCCTTTTTTTCTTTTCTTAGATGTCTAGAGGCATTCACCGGTTCGGCCATCTGGGTCTTGGGCTTTTCTTTGGGAAGATGCTTAACCAGATGCTTCAGTTACTATAATAGATAACAGATTCTTTAGACTGTGTTCTGTTTATTGTTCTGTCACTTTGGTAAGTTGTGTTTCTCTAGCAACTTATTGTTTCGTACAAGTTGTCAAGCTTGTGCGCTTAAAATGCTATTCATTGTGTTCTGATATTATTTTTTTGTTCCCATTGCTTACCTTCCAAGCAGTTGAGAATTTCGGAGTCACCTGTGTGGTACAGATGTGCAGCTTTTATTGTGGTGAGAGAACATACGGTGAATGCTTTGAATCATTTGAAATTTGTTGAGGCTTGCTTTGTGACTCCGTATATGGTCAATCTTGGTAAGTGTTACATTTATGTTTGGAAAGAACACATATTCTGTTATTGTTGGATAGTGTTTTTTATATATGTAATGTATATACATACACTATGTATATATATAAAATATATGGCTAGATACCTAGATGTATTGAATTTGCTAATGGTGTTATTTAGATCTTCTGCCTCACTAATTTTTTGTTTCCTTATTCTACCAGCTATCGAAAGAGGTGTGTTCAAACTTCTTACTGTGGTTGTGGATTTGTCCATTTTAGTTCCCTCAAGTTTTGCTTTATACTGGTTATGGGTACATATAACTCTACAATTTGCTGTTTTTTCCTAGTCGATTGATTCCTTTATTATTAGTAGTACAGCTATATCAGCATTCTTGGGCTTAGTGTTTGCAGGATACATCTTTTAACCACTCTTCTACTCTTTTTCTCTTTTTTTTTTTTTGTTAAGATTTTATTTTTAAGTCATCTCCACACCCAACCTGGGACTTGAACCCACAACCCCGAGATCAAAACTCACCCGCTCCACTGACTGAGCCAGCCAAACACCCCCACCATTCTTTTACTTTCAACTAATATTTTTAAAGATTTCCTTATTTGTTTGAGGGGCTGGGGAGAAGGGGTAGAAGGAGAGGGAGAGAATCCTCAGACTCCACGCTGAGTAGGGCTCGATCCCAGGACTCTGAGATCATGATCTGAGCCCAAATCAAGTTGCCTGTTTGACCAACTGGGCCACCCAGAGGCCCTGTGTAGTTGGGTTTTGTTTTTTATCCAGTTGGACAATTTTGACCTTCTGGCTGGTATATGTAGTCCATTCACTTTTAAAAGACAGCTTTATTGAGAGATGTAATTCACATACCACACAAGTCACCTGTTTAAAGTGTATGTTTCAGTGGCCTTTAGTATCGTCACAGAGTTGTGCTGTCCTCACCACAATTAATTTTAGAACATTTTCATCACCAGCTCATTCGCTTTAAATGAAATAAGAGGGGCGCCTGGGTGGCTCAGTTGATTGGACGTCTGCTTTCGGCTCAGGTTATGATCCTGGGGTCCTGAGATTGAGTCCCACATAGGGGCTTCCTGCTCCGTGAAGAGACTGCTTCTACCTCTCCCTCTACCTCTCCCCTCTGCTTATGAGCTCTCTCTCTCTCTCTGTGTCAAATAAGTAAATAAAATCCTTTAAAAAAAAGAAATTAGAAATATATTTGGGGTTTTAATGGCCACCTTCCCCCCCCCCATTTGATTTACTTGTTTCATGTTCCTTTCTTCTTCTTGGTTTTCCTTTAGATTTACCTTTGATGTTGTTATTCAAATTTTCTACAAGCTTGGTTGACTGTATATTCTTCTGTTATTCTTTGAGTGGTTACCTTAGAAATTACATGTGCATCCTTGACTTGCTGCAGTCTAAAACATATTATTTCTTTTCCATTTTCCCAGTAATGTTATCATCTTAAAGCTCTTTAACTCCATTTATGCTCTCATTTTGCATTATTGTATCCATGCTTAAAAAAAGAAGGAAGCTGGGGCACTACGCTGGCTCAGTTGGCAGGTAGAGAATGCAGCTCTTGATTTCGGGGTCGTGAGTTCAAGCCCTACATTGGGTGTAGAGCATACTTTAAAAAAAAGAAGAAGGAAGCTAATACACATAATTGCAAATTCCAGAGACAGGACTAGTTTTAGTGTGACTAATTCCAGGAGCTTAAATCCAAAATAAACCTCTTTCTTTATCCCCTTTGTTTCCTTGGGTTCTGGATACATTTTAGATGGGCCATCCCACTGTTATATTAAGCCTTGGAATACTCACAATACTTTCGACCAAAGTTTCAGGGCTGGTACATGCTGGTTTTTATGAGTCCATCTTTGGTCACATACCCCTCACTTAACTAATCACCATGGTATTTTATTGGCCAGATCTGTATCACATCCCGAACTCTAAAGTTAGGTATTAGGATCAACCGCACTCAAATTTCATGATGTCATGCATTTTAATTGTCTCTCTCTTTAAATATGTAGAGATATCTACATATCTCTCTGTATATATAAATATCTACAATAGCTCATATCTACAATTCTCTCTCTCTATATATATATGTATGTATATGTGTGTGTATATGGATACACACACACACACACACACACACACACACACATATATATATATATTTAAAGATTTTATCTTTAAGTAATCTCTACACCCCGTATGGGGCTTGAACTTACAACCCTGAGATCAAGAGTCATATAGTCTACTTACTGAACCAGCCAGGTGCCCCTAAATCTCTCTGTATATATTTTAAATGCTACTAAGCATTGTTATTATTGTTTTCTACAATCAAATTGACCTGTTTTTACCTGCATGCTTAGTCGTCCATTGTTCTTCATTCCTTCCTACTTTTTTTTAGTATCTATCTGGGATTATTTTCCTTCTGCCTAAAGAATTCCCTTTAGTGCCAGCTTGCTGGCTATAAATTTGCCCAGATTTCATTCGTCTGACATATCTATGGCACCTTCCTTCTTAAGGATATTTTCATTGCTTATGGAGTTCTAATTTTACAGTCGTTTTCTCTCACACGATAATAATGTCATTCCATTATGTTCTGGCTTCTATTGTTTCCACTGAGAAGTCAGGGTTTTTTTTTTTTTAATGCAATGCTTTATTTGCAAAATGTATAATTAAAATGACATGGTGTTTACCCTTTTTCATGCACCACTACTTTGGAACTGACACTTTTCCTTCAAAATGTGTAATTACGTATAAATGCGCTCAACATTTAATATCTTTGTTTTTTAAAAGTATAATGCAGCGCATTTCTTTGGCATACTCTGGCAATTTCTTCCACTTATAAAAATTTGAATTTACAAATTTATTTTCTCAAGTTCTTCAAAATGAAACTCTGTAAGTGTGTATGTCTAAATGCACTCTTTGGGTGCATGCTATTCCTTTGTTGCATAGGTATCTTTTTCTGGCCTCAGATATCATTCTCAACTTTCTGCACTCCAACTCATCTGGTCACTCAGGACTCAAACTTTGAAATCCTCTGGAATCCTTCCCTTCCTTCATCTATTTTTATTTTTTTTTTAAATTTATGTGTTTATTTGAGAGAGAGAAAGAGAGTGGGGCGGGATGGAGAGAGAAGGGAAGCCCAATGAGGGACTTGATCCAGGACCCTGAGATCATGACCTGAGGAGAAGCCAGGAGTTGGATGCTGAACTGATTACACCACCTGGGGTACACTTATTTTCTTATTTATTTATTTTTTAAGATTTTATATTTACTTGAGACAGAGAGAATGAGAGAGAGAGAGAGCACGAGTAGGGGAAGGGGGAGGGAGAGGGAGAAGCAGACTCCTGGCTGCCTGAGGAGCCCTACACCAGGCTCAATACCAGGGATCAGGACCTGAGCTGAAGGCAGACCCTTAACCAACTTAGCAAGCCAAGCATCCCCATCTATTTTTTATATTACATCAATGAATAAAGGAAGCCGGCAACAGAATTGGATCAGGTGAGATGCTTATATTTCAAATATTTGTCTTGGAATATATGGATTGGGACTATACAATAAAGTAAGTGGGATAAGATGTGAATGTAAACCCATATTTCTGATAACCTTCTTGATAGTTAGAAAGACCTTTGCTTGACTTTTTGTTGTGTCTCATTAGAGTGTCTCATTCTTTACCTTGAAATCGAGACGAAGAGGCGCTTATACTGGGAGAATGAGAAACATTTGCTCTGCCATTTCCTTTGTGCTCATATTATTGACACTCACTCCAACCCATGGATTCTTTGCAGAGATCTTCTAAAACCACTTATCCATTGGTTTAGCTAAAATTAGATGATATTTTGGATAGTACATTTAACCCTCCACAGATAAACTACAAACCAAAAAGCCAAGGAGTGTGGGCGAGCACCCCTGGCAAGTTACACGTTTTGCGGAACGCTCCTTCTTACCCAAGAATCCCCCAGGACTTGTATGTGACCATCTGATATCTGGATCCTGGGAAGACGCTGATTTCAATTTGCATATTAAACATTAGTCAAGCTGACTTTTAAAAATTTCTTTGCTGGGTGCCGTGGTGGCTCGACGGGTGAAGCGTCTGCTTTCCGCTCAGGTCATGATCCCAGGGTCCCGGGATCAAACCCTGCATCGGGCTCCCTGTTCAGTGGGGAGTCTGCTTCTCCCTCTGCTCTTCCACCCCCACTAATGCTGTCTTTCTCCCAAATAAATAAATAAATAAATAAATCTAAAAAAAATAAAATAACAATTTCCTTGGATTAAAAAAAAAAAACTGCAGATAGAAGTTCTGGTACTTTCTTACAATATCCAGTGGAGCCTTTGGCACCTCCCCCTGGGTATATACACCCCATTTGGAGGATCTGTACTATTCTCGGTGCTGGATGGATGTCCCATAAGTAGGGTAGAACGAACTCACCACAGTAGTCAGACATTCCTCTTCCTCCTTCCTATCCCAACTCAGAGGGTCTCAGTGCAGAGAGATCAAAAGAGAAGGCAACCCCCTACTCTGCTCTAGACTCAAGTTGGGTACTCTTCTCTGTCCTGAGACAGGAGAGCTTGAAGAGCTCTGAAGCTTCGAAACCAGGTGACTGAGCTTGAATTACTAAGATGGAACTGTGTTAGTTGTTGCAGGGACGGGAAACTTGGGGATTGGACTGAGCACCTAGGTCACTGAGACAGGTGAAAAGTGGGAAAGTGAAGTTCATTGGAGTAGAATGGTAATCACATTTTGTCAAAAAAAAAAAAAAAAAACAAATTATAGGGAAATATCATCTTTCTTTTTTTTTTTTTTTTAGATTTTTAAAAGATTGTTATTTATTTGGGTGCCGGGTGACTCAGTGGGTTAAAGCCTCTGCCTTCGGCTCAGGTCATGGTCCCAGGGTCCTGGGATCCAGCCCCGCATCAGGCTCTCTGCTCAGCAGGGAGCCTGCCCCCCCCTCCCACCGCCTGCCTCTCTGCCTACTTGTGATCTCTGTCTGTTAAATAAGTAAATAAAATCTTTTAAGAAATTGTTATTTATTTGACAGAGAGAGACACAGTGAGAGAGGGAACCCGCCCCTCCCACTCATGATCTCACTATCTCTGTTGCTATCTCTGTCTCTCTCAAAGAAAGTCCTTTTTTTAAAAAAGGGTAGATAAAAGTAAACCGGCACATAGTAAGCACCCCAATAAATGGCAGGCAGAGTCATCCTCGCCATCCCCACCAGCCAATTTATCATCGGTTGCAGCCGCCGCTCTTTCTGCTAAAAGTGAACCATTTGGTAGACTCTCCACAGGCTCTGCGGAAACTGTTCTATCTTAAAAGAAGATACGAGGCTGCCTTTCCCGGAACTCCTATATCCTAATGGGTAATAGGCTACGAGCCTTGTTCGTGTAATTGCCACACTAACCCTACAAAAGGGAAACTGCATTTCGCAGATAAGAAACATCGCTGAGGTTTAAAGATGTTAACCGACCAGCCCAAGGTCGCACAGCTAGTTCAAGGTGGGACCCTGCTATTTCCACCAGACCACACTGCCTCCCGCTGAGTATGGGTCTCATACTGGAGAACCCTGCTGACAGTACTGAAGTGTAAGTAGCACTGATTTGGGACCCCTGGGTGGCTCAATCATTAAGCGTCTGCTGTAGGCTCAGGTCATGATCTCAGGGTCCTGGGATGGAGCCCTGCATTGGGCTCTCTGCTCGGCAGGAAGCCTGTTTCTTCCACTCCCCCTGCTTGTTATTCCCTCCCTCGCTGTCTCTCTTTTCTGTCAAATAAATAAATAAAATCTTTAAAACAAGTAACACTGAAAGAAGGTGATCGTGTTGACAGTCACTTGGAGTTATAACAAAGAGAATGAAAAGCATACTTGTAAGCAGATCCTTGATTTTAGGGAAGTAGATTTCAAAATGTTTGGGGAAGTCATTTCTAAGGCTGATCATGCTGTTGTTAAGGCAATTTGTCTTTTTCTCTCTGGCTGCTTTTAAGACTTTGCCTTTAATATTCAGGCAATTTTACTATGACATGCCTATATGGGTTTTTTTGTACATGAGTATTTAGCCTCTAGATAGAATTTCTTCGATCTGTGTGTTAACATCTTTACTCGGTTTTGGAAAAAGCTCATCATAATCTCTTCAACTATTACTTCTGCCCCATTTGTCCTCTCTCCTCTCCTTCTAGGACTTAAATTACATATATATTAGGCATTTACAATGTGTCCCACATTTCTGTGTTCCTTTCTCTGTTTTTTGTATTCCTTTTTTTTTTTTTTCCTCTCTGTACTACGGTTTAAGGGCTATGTATTTACCAGTTCAAGGATTCTGTCTTTTTTCAGGTCTGTTTGGTTGTTAAATGCTTGTATTTAGTTCTTCATTTCAGATATTAGTTTTCAGTTTAAAATTTCCATCTAATTCTTTTTTTCCAAATTTTTTGAGATATAATTGACATATAATATTGTGTAGGTTTAAGTATGCAATGTGATTGATTTGGTACATGTGTATATTGCAAATTATTTACCATGATAAGGCTACTTAACACATCTACTAATTCACATAATTACCATTTTGTTATTGTTGTAGCTATGGTGAGAACATTTAAGATTTACTCTCATAGCAACTTTCAAGACTACAATACAGTATTGTTTTGTGTTTATTTTTAAAGATTTTATTTATTTATTTGAGAGAGAGAGAGAGAGAGAGAGAGATAAAGCATGGGGATGGAGGGTCAGAGGGAGAAGCAGACTCCCTGCTGAGCAGGGAGCCCGATATGGGACTCCATCCCGAGACTCCAAGATCATGACCTGAGCCACAGGCAGACGCTTAACCAAGTGAGCTTCCCAGGCGCCCCAGTATTGTTAACTATAGTCACCATGCTGAACATTACATCCCTGGAAGTTATTCATCTTGTAACTGAAGGTTTGTACTTCTTAACCAACATTTCCCCATTTCCCTACACCACCCTCCAGTCCCTAGTAACCATCAATCTGCTCCCTGTTTCTATGACGTTGAAGGTTTTAGATTCCACGTATAAGTGAGATGTATAGTATTTGTTTTTTTCTGCATGACTTATTTTACTTAGCATAATGCCCTTAAGATCCATCCCTGTTTTTGCAAATGGCAGGATTTCCTTCTTTTTTAAAAAATTTATTTGTTTGAGAAAGAGAGAGAGAGAGCACACAAGCACATGAGTGGGGGGAGGGGTAGTGGGGGAGGAAGAAGCAGACTCCCCGCAGAGAGCACAGATCATGGAGCCCAAGGCAGGCTGGATCCCATGACCCTGAGATCCTGACCTTGAGCCGAAACCATGAGTTAGATGTTTACCTGACGGAGCCACCCAGGTGCCCCGAATTTCTTCTTTTTTGAATTGCTGAATAATATTCCATTGTGCACGTGTATGTGTGTATACATATATATTTCCTTATTCATTCAACCGTCAGTGAACACTTAGGTTGTTTCCATGTCTTGGCTATTGTACATAATGCCGCAGTGAACATGGGAGTGCAGACAGCTCTTCAAGAGAGCGATCTTGTTCCCTTCAGATACATCCCAGAAGCAGAATTGCAGGATCATATGGTAGTTCCATTTTTAATTTTTTGAGGAACCGCCAAGTTCCCGACCCCAAGTTGGGCTCCCTGCCCCACTGGTGCCCTCTCTCTCTCTCTCTCAGTCTCTCTCTCTCTCAAATAAATTAATTAATTTTAAAAAAGACTTGCAGGTATGTGTCACATTTTCCTTAACCATTCATCTGTTGATGGACATTTGTGTTGTTTCCAGCTTTTGGCCATTGCGAATAATTTGCTATGAATGAACTGGCTGTTTAAAAAATTTGAATTAATTCAAAGGGTGCTGGTAAATGAAATGATGGCAACTGTGAAGGAAGTTTCTAGTGGTTTGCCATAGGGTTCCTTTCTGCATTTTGCCTTGTTCGTCAGACTTCTCAAGAAAGGAGAGCATAATCAATCAGTAGAAGCGAACAAGGAGGTATGGTAATTCTGTTAGACAGCAAGATTAGAACTCGAAGAGATATGGACAAGTTAGACTGCCTGAATGAAGAAAGCTGAAACTTCAGTGGCAAAATATAAGGTCGTACACGTGAGTTCGGAAAACCAACTGCATGAATACAGGTTGAGAATGGTGTCACCTTTTTTTTTTAAGACTTTATTTATTTATTTATTTATTTTAGAGTGGGAGACAGAGAGCAAGTGTGAAGAGGAGCAGAGGGAGAGAGACAACCAGACTCTATGCTGAGCACAGAGCCCGATTTGGGGCTCAGTTCCAGGACCCCGAGATCACGATCTAAGCCAAAATCAAGAGTCAGACACTTAATCAACTGAGCTACCCAGGCACCCCCATGGTATCACTTAAAAAAAAATTTTTTTTAAAGATTTTGTTTATTCATTTGAGAGAGAGAATGAATGAAAGAGAGAGAGAGAGCATGAGCAGAGGGGTAGAGGGAGATGGAGAAGCAGACTTCTTGCTGAAAGGGAGCCCGATGTGGGGCCCCACCCCAGGACTCTAGGATCATGAGCTGAAGGCCGACCCTTAGCCAACTGGACCACCCACGTGCCCCAGTGTCACTTTAAAAAAAATGTAATCTCTACATCCAATGCAGGGCTTAAACTCAATGACCCCAAGATCAAGAGTCAGATGCTCCACCGACAGGGCCAGTCAGGTGCCCCAGTAAGAGTAAGCTTAATGTAAAGCCAATAAAATGAATTGTCCTCCCCCACCCAACATTCAATTGATGCAAGACCACATCAATGGAAATATAATGTCTAAGAAGTAGATGATAGTCACACTTTACTCTCCACTGCACCAAAAGTACCAGTGTTCATTTCTAAGCAACTCTTAAAAAGTTTTTTTTTTTAAATTTGAGTATAGTTGACACACTCTGAGCAACACCGTCAAGAAGGCATCAGAGTGTAAGAGGAGTTTGAGTGTCACACTGCCCTACTTCAACATTCCAGTTCTGTTCCTTTGACAGTGACCTTGGACAAGTTACTTAAACACTCAGGGTCTCAGTTGTAAATAGAAATAATAGCAATAAAATAATAGAAAAATAAAACAATAGAAATAATAACAGGGTTATGGCAAAGATTAAATGAAGTCTCCCATAGTCAGTACTCCATAAATATTAATTTTTAAAATAATGTAGTCAAAACTGCTATAGACATAGAAGAACAACCACTCATTCATTCATCCCACGAATGCTACTTATTAAGCATCTCCACTGTCATAGGAGGAACACTTGAAGAAACTAGAGATGTTCAACCTTGTAAGGACATAACATGGGGGAGATGAAAGCTGTTTTCTTTTTTAAGATTTTATTTTTTAAGTCATCTCTACACCCAACGTGGGGCTTGAACTAACAACCCTGAGATCAAGAGTCACATATTTTACCGACCGAGCCAGCCAGATGCTCTTTGAAAACTATTTTCAAATATGTGCAAGGCTGTTATGTGGATGAGACACTAGACTTTTTCTGAATGGCCTCATGGAGTAGAACTAGAACAAGTGGATGGAAGCTACAGACTTTGGGTTCATGTGAGTAGAGTGGAATCGGCTGCCTCCTGAGACAGGGAGGTAAGTATCACTGCAAGTGTTCAAGCAGAGGCTAGACTAAGATTTGGCAAGTGTTGGAAAGGAGATTCTGCCATCTCATGGGTGATTTGAGTAGATGACCTTTAATCCTCCTTAATCTAGACCTAAAGAGTCTATGATAGGATGTGGTCATTATCACATGATGCTCAGAAAATGCTTTTCTCTTTCTTACCTGTGGCATTGTAGAGACCTGTACCTCTCCCACCTTCTGATTTCTTCATCAAACTGCATTTGGACCTAAATGGAATGAATTGAGGTCAAATGAGGGTGGTCCAGGAAACTTTAGTTGTACATTCTCAGCTACTTACCTTACAAGTAACTCTTGTAATCACATCACTCAGAGTCCCCAACCACTACCCCAGCTCTTCAGTATAATTACTGAGCAAAATGATGGTCCAGACTTCCTTGGATATCAAGGCTAAGGGAAATCTGATAAACTTTATTTAGACACATTTTTTAAAAGATTTTGTTTTACTTATTTGAGAGAGAGAGAGAGAAAGAGTAAGTGAGCAGAGGGAGAGGAAGAGAAGCAGACTCCCTCCTGAGTGGGGATCCAGGTGTGGGGCTCGATCCCATGACCCTGAAATCATGATCTGAGCCAAAATCAAGAGCCAGATGCTTAACCGACTGAGCCACTCAGGCACCCCAAGTCTGATGAAATTTTTATGAAAATTTTGAAATGTTCCTAGGTGCTTCTTAAAAGAGACATCATTTTGCGGGGGAGGGGGAAGATGCCAACTTGAAATTTTAGCCACAGATTCAAGAACAGGTTTGGTAGAGTTTTCTGAAGAGTTGAGAGTGAAAACTAAAGCTTTCCATTTTTATAGACTAGCACTTAAGAATTGAAGAGATTGTAAGTGTTGTCACAAGAAAACTTGAGTCAGGGAAGTTGGACTTAGTGGTTCAAGTATGCTCTTTGTCTGTCATCTGAATTAGAACATAAAAACAGAATGTGCCTCAACAGAAGTTTTCACAGAAAAATGTGTCGCAATTTGGTTTTTATTACTTCCTGAAAGAAGGATGCTCTGGAGAGCAATCTCAATTGGACTGCATCTACTCACATGAACCCATGTGAGTAGAATGGAATTGACAAAATATGTAAGTAACCAGGCAATTTACATGAATCTGTGACATAGATTCGTCTCACATACAGAAAGACGGAGGCTGATGAGGACATTTTAAAAATTTTACGATCAGTTGTTTTGACACTTTGAGGTAGTGTCTTATAAAACACAGAAAAGACTTGGAAATGTAAGCACACAGTATTAACTTTCATCTTGCTTCTGGATTAGATGCTAGTGGATGGTACCAGTAATTCTGGAACAGAAAAATTGTGTACTAATTTAGCTAAACTCATTTTATGCTTTCTAACCGATTAACAAAAAAATAGGAGTAGTTTTTGTTCATGGGATTTTTTTCCCTCACAGTGATTATTTTCTTACCAGAAGATAATTCCTTTTCAACAGGCTGGCCAGGGAAAGGTTAAACAAAGGACACATACCATAGCAGGTAGCAAAAACACCACAGTTCACAAACTAAATTGATATCTTTCATAAATCTATCTTTGAATAGCAACAGAGAATACTATTGGCATTCAGTGAGTAACAAAATCACAGCTTACAAAACCAAGGCAAAATACACTAGAACCATTTTCCCCTTCTGTCTTTGAGGTTCGTACCACAAAATATATTACACCATCTGATATACTCGTGTAGGGCTTTGTTGTTTACAAAAGTGTGTTCGTACTCTTTCTCACTTGAGCCTCATAACAATCCCGTGAATAGACAATATTATTCAGATCTCACAGATGAGGAAGCTGATATTTAAAGAATTTAAGTGATTTGCCCAAGGTGTTACAGTGAGAAGAGGCAGCTCTAAGACTCAAACACAAGATGGCTGACTCTGGCTTACTTCCTGTTCCAGAGCTGTTTCTCTGTCTCCTCAGGGAGACACTGGGCCTGGTAGTGACAACTTATTGCTCCCCTAGTAACCAAACCATTCTGATGAAAAGCCCAAAGTACAAAAAACTTCTTTTTTAAAAAAGATTTTATTTATTTATTTATTTATTATTTTTTTTTTTTTAAAGATTTTATTTATTTATTTGACAGAGAGAGATCACAAGTAGGCAGAGGCTGGCAGAGAGAGAGGAGGAAGCAGGCTCCTTGCTGAGCAGAGAGCCCAATGCGGGACTCGATCCCAGGACCCTGAGATCATGACCTGAGCCGAAGGCAGTGGCTTAACCCACTGAGCCACCCAGGCGCCCTTTATTTATTTTTTTAAAAGATTTTTAAAAATTACTTGGCAGAGATCATGAGTAGACAGAGAGGCAGGCAGAGAGAGAGAGGAGGAAGCAGGCTCCCCGCTGAGCAGAGAGCCCAATGTGGGGCTCGATCCCAGGACCCTGGGATCGTGACCTGAGCAGAAGGCAGAGGCTTTAACCTACTGAGCCACCCAGGCGCCCCAAGATTTTATTTATTTATTAAAGAGAGTGAGAAAGAGCACAAGCCGGGGCGGGGGGTGGGAGAGAGCAGAGGGAGAAGCAGATTCCCTGATTGAACAGGGAACCTGTTGCGGGGCTCCGTCCCAGGACCATGGCCTGAGCTGAAGGCAGATTTTTTTTCATATTTTATTTTTTAAGTCAGCTCTATACCCACTATGGGACTTGAACTTACAATCTTTTCAAATATGTGCAAGACTGTTATGTGGATGAGGCATTAGGCTTTTTCTTAGACACTTGAGCCACCCAGGCACCCCGAGAAAATTTCTTACGATGAATTCCTCTCCAATGGAAAGAATTACAGCAAGTATTACAATTTTAAAATATTTTGACATTTTCGTCATGACTTCCCAGAATGTGTGTCAATCTGTCATGTGCAAACAAATAAGTTATGTGATTGTCAAATCTGGGTACCTGAATTAGGCGTTAAGGCCTATTTTTAAAAAAGATTTTATTTATTTCTGTGATAGGTGAGGGGCAGAGGGAGAGGAAAGAGCCGACTCCCTGCTAAGCAGGGAACCCAATGCAAAACTCAATCCTAGGTCCTGAGATGGAGATCTGAGCTG
Source organism: Mustela erminea (assembly GCF_009829155.1). Classification (NCBI taxonomy): domain Eukaryota; kingdom Metazoa; phylum Chordata; class Mammalia; order Carnivora; family Mustelidae; genus Mustela; species Mustela erminea. The sequence continues at coordinate 113,018,845 of NC_045635.1, read as the reverse complement.
AAGGCAGATGTTTAACCAACTGTGCCACCCAGATGCCCCAAGGCCTATTTATTTTCTTTCTTGTGAAAGAAGCAATATAGCATACATCCATCACTTGTGTCACTCTGTAATAATAATTACATGCAGTAACGATGATATCAATTAGCTATTGAGTACGTAAAGTGTGCTGGGCCTTCTGTATACGTTTCCTCGTAGAATCCTCTGTGAGGTATGTGTATGCGTGGCCCTCTGTGTGACATAACTATGAATCTCATTTCACAGATCAGGTCTCCAAGGTTTGGGGACATTAACTAGATCAAGACCACACAGCTAATAAATGGAGAAGCTGAGATTTAAACACAGACTGTCTGACTTCCACACTGCTTCTGAAATAAAAGGAGCATAAAACCATAAGTGGTTTCAAAAATGAAAGGAGATCTTAAAAAAGTAAAAAAAAAAAAAAAAAAAAGCAACAAAGAATAAAAGCAGAAGCACTTAGTCAAATTGCTGGCAAGTTTGACAACTTTAGGGATCATTACCTAATCGGTTTTACAGAACACTTTCTCTCTTTGTTTCTATCTTTCTCCATATAAATAATACTTTCTAATAGAATAGAATATATCTGTGCATGTTTATAATACATCGGATACTTATCTAGATATACATCTCTAATACTTTGTAGTGCACATTCCATTTTTTTTCTTGATACTGGAGGAATTGTGAATGCGTGCTGCTAGTTCCAGTTCCAACCCAACTCGACGAGATACTTCCTGCTTTCACCCATGTTGTAACTTTATCTCCCTTCTTCCACTGAGAGCCCTGGTTTCCAACAACAGAACTCATTTACTCAAACACACATAAAAGAGTTTCAGAGTTCCTGTACTCATACTGCTCCAAAAAAACAGACTTACTAAAAAGGGTTGAAGATTTTTATGCAGGTTTGTTTGTTTTTTTAATCCCTGGTCCAAGGCTATATAGACCAAGAACTGTGTTCCAAAGTTACTCCTCTTAGCTGTTTTCAATGTGGTTATGTTATTCGTTAGAAATGTACTTGGAATCATTTGTTTCTTATTGCATTGTGTGGGGTTCCTCCTCCCTTTCTGTTGATTCCATTTTATCTTTGAAAATGTAGAACATTGGCATGACTTCAGAAGTCCAAACGGCAAAAATGCATACTCAGAGAAGTGTGACTTCCTGCCCTATCTCTTCCAACCTGTTCTCTTCTCCCTGAGAAAGAAGTGTAAGCATTACAAGGATTGTGGCTTTCCAAAACTCAACCCTACTTGATAAGACCTTATTCCTTAATAGTTACTTTGGGGGGCAGTGGCAATTAGGAAAAAAAGGTCTAAACTAAAAGAATTTTCCTGGGGAGTCCAATAAAGAAAAAAAAAGGCTCAGAAACACCACAGTAATCTGTCCTCTATCTCTATACTTTTGTCATTTTGAGAATGTTAAGTAAACTGAATCTTACACTGTAATCTTTTGAGATTGGATTCCTGTCACTCAACATAATGTCTTTGCAATCCACCCAAGTTGTGTATATGAAAAGTTCTTTCCTCTATATTGCTGAGTAGTGTTCCATGCTATGACTGTACCAGAGTTTGAAGACACCACTCATCCACGGAAGGTTCTGGGTTGCTTGCAGCTTTTAGAGATTGTGAATAAAGTATTTATAGATATTGCCATATAGGTTCTTGTGTGAACATAAATTTTCATTTCTCTGGGATAAATGCTAGGAGGACAATTGCTGGGTGATATGCATGTATATGTTTAATTTTCTAAAGGACTGACATACTGTTTTCCAGAATGTCTGTACCATTTTGGATTCCCTCCAGCAATGGTTGAGAGATCCAGTTTTTCCACACCCTCACCAGCATTTGCTATCATCAGTATTTTTCATTTTTAATCATTCTGAGAGGTGTATAATATCTCGTTGTGGTTTCAATTGGCCTTTCTCTAACGGCCAATGGTGTTGAATATCTTTTCAATTGCTTATTTTATTATTTAGAGGGTTTTTTTTAAGATTTTTAAAATTTATTTGACAGAGAGAGAGAGAGAGCGATCACAAGTAGGCAGAGAGGCAGGCAGAGAGAGAGAGGAGGAAGCAGGCTCCCTGCTGAGCAGAGAGCTGGATGCAGGGCTTGATCCCAGGACCCTGAGATCATGACCTGAGCCAAAGGCAGAGGCTTAACCCACTGAGCCACCCAGTTGCCCCTGGAGTTTTCAGTACATAGATCTTATACAAGTTTTGTTACAATTATACTTAATCACTTCATTTTATTTGAGGATTGTAAATAGTATTTTGCTTTTAATTCTGGTTCCCATTTGTTCATTGTTAGTATGCAAAAATATAGTTGATATTTGTATGTTTGTCATGTGTCCAGTGACTTTTTGATTTTGCTGAATTCACTTTTTCTTGGTGCTTTCTGGTAGATTCCTGGGATTATATACTTAGACAATATAACATTTGCAAATATGAACAGTAATATTTCCTCCTATCTAATCTGTATGTCTTCTTTCTTTTTCTTGCCTTCTTTTTTGCTGTGACTTTCTGCACTATGATGGCATTTGAATAAGAGTGGGGAGAGTAGACATTCTTGCTTGTTCTTAGGGGAAAGCATTCAGTATTTCACCATTAAGTATGTTAGCCGTAGGTTTTGTGTATGTGTGTATGTGTGTTTTATATAACAGTAGTTTATCTGACTTTTTGAAGAAGTAGGCTCCACGCCCAGCATGGAGCCCAATGTGGGGCTTGAACTCATGACCCTGAGATGGAGATCTGAGATCAAGAGTTGGATGCTTAACCAACTTAGCCACCCAGGCACCCTGAGCTGTGTAGGGGTTTTGTTGATGATTTTTATCAAGTTGAGGAAGTTCACCTCCACTCTTGTTCACCTCTACTCTTAGTTGGGTGAGAGCTTTCATCGTGAACATCAGGGACTGAATGATTTTGTGTCCCTTCAAAATTCATATGCTGAGGTCCTAATCCCTGATGTGATGGTACTTGGAATTGGGAGCTTTGAATGGTTGTTACAGTTGACTTTGGATTTTGTTACGGTTACATCAAGTGATGAGACTGGGGCCCTCACCATGGGATTAACGACTTTATAAATAAAGAGGAAGACACATTAACAAATGCTCTCTCTCCACTAGCTGAGTACACAGCGATACTACTTCCTGCCAGCCAGGAAGAAGTTCTTCAACAGGCATCTAATCTGGCAGGACCTTGATCTTGGACTTTCCAGCTTCGTGAACCATGAGAAAGAAATTTCTGTTTTTTAAGGGACCCAACTTAACGGTATTTTGTTTTATAGCTGCCTGAGCTAAGACAATGAATGAGTTTAGGATTTTGTCAAATGCCTTTTGTGACTCCCTTGATATAATGATGGGTTTCTTTTCTTTTGCATGTCACTGAACTAACTTTCTAGACCCAAGATGGGGCCAGTCCTGCCCGAGGCACCACAGTGGCAAACTGAAACTCAGCTAACTTTCCCATCCTTGTAAATACTCCACTTGACGAGAGCTGCAACCTGGTCAGTCAATCCTCAAAAGTCAAGGCAACTCTGGGTTTTTCTTACTCCCAGTAGGGTCGACTATGTGGCCCCAGCCAATCAGATATTTTGTTTGTCTCTTCCCTGTTCTTTATTTTTTATCCTATACAAGCTTCTTGTCTTCCACCCCATTTCGTAGTTCTCTGAAAGGAGACTGTCCACTTCATGAAGTGTGAAATAAAGTTTCACCCCATCACCTAAATTGTATTCTTTAATCTTTTTTTAAAAAAACACGGCCAAACATGGCCGATTATGTTTTGCATAATCAACCAGTCTGAAATTCCTGGAATGAAATGCACTTGGTTGTGGCATCTAATGGTTTTCACATATTACTAGATTCAATTTGTTCATATTCAATAGAGGATTTTGTGTGTAAGTTCATGCAAGATACAGACTCATCTGTAGTTTTCTGTATACTGTCTTTGACTAATCTTGGTATCAGGGCACCACCAGCCTCATAAAATGAGTTGGAAAATACTCCCTCTTCTTCTATTTTCTGGGAAAAATTGTTTAAATTGGATGTTACTTCTTTAAATGCTTTGTAGAATTCTCTGGGGCTGGAGATTTCCTTTATGGGAATTCTAAAATGGTAAATTCATGTTATTTAATAGTTTCAGAACTGTTAATGTTATCTTTCTTCTTGAGTGAGTTTTGGCATTTTTCAGGTTTTGAAGAATTGATGAATTTCATTTACATTGTCAAATTTCTGTGCAAAGAGTTATCCATAGTAATCCCTTACTATCCTATTAATGTCTGCAGAGAATGTAATGATATCCATCCTTCCTTCCTTCCTTTCTCTCTCTCTTTTCTTTCTCTCTCTCTCTCTTTCTTTCTTTCTTTCTTTCTTTCTTTCTTTCTGTCTGTCTTTCTCTGAGAGACAGCATCTGCACGAGCAAGAGGAGGAGCAGAGGGAGAGGGAGAGAGAATGTCCAGAAGACTTCCTGCTGAGCATGGAGCCCAGTGGGGCAGGATCTCAAGATGGTAAGATCATGACCTGAGAAAAAACCAGCTGTGCCACCCAGGCACCCCGATACCCTATCTTTCATTTCTGGTATCTGTAGACTTGTGTTATCTTTCTTTTTTCTTTAGCAGCCTGTTAAGAGGCTTATCAATTTTGTTGCTCTTTTCAGAGAACTAACTTCTTGATTCATTGATTTTTTTCTGTTGAATTTCATTGATTTCTGCTCTTACCTTTATTGTTTCCTTCTTCATGCTTGCTTTGGGCTTATTCTACTCTTCTCTTTTTGCAGTTCTTGAGTGAGGGCTTGATTGTTGTTTTTGAGAGATTTCTTCTTTTCTGAGCATTCGGTGCTATAAATTTCCCTCTCAACACTGCCTTAGTTTCACCCTACACATTTTAATATGTTGTATTTCATTTTCATTTAGTTGGATGTAGTTTTGATGTACCTTGAGATTTCCTCTTTGAATCATTAGGTTATTTAGATGCATGCTGTCTAATTGCCAAGATGTTTGGTGATTTTACTGTAGGTTCTGTTATTGATTTCTAGTATGGTTCCATTATGGTCAGAACAATTTCTGGATGATTTAAATTCATTTAATGTTTTGAGGTTTGTTTTATGACCCAGGATATGATCTATTTTGGTCAAAGTGTCACATGCTCTTGTGAAGAATTATACTCTGCTGTAGTTGGGTGGAATGTTAGAACCAGTTGGCTATGGTTGTTAATGGTTAACCAGTTTCCTATGGCTGCTGTGACAAATTACAACAGACTTAGTGGCTTAAAACAACTCAAATTTATTATCTTATGGTTCTGTAGCCCAGAAGTCAGAAATAGGTCTTACTGGGCTAAAAACAATGTGTCACCAGGGCTACCTTTTTTTTTTTTTTTACCAAGGCTCTAGGGGAGAATCCATTACCTTGCCCATTGCTGCATCTAGAAGGTGCTCACATGCCTTAGCTCATGGCCCTCCTCTTCCATCTTTGAAGCCAGCAGTGGGTTGGAAGTTTTTCATCTCACAGCACTCTTCTGACTCCCTCTTTCACAGTTAAGGACCATCGTAATTACATTTAACTTGTTTAGACAACCTAGAATCACCTCCCTATTTTAAGGTCAACTGATGAACAAACTTAATTCCATTGGTTACTTTAATTCCCATGTAATGGAACATATTCCCAAGGTTCTGAGGATTGAAACATAAACAACTTGGTGGGGGGGAATTATTATTCCACCTACCATTTTGTCATGTAATATAACATATTCAGAGATTCTGGGAATGAAAACATGAATATTTTTAGGAGGTTATTTTTTTAAAGATTTACTTATTTATTTGAGAGAGAGAGTTCTCATGAACAGGGGAGGGCCAGAGGGAGAGAGAATCAGACTCCACACTGAGTGTGGAGCCTGATGAGGGGCTCAATCCCATGACTCTGAGATCACAATCCAAATCAAAACCAGGAGTCAGATGTTCAACTGACTGTGCCACCCAGGCGACCACCACAGTGGTGTTTTTCAGCTCTCCTATATCCTTGTTGATTTTCTATCTGTAAGTTCTCCCAATCGCTAAAACAGGGTTGTTAAAGTCCTCGACTGTATTGTGGACTTGTCTGTTTCTCTTTTTAGTTCTATCAGTTTGTTCATGGTTTCACAGTTTTTGAAGTTCTGTGCTTTGGTGTACACATTTAGCATCACTGTGTCTTCTTGGTAGATTGAACCTTTTCTCATTATGAAATGTCCTTCTTTAACCTTGATAATATTTTCTTTGAAATCTACTTCATCTGATGCTAATAAAGCCAGTCCTGCTTTCTCTTTTCTTTTTTTCTTTTATCTGTTCTTCTCTTCTCTTCTCTTTTCTTTTTTGGAATGAGCATGCACATGCATGTGAGCAGGGGTGGGGACAGAGAGAGGTGGGGAGAGGGAGAGAATCTTAAGCAGGCTCCATGACCAGTGCAGAACCTGACACAGGGCTCTATCTCACGACCCTGAGATCATGACCTGAGCCGAAATCAAGAGTTGGACATTTAGGGGCGCCTGGGTGGCTCAGTGGGTTAAGCTGCTGCCTTCAGCTCTGGTCATGATCTCAGGGTCCTGGGATCGAGTCCTGCATTGGGCTCTCTGCTCAGCAGGGAGCCTGCTTTCCTCTCTCTCTCTCTCTCTGCCTGCCTCTCTGCCTACTTGTGATCTCTGTCAAATAAATAAATAAAATCTTTTAAAAAAATAGTTGGACATTTAACTGATTCAGCCAACTAGGTGGCCCAGTGCTTTGTTTTGATTAATGTTTGCATGCTATATCTTTTCTATCCTTTTACTTTTAATCTCTGTGCTTAATTCTATTTTTGTATCTACTTATATTTGAAGTGAGTTTTTGTAGGAAGCATATAGGTGAACCACGTTCCTTTACCCATTCTGCCAATCTCCATTTTTCAACAGATATACTTACATTTGCCTTTAACAAAATATTGGTATATTAGAGCTTAAGTTTCCCATTTTGTTGTTTATTTTCCTTTTATTCATTCTCTCTTTTTATGGAGGTAAGACTCATATAACTTAAAACCAACAGCTTTAAATTGTGCAATTCCATGGTGTTTCATACATTCACAATGTTATGCAATCCTCACCTTTAGTTCCAAAATATTTCCTCATCACAAAAAGAAACCCATATCCAATAAGCAGTCATTCCCATTCCCTCCTCCCCCTAGACTCTGGCAAGCACTGATTTACTTCCTGTTCCTGTGGATTTGCCTATTCTGGGTATTTCATATGAATGGAATCACACAACATGTGACCTTTTATGTCTGGCTTCTTTCAACAGGCATAATGTTTTCAGGTGTCACCCACACTGCAGGATTCCTTTTTATGACTTAATAATATTCTGCTACTTATTCGTTCATGATTCTATGGATTGGAGATATTTCCATCTTCTAGCAGTTGTGAACAGAGCTGCTATGAACATTTGTGTATAAGTGTGTGTTTGAACACCTGTGGTATCGTGATTTATAAGAAATAGATGTGTTTGATTACTCAGGTGACCAAAATAAATTTCTCATATTTATTTGGTCTTTGTCCACCAATCCGGGCTCATAACTTCCAAAACCTTTGGAATCGCCAGAGCAATGGGAGCCTCTTTTGTTATATTTGGTCTCTTGTTCTCAGTTCCTGAAATTGGTTCAGAGCCGTCAATGTGAAATGGATGTCTTGTTATTCATTATAAGCCCCTTTCTACCACAACTGGGTTTATGTTAATGAGGTGACTTTTAGAAAGCACCCAAGGATGGGGGCTTATTGCCGGGGAACCAACCTTGAATAGAGGTTTGAAACTTTCAGTCCCTCCCCCTGATTTCCAGGAAGAGGTTGAGTCAGTCACCAATGGCCCATGATTTAATACACCATATCTATGTAATAAAGCCTCTAGAAAAACCCAAAAGTTTGGAATTCCAAGAGCTTTCAGGCTGGGGAACCAGAAGTCTTCCATGTGCCACCATGCCTGGTCCTAAACTCCACAAGGATGGAAACTCCTTTGGGACCTTACCCTAAGTATGGCTTCATCTGCCTGTTGATTCATAGCCTTTGTAAGAAACCAGTAATCCAGTGAGTAAATGGGTTTCCTGAGTTCTGTGAGCTGCTCTAGAAAATGAACTGAACCCAACGTGGGAGTTCTGGCAGCTCTGATTTATAGGTCGTTGGTCAGAAGCACAGGCAACAACCTGGACGGGTGACTAGAATCGGACGTGGGGAACTAATTGCTGATTCCTACAGCTGAGCCCCGAACCCACAGAATTTGACGCTGTCTCTGGGTAGATCGTGTCAGAATTGAATTCCATGGTAGGATGGCGAGATGGTGTCTGAGCACAACTTGTAGTGTGTGGGGTAAAAAGTATAAGTAGAAAGCCAGGGGTATCAAGATAGGTTATTGATTGGGGATCTTTCTTTTCTTTAAACATAAGCATGGACCACTACAAATTTATGTCTGAGCACATGTTTCACAGCATCCCATAGATTTTGTCATGTTGCGCTTTCACGTTCATTTTTTCAACTTATCCTTCATTGAGATATAATTGACATATGACACAATACTACTTTGTGTCCCACATTTTATTTTAAATATAAATACATATTTATATTACATAATATAACTATATAATATATGTATATAATATGTGATAAATATATAATATATTTATATATTTTACATGTAATGTATATATTATATATATAAATAGTAAATAAAATGTGTGTTGTACTACATGTGTACAACATAATGATTTGATATTTGTATATATTTCAAAATGATCACCACAATAAGTCTAGTTTCCATCCACCACCCTGCACAGGTACAATTTCTGTCCTTGTGATGAGAATGGCCAAGGTTTACTGTCTTAGCAACTGGCAAATATGAAATACAGTATTGTAACCTATGGTCACTACACTGCACATGACATCCCCATGTCTATTCACTTAGAGCTGGAAGTTTGTGCCTTTTGATCCCCTTCACATTTTTACCTGTCTCCTCCACCCCCACCTCCAGCAGTTGCCAGTTTGTTCTCTGTATTGATGGGTTCAGGGTTTTATTTTTCTAGATTCTACATGTAAGTGAGATCATATGATATTTGTCTTTCCCTGTTGGATTTATTTGACTTAGCATAATGCCCCAAGGTCCATACATGTTGCAAATGCAAGATTTTGTCCATTTTTTTATGGCTGAGTAATATTCCTGTGTGTGTGTGTGTGTGTGTGTGTGTGTGTGTACCATATCTTTAGCCACTCATCCAAAATTGATACTTGGGCGGCTTCCATGTCTCAGCTATTGTAAAGAATGCTGGATTAAACCTGAGGGTACATATATCTTTTTGACTTAGTGTTTTTGTTTCCTTCAGATAATTACCCAGAAGTGGAATTACTGGATCATATGGTAGTTGTCTTATAATTTTTTTAAATATTCATATATTTTAGAGGGAAGGGGAGGCAGGCTTCCCATGAAGCAGGCTTCTGGAACGTTGGTCACGTTTTCTATGTTGATCTGGGCAGTGATACATGGGTACGTTCACCTTGTGAAAATGCACTGAGAGATGCCTGTAAGATCTGTGCCCTTTATGTAGCGTGGAGGTTTTACTTCAAAAGAAAACTCATCGAAAATTGCCTTTGAAAATTCTAATACAGATAAGTGCAATCTAAGGCAGAGTAGGGAGAGAAAGAAAACCAAGTTTTGTTATCTTCGGTGATTTGGATTCGTTTTTTAAAAAGTAGATTTTACCAGAAAAATAACACAGATATTTTTTAAGCTGAACATATGTCCCTGTCTTTATTGTAGAAGTTGAGATTTGACTGTAGTCACAGGAAGGATAATAATAGTAAATAAAATGTTTATTCTGAGGATCAAATTACATCTCTTTCCCCCTAGCTATTTCAGCCTCCATGTAGACTGATTTAATACATGGGCATATACACATATACATCTATATATAGATATATAGATCAAGATCCCCTCTTTCTGACTACAGCACCAAAAGCACCAAAAGCCCATAATTTTTTAACACAAATGAGACAATGTGCTATGGAGAAACGTGGGCTCTGGAGACAGACCTGGTTGTGGCACTTCATGTCCTTCAATGCTAAAATAGGACTAATAATACCTACCTCATAGGGCTGTATGTCATGTGCCTAGCCCCCAGTGCCCGTTCAATAAATGGTAGTCATTATTGTTATTCTTAAAATGTATTTATTTAGAGAGAGTGTGTGAGAGAGAGTGTGAGCTGGGGGGCGGGGCAGAGGGAGAGAGAGAAGCTCAAGCAGACTCCCTGCTGAGCGTGGAGCCCAAAGTGGGGCTCGATCTCACGACTCCAGGATCATGACCTAAGCTGAAAACAGGAATCAGATGCTTAATCGATTGAGCCACCCTGGTGCCCCTGTAGCCGTGATTATTTTTATTACTACTGTTAAGTATAGGGGCTTCACCATCCTTACAGATGGGTGGAAGAAAGAGGTTGTGGGTGTGCCTACCATCATCTAAACCCCTCCCTTCTTGAACAATTCCTGTGTTGATAGTTGTATGTGAGCCAGCATGGACATTCTCTGACCCCAACGCTTAGAACTCACTTTCAGCAGAAACAAGACACACCCCATAAGAGGCTTGATGGGAAGTGGACCTGGAAGTGGACTAGAGCTGAGGAATAAAGTTAAGTTATATCCAAGCCTGGTAGCAGTGGGACCTGGGACCTAATTGTAATGTGGAGTAGACAGTAAAAAGCCATGCAGGGCTCCAAGCTCAGGTGGGAAATGTAGACAGAGAAATGCAGGAAGTCTGCACCAAGAAAGGAATTTGAATCTGCCACTGAGGCCATTTGGTTAGTCCAGGAATTCCCCGGGGAATTGCCAGGAGTGGGCACTGTTGTTTAAATGTCAGTTGTATTCAGGTTGGACCTTTCCAGGTTCAGACCTTTCAGTACTCTCCCAAAGAAGGGAAGAGACACAGACAAGTTGTCTAGCAAACAGTACAAACCCAAACGGTCAGGACAGGGAGTCCAGTGGGCCAAGCACTGCCATCCACAAGCAAGCAATCAAACCACCTCCAAGCTCAACCCACATGCTTCCCTTATTTATTGAGGGCTACAGTGGTCGACTGTTCAACTGCTGATTATTTCCCGCCCCATGATGATGCTGTTACAGTATCAGTTCTGACCCCATGATGACGCTGTTACAGTACCAGTTTATCAGGAGATACACTCTGTATTCCCTCTGTGCATCCACAAGGGGCAACAGAGAGCAGCAGGTGTTAGTCTCATTGAGGGTTCTTTAAGGAGCTACATATACTCCTCTCCACTGTGAAGACTATATTCAGCAACTGGGGTCAAGGGGAGGTCAATCACTTGGAGGAGGAAGTAAAGAGATTGAGCACAGGAAGACTCACCTTCTCTTATAGCCTAAGCCTCACTCTTGCCTGGCTTTTTTTTCTGGAGTCCATGCTCTTGGTGGGGAACAAAGACGATCCATGTTCATAAAAACTCCCATCATGCCCCTGTCCAACTGTTTCCTGGCATCTGACCTCTCATTTAGATGATGGTGGACTTAATTTCTTAGTGGCCGGATCACAATGTAAAGCATTTATGATTCTGTACCCCGCCCCAGGAAAAATAAACAAGAAAAACACATCATTCATTCATTCATTCATTCATTCAGTACACAGTTGTTCACAATCTACCACTCCAGAATCCTTTCAGATGACAAGATGACAGTGTGGGATAATTGTTACTGAACTGGCAGGAAGCCCAGCAGCATTAACAACAAAATGAAGGAAGAACTTTTCACTGGCAAACTAGCTGGCAAAATCATTAGACACAAACCTAAGTATTTATATTCTCCCATTTCAGTATAAAAACAAATGCCATAATCATAACTCTATGGGATTTCAGTTACAAACCAGGGCATGTCATTTAATTGACACAGCATTAATCCTCTTTCATAGGCTAGCAACATGTAGAACTGAGGTTCAGTTTCTCATCAAAGACACAATCGGCTCACTGGAATGTCTAAAGCCCAGCTGGAGAGGAAAAAATTCTAGAACAACCTGTGCATCTAACTTTTGGATAAAACATGAAACAGAAAATATCATTGTACTTTTAGCAGAAATTGTTGGGGAAAGCAAAATGTACTACACACATTTCTGGAGAAATTACTCGAGTAACTATTAAAGGAGTGTTATTAAAACTTGTCCTGCAGGGTCCTGGAACACAGCCATTCCCAATTAGATGTTGGCTTTATCAAGAGTCCACCCCTTCCCTTCACAGGGAAAGTAATTGGCACCTCAGGAGAATCTGTGACAACATTGGCAGTTTCATTTACTGGGTAATGGTACTTTTTTTTTTCCTCTTCTTATTCTTCCCTAGTTTCCCCTAAGATATAATTCACATGCCTTTTTATAGTGTACAATTCACTGCTTTTTAGTATTTTCACAAAGTCGCACAACCATGATCTACTTCCTGTCTCTATGAATTTGCCCATCCTGGACGTTTCAAATACATGAAATTATCAATGGGTAGCCTTTTGTGTCTGGCTTCTTTTTTGAATTGAGGTGTTGTTAACATGTAATGTCTTATTATTTTCAGGTATGCAACATATCAATTCGATAATTCTATACATCACTCAGCAGTCACCACAGTGGGCGTAGTCCCAATCTGTCACCAATGTGTCTGGCTTCTTTGACTTAAGCATGTTTTCTGAGGTCATTTATGTTGTGGGACACATAAGTACTTCACTCCCTTTATGGCAGATTAATACTCCATTGTATGGCTAGACCATATTTTGTTGATCAGTTTATTGACGAACACTCGGATTGTTTGCACATTTTGGCTGTATATGTGATGTTGCAATGAACATTCACATACAAGTTTCTGTGGGAATGCATATTTTCCTTTCTTTTTAAAAAAATTTTATTTATTTATTTGACAGATGGAGATCACAAGTAGGCTGAGAAGCAGGCAGAGAGAGAGGAGGAAGCAGGCTCCCTGCCGAGCAGAGAGCCCAATTTGAGGCTTGATCCCAGGACCCTGGGATCATGACCTGAGCTGAAGGCAGAGGTTTTAACCCACTGAACCACCCAGGAACACCCATATTTTCATTTCTTTTAGGTGTATCTCTAGACATGGAATCACTGGCTCATGTGGTGAATCTATGTTTAACTTTTTGAGGAACTGCCAAACTGTTTTCCAAATCAGCTGTACCATTTTGCATAGCCACCAGCAATGTATAAGGGTTCCAATCTCTCCATATCCTCACCAACATTTGTTGTTGGCCATCTTTTTTATGATAGCCACCTTGGTGGATGCAATGTGGTATCTCATTGTGGTTTGATTTACATTTCCCTAATGACTAATGACACTGAGTATATTTACATGCACTTTTTTGGCCATTCATACATTTTTGGATAAATGTGTATCCAGGTCTGTTGCCCATTTTTAATTAGGTTGTCTTTTTGTTGCTAAGCTGGAAGACTTTTTTATGTACTCTGGATACTACAACCTTAGCAGTTTCATGATTTGCAAAATTTTTCTCTTGTTATGTGAATTATGTTTTTCAATTTCTCTTTGTAAGTAATCTCTACACCCAACAGTGGGGCTCGAATTTACACCCCGAGATCAAGAGTTACAGGCTCCACATACTGAGCCAGCTAGGCGCCCCTTCAATTTCCTAATAGGGTTCTTTGGTGCACAGAAGTTTTCAATTTTGATGAGGTTCCATTTATCTACTTTTTCTTTTGTCCCATGTGCTTTTGGTGTCATATCTTAGAACCCATTGCAAATTCAAGGTCATGAAGACTTCTCCTATGTTTTCTCCTAAACGTTTTATAGTTATAACTCTTACATTCAGCTCTTTGATCCATTTTGAGTTAAATTTTTTATGAGTTAAATTTTTTATATGGTGTGAAGTAGGGGTGCAACTTAATTTTTGGTTTTTTTTGCTTGTGAATATCCAGTTTTCCAAGCCTCATTTGTTGAAAAAAGTATTCTCCATTGAATGGTCTTCATACCCTTCTCAAAAACCAATTGACCATAGATCAATTATTTTCCATGATCTATACATTTATCCTTGTGCTAGTATAACATTGTTTTGATTAATATAACTTTGTAGTAAGTTCTGAAGCTGAGAACTGTAAGGCCTCTAACTTTGTTCTTTTTCAAGATTTTTTGGTTACTCCTGGTCCCTTGCACTTCCATACTAATTTTAGGATGAACTTGTCCATTTCTGTAGAGAAGGCAGCTGGAATTTTGAAAAGGAGTCCATATTTTCTATTAGTCAATTTGGGGAGTACTTTCATCTTAATACTATTAAGTTTGCCAGTCCTGGGAATATAGGATGTCTTTCCACTTATTTAGGTCTTTAATTTCATTCAACAATATCTTGTAGTTTTCAGTATACATACTCATTGGTCAAATTTATTCCTCAGTATTTTAATAGTGTTTTAATCTTTTTGATGCTGTCATAAATTGAATTATTTTCTTGGTTTCACTTTTGTATTTTTCTTTGTTGGTTTAAAGAAACATCACTGATTTTTGTTGTAGATCTCATTTCCTCCAGCCTTGCTACACTGGTTTATTGCCTCTAATAGGTTATTTTGTGAATTCCTTAGAATTTTCTAAATACAAACACCAGTCACATGCAACTAGAGATAGTTTTACTTCTTCCTTTCCAATCTGGGTGCTTTTTCTTTCTTTTTCTGGCTTAATTCTCCATGATCAAAACTCCAGTACAATGTTGAATAGAAACAGCAATAGAAGACGTCCATGTTTGGTTTCTGATCTTAGGGGGAAAGCTCTCAGTCTTTTACCATTAATTATGATGCCAGCAGTGGATTTTTCAAAGATGTCCTTTATCAGATTGAAGACATCCTATTTTATTTCTACAGCTGGGTATTTTGGGTTTTTTTTTTTTAATCATGAAAGAGTGTTGGGTTTTGTCAACTTTTTCTGCATCTATGAAATTATTATATTGTTGTCTTTTATTCTATTAATATGCTATATTACACTCATTGATTTTTGTATATTGAACAAATCTTGTATTTCTGAGATAAATCCTATTTGGTCATGGAGTATATGCCTTTTTATATGTTGTAGGATTTGGCTTAATAGTATTTTGTTGAGATTTTTGTGTCTATATTTATAATGGACATTGGTGTGTAGTCTTATTTTCTTGTGATGTCTTTGTCTGGTTTTATGATCAGTGTATTACTTGCCTCTTAGAATGAGTTGGGAAGTGTTCTGTCCTTTATTATTTTTTGGAAGAGTTTAAATGATTGCTGATAGTTTTTTAAACTTTGCTAGTTAAGCCACCTGGTCCTGGACATTTCTTTGTTGGAATTTTTTTTTTCTTGATGAATGGCTCAATCTCTACTTGCAGATCTATTTCCATTTCCTATTTGTTATTCACTTATTTTCATTATTTTGTCTTTCTAGGAATTTGTCCATTTCATCAGCGTGAGCTAATTTGTTCACATACGATTGTTCATAGCATTCTCTTATAACCCTATGTATTTCTGTCAAGTCAATGGTAATATCCTGTTTCACTCTTTTTTTTAAAGATTTCTTCTTTTTTTTTTCAGTAATTTCTACATCCACTCTGGGGCTTGAACACATTACTCCAAGATCAAGAATCACATGTTCTTCCGACTAGGCCAGCCTGGCACCCCCACCTTCATTCTTGATTTTAGTAATTTGAGTCCTCTTTCTTTATTTCTCAAGGTTTCAACAGTATCTTTATTTCTCAAGATATTCAATCATATCTTGTAGTTTTCAGGGTACATACTCTTGGTCAAATTTATTCCTAAGTATTTTAATAGTGTTTTAATCTTTTTGATGCTGTCATAAATTGAATTATTTTCTTAGTTTCACTTTTGTATTGTTCTTTGTTGGTTTCTCAATTTTGTTGATCTTTTCAAAGAGCTAACTTTTAGTTTTTGTTGATTTGGTTTATCATTTTTCTATTACCTATTTCTTTAGTTTCCCCTAATCCTTATTTTCTACTTCCTTCTTGGAAGGGTTTGTCTCGTTTGGGTTTAATTTGCTAGTCTTTTTTCTAGTTTCTTAAAATGGAAGACTGTGTTATTGATTTAGAGATATTTCTTCTTTTTTAATATTAGTATTTATAAGTATAAAGTCTACTAAGCATTCCTAGACATGCATCCCATACATTTTATATGCTGTATTTTAGTTGTTATTTATCTTAAAGGATTTTTTAATTTCCATTGTGATTTTTTATTTGAATCATTGATAATCTAGTAGTGCATTGTTTAATTTCTGTATATTTATAAATTTCCTTCTGTTATTGATTTCTGTTTCCATTCCATTTTGAGTAGAAAACATACTTTGTATGATATAAATTCTTTCTTTTTTCTTTTTTTTAAGATTTTATTTAGGGACACCTGGGTGGCTCAGTCAGTTAAGCATCTGCCTTCAGCTCAGGTCATGATCCCAGTGTCCTGGGATCAAGTTCCCCATTGGGCTCTCTGCTCAGCCTCCCTGCCTCTCTCTCTCTCCACTGCTCATGCTCTCTCTCCTGCTATCTCTTTCTTGGTCAAATAAGTAAATAAAATATTTTTTAAATAAAACATAAGATTTTATTTATTTATTTGAGAGAGAGAGAGAGAGTACAGGTGCAAGTTGGGGGAGGAGCAGAGGGAAAGAATCTCAAGCAGACTCGCCCCGAGCATGGACCTTGGTGTGATGTGGGGATCAATCTCATAACACTGAGCTCATGACCTGAGCCGAAATCAAGAGCCTGACATTGAACTGACTGAGCCACCCATGATATAAATCACCACCATGATATAAAGTCACCCCTGATATAAATCCTTTCAAACTTACAGAGACTTGTTTTATGGTTTAACACATGATCTGTTCTGGACAATGTTCCACGCGCACTTGAGAAGAATGAGTCTCCCGTCGTTGTTGGGTGGGGTGTTCTGTTATGTCTGTTTGGTTTGTATCATTGTTCAAGGCCTCTTTCCTTGCTGACATTTTGTTTACTTTTTCTATCCATTATTAAAGTAGGGTATTGAAGTCTCCAACCATTATTGTTGAATCATTCATTTCTCCCTTTCATTCTGTCAGTTTTGCTTAAGGTATTTTAAGGCTCTGTGTTAGATGACTATATGCTTATGACTGTGATATCTTCTTTAAGATAGACTCTTTTAACATTATAAAATATCCTTTTTCTATAGTAATAATTTTTGACTTAAACTCTATTTTGTCTGATATTAATATAGGCACTCCAGGTCTGTACTGGTTACTACTGCAATGCATATCATTTCAGTTTTGACCTATTTGTGTCTTTGAAACTAAGAGTGGCTCTTGCAGACAGCATCAAGTTGTAACATTTTTTTCTTACCTAGTCTGTGAATCTCTGTCTTTGACATGTTTAATACATTTAGATTTAGTGTAGTTACTGATAAAGTAGGATTTACATCTGCAAATTTTCTTCATATGCTTGGTTTTCATCTTTTATGCCTATTTTTATTCCTCTGTCCTTCCATTACTACCTTCTTTTGAGTTAAGGAGATATTTTCTAGTGTATTATTTTAATTGTCTTGTCATTTCCCTTTCCAAAGGCTTTTTATTTTTAAGTCATCTCTACACCCAGCATGGGGCTTGAACATACAACCCTGAGATTGAGAGTCACATGCTCCCTCTACTGAGCCAGCCAGGAGTCTCTTCTGTCATTTCTTTTTTTTTTTTAAGATTTTATTTATTTATTTATTTGACACAGAGAGAGAGAGAGAGATCACAAGTAGGCAGAGAGGGAGCCAGAGATAGGGAGAAGCAGGATCCCTGCTGAGCAGAGAACCCGATGCGGGGCTTGATCCCAGGACCCTGAGATCATGACCTGAGCCAAAAGCAGAGGCTTTAGCCCACTGAGCCACCCAGGCACCCCTGTCATTTCTTATATTAAATATATTTTGGAATGATTTTTTCATTGGTTGCCCCTGGGATTACAATTAGCATCTTAATTTATAACAATCTAGTTTGGATTAACAATAGCTTAATTTCAGAACTATAGAAAAATTATTCTTAAGTAACTTGTTCCTACCCCCAACTTTGTGCTATTATTGCCATGTAAATTACATCATTATACATTAGAAACACATGAGCAGGATTTCATAATTACTATTTGATGCAGTTGTTTTTAAATCAGATAGGATGAGAGAAGAGTTACAAACAAAAATACATTTTACTATCTTTTAAAAATGTATCTATCTAGTTACCTTTACAGATGTTCTTTATTTCTATTTCTTTATTCAGTGCTTAAAAGGAATGAGCTATTGAGCCATGAAAAGACACGGAGGAAACTTTAATGCATATAATTTGGTGAAAGAAAGGGGGCAGTCTGAAAAGGCTATATGCTGTATGATTCCAACTATAGGACTTTTTGGAAAAGTCAAAACTATGTTAATGGTAAATGATCAGTGCTTACTAGAGTTTGGGGCAATGAGGGGCAAGGAGAAGACGGATAAGTAAGTGGAGCACAGTGGAGTTTTAGGGCAGGGAAAATAATCTGTATGATACCGTAAAAGTGGATACATATCCTTATATATTTGTCTAAACCCATAGGATGTACAACACCAAGAGTGAATGAACCCTGATGTCCACTATGAATTTTAGATGATTACGATGTGTCAGTGCAGGTTCATCAATTGTGACAAATGTACCACTCTTGTGGGGGACATTAATAATGAGAGAGGATACACATATGTGGGGGTCAGTAGGGGGCACACATGGGAAACTGTACTTATTGTTCAATATTGCTGTGAACTAATACTGCTCTAAAATATAAATTCTATTTTTTAAGATTTATTTATTTTAGAGAGCAAGGGAGCAAGGGGGGAGGGGCAGAAGGAGAGAGAGAATCCTGAAGCAGATTCCCCGCTGAGCACAGAGCCTGATGCGGGGCTACATCCCATGACCTAAACCAAAATCAAGAGTCAGCAACCTCACCAACTGAGACACCCAATCACCCCTAAATTCTATTTTAAAAAAAAGATATCAGGATAATATAAGGGGCATTCAGGGAATATGCTAAGGAACATATTTATGCCTTACATTAAAAATACAATTAATTCTGTTTTTAATGTATTAACCTTTGGGTTTTTTTTTTTTAAGGATTTTATTTTTCAGAGCATGAAGGACATTAGGAGAAGGAAGAGGAAAACGAAGGGGGTGGGGAATCGGAGGGGGAGACAAACCATGAGAGACTGTGGACTCTGAGAAACTGGGAGTTTGGGGGGGATGGGTGAGCCCCGTGATGAGTATTAAGGAGGGCACATATTGCATGGAGCAGTGGGTGTTATACGCAAACAGTGAATCATGGAACACTACATCAAAAACTAATGATGCACTGGATGGTGACTAACATAACATAATTTTAAAAAAAGATTCTATTTTTCAGCAACGTCTACACCCAATGTGGGGCTCAAACCCAAAACCCCAAAATCAAAAGTCACACAGTCCACCAACTGAGTCAGCCAGCAGCCCCTTAACTTTTGTGTCCTTACCCTAAAGGCCTTGAAACGATAAAGACGTAAAAGTTCCTAAACCATAAAGACTGTAAAACTATAAAAATCTTGATAAACTACATTTTATCTTTTATGTTACATGTGAGCTCTAGTGTAAACACCATAAACTTCCAGTATAAACTTTACCAAGCAAAAAAAAAAAAAAAAAAAAAAGGAATGGATAAGGTCTCAAACAGACAAATCAAGAAATAATAATATGTATATAATATTATCTGGAAATATCACAGTAAATATGGTCAAGATTAGTTTAAATATTTTGAAAGTTGTTCTCTGGAAAAAGAAAGCAGTCCTCATAATCACATATTTCATTTAAAAACTCAACAAACAAAAGAAGATTTTTCTTAAATGAAGTTAATAAACCTTTATGTATATTCACTGTCACCCTGCACTTTTCACTTTCATGGCTCAGGTCATGATTCTAGGGTCCTGGGATCAAGCCCCACGGCCTGCTTCTCCTTCTCACTCTGCCTGCTGCTCCCCCTGCTCGTGCTCTCTCTCTCTCTCTGTGACAAATGAATAAATAAAATCCTTAAAAATGTATACTTTTAATGTGCACATAAATGTTTTCTTTTAATTTTTTAATTTTTAAATCATGTCTATACCCAACATGGGGCTCAAACTCACAACCCTAAGATCCAGAGTCCCATGATCCACCAACTAAGTTAGCCAGGTGATCCTCAAAAAATATATTTTTAAAATATTTTGTATTTAAGTAATCTCTACACCCTAATGTGGGGCTCGAACTCACAACCCTGAGATCAAAGGTTGGATGCTCTACCAACTGAGCCAGTCAGACGTACCCTTCAAAAAATACCTTTGAGTCTTTTGCTAAAAGCGTATTTACTTGCTTTTACCTATTCTTTGCGAAGTGTATGCAACTTTTCAAATATATATTACCAACTTTGTTTTTAAGATTTTATTTATTTATTTGACAGAGAGACACACAGTGAAAGAGGAAAGACCAGCAGGGGGACTGGGAGGGAGAAGCAGGACTCCTGGTGAGCAGGGAGCCCAACGCTGGGCTCGATCCCAGGACCCTGGGACCATGAACTGAACCAAAAGTAGATGCTTAACAACTGAGCCACACAGGCGCCCCATTATCAGCTTTTTGAAAGGTGTTTATTTGCAAGTGCAAGGACCTGCCTTTCCTACTGATCCTAAAACTACTCCTAAAAAGGTTTATGGAAGAGAGCTTAGCCTGTGCTCTGGTATAAGAGATACATGGTTAACTTCTGGGTGGGAGTTCCTTCCTCCCCTTACCTCTTCCTGAAAGAAGTTGTTATTAGTAAATGGTCAAGTTCATATCCTCCAAATTTTCAGGTTTATGGTCTTATTTTTAAGGCATTCTGTATCTATTAAAAGACTAAAAACAATCCAAGTGTCCCACAGTAAGAGCCTAGTTAAATAAATTTTGGTGCATCTACCTAATGGAGTATTATGTAGCTGTGAAAAATAAGGAAGCTCTTCATGTACTAATATGAAAAGATATTTTGTTCCATGTTAAGAAGTCATGTACAGAGAAGTATTTGGAGTGTGAAATTTCTTGTAACAAAGGAGGGGAGAATATATATTTGCACAGACACTGGAAGAACACACGAGAAATAGATACAAATGGGGTAGAAGGGGAGAGGGAGTGAGACAGTGTATAGCTTTTTTTGGACTTGTAATATTTGGACCATGTGGATGCATTATCCTATCAAATCAAATAGGAAAAAGGACAAGAAATTGGTTGCTTTTGGAGGAATAGAAATAGAGGAGGGGCACCTGGCTGGTTCAGTCAGTAGAGCATGCAACTCTCAATCTCTGGGTTGTGAGTTCAAGCCCCACCCTTGGTATAGAGATTACATTTTTAAAATCCTTAAAAAAGGAAATAGAGGAGATGTATCAGGACACCTTTGTTTTATAAGCATTTTTGGTATGGGTTGAGTTTTTTAAATAATGTGTGTGCTATTTAGCATTAAAGTGGGTAAACAACAGAAGAATTAGAGCGATGGTTAAAAATGGTTATTCTATGTAGCATGTCTGAAAATGCAATTCATTAAAAGCCTGTAGTATTTCATATATATACATAATTTTTTTAAAAGATTTTATTTATTTATTTGACAGAGAGAGATCACAAGTAGGCAGAGAGGCAGGCAGAGAGAGAGAGAGGAGGAAGCAGGTTTCCTGCTGAGCAGAGAGCCCGATGCGGGACTTGATCCCAGGACCCTGAGATCATGACCTGAGCCGAAGGCAGCAGCTTAACCCACTGAGCCACCCAGGCGCCCTATACATAATTTTTAAAAAGATTTTGTTTATTTATCTGACAGAGAGAGAGTGAGAACAAGAGAAGGAATACAAGTAGGAGGAGTGAGAGAGGGAGAAGCAGGCTTCCGGCCAAGCAGGGAGCCCCATGCTGCGATCCATCCCAGGACCTTAGGATCATGACCTGAGCCACAGGCAGACGCTTAGCCAACTGAGCCACCCAGGCACCCCATATTTCATATATATATATTTAAATATTTATTTATTTTAGAGAGAGGACAGGGAGGGTGAATAGGAGCAGAGGGAGAATGAGTCCTTAAGCAGACTCTACACTGAATGCAGAGCCTGCCATGGGGCTCAACATAGGGTTTGATTCCACAACCCTGAGATAAGGACCTTACCCAAAACCAAGAGTCGGACACTTAATTAATTGAGGTAGCCCTTTACTATTACATATTTTTACCCTTATGCTTATGCTATTTTGATGAAAATAAAATAGAACACCCGTTGCCAACTCCGGCACAAAGAAAGCAGAAAATGGAAGCTATATTGTTAAAGAGAAAGTTTCTACCAGACACAAAGATAGATTAGGTTTACTTTGTAAGTTTTCCTACTCAAAGCTGTTTCTTTTGTTGTGAGTTAAGATCATGTGTTTTTGGGATGCCTGGATGGTTCAGGCGTTAAGCTTCTGCCTTCGGCTCAGGTCATGATCCCAGGGTCCTGGGATCAAGCCCCGCACTGGGGGTCTCTGCTCAGCGTGAAGCCTGCTTCTCTCTCTCCCACTGCCCCGCTTGTGTTCCCTCTCTCACTTGTCTCTCTCTGTCAAATAAATAAATAAAATCTTTTTTAAAAAAATGATCATGTATTCTCCTAGAACCATCAAGACTCAACCACTGCAACAGGAAAGCAACATCTGGTTGTGATACAGATACAATGAATCTTAAAGAAATATATGTATCAGAAACTGTTTCCTGGGTCACCTGGGTGGCTCAGTCAGTGAAGTGTCTGCCTTTGGCTCAGGTCATGATCTCAGGGTCCTGGGACTGAGCCCCACACTGGGCTCCCTGTTCAGCAAGGAGTTTGCTTCTCACTCTCCCTCTTGCCCCTGCCTCACCCCTGCCATTATCCCTCCGTGCTTGTGTTCTATCTCAAATAAATAAATAAAATCTTAAAAAAAAAAAAAAGAAGGGGCGCCTGGGGGACTCAGTTAAGTGTCTGCCTTCGGCTCAGGTCATGATCCCAAGGTCCTAGGATGGAGCCCGACATCAGGCTCCTTGCTCAGCGGGGAGGCTGCTTCTCCCCTGCCTACTGCTCCCCTTACTTGTGCTTGATATCTCTCTCTCTCTCTCTCTCTGTCAAATAAATAAATAAAATATTTTTTAAAAATTAAAAAAAAGAAAGAAACCATTCCATTTCACTTCATGTAGATTAGCATTATTTTTTGTAACTGCTCTATGTAGATGTAGTAAGTGGGTAGCATGGAGATACTATAATTAGGTTGTTTCCCTTTTGAGGGTCATTTTTGTTGTTTCCAGTATTTTGTTGTCATAAACAATGCTGCTGTAAACATCCATATGCATCATAAATCATTGAGCCTATGTGCAAGAATAGATTCCTAGAAATGGAATTCGTAGGCCAAAGGGCATATGCTATTTCCTACGTTTTCCACAATGAATATGTATTATTTTTAAAATCAGAGAAAATATAAACTTTAAAAAATTAACTGTAGGGTGAAGGTCTTGTTTTTCTCGTATCTTGTGTTATGTATGAAAGAAAGTTTTAATCTTGGGATGCAGTTGGTTGAGCGCCTGACTCTTGGTTTTGGCTCAGATCATGATCTTGGGGTCGTGGGATTGAGCCCTGCATTGGGCTCCATGCTCAACAGGGGGTCTGCTTAAGCTTCTCTCACTCTCCTTGTGCCCCTCCTCTCTCTCTCTCTCTCTGCCTCAAATAAATAAATAAATCTTTAAAAAGAACATTTTAATCTTTCAGATTCCATGAAAGTCAAAGGAAGAGGGCCTTGCCTAAAATAGATCATGGTGACTTGTCATGACTCGTTCATTGTAGAGTATAAAGAGTCACTGCTGCCTCAGACACACAGATATATGTCTGGGAGAATGATGCCTTAGTAGGAAGCATTTCACTTAGGTTTTTTTTTTTTAAGATTTTATTTATTTATTTGAAAGAGAGAGAGCACATGAGCAGGGGGAAGGGGCAGAGGGAGAAGAAGAAGCAGGAGCCCCACTGAACAGGGAACCCCACATGGGACTCAATCCCAGGACCCTGGGATCATGACCTGAGCCAGAGGCAGACATTTAACCAACTAAACCACCAAGGCACCCCTTTACTTCATTTTAGTATAATTTTAAGGCATTCTCCAAACCAATAGCTCTAAGATGAAATAAAATAAAACATGAGTAACAGTCTGCTATATTTACAAAACTTTGCTTTTATTTTTTATCATTGAGTGGGATTTGGTAAAAAGTCTATTTTACTGGCTTGGTTCTAATTATTGAAAAAGCCAGAGGCCTCCTGTGTGAATCCTAAGGACCACTCCCCTTGCTTGTGCTCTCTCTCTCTCCCCCTACCTCTGTCAAATAAATAAATAAAATCATAAAAAAATTTTCTATCATGCTAACCTATCCCAGAATTGTTCTTTTATACATTTCCTTCCATGTTCCTGTGCCCTTTTCTCAAGAGTGGTATCACTGTGGAAGAACAAGGGAGTATAGAATTGTGGTGAGTAGGTGGGTTGGCGCTCAAGTTGGGGTAAAGGTAGGAAGAGAATGGAAGAGGCCAGTTGTTGACTAATTCAGCCAGTTCCTTTTTTTTTTTTTTCATTATGACTTATTTTTGTTTTGTTTTTAAGTAGTTTCCATGCCCATTGTAGAGCCTAGTGTGGGGCTTGAACTCATGACCCTGAGATCAAGACCTGAACTGAGATCAAGAGTCAGATGCTTCGCTGACTGAGTCACCCAGATGCCCCTAATAATTAATCTCACACCCAGCTTAGGGCCCTAACTCACAACCCCTGAGATTGAGAGTCCCGCTGTCCACCAACTGAGCCAGCCAGGTGTCCCCTCAGCCAGTTTCTTTTATATTCCGATTTAGAACACCATCTTTGAGCCAGGAACGCGAGCACATCTGTGTGAGGCAGACTCGAGAAAGTGGGTGACTCACACGGCAGCACAGGAAGTTAGAGACTGGTGATCCACGCTACGGCAGAAAGAAAGTCTAAATAAAAATGTTAAAGTTCAGCTGATTCCTTTGACCATCTTTCTAAAATGACAGCAGAAATAAAACTAATAAGATACAAGTAGTGTGCTTGATTTTTCAAATTGATTAGGGTAAGAATGTTTACCTAATTGAATACAAAGAGGACAGTGTATAAATTAAATAGTAATGGCCAGTTCCTAATTATACAGCATTTACATGTATTTCTCTGTTTAATCATTATTTTCAGCTGCCTAATTCTACTTTAATCATTAAATTGGTTTTTATTTCCTGAGCAGATACCAGATGATCGTGGGATATATGAATAGCAGGGATACAAGGGTGAGATCAAGCTGGATAGTGAGTAACCCATGAAGGAAAAAATTTACATGCTGATAATTAAGAATTGATTTTCTATTAAATGCATCCAGAGTTCCTTGACAGGTAGAACACAGAGTTGCCATGTGACCCAGCAATTCTGCTCCCAGAGAAATGACCAAATGGGAACTCATCCTCCCAGGAACTCGTACGTGAGTGTTCATAGCAACATTATTCTTAATAGCCTGCAAAAAGTGGAAATTACCCAAATGTCCGTCAACAGGTGATTGGATGAACACAAAGCAGTGCATCTATATAATGGAAATTTTATTCAGCCATAAAAAGGAATGAAGGACTGGTCCATGCTGCAACATGGATGAACCCCAAAAATGATCGGTGAAAGAAAAGAGACATAAAAGACCACATCCTGTATGTTTCTATTTTCTACAATCTCTAGAATGGGCAAATCCACACAGACAGAAAGCAGATTGGTGGTTTCTAGGGGTTGGGAGGAGGGGAAATGGGGAACCACAGCTTGATGGGTACAAGCTTTCCTTTTGGGGTGATGACAATGTTCTAAAATGAGATAGCAGTGTCAGTTGCTCAAGCTCATGAATATAATAAAAACCATAGAACTGGGGCACCTGGGTGGCTCAGTGGGTTAAGCCTCTGCCTTCGGCTCAGGTCATGATCCCAGGATCCTGGGATCAAGCCCCACATCGGGCTCTCTGCTCAGTGAGGAGCCTGCTTCCCCCTCTTTCTCTGCCTGCCTCTCTGCCTACTTGTGATCTCTCTTTCTGTCAAATAAATAAATAAAATCTTTATAAAAGAAAAAAACCATTGAACTGTACACTTTAAATGGGTGATTTTTGTATGAATTATATCTCAATAAAACTATTACCAAAAAAAAAAAAAAACAATTAGAACAGATCAGGGAAGAGTCACAGGTCATCCATTGTATCTGTGGGAGACCCAACAGCTAGGACCTTCCAGATACCCACTAGGGAACACTAACCAAGAGGCTGGGGAAATGGGGTGGTCCTACATGGAAGAAGAGCCAAATAGGAGGTAGGTAGGAAGCAAGACCTTACTTGGGATGCCCACAGGATAAAGAAGGAGCTTGTCAATAGTGAGTTCTGATACAGGAGATCAATAGATGCCAACTGCTGGGGGAGGCAGACTGGCTGGCTCAGTCAGTAGAGCAGGTGACTGTTGATATCAAAGTCATGAGCTCAAGCCCCACGTTGGGCCTAGAGCTTACTAAAATATAATAAATGCCAACTACAAAATTATGCAAAAGGAGGAAAAAAGATACATGAACATTTGATTCTATGTTAAAACCTGTATATTTGCTCACCAATCTATTGACTTAAGGCTGAGCCTTTTTTTTTCCCCCAAGTGTGAATATGCTTATGGGTTTTTCTCCTTGTCCATTCTTGTTTAAACAGCACATTTAAGCTTTGTCTGAGTTCCACTTTCTGTTTATTTTAAATGAGTAAAGGACTTAAAGACATGGGCAAAGAAACCCGAGAGCAGAATATTCCTAGATTTTCATATTTTTTCCCAATCTTTACAGATGTCTCAACCACAACTAAATTAACAATGATGTTTGAGCAACTTGAATCTTTTAATAATTTCTATAAGCATTACACTTAGCTTTTATAAAACACATTTTCCCAGAGCCATATCTCTTCGATTTATGTAACATTAAGTTATGTAATATAATTACTGTAACTGGTGTCACCAGGATTGGCTATTGCTATGGTCACATGTTGACCTCCTAACTTCCAAGGTTATTGTATTTGGAGGTGGGTCTTTGAAAGGTGATTAGGTCATAAAGACAGAGCCCTCATGAATAGGGTTAGTGCCATATAAAAGGGGCCCCAGAGAGCCTCCTTGCCTTTTCACCATGTGAGGACACAGTGAGAAGTTGCCAGTCTGTAATTTAGAGGAGGGCCTTCACCAGAATGCAACCATGCTGGCGTGTTCATGTTGGACTTCCAGCCTCCAGAAATGTGAGAAATAAACTTCCTGGTTAAGTCACTCAGTCTGTGGTATTTTGTTAATGGCAGGGACAAGACTCAACTGACTTGTGGAAGGCATAAGACAGGGACAAACTCAGTGGACTTATGGGAGGCATAACACCCAGGTGCGGGAGATGGCTCTATGTGGGGCTGGTCCCAGAGAAGTATTCCCTTACCCCTGTGCGGTCACCTTGGGCATTGGTGAGCCCATCCACAGAAAGACTGGAAAGCATCTGTTAGTTCAGCTGACGCGATTAGTGGAGTGTGACCAAGAGCCCCGTTGTACCTAGTTCATCCTTGGCCTCATCCAGTCTTAGGAGAGCCCAGCTCCTGAGGGACTGGACATAGCAGTGAAGGCTGCATTGAACCTTGATCCTATCTACCATCCTCAAACATTTTGGGTGTGATACGTTGGCTTTTAGATGCTCCAAATGATCCCGTCTCTTGGCATTCACACCTTGTGTCATTGTCTCTCCTCAAGTGTGGGAGAGACCTGTGACTTGCTTCCAACCAGTAGCATGTGGCAGGGGTTATGGGATGTCACATCCATGACTATATTACATAAGATTCTGCTTCTGTCTTGCTAGCAGAGTCTCTATCGCCTTTAAAGCTTGTGTGCTTTGATGAAGCAGGCGGCCATGTTAGGGAGGTCTTTGTGTGAAAGAGATGAGGCAAGCTTCTGGCCAACAGCCAGCAAGGAATGGAGGTGCTCAGTCAAGTCCAACTCAGACTGCCAGGAACTGAATCCTGACAGCAGCTGTGAGATCCTGGAAGTGGGTCCTTCCTCAGTTGGGTCTCAGGTGACACCCCAACAGTGAGCCACACTTTGACTACAGCCTTATGAGAAATCCTGAAGCAGAGGACCCAGCTAAGCCATGTGAAATTAAGTAATGTGTGCATTGTTCTTAAGCAGCTTTTAAAAAAATGTAGGACTTGGGGCGCTGGCTGGATGGGTCAGTGGAGGGTGAGACTCTTGATCTTGGGGTTGTGAGTTTGAGCCCCACATTGGAGGTAGAGAGTAATGAAGAAATAAAATTGTTTAAAACAAAAATGTAGGACTACCTACCAATCCTGCCTGGTTGAGACTGTATGATTTTCTATTTTCCTCAAGAAGACTAACGTTATGTACGCCAGTAAGCAACACGTGGCATGTTCTTTCAAAACAGTGTCTATAAACTGAAGTACTTATAGATAAAATGATAGGTTGCTTTAAAATCATCCAGTAAGAGCTAGATAAGGAAGAAGGGAGGGAATATTCATGAAACAAGTTGGGCCCTGTGCCGGCAATTATCGAAGCTGAGGGATTTGTACATGGGCTGGTCCTTATATTGTTCTGTCCACTTATGTATTTTTGAGATGCTCCATAATAAAAGCAAAACAATTTCTATAATGTCACAGTGTTCTGCAAAGTTAAGAGCAGTTAAAATAAACAGTCAGTGTTTTAGAAGCCATTGAATTCTGCACAGAAATGCTGCATAAAGTGGTGGAAATACTGCAATTCAAAGGAGGCGGGGTGCGGATATTTTTGTACTTGATTGGAGATAAAAGAGTTTTTTCAAATGCTGTTTATACATGAAAATTATGACATTGTTAGCTATTCAGTTTTGGAGAGGGAAAGGTCCGAGATGGCAGCCTTTTTTTTTTTTTAAAGATTTTATTTTATTTTTTTAAAAGATTTTATTTATTTGACACAGACAAAGAGATCACAAGCAGGCAGAGAGCCAGGCAGAGAGAGGGGGAAGAAGGCTCCCTGCCAAGCAGAGAGCCCAATGCGGGGCTTGATCCCAGGACCCTGAGATCATGACCTGAGCCGAAGGCAGAGGCTTTAACCCACTGAGCCACCGAGGCGTCCCTAAGATTTTATTTTTAAGGCATCGCTGAACACCCAGCATGGGGCTTGAACCCACGACCCCAAGACCAAGAGTCACATGCTCCACAGACTGAGCCAGCCCGGTGTGTTCCCAAGACTGCAGTTTTTCAAATGTGTTTTGGTTATGTAAGCTCTAGCCATCAGTGACCATATCCATTGGCAATGACTCTGCATAAAAATTTAAGTAGAAAAAACCATATATACGGTATCTCTTCATCAAAAGAGAGAGACGCCTAAAAAAGGCTGAAAATCATACTATAAAAAAGAAAAACAGCTTCTATACCAAGTTCTAGCAAACTTGGGGAAAGCTTAGAGTGGAAAGAAGTAGTTCTGTTTCCACAGAGCCGGCACAGTTAATAAGAGTGGGGCCAAAGAGGCCTCCCATTCAGCGAAACAAACACAAAAACACAAAAAAACCCACCCCTTTTTATTACCTTTTAGGAAGATCTCATTCAGTCACTCAATCAATCAACAAATATTTTTGACTATCAGTACTGTGATCATCAAGGGGCTTATTGTTTGATAGGAAAGAAAGGGGAAATGAAAGTCCAGCCTTTGGAGAGAAAAGGCAGACTTTTGCGCAAGGCCTTAAAGAGAGTACTTCCTTAACGGTGGCTCGAGATGACCTTTAAAGCAGAGAATGGGGGGGGGGGGGCAGAGACAAATATTAATGGGAATGAAGACGTGTGCGCACTCTTACAAAGCTTCTTATGTATATGGTCACATTTGATCCTCGCAGGATGGCGAGAAGCATTGTCTATCTAAACAAGAGTTTTCTTGAATGAAGCACAGAGTAAAACCACCAGGTAAAATCCTGCCAACAATCTGTCCCTGTTAGAAGGAGGCAAGTGGTTGTTGTCTCTAACCATGCCAGATCCGGCTGATGGGAATTTTCAGGACATATTCAAACTAGAGGATTTCCTAACCTGTTGGTCTACCCGTGATGTGCCTGTATAGTAAAAATAAAATATTTTGCATTTATTATTATTATTATTATTTTAAAGATTTCCTTATGTGAGAGAGAGAGAGAGACTGTGCACACACACAAGCACACACATGCGCATGAGTGGGGGGAGAGGCAGAAGGAGAGAAAGAGAATCTCAAGCTGACTTCCCGCTGAGCACAGAGCCTGAAGCGGGGCTCCATCTCACGACCCTGAGATCATAACCTGAGCCAAAATCAAGAGCCGGAGGCTTAGCCCACTGAGCCACCCAGGTGCCCCCTGGATTTATTAGTCTTATTCTAATTTTCCGCAAACATTATTTTCTCCTCTAAAAATGGGCACAATCCTCCTCATTCATTCATTCGGGGAACAACTATTTCTTTATTGAGTGCCAAGCTCTGTATCAGGCACTTTTGGATAGCCACACTTAAGCCCAACTTGGATCTTTACAGGATCTTTACAGGATCTCTGATGGAGAAAAAAATGCATAGACCTTAGCCAATGCATCACATGCAGAGGACTTAGTCTAGCGTCACATAGCAAGTCAGTGAGTCGGGACTCAGACCCTCATCTTCCAACTGTGGGAGACCCCGAGATAGTCCACCTTAATCCCTCCTCCAGGAAGGACGTGCAGCCCAGCTGAGGGGAGTTCCGTTGGCAAACTGCCTCCAGCTGTCAGCCCTTCTTGAAGCTGCAGAGTCATCTCACCACCAGGTCCCACCTTTCCAGGGAAAGCCCGCATCTCTCTGGTGACCGAGAGGGGCAGAGCAGAGCCGTTTTGGCTTGCTACAAGCGCATGTTGATAAGCGCTGTTGGCTCCGGAGTTCCTTGCTGGGTTGGAGGAGGCTTGGTTGAAGCTGCTTGGCCTTTTTAAGTCTCCCTCTGCACTGAATTGCTCCTTCCCCCTTCCTTGCATGAACTGTATCCCTCGTAAATACCTTGTGTCCCAAATTCCAATTACGTGTATGCTTTAGGGAACACAGTCTGTGACAGTAGGGACTGGGACCAAGCTGAAAAGGAGCCAATCAAACGAGCTTTGGGGACTGGATCACTCGCCTCTCAGTGGCAATGAGACCCCCCTCACTTGTGCGAGGGAGGGAGGGCACAGCCTGCCTCTGGCACCAGGTGGCAGCCCAGTTATTAAAACTTTCACCTGAGGTGTATTGGGAATGCACTACTGGGTGTGGTATATAAAGCATTTGAAATACATGGAGGAGAAAATGATAGACCAAGATCCCTGATGAACATAAAAGCAAAAATCCGCAACAAAATACTAGCAAACTGAATTCAACAGCACATTAAGAGGCTCATTCACCATGATCAAGTGGGCATTATCCCTGGCAAGCAAGGATTGTTCAACACACACAAATAGTAAGTGAGATACGCCACGTTAATAGAATAAGGGATAAAAATGATCATCTCATTTGATGCTGAAAAAGGATCTGACCAGATTGAACAACTTTTCAGGATAAAAACTGAACAGACTGGTTATAAAAAGAAAGGTAGCCCAGCTAACATCATACTCAATGGTAAAAAGCTGGAAGGTTTTCCATTAAAATCAGGAACAAGACAAGGATGCCCACTCTTACCACTTCCATTTAACATCATACTAGATGTCCTAGCCAGAGCAATTAGGTGAGGAGTAGAGATAAAAAGCATTCCAAGCAGAAGGGAAGAAGTTAAATGGTCTCTTTTTGTAGACAACATGATCATATATATGGAAAACCCTATGGACTCCACGAAAAAGCTGTCAGAATTAAGAAACAAAGTCAATAGAGTTGCAGGATACAAAATCAACAATCAGTTTCATTTTTTTTAAGATTTTATTTATTTATTTGATAGAGATCACAAGTAGGCAGAGAGGCAGGCAGAGAGAGAGAGGAAGGGAAGCAGGTTCCCTGCTGAGCAGAGAGCCCAATATGGGGCTCGATCCCAGGACCCTGGGATCATGACCTGAGCTGAAGGCAGAGGCTTTAACCCACTGAGCCACCCAGGCACCCCAATCAGTTTCATTTCTATACATAACAATGAACTATCTAAAAAAGAGAGATTAACAAAACAATCCTATTGACCATAGTATCAAAAAGAATAAAATACTTAGGAATAAATTTAACCAAGCATGTGGAACATCTATACACTGAAACCTGTGAAATTGATGAAAGAAATTGGAAAAGACACGAATAAATGAGAAAATATTCCATGTTGATATTCATTAGAAGAATTAATATTGTTACAATGTTCATACTACTTAACACAATCTACAGATTCAATATAATCCCTCTAAAAATCCCAATGGCAGAACAAGACCAGAAGCATCATAGTTCCTGACTTCAAGCTGTATTACAAAGCCATAGCAATCAAAACTGAAGGATTCTGTCATAAAAACAGACACAGAGATCAATAAAACAGAATATAGAGCCCATACACATATGAACAGAATAGAAAGCCCATATATATAAACTCATACATAAATGGGCAACTCATCTTGGACAAGGGCATGAGAATACACATTGGAGAAAGGAGGATCTCCTTAGTAAATGGTGTTGGGAAAACTGGATAACCATAGGCAAAAGAATGAAATTGAACTCTTTTATCTTTCACCACACACAAAAGCTTACTTGCATTGGATTAAAGAAAATTTCCAGAAGAAAACATAGGGGAAAAGCTCCTTGACATTGGTCTTGGCGATACTTTTTGGAGAGGATGCTAAAAGCACAGGAGCAAAAGCAGAAGTAATCAAGTGGGACTACCTCAGACTCAAAAGCTTCCACACAGCAAAGGAAACCATCAACAAAATAAAAAAAGCAGCCTACAGAAAGGGAGAAAATATTTGCAAGCCATCTATCTGATAGAGTTAATACCTGAAATATATAAGGAACTCATATGACTCCACAGCAAATGATCAAATAAAACCCCCCAAATAGTCCAATTAAAACACAGGCAAAGGACCTGAAGAGACATTTGCCCGAAGCATATACAAAACGGTCAACAGGTACATGAAAAGGCAATCAACATAGCTCATGAGGGAAATGCAAATTAGAACTGCAATGAGGTACCACCTCACACCTGTTAGGATAGCATGGAGGACACTAGGAGAAGGAAGGGAAAAATGAAGGGGGGAATCAGAGGGGGAGACGAACCGTTAGAGACTATAAACTCCAGGAAACAAACTGAGGGTTTCAGAGGGGAAGGGGTAGAGGGGTGGGGTTAGCCTGGTGATGGGTATTACGGAGGGCATGGATCGCATGGAGCACTGGGTGTTAGATGCAAACAATGAATCACGAAACACTACATCAAAAACTAATGGTGTGGGGCACCTGGGTGGTTACCCTTAGTGGGTTAAAGGCTCTGCCTTCGGCTCAGGTCATGATCTCAGAGTCCTGGGATTGAGTCCCACATTGGGCTCTCTGCTCAGCAGGGAGCCTGCTTCTCCCTCTCTCCCTGCCTGCTTCTCTGCCTTCTTGTGATCTCTGTCTGTCAAATAAATAAATAAATAAATAAATCTTAAAAAAAAAAAACTAATAATGCACTGTATGGTGACTAACTTAACATAATAAAATAGATGAATAAATAAAAAATAAAAAGATATATGTGTGTCAACTGTTCTCAAATTAAAAAATTGAAAACATAAACAAACAAAATCACTAATCGGTTGACTAAGTCAACCAAAAGGGAAATCGTTCCAGGTGGGCCTGAGCTAATCAGGTGAAGAAAAGCTGACACTGTGGGTGACATATATGTTCACCATGTTGATTGTGAATTGTGGTGATGGTGTTATAGGCATACTTATCTGTTAAAATATATCAAATTACACACTTTAAATATGTACAATGTGTTGTATGATAATTACACCCCATTAAAGCTGTTTTAAAAACACTAAAATGATACCCCATCACACTCAGAATAAAATCCAACCTCCTTTACTTGGCCCCATAAAGCACTGCACAATAAAAAAGAGAAGAAGAGATCACGAGTGTTGGTGAAAATGTGAAGAAAAGGGAACACTTGTATACTGTTGGTGGGAATATAAATTGGTGCATCCACCGTAGAAAACAGTATGGAGATTCCTCAGAAAATTAAAATCTATATGACCTAGCAATCTCACTTCTGCATAGAAATTCAATGGAAATGAAATCAGTGTTTCTTGGAGCTATTTATATACCCATGTTCACTGCAGCATTATTCACAATGGCCAAGATATGGAAACAACCTAAATGTCCATTGACAGATGAATGGATAAAGAAAATGTAGTACGTGTGTGTATATGCATATGCATATGCAAATACATATATATGTGTATGGTGTGTGTGTGTGTGTGTATATATATATATATATATATATATATATATATATATATATGATGTTATTTAGCTATAAAAAGGAAGGAAATTCTGTCATTTGTAACAACATGGATGAACCCAGAGGACATTATGCTGCGTGAAATAGGCCAGGCACAGAAAGACAAATACTGTACGGTCTGGTTTATACATGAAATATAAAAAGTCAAACTCATAGAAACAGGGAGTAGAATCATGGTTACCAGGGGCCAGGAGAGGTGGGGGAAATGGGGAGATGTTGGACAAAGTGTACAAACTTTCAGTTAAAAGATGAAGTTCTGGGGATGCATTTTATAGCACAGTGATGACAATAGTTAATATAATGTTTTGTATACTTGAAATGTGCGAATAGTGTAGATCTTAATTGTTCTCACCACACACACAGAAGATAACTGTGTATGGTGATGGATGTGTTAATTAACTTAATTGTGGTAATTATTTCACAATGTGTACATACATTAAACCATCCTGTCATATATCCTACAAAATGAAAACTAAAAAACAAAATAATGCCTCTATCTTATTCAAATAGAATAATAATTATAATCCTGTGTGTGTAATATTAACTGCATGGCTAACAAGATCAGATAACCACAGATTTAATGAACTGCTGAAGGTAACAGGTAATTGAAAGCCAGGAAGGAAACCCAAGGAGTCCTCTTTGGTTACACACTGAAGAGCTCTCATCTCCTGCATGGCGAGGGCAGAGACCCAAATCCAGGTCTTCATGGTTAGAGTGGCCGAACCTCAACTAAGATAAAACAGCCAACCAAGACTAGCCCCTTAGCGGCAGAAATCTGACATACCGATGTATGGATGGGGTCCTCTGAGTACTTACCAAGATTTTGACATCTGGAATGCACTGGTAAGAGAGCTGTCAGTTTCACTGCCAAGTTCAGTGTTGGCCCCCTCTGCCATCCAGGACTGAGTAGAAAACACTGTTACAAACTTAGCCCACTGATACATCGTATCTGATTAAGACCCAAACCCACAGAGCCCAGGTGGTGGGGCTGCTTCTACAGAAGCCGGGAGGTTGCAATTGTAATAAAATAAGGTCCACGTGGCAGCCAGGGGCCCGCCTGAGAATTCCTGGTGGTTAAGAGAACGCGGCATCCCCAGGGGCAGAATTTATCATCACCTGAAAGGGGTACTACTACTCAACTTGTAAGAGCAGAAAAAGTCTGGAAGGCTGAGGACAGTCATTTTAACAAATGTTCATGATCCTCTGTCCAGTTTCCAGACCGAGCCAGCTTTCCAACCCAGAACTCACTAACAGAATAGGTAGCTGGGTCCCTAGGAGAAAGGACCCAGCAATACCACAGCAAGCACACACCGTGGGGGCAACCTGCAGCCAGTTATTTGGGTAACTAAGCCCTAGAGAAAGGGTCTCGGCAGACATCGTGAGAACTCTGGGACTTAAAGGAGTCCGAGCTGACATAGATTCCTGGAGACCCAAAACATCTTCATGGCCCCGTGTGAGAGCGGGAACACACGAGGACCAGGTAATAAATGGAGACTTCGTGTGTGTAACTGGGTTGTTGACACTGCCACCACTTTGCATCTTTGGCCAGTGAGATAAGAGCTGTCAACAGCAGGGAAGGCCGAGCCGAAATCCCCTATAGGAAACCACCGCCACCCCTAGCGCCATCCCCTGGGCCAAGAGAGCAAGTCATCACGTGGGGGCAGCAGGATTGGTACCGCCCTTAAGGATCTAAAGGACGCAGGGTGGTGATTCTCACCAGATCTCCATTAGTGCGGAAACCAGATGGGAGGGGGCTATAGATCTACCGCAAACTCAGCGGAATAGTAGCTCCGATCACCGCCATCACCGCCGCTGTGCTCGATATGCTGTCTTTGGGGGAAGAGTCACATAACCCCCAATACATGGTTATGGCCACTGAGTTGGCATATATCTTGTTCTCTCTCTCTCTCTCTCTCTCTCTCTCTCTCTCGTTTTTTTAAGAGTTTATTTATTTATTTGGCAGAGAGAGAGAGAGAGACAGCGAGAGTGGGAGCACAAGCAGGGGGAGGGGGAAGAGGGAGAAAGAGACTCTCCTGCTGAGCAGGGGGCCCAACCAGGGGTTCAATCCCAGGACCCCAGGATCATGATGCTTAACAACCAAGCCACTGAGGCACCCCCCCCTTTTTAAGCAGTCTCCATGCCCACCACAGAGCCCAACGCAGGGCTCCAACTCACAACCCTGAGATCAAGCCAGATACACCCGTGATCGAGCCCCCCAGGCGCCCTCTACCCCCTACCAAATATTTTATTTTCTGTCCCAATCAGAAAAGAGAACCAGAAAGAGTTGGCATTTAAAGGGGAGAGCAAATACTATACCTTCCCAGTTTTATCCCAGGGCCATATTAGCTCTCCTGCCCTCTGTCATAATTTAGTCTGAAGAGATTAGAATCCTCTGGACATCCAGCAGAACATCCTATTAGCCTATTACATTGACAGCATTTTGTTGATCAGACCGGAAGAGTGAGAGGTGGCTCATGTGTCCCCTCCCGGTAAGACACATGCACTCCTGAGGATGGGAGATGAAGCCCACAGAGGTTCAGAGGTTTATCAAATCGATACAATCTTTAGAGGTCCGGTGGTCGTGGCTCTGCTAGGGCATTCCCTCCACAAGCCCTCAAGACAGCTTGAGCCTTGCAACTCTTGCCATGGACAGTGAATCGAGACACCCAGTGGGCCTCTCTGGGTTCTAGACACAGTGTGTCCCACACCTGAGAAGTCTACTTTGTCCCTTATACCAGGTGACAAGGAAGGCTCCCAGCTGTAACAGGGGCCCAGAGCAGTAAAGGGCTCTGCAAGCTGTCCTGCCTCTGGGACCATACAATCTGGCATGTCTATGGTATTGTAGGTAGGTATTAGTGGCGGGGAAAGATGCAGGCCCTTGGAGTTCTGGAACAGGACATTATCTTCTGCAGAAGGGAATCACATGCCTTTAAAAAAAAAAAAAAAAAAAAAAGAACAGCTTCTGAGCCCCGGTGGCTCAGTTGGGGAAGCGCCGGACTCTTGATTTCGGCTCAGGCCATGATCTCAGGGTTGTGAGATCGAGCCCCATGGAACCTGCTGAAGATTCTCTCTCTCCCTTTGCCTCTGCCCCTCCTCTCCACAGAAAAAAATAAACAACTTCCGATATGCTGTTGGGCCCTGAGGAAGAGAAAACACCTGACCATGGGACACAAGGTCCGGTGGGCCTGGCAACAAACCATTGAGAGGTGAAAGGGAAGCGATCAGGGAGAGGACTGAAGGCACAGGGAGACCGCAAGGTCAGGTAGCTCGGGTGGCCATGGCACGCCCCTCTGTTGGACTGTGCACGCCCTTCAACTCATGCCTCCAGCCCTGTGGACCCCATCAGATCAACTGAATGGGGAGCAAAAAGCTTGGTTTATGGCTGAGTTGGGTCAGGGTAAGTCAAGAGCAGACAGCGGCTGAATTTAACCTCCTTTGGAGAGTGGGAGACATGAACGATGGTGCCTTTGGATCAGGTCATGATCCTGGGGTCCTGGCATCGAGCCTCGCATCGGGCTCTCTGCTCGGTGGGGAGCCTGCTTCCTCCTCTCTCTCTGCCTACTTGTGATCTCTGTCTGTCAAATAAATAAATAAAATCTTAAAAAAAAAAAAAGGAAAAAGACTGAAAGAGTGGGAACAAGGATTGCTGAGGCAGAGGCCGGTGTGTGGACCGGTGAGAGTGGGCGCCAAGCATGATGATTTGGAATCACGTGTTAACACCCACCACGGGGCATGCAGCTCAGAGAAGACCCTGGACAGCCAAGTAGGAAAAACGACCTGGGCAGTTGACATCAGTCTTTGTTACTGGCTACCCCAGTGATGGTGTGAAGGGCACATGGACAGAGTGCACACAGTGGCGGAGACGGAGGCTACCCACGGCCTAGAAGCATGGACTGCCAGTTACCAAGGCCAATCTAGCTCTTGCCTCTGCAGAATGTTCAACCTGCCAAATGCAGGGCCCATCATGGGGCCCCTGACCTGGCACCATTCCTGGAGGAAACCTACTGGCCATGACTTCATGCTCCTTCTATCCAGGATGCCATGCCCCTTCTATCCATCTCACAGGAATAGATACAGATTTCCAGGATGGGGTTAGCTTTCCAGGCCCCAACCGGCACTTAGGAATTAGGGAATATTCAATCCCCTCGCGTGGGGTCCCCTATAACACTGTGTCAGGCCCAAATGACCAGCTTTCCAGTAAGGGGGTACCAGAGTGGGTCCCGGATCATGGGACTCATTGCTGTACTGCATACCACACTCTTCAGAAGCCCCTTGTCTGATAAAGCGGTGAGATAGCCAGCTGAGGGAAGTCATCCTTGGTGAGAACAGGGCGCCATTGGCCAGGACATGGTACACACAGCAAATCAAAGAACTGAGTACAGCACCGAGTTCTCAATGACAAGACTGGGGAGTCTGGGAATCAATGTTGGGAAACAGGAGTGGTTCCAATTACTGCATGGTTCCATGACTCTGCAAGGGACGGGGGCGGGGAGGGAGGAGGGTTTAGGGTGTGTGTGTGTCATGTGACAACTTGCCAAGACTGAATGGCATTTCCCCCATCCCTTTGCCTGTGAGATGGGTGGTGGGTTTGGTGGGCCACGCTAAAGCAGGTGCCTACCATCTCATTCCTGTGTCGGCAGTTGTGAGTGCAGGGGCACCACGAGGAGTGGTGGCCCACCTCCAGTGTCACTTACCCACCAGCCCATCTCCCTGGAGAGTGGCAACAGCCAGGCTGCAGCTGCTGCTACACCCGTTCTAAGACTTCTGGACCAGGGCCCCGTGTGTGTGTGTGTGTGTGTGTGTGTGTGTGTGTGCGCGCGCACATGCATGCGCACACGTGTGTGCCATGATGAACAAATTGCACCAGCTTCTCCCGCAGGATAGCCATGGTATGGAAGCTGGAGACAATGAGGGACTGATAACAGACTCGACTTCAAACTCTTGCTGGCTTCCGGTTCATGCTTCCCGGTTCTAGTTTGTCCTTGTTCTTTGCCACGTGACACCATCCCCTCCTGACTGCACTGCAGACTTCAAGCACCAGCATTAAATGGGAGGGCTTTAGAGGCTGTTTACCTGGCTCCCACAAGTGAGTAAAGTGAAATCTCTAGATGTCTATTGATATGGAGATACATAGCTAGATGGACAGATAAGAGATAGATGTGTATTATATAGATGAGAGCTAAAATCTCTCTTTTTTTAAGATTTTATTTGACTCACAGAGAGAGATCACAAGTAGGCAGAGAGGCAGGCAGAGAGTTAGGGGAAGCAGGCTCCCTGCTGAGAAGAGAGCCCGATGTGGGGCTCGATCCCAGGACCCTGGGATCATGACCTGAGCCGAAGGCAGAGGCTTAACCCACTGAGCCACCCAGGTGCCCTGCTCTCTCTTTTTTTAAAGATTTGTTTGTTTTAGAGGGAGAAAGACAGCACAAAGGGGAAGGGCAGAGAGAGGGAGAGAGGATCCCTATCAGACCCCGTACAGAGTGTGGAGCCTGACGTGGGGCTTGATCTCATGACCCTGAGGTCACCATCTGAGCTGAAACCAAGAGTAAGACACTTAACTGACTGAGGCACCCGGGTGCCCCTAAAAATATAATCTCTTAATGGTTCTTTTCTGGGTGAATCCTGACTAACGCAGGGACTTTGTGCTGACCATCTTGCACCTCCAGAGGACTACACGATCTGGTCTCCAAAGGGGGCACACCTCCTCTAGGGGCACAGCGAGAATCCCACTGAACTATAAGCTTCAGCAGTTACTCGGGGGCACTTTGGGCTCCTTGTGTCCAGGGACCAGCCGGCCAGACGAGAGCTCCCTGATTGGGCAGGGGTAATTGATGATTATCAGGAGGAGGTAGGGCTGTGGTTTTACCACGGAGATCTGGAGAAATGCGTGTGGAAACATGTTGCCTCTTGGGCCTATCAATATTCCCTTGCCAATGGTGACCAGAGGTGGGCAGGCACAGCAGCGCCAGGCTGAGAAGGGCGTTAATGACCAAGGGTTCCGTCTCCCCAGAGTGGGGGGGGGGTCTGCTGAGGCCAGCAGAGGGCGGTAGCTAGGGGTGAGAGCTGGCTGGGATGCATGGTGAAGGCAGGAGGTGTGGTGTTCCCACAGCAGCCCAAGACCAGCTGCTGAGGAGGGAGTTGTGAGTTGTGTTCCTCGGGAAGAGAGGCCCATAGGAACCCAGGAGGACAGGTGCAAGGGAACGACTGTGGCGGGCCACAACATGCACCACCCAGGTCTCCCTCAAGGAGGGCCTTGCGGCCCAGCAGAGAGGAGCGAGGTCTGTGGACGGTCTCCAGCTGGGGGTTCCTTCAGGGTCTGCCATATCTGCAGAGAGTCCCTCTGTCCCAAGCTACACCCTTCCGGACACGGCTCCCTTCTGGTGACCGAGCAAGGCTGGGCTATGAAGGCCCAGCCATGTCCGCCCTACACAGAGCTCCCTGCCTGGGGTTGTCAAGGTTAGGTCGGATTGGTGCGGTGACCGGACTTCTCCCTCTGCTCAACCCTGCTTCTGCTCCTTTTCCTTCACAGGTGTTGACCCCTGATAACCTTCCAGCACCCCAGACTCCATCTCACTGACATCTACCAGTGAACCCAACCAGGCAAACTCCACATTTTTCTGTTGTTTGTAGGACGCCGCTCTCCCCTGGTCCATGCAGAGGAACTTGGCTCTCAGTACTTTCTTTTTAAGCTGCCCTAATATATACCCAAAGGAAAAGATTTCAGATAAATCATGTTTTATGGGGGCAAAGTCCTTATACTACATGCAAATATGTTTTTTGTACTCATTAAAACCACATAAAAGTATATTATGCATTTTAGAAAGGTTGATTACCTCAAAACCAGAAACGGCCTCCAGGCTCTCAGCTGACATAACCCACATTTACGAACGCCAGAAGCAGCTCTCCAGATCTTCTCCTCCTCCGTGATATGAAGGGGAGATACTCTTTTGTAAGATCTTGAGTAAATTTTAAATCTAAAGAAAATGTTTTATCTTGTTATTGAAGATATTTTACTAAAGGGATCCTGAACTTGTTTTTTCAACTATTGTTTCAGTTATGAGTGAACAGAATATGATTTATTTATGGTAACTTTGAGAAACTTTCCAGGGCATCAAGGAAATAAACATATAAATCATCAAACATATTTAACAAGCAAGGGGGCCCGCAGCACTTTTTTTTTTTTTTCTTAAAAAGTAGTCAGATTTCAGGGCTCCTGGGTGGCTCGGTCAATTAAGCATCCAACTCCAGATTTTGGCTCCTGTCTTGATCTCAAGGGCATGAGATCGAGCCCAAGATTCTCTTTTTCCCTCTCCCTCTGCCCCCCAGCTTGCTTCCACTCTTTCTCTCTAAAAAAAAGAAAAAAAAAAGAGTCAACTTTCAGTGAAAACTTTAGGGGCCAAAGATTCCAAGGGAAAAAGAAGTATTGACTGAAAAACAATGAATAATTTTGAATTATAAGAAAAAAAATCTGGGGGCGCCTGGGTGGCTCAGTGGGTTAAAGCCTCCGCCTTCGGCT
The DNA here is from genome assembly GCF_009829155.1 of Mustela erminea. Classification (NCBI taxonomy): domain Eukaryota; kingdom Metazoa; phylum Chordata; class Mammalia; order Carnivora; family Mustelidae; genus Mustela; species Mustela erminea. The sequence continues at coordinate 112,976,815 of NC_045635.1, read as the reverse complement.
CAGGTCATGGTCCCAGGGTCCTGGGATCGAGCCCCGCATCGGGCTCTCTGCTTGGCGGGGAGCCTGCTTCCTCCTCTCTCTCTGCCTGCTTGTGATCTCTCTCTGTCAAATAAATAAATAAAATCTTTAAAAAAAAAAAAAAAAAATAAAAAAAAAAAAAAAAAAAAAATGACCCCAAAGTGACAGGGAATATTGACCAAGGAGTCCTGCTCATTTATTAATTTGGTTCCATTGGTGCTGGAGCTTGCTTTAGAAAGCTATCAATTGGTCTTCACATTTCAATTGTTTTTATTTACATTACTATTACAGTTAATTTCATCGCTACAAGAAGAGGATGCTAGGGCTTCTGGCTGACTCAGTCAGTGGAACATGTGACTCTTGATCTTGGGGGTGTGAGTTTGAGCCCCACGTTGGGTGTAGAGATTACTTAAAAATAAAAAATTTTTAAATATTTATTTATTTTAGAGGGTGAGTGGTGGGGGAGGGACAGAGAGAGAGAATCCTGAAGCAGACTCCCTGCTGAGCACAGAGCCCGATGTGGGGCTCCATTCCAGGACCCTAACATCATGACCTGAGCCAAAACCAAGAGGTGGCTACTTAACTGACTGAGACACCCAGGTGCTCCCAAAATAAAATCTTTAAAGGAGCACCCGGCTGGCTCAGCCAGTGGAACGTGAACTCCCGATCTCAGGGTCATGGGTTTGAGCTCCACATGGGGGGTATAGATTATGTAAAAGAATTAATGAAATATAATCTTAAAAAAAAAAAGAAGTAAAATCTTTAAGAAGAGGATGCTGTGTCCTTTAGGGAAACCTAATAACCCGTCATCAGAAGACATGGACACTTTATGGTCTTTTCCAATCATGGCAGACATCTTGACTGTTCATCTCCGCTATTTATGAAATGGCTGACTCAGATTGAGTTCAGATTGCCATAATAAGCCTGTTTGTCTTTGAGAAAGTTAAATAACCTCTACGGTGATTGAGTCTTTGGTTCATGTTTTAACATGAAAGATGGCCCGATATGATGGAAGCATCATATGTGGAGTTGGACAGTCTGGGCTTGGATTCTGGACCTACCACTTACTGTCAGTGATATTGAATAGATCGTTTAATATCTCTGAGCCTCAGTTTCCTCATCTGATGATCAAGGATTGAGCAGATCGCATAAGACGACACACGTGGAAGTATATGACACGTAACAGAGTTTTGTAGCTCGGCTTTAACCCACAGCCCCGCTGCAGCCTAGGGTACTAGTGAATCTCTCAGGTGTGTCTCTCATTGTGGTCTGAGAATATACACGGCAACAACTGTTGTGGAGTCAGTAGGCATGGGCTGAAAGGAAAAAAAAAAAAAGATGCTTCAAGGATACCTCAGAGACCCAGGTATAAACCTGTTCTCCTGGGAGAATGCCAATCTGAGCCCACTGAAATGTAACAATCATCAGAAGACAGGGTGGGATTAATGGTGAGAGGAGAAGAGACAGAGCCAGACACTGCTCTGGCCACCACACCACGGAGACGCCACCTCGATGCTCCGTATGGAAAGGAGGGCGCACCTACAATACAAGGGGGACTGCAGCGTCAGTGTCTTATGGGTACAAAGAGGAAGACAATGACTTATTCTTATCTGAGCAGCTGTTGTAGTGGGGCCCCAGCTGCGTGGCTCCCTGTGCCAACGGGAAATGGAAAATACTATAATAGGCTCTCTTGTCTTCATTCCCTTTTCCTAGATGAGCTTTTTCCCACTGGAGCACTAGAGCAGGGTTTTCTCCCCCCTTCTGGTATTCTTACAGCAGCCTGATTGAAGGGGGGATTGGGTAGGCTCTGACCCAAGAAAATTCCCTTTACAGGGTCTGTCCTGAGGCCAGAAAGTCCATCACGACAGATTCAACACTTTGGCTTTAAGACTTCATATATAAATAAAATAGAAATAGCATCTCTGCAACTTATCGCACCTTCTCAGACACATCACACATCATCGATGCACGTACGGTGGCGAGTTTACCATATTCTCTCCAGAGAACACAACTGGAGGGACAATAAGTGTGAAAAGTTTGGCTAGAGTAATAGCTAGGAGGAGACACATAGACCTGGTCAATTTCCCCTTGTCACTTACACAATGGCAAAGATGATACCAACAAGGGTGATGCCCACTCACTGTATGTGATCTCCAGTTATCCTCTCAACAATACTATTTATAAACCCCATCCTACAAAATGAGGAAACTGAGTTACAGGGGAATATGCAACTTGCCCAAGGTCACATGGCTAGTAAGCGGATGAGCAAAGTCTGTGCACTTAACCTCTGCGCCCTACTGGGTCCTCGGAGAAAGGAGCAGTGTGGGGTTTCTCTTTCATGCATCTCTGAAACCTGACCACTCATGGTGCACTTAGCTGGGTGTCATGACCAAAACCTCTTAGGTCTTTTGTTTCCAAAACAAAAATGATGGCGGCCAAGGGACAGTGGCACCAGCAAAATTTTTTCCTGCTGTTTGTTAATCTGGAACCTAGCCTTTCTATCATGAGACCTGTGCTCTCCAGTCTATCTGCAAATGAACAAAACAGGTGGAATCACAGTCTCCGGAGTAGAACCTCAGAAGGGACTTAAACACTCAACATGCTTCGTCCCTGTGTTCTTGTTCATCACTGATAGGAGTCCTCTTGGGCGCCAAATAGATCTTCCACATACACATTTCAGAAGTGCCCCGGCTCCGGCCCCTATGCTTTGCCTGCAAAAATCCTTCTTATCCTTCAAGGCCCAGCTCAAATGTTACCTCCTTTATGAAGTCCTTCCCGGCCCCACAGGCAGAATTCGTTGATCCTCCTCTGTGCTCCCAATGGAACTTTCTGCCAGCACCGCTAGGATAGGGCTTACCACACTGTTTTACTTAGTTGCATCAGTAAGGTCCTTGAGGTCAGAGACCTGTCTTAGTCATAAATCCTTTTATCCTGCTCTCCCCAGCCTAGCACATGCCATATTTCATCAATTCTAAAACCTTATTGATTGTAAGATACACCATCATTTTATGAACCACTAAGAAAGATTCTTAAAAACTGACAATTATATTACAATATGCCATTGATTTGAAGACATGTCCCAAATTCAGGGATGTCAAAATGTTGAAAAAGGGGGGGAAAAGTAGGTTTCAGAAGTGATGAATGATGGTAGTAAGTGCTTAGCAAATGTTTCTAGAACTGGACTGTGAACCCAAGGTGGAACAGATAATCCTAGGGCCCTGTGACAGCCCATGCTTCTTAGTAAGGAAGGAATTGGGAGTTGGTAGGGAATGATTTGCAACTGCATTGCTGATTTCAAATATTTAATCCAACAGATTAAAGGGATGAGTGGCCTGATTGCTAGTCCCACAAAAAAAAAAAAAAACCACTTCCACAGTTCCCATTTGATATATAAGAAGGTTCAGTGACAATATATTCTTTAAAAAAAAAGAAAATATTTATTTATTTGAGAGAGAATGACAGAGGGAGACAGAGAGAGAAGGATCCCAAGCAGATTTCGTGCCAAGTGCAGAGCCCCATGCAGGGCTCGATCCCATGCCCCTGAGGATCACAATCTGAGCCAAAACCAAGAGTCAGACACTTAACTGACTGTGCCACCCAGGCATCAGTGACAATATATTCTAATCAGAGTTGGGGGCCACCTAATATAACAAATGTGATTACGGCAACGATAGGACAGAGTATTTGTGTCTGCCTTGAGTCTGCCTCTTTAGGCCATGTCAACCCAGTGCTGTTCACATCTGCCCATGAAGAACAGTAACTGTCCAGTTTTCTCCCAGCTTGTCATAGCCCTGCTTTAAAAAATAAAAGCAATGGGGGTAGGGGTGCCTGGCTGGCATGTGACTCTTGGTCTCAGGGTTGTAAGTTTGAGCCCCATGTTGTGTGTAGAGATGACTTAAAATCTTTAAAAAAAAATAAGAACTAAAAAAAAAAAAAAAAAAGCATCAAAAGATGTGACCTCTTCCCAGCTCCAAACTGTTGGTTCTGTGAATGTTGCTTCCATTTCTCCTTGGCACTCTGGACCTGGTGATTGTATATCTCTCCCTGGTCAGTATCTGGACCTATGATTTTCATAGGGTTTTTCCGTAGGGCAGGCCTTACTGGGGCTCAGCCAGGCCTTACTGTCTCACCAAGAATCTGTGTTCTAGCAGTGCCTGGGTCGCAAAGGTGGTTAGGCACCCCACCCTTGGTGTCGGCTCAGGCTGTGATCTCAGGGTCATGAGATTGAGGCCCGTGTGGGGCCCTAACTTAGCACAGAATCTGCTTAAGTTTCTCTCCCTCTCCCTCTGCCCCTCCCTGCCTCTAAAATAAATAAATCTTTGAAGAAAAAAGAATCTGTGTTCTAGCTCCATCCAAAAAACACATCCCCTCTCAGAGATGGGCTAAGCCATGCACTTATCTTTTCTAGACACACTCCTTCCCTGCCCCCTAAGCACACATAACACACATACACACTCATGCAATATAAACCAGCTTGTCACTGAAGACTTTACATGTGTAGTTGGTTGATGGAAATTCTCCTGGAGCAAAGACTTTTTAAAAAATTGTCGTCTACTCAGAAAATTGAGCCTAGTGGCTTAACACAATTTGTGCAATATTTTAAACATGTAAGCAGCTCTGTACACTAGCAGTCAGGGATGGAGAGTCTTTTTGGGGCAAGGACAAAGGGCTAACTTTGAAGGGGACGATGAGGAAGAGAGCCAAACAGGCACATTGTTCCTAGTTTGCTTTTGTGCCTAGACGCTTGGTGGGAAGCCAGGGACCACCAGAAACCTGAAGGCCGTCTTCCCTTTTCCGCAGGCTGCCAGCACCCAGGTTAGTCTATCAGGGCCCAGCCAGAAGGCACCAAGGATTACTATCTTCCAGTTTAGTCTGATCTCCCCAGGCCAGAAACACCCTGCTCAGCCTGTATGTCAGCATAATCGGCCTCCCTTCAATGCCTTCCCTGACCTTAGGGAATAAAGGAAACAAGAGAAAGGAGAACAAATGACCTCATTTGTTTCCTCTCCTGATTTATTATTGACATGGGATTTGGGGGTGTTCAAACTACAAAAAAAAAAAAAAGAGCCTGTGTATATTTCCTTTGAAGGGGGAGGAGTCTGCAAAGAAGTTCCCTCAAGTATTGGAACCAAATGCATCCAATACCATAGGAATTCTACTTCACAGGTACAGTTAGACCAGCAAATCAAACCACTGAGAACATCAAAATGGAACAGAATTTGGATGATAGATGCACTCCCTCGTTTTACAGATGAGGAATTTTAGGCCTGGAAGGTTAATTAGCTAGTTAATGGCAAAACAGGTCCTAGAACTCAAGTGTCTGGACTCCCGGTTTGGGGATTTCCCATTAGGGAAGACACCTAAGGCCTTACAATTGTAGCTTTAGTACATTTGACTCATTGGACTTAAAAATACCATGCAAACAGAACTATTACGAGAGGTCTTGATGGTTGAGACAGACAAATGCACAGACTTAATGGGCCAAACATCTCCACCAAAGGACCGAAGCCGGACATTTGTATTCTCTGCAAGTACAAAATTGTCATTGCCCGGGCCCCTGACAGGACCGGATTCCCAGACAAGCCAAGCCAGCTGGCCAACGGCTTACCTAGGTGACATCTTATACCTTTCACGCCAGTCGGGGCCAGCTGGTGACATAAACCAGGCAGGAAGCTGTTTTCCCTGGTGGAATTTGGGAAGAACTGTGTCAACAACGCCCCTTGCTGGCCAACATGAGAAAATGCAGAAGCTATTGCGGACAAAATCAGGGCTCTGGCAAAGGTCACAGCCGTGTCCCTTAAGTCGTCTCACAGTCTATGGGAACCGTGGCCAAGGGAGAAAGCATAGGGAAAACAGCAGGGGGCGGGGAAGCTGCATTTTTTCCAGAGATGTTTATATGTGGCTAATTAAGGTTGAATCTCAAAGAAAGCAGATACATTTTTAGGGTCCCATTGAGTCTGAACAGGCAGCTATAAGACCCAGAGACGCATGCTATGCTTATACACACAAACAAGATTTTTATTGTTAACATCAACCAACACAGATGGAGGAATATTCACGTGCCAAGGACATATTGCTCACAAGATCACAAAATGGCTGTTGATTTGTATTCGTAAATGATTTGGTGAGTCACTACATGTCTTTGAGTGAAGTAGATATATATAAAAAAGAGATTTCTAAAGCTTCATTTCCATTTGGACTCTCGTAATACCGTCATGAGAAAGAGAAAAACAGAAGCTATGAAAGTAAGGCTTACACACTTTCACGGAGAGCCCGATTCCACCCAAATGAACAACTACCTCCCACCGCCCACATTTTAAGTAGCACACAAAGAAAGCACAAGAAACACTGATTTGGCTCCATGATTTGCCTCATGAAAGGCTTTTTTTTTTTATTTTTTTGAGTTTTAAAAAAAATCCTCCGTCAAGCTGTCCAGGGTACTTGATGACGTCACAGAAGCGAAGTGTTTCCTAAGCAACTCTAGGGCCCTGTTGTTTCTGGCCTGCAGGGTCTTCTCAGCTCTCAGCTCATTCTTGATGGCGTCCAGCTCCCCGCGGATCTTTTCCATCTCTAGCTCATAGTACAGCTTCATCTCTTCCTTCAGGAGTGCGTTTCCGATCTCGGTCTGTCGCTTGAGTTTCCGAACGGCCTCTTTCAAATCTCGGTTCTCTAGGCTCAACCTGTGGATGAGTTCTTTGGCTTGCTGGAGCTCTTCGGTTAGGTTCTGGACGTTTGTCGCTTTTTCGGAGAGGTCATTTCTTAAAGCTTGAAGCTCCCAGTCTTTCTTTGAAGTTTCTCCCCCTGTTTCCTGGAACTTGAGGGGTTTTGCGGGGACTTCTTTCTTGGAGTTCAAAAGTTCTTTTTCGGCATTTTCAAATTCCTCTTCTATTTTCCTGCATTTCATGTTAAGTTCTTCCAGTTCTTCATTCAAAAGATTCAGGCGAAGTTTGGGAGACATTCCTTCGGTAAATTTCTTCCTTATGTCTGGTCGTGGTAGGATTGGTAATTCCTTTGTACTCCAGGTAGAACGGTCTTCTGTGCTATTAAAGCTTTCTTCGGTGACCACATCCAAATTAGATGAGTCACAGGAGACAGAATTGGTGTCTGCTTCATTCTTTGAAAGGTTTATCTTTCTTTCTCTCAAATTTGGTTCTTGTTCTTTTTCGTTTAGTTGAGAAATACATTCTTTCCTCTTAAATTTATTTTCTTCTTGAAACTTTCTACTAGACAAATTAAAAATTCCTTCTATTCTATTGGCCTTATCTAAAGTCATTTGTTCAGAAGATGATTCAGGCTGAGAAGCCTCATCTAGAATATCCTGTGCACTAAAAAAAGGAGCAAACATATTCTCCTTCCAGTGTTTTCTTCTAGCGTCCATTTCTCCAGGTACGTCGTCCAATTCCTGAAAGACAAAATTTAAAATCAAGGCACACTCTTTACACTGGCGGCTGGTGTCATGGGGAGAGCTACTTGGGGTGGTTCACGGGTGAAAGAACCTGCAGCTGAGGTAGGTCGCCCTCTAACTCACAGAGAGAGCTTCTGGTCCCTCTTTTACGAAATGAACACCAGTTAAGTTTCACGACACTTCCGGCGCTCAGATTCTCCATTGCTACGCGGTGTAACCAATCAGTGGACACTTTGGGGCTATTTACTGTAGAGAAGGTATTTGTATGGGAAAGCAACCGTACACACAAAAATGAACTGCTTCTCCAGAATCAAAGTGATTGTGAATTAACAGCTTCATCATATTAATAGTAGGCGAATACCTGTGCTTCCAAGGCACTTGATTTTTTTTTTTCTAGTTCTTTCGCATTGGACTATTTAGTCATCCTTTAAAGTGACTAAAACATCAGGGCTTAATGCAATGTGAGCTGCTTTTGGTAAAGTATACCATGCAGACTTCCTTCTGAGTAACTCTGCCAAATGCCCTTCTGTCTTGACCTGCAAATTCCTGCTATTCCAGTCTTAGGCTTTGCTTTTAGACAAGACTGCCAAGTGTACAGAATTCTATCCATTTTGACAGCAATTTCGTGATGAGAGCCGAATGCCAATGAATGAAAATATTAATGCCGTCGAATGTGTTCTTCTTGAAATACTGACTCCAAGCGTAGTTTTCAGGTGGAAACATACCATAGCAAATCACAACCGACTTTCCAAGTTTCTAAAAATTAGAGGATATTTATTTGTTCCAAAAGGAATCTTCCCTATTCAAAGAGAATCCATGACACCCGGCTTTCCTAGCATACGGAAATATCTGATCGAGTATAACTATTCCCTGGAGCATGGAGAAAGGAGGACCCAAGCACACACTGAAAGGCCGCTGACACTTGAAACCACCAAACTAGCAACTGCAGCGCTTGCCAAAGGGGAAGAAAAAGGAGGGGGTTGCTTTATTCAGCTTATACATTCATTTGCTGCAATGTATTTGTAGCATCGCCGCTGAGAAAAATCAAAGTAGGCCTGCATCTATTTTTCCCATGCACATAAATACGATTTTATCTTGGCAACAGAGAATGGCAATTGCTGTGTTTCTTTTTTAAAGTAATATTTTCTTTACCACTATTAAAGATTATAATGTTATAATATCATTTAGTGTATAACATATTTATATAACATTTCATATAATATAAAGATTCTAGCAGTAGCGGAAGCTCTTTTTAGAATTTGGGAAAATAGGGAAAAACACACACAAAAAAAGCAAAAGGAATCACCCTCATAATCCTATGGCTCTGAGATAACCACTTTTTGGCATATTATCCCTCCAGAATGTTTCTCAACAACAAGTAGTTTAGACGTTAGATTTCCCTTGCTATGGTTAGAGAGTAAACTTCTTATCTGTGTGTCCTGAACATGCCTAACCCCACCCAAGAAAGAGGGAAGGTCCTCGTTATCCCCAAGGGTACATTCCCCACTGGCAACTACTTGGTTCTGGGGAAAGGGAAAGACACAGATATCCAGTGAAGGTGTTAGAATGATTGGTTCAAAAGCCATAAACCAAGCTTTAAGTTTAGGTAACCAGACCACATTCATAAGCAGAGATTTGAAATTCATGGTATTGTTTGCCATTGAAGCATCATCTCCTTTCTCTTGAAATAGTCCTGCCTTTTACTATTCTACTAAATTACCACCCAGAAGCATCTATGCTCTATCTTTCCTTAAAGGGGAAGATCATCCTAATCCTGGTTTCTCTAGTCTCTTAGAAATATGAATGCAAATGGTTGGGAGTTATCATGGTGGTGGGAAGAGAAAGGAACAGAGGAAAGAGAGAAGACAGTGAAACTAATTGCCAGTCATCTTTTTTAGCATACGCTGTTTGACCAGACAATTCTGTGAAAGATACAAATGCTTCTAATCAGGCAGCCATGGGAGACAGATTACTATTCCTCGTACTTGACTCTGGATTAAAGGCACTAGTGAGATTGATCGGGAAGGGGGGTCTGCAGGGGGCAAGTAAGGGGAGGCCACCGTATCCCTGGAGACAGTGATAACGAGAAATCTGAGATCGAGACCTGGGTACAGAGAAAGGTTAAAACAGAAGAAAACTTTTTTCATTAATAATTTTGCACCTTGAGAAAGTGACTTCTATCTCCAACCTTCCCACATAAATCTCTGGCAAAAACATGTATGTATTTTTTTCTCTTCAATTTCACTACCTTTCTTCCTTGAGCCTCTGTATCATTTCCTGATACAGTCAGTGCTTTTCAAAGGACTGGGGAGAGTCCGTTTATTTTATAACTGAGGCTTAGAGAAGTCAGGTGACTTGACCAAGTCCACACAGCCTGTAGTGGTAAAACTGAGACCCTGATTCCCAGGTCAGTGTTTTGCTCTAAAAATTCTCTTTATTCTTCGGCTGGTTTCACTCCACAAACTGAAAGAAAACAACCCACTACTTTCAGAGCTTAGGTACTTTTTTTAAATGGTCACAAAAGGAGAGAGGAAAAATGAAGGGGGGAGGGTAAGGAGAATTGCATGTCACATATCAAAGGACAGAAAGAGAAAGGTCTGAAAAGCCTTCTGGAATTTCCCTCTCATGGCTTACACAGGACAGGGTCAAGGGGTCTCAGAGCTGCCTTTCTTTCTTTCTTTCTTTCTTTCTTTCTTTCTTTCTTTCTTTCTCTTTCCTCCTTTCTCTCTTTCTCTTCTTCCTCTTTCATTGGCAAGTTATTTTTCAAGGGCTTGTTCCCAAATCTAGTCACAGAGTATGGCAATGCCCAGACTGGGGGGTAAAAGCTGCCAGTCTCATTTTCTCTTCCCAAACTGCACTGTTTGTTTTTTATGCAGAGCAAGTATGACATTAGTATTCTCTGGCAAGGACAAGGAATATGCTTTGAAACAATGACACTCCTCTACCCTGCCAGGGCAGCCATTTTGCTCTCAATAAACTTGATTGGGTAATTTGTTGCAGCACAGGGCAAATCCAACCAGAAGCCCTTACTGAAAGTATAAGCATGTGTTTTTAGTGGACCAGTTGTGAGCATTTATTACTGTAACTACCTACCCAACACTATATTGGCCACTGAAGGACTAAAGGGTAAGGGAAGAAGGTCCAAGAGAGAAGAAAAATTTCAAGAAACAAACAAGCCAGAACACAGGAAAACAATCTGAAGTCATATGGCAAAAAATAACATTAATGGTCCTCTAAGACAGCAATCCCCCAGAAATCCTTGGGACTGCACTGTTAAGACAAGGGTGTCCGTAATATGGTTCCATCTACTCCCTTGTGCCTGACATAAATTAATAATAGACTCCTGATTGTTCTAGTTAGTGTCTCTCTGAAAACATCACCATTTATCCTCTGGTGACTTTCTTTTTTGGTGACAAAGTAGTAGGGCATTTGGGTGGAGAGTAAGGGATCGCCTGACTCAAGGAAGTGGTTATAAATATTCATTTAAGAATTTGGGAACCACTGATAAAAGAAATTGCAAATACATGTATAATGTAATGTGATGTCACATAAAAGAATTGTTGAGAGCTAAGCAAAGAATGACCATTTATTATGGATCTTCAGACAAACCATTCCATAAAAATCTCCGGCGAATACACAGCTACCCTCAAATAGCTCCAGAAAATAATGCACAGCTATTTGCTGTGAAAGGAGAAACCCACAAAACCATCTCATTTCCATTTTCAAGGTAGGGGGCCCTGGGGAATAGACTCGTATTAACGTGGGTAAGTGGTTAACTATGTGAAATCTAATTATTTGTTTTCAAAAATATTCCTTTTTTAAAATCACATGCTTTAGGGAAATTTGCTAAGCTAAAAATCAAAGACTTTTTTTTCCGTTGCTTTATCTCATTTACATTGGAATTTGATTTCAAACTTTCAGGACCAACTCTTTTGCATAAATCTACATCTGTCTGCAAAATGCGATCATTCTTCCAGGCGGGGGTAGGCAGGGACTGGGAAAGAGTTCTGGAAAACCTCCAGAGGCTTCCCCCACCCCCTCGCCCCACCAGAGTGCTTCATCGCAAACTTCATAAATTGAGAATGGCGGTTGCAAAAGGTCCTCTCCAACCTGGGATGGTCAAACCGCTGTCAGGGCCCTCAGCACCCCCAAGCCAGCCTAGACTAGAGGCGTGGCTTATAGTCACAGCTCAGGGGCAGCAAGGGGAAGACAAAGGGCCCTTCTTAGTGCAGGGAACTTTTCCCCATTATTCTTGGATGGTTTCAGTTCTTCCAACCCTCAGAAAAACTGCTTGGCCAAAATAAGGAAGAAGGGGGAAAAAAAAAAAAGTCTGCTACAAAGAAAGTCACTGGTCTGGCTTCTTTGCTCAATTGTCTGATCTGTTCTCACTTAAAAGCAGTAGTTCTCGGCCTTTTTTTTCTGCCTTCACTGTTCCCAGGCACAAAGCACTACCATCATTACCATCTCTCCTTATTGGAGAAAATTCTGGCCCCTCTAGGGGAACTTCTACTTTGTCCACCCTCTTGAGAATCACTGGCTCACAGAAAAATGTTAAATACCAAAATGAGGAGCCAAATGAAGTGCCCGAAGTCAGGGTGGGGGAAGATGTTGTTAGCATGCAGAATTGTGGGGATCAAGGAAAAGGAAGTTCTCGTGAAAGGAACAGAGTGTGAAGATGATAGTGAAAGAATCTTGGGGGGTGGCAGATATCTTGACTCCCACACTTTAGGACAATGAGAAAATGACCTTTTGTGAGCCTCAGTTTCTCCAGGTATAAAATAGGGACAATGTATACCCATTTCACAGGTGGTTAAGAGAAACGAATAAAACCCTAACCGGAAGCAACTGTAAAGTCCCTTGTAAACAACAGGTTTTGTTCTTTTTTAGATTTTCCTTCCCCTCCCTTGGAACAGAAACCAGCCAGTCAAACAACCCAACACTTCTCCAAAGAGAAGTGCTCCAAAGTTGCCAGCGGGAAGTTATCACACCCCAGAAAGAGTCAGCTGGGGAGGGGGGGATGTAGGTGCTATTAAAACAAGCAGTGAGGACCCTAAACTCAAATCTTATACTAATTTGGGGAAAGTCCACCCCAAATCCTGAAGGTGGCAGATGCCCCCACATTTCCGAAACCAAAGTGATTCTAAGGTAGTCTTTTCCACAACTGAAGATATTTGCATTTTATCTCCAGTTGCTTTGCCCAGAACTTTCCAAATGTCCCAGTGTTTTTCAGAGCCGCCAAGAACTCCTTAGAAATATCACAGTTGGGAGTACCAGTTTGAAGATTAGCAAGGATGACTCTGCACTCTTGATTTTTTTTCCCCCAGGCTGCTCCCACAGCATTTCATCATACTTCTACTTCACCGATACATTGTGATCTCCTGGCATCTTACTCATCTTTGTTTCTCTATACACAGTAGCCACCAACAAATATCTCTTGAATGTATGAGTCTTGATATTCTTTCTAAAAATTCTATAATGCTGTGATTCTAACCAAGTTTTTGTACAGCCTTATAACTTCTCCACTGGTGTATGCAATAGTATTACGGGGGACACGGTAGAAAAAGGACTTTTATTTTTTCCCCTCAAAGTTTGTTGGCTTAGTTAAAGCCCCCAGGACCCTTTCTCTTTTGTATTTTCATGAGGATTTTTTGAGAGTGTACCGACAGTGCAGATTAACGATCTAGTTACGAGGCTGAAGACTTGATGTTGGGTGAGGCTCTGGGCTTCTGAACACCAACAGTAACAAGCTATCAGCCCGCACAACTGTACTTACACTCTCCGACGTCCAAGGTCTTCTATCAGATGCCGCTGTTCTCCTGCTCCAGTTTGCACTGAAAATAAAATCCCCACAGCATAATTAGAAAATATAATTAACCAGAATGCCCAAATTCGTGTTTATATCCGAGATGCAGCTTAAAATGACAAGTGATATACTTAGAATGCCGTGTGGCCTATCTAAAATGTGATGCCAGACACTTTGAAGCAAGTTTTCTTTTTAACTTGCCAACCCACTTGCCCAACTGTTACGCCACCACGCCTTCCGTCCCCAAGCAATGCAAATATCAAACAGGACAAGAATCAGGGTGGTAGGTATTGCATAGGGTGTCTTCCAGCCTCCCAGCCTTTAGCACCTACTGCACAAATGAGCCACGGCTGGTGGCCGAGGGAGCGTGCTTGTTATTAATGAGTGTGCCAAAAGCCACGTTAGCAGAAGGCTGGAGCCTAGGCCTTGCCTTCCTCCCCCAGAGTCCGGTTAATTTGTGAAATCGGTAAAAAAGGAAAGTGATCTCGATTTTTTGCTTCAGTCTCTCAGGGTCCTAACATTTGAGCCAAGTGCTCACTTCACGGGACAGATTGTCTCCCCTATTGTTTGGCAGCTACTGAGAGTGAAGCAACTTACCGTTGAAAACTGGGCCCTGGAAACGGTTTTGACCCTCCAATTCTTTGTTATTAGTGTGAAACTATTCCTCGTACCAGAAAAGATACGGAGTCACCTTAATTCCAAAGGCTGAGTACTTTATTAGTATGGAAGTCACATTCTTGCTCTAAAGCCGTATCTGTGCATGCATAGTTTGGGGGTTTTCTCCGTAAATGGTTAACAAACTACTGCCATCGCTGCTTCCCTTGGGGAGAAGGGGGCTCGGGTCTGGGCGGTCCCTCCCACCTCCCCTGTCCCTACTCCCTGGCGGGTGGAGTTGGGGGAGGTGGAAGGGACAGCGGGCGAGGCCTGACCCCACTCCTTCCGCACCCCACTCCCCCACCCTGTTCCCCTGGCTCTCCAGGCGCTCAGAGGAGAGCAGAGAGCCGCAGTCGGGCGGGGGGGAGGGGGGTGTTTCCGAGGTTGGGGCGGGGACCGGGTGTCTCGGCCCGGGGTCCCTCAGCGGGGAGCCCGGGGGAGCCCCGGCGCTCCCGCGCGCAGACGTACCTGGAGACGTGGGTGCGGTCCGACGGGCCCTGGCCCCTCTTCCCCGAAGCCAGCCACCACCGGCGGGCGGCAGCCCTGGGCTCGGCACTGGCCACCGCGACCCGGCCCGGCCGGCGCGGGATAGAGCCTCTGCAGTGCAGCGCCAGCGCGGGCCGCGCCGTTGCCTAGCAACCGGCCGGCCGGATTTAAAGGGACCGGGGCGCCGGGGCCCCGCGCCGCGCGCCGGCCGCTGCCTGCCGCCAGTCGGAGCCCGCCCGGGCTCTGAGCATGCCCGGTGGGGCGGGCACAGCGGGCGGCGGCGGCCCGCCGGCGACGGGAGCTCAATCGGCCGAGGGCTGAGTCCGGCTGGGAAGGGGCGAGAAAGTGCGAGGCCGCCCCACCCACCGCGGGCTTATTACGGAGGGTCTGGGTGACTCACAAAGCCACCTGGACAGGGCGACTGTGCGGGGAGGAGGGCGTGGCGCAGGGCTCATCCCCAGGCCTGCCGTTTCGCAGCCTGACTTTGGAGAGGGTTAGGTCTGGAAAGTGGCCTGGGTGCGCTTCGGGGTCCCTGACAATGTGGCAGTGCACCCTGCCGCCCACCCCCCACGCTCACCCCTGCGCCTCTGCACCTTGGTCTGGCCGGAATTTCTGCCTCTGGCCAGGGTTCTAAGGCCCCGTGTCGAGGGAGAGCATTGTCCCCCGTTGTGCCCCAAGGGGGAGGCTGGGCTTGCGTCTCTCTGGTAGCTCAGGAACTTCCCCAAAGCACTGCTCACCCATCTGAGCGTGAAAATCTATTGGGGCGCCCTCAGTCCTACACCACTGCTCTCTTCTAGCTTCAAAGTTTGCTCCCGACTTCCGGCATTTGGCTGCGGGGGAACAAGCCTGTGTTCTTCATTATGTTAGAGACTCGAGTCCCTGCATTTGGTTGAATAAACAAATGTTCTTTTCACACTGGCATTAGCCCGGTTGCCCGCTGCTGATTCTACCATCACTAAGTTGGTCACACACACTGATAACACACTGTGGCTCTGGTCCCATGTGGACCCAGCTGGGCCTGACCAAACGATCGACCCCGCAAAGGCTGTGGGGCCTGGGACAGAGCGGGACCGGGAGGTTCAAGATCGTGATAACTGACTTTTAGGGGCGCCGGGGTGGTTCAGTCAGTTAAGGGTCTGCCTTCAGCTCAGGTCGGGATCCCAGATCGAGCCCCACGTAGGGCTCCCTGCGTTGTGGGGAGGTTGCTTCTCCCTCTGCCTTCTCTCAGTCTGTCCTTCATGAATAAATAAATAAATAATAATAATAATAAAAACTGTGACTTTTAGAAAGGCTCCTCCCTATTTTCTAGAAATGAAACATTGGCTCTGAAATCTCAAGTGAAAGGTTTAAACACAGTTGGAAAAGGGACAGTCAAATTTCTCCAGACCCAGCAACGGACTGATTTAGAAACTGTGCCGGGGGGCGCCTGGGTGGCTCAGCCGCAGGGCAGCTGCGTTCAGCTCAGGTCACGATCCCAGTGTCCTGGAATCCAGCCCCACATCGGGCTCCTTGCTCAGTGGGAAGCCTGCTTCTCCCTCTCCCACTCCCCCTGCTTGTGTTCCCTCTCTCACTGTGTTTATCTCTGTTGGATAAATAAAATCTTTATAAAAGAAAGAAAGAAACAATGCCAGGATACATTTCGAAACTTCAAAACTTCTTGAGAACTGGATCTAACAGGTGTTTGGGAGCTGGTGAAGTTGTATTCAGAAGCCCCGAGGCCTAGTTCTCAGTCTCAAAAAAATTTTTTCCTCCTTAGAGAACCAGTGTCAACAAGGGTTTGAGGCAGGAAGAGGCCTAATGTCATGGGTGTTTTGTTACGGACACTGTAAGAAGTAGTTTGTGGGATTCTGACAAAACCTCTTTTCTCCATACTAAGTCTCTACATTGCCTTGCATTTATCATTTCTGTTTTAATTATTTTAAAAGGGTTCTACTTATTTTTGCTTGACATAGGATCCCTTATTAATGCACTAAAAGAATCTTAATAGCTCTGTGCCTCAGTTTCCTTGTTTGTACAATGGGAATAATAATTGTGCCTAGCTCCTAGGAGCGTTGTGAGGATTAAGTGAATTCATACTTTCAAAACCTTCAGAGCGATGCCTGACACATAGTAACCCCTATATAAATGTTTGCTATTAGGGTTAGTACTAGTCATCCTCTTTTATAAATTTATTACCCTCCTAAAAATATAAATATAAGCACACAGATGGTGCTAGCTTAGAGTGTGCTCTAGGAAGGGGATTCTGAAATCTCGAGACTCAAAATTCCAAATCGTTATTTCAGATGGACTCCCAGAATCCCCTTAGGCAGCCCCACTCCACTCTCATATCCCTGAAAAAATGCACAAAGGGTTACTTTGGTCTTGCTGTATTTCTATTTTTAAATATGGTGGGTCACTTTTTTTATGTACTCAAAGTATCAAATGGCAGAAAATCAACAACAGAGAGGACAGAGAGTTCTGTACTCAAGGCTACTGCAGACTTGGAGATCGGTTCTCAAATATGGAAGTCAGAAAACAGTTTACTATCCTCTGGAAACTAATCAATACCAAGGCAACAAGGCGCCTGGTAATAATAGAATCATACAGTCATAGGATGGAGCTCAATTTTCTTGTTTTACCAAGTAGCATGTTGAGACCCAGAGAAATAATGTGATTTACCCTTTGATCACGCAGCAAAATAAGCTTCTTTTCACTTCCCTGATGAATGATCCTTGTTTGAATAGCCTCAAACCTGGGATATTTGAGGCAATGAAAAAATATGCACTTATGGGTGTATATTGTATGTTGATAAGTATTTAAATTATTCAGGCAGAGAAGACTGGCCGACATTGCTTACACCCCATGACCTATACATTGGCAGATTCTGTTGGCTCTATCTTCATAATGTACCCGGAATCTGAGGTTTCTCACCATCTCCACCATTACCACCTGATCCTGGACCCTGCCATCTCCTGTCTAGACTGTTCCAGCAGCCTCCTGGCTGCTTCTACCTTTGTTGACTGTATTAGCCTCCTATGGCTCCTACATCAAAGTGTCACAACCTAGATGGCTTAAAACAGCAGACCCGTTCTCTCACCGTGCTGGAGGCCGAAGACTGAAATCAAGGTGTGTGCAGGGATGATTCCATCCGGACACTCTGGGAGACAATCTCTCTCCCCTAACTTCTAGCTGTTGCTACCCATCTGTGGCCTTCTTTGGCTTGTAGACACATCACACCAGTCTCTGCCTCTGTCTGCACATGGCGTTCTCCCTGGGTATCTGTGTGTTTTCATATAACTGTCTTCTCTTTTTGTGTGTCTGTGTGTCCAAATTCCCCTCCTCTTATAACAACATCCTTGGGGGTGCCTGGGTGGCTCAGTGGGTTAAAGTCTCTGCCTTTGGCTCAGGTCATGATCCCAGGGTCCTGGGATCGAGCCCCATATCAGACTCTCTGCTCGGCAGGGAGCCTGCTTCCCTCTCTCTTTGCCTGCCCTCACTGCTTACTTGTGATCTCCGTCAAATAAACAAACAAAATATTTTTTTTAAAAAGAAATTAAAAGAAAATAAGAACATCCATTATTGAATTAGGGCCCACTTTAATCCAATATGACCTCACCCTAACTTCATTAAATCCACAGAAACCCTAGTTCTAATAAGGGCACATTCACAGGTACTGAAGGGTAAGAATTTGAGCTTCTCTTTCTGGGAGGGACACAATTCAACTTACCATACAGCCACCATTGACTCTCTACACACATCCAGAGAGACGATTATAAACCATTAAGTTAGAGCATGTTACCACTTTGCTCAGGATTCTACAAAGGTTCTTAATTTTTTTTAGTGAGAGAGAGAGAAAGAGAGAATGAATGAGGGGAGGGGCAGAGGGAGTGGGAGAGAGAATCTTAAGCAGGCTCTATGATCAGCGAGGAGCCCGATGCAGGACTCCATCTCACAACCCCAGAATCATGACCTGAGCCAAAATCAAGATGGACACTTAACCAACTGAGCCCCCCATGTGCCCCAAAGGATCTCAGTATGACTTGCAGTAAAAATTAAAATCCCTATTTAACTAGCCCTACTAGATTTGCATTGAGAATCCTCCTAATTTCTCTCTTCCTTTCCTTAAATTTCTCCCAATGCCTGTTTATTCAAGTAATGATTGCTGTGCACTTCAATGTGTTTAAAATTGGGCTGTGTGCTGGATGTATTCGGATAGCCAAATGTGATCAGTGCAGAGAAGGAAGTACTTACAAAATGAGGATGGGCTCAGGGCGCGTGGGTGGCTCAGTCAGTTAAGTGTCTGCCTTTGGCTCAGGTCACAATCCCAGGGTCCCTAGGACTGAGCTCTGAATTGTGCTCCCTGCTCAGTGGGGAGCCTGCTTCTCTCTCTCTCCTTCTCCCTCCCCTTGTCCTCCTCCCCCACACCCTGCTCGCTCTCTCTCTCTCTCTCATGCTTTCTCTCAAATGAATAAAATCTATTTAAAAAATTAGGATGGACCCAAATGAAGCAGTGGCCAATCAGATAGGAAACGGGTTTGAGACAAGGAATTCTTTTTTTTTTTTAAGATGTTATTTATTTATTTGGCACATACAGAGAGAGAGAGAGAGAGAGACAGCGAGAGAGGGAACACAAGTAAGGTGGGTGGGAGAGGGAGAAGCAGGCTCCCTGCTGAGTAAGGAGCCTGATGTGGGGCTCGATCCCAGGACCCTGGGATCATGACCTGAGCTGAAGGCAGATGCTTAACCCACTGAGCCACCCTGGTGCCCCTGAGTCAAGGAATTCTTAAGCCCCTCAGAAGTTGAGCCAACTGAACTGGTCTGGAAAGATGACTAGTGCTCCTCCAGGCAGACAAAAGAAATAAAAGCAGAGGGAATAGCATGTACAAAGGCACAGAAGTGTGAAAGCACACAACAGTTTGGAAAATCCAAAATAATTCAGATTTCCTGGAGCTTAAAGTGGGGGCGCTGGGTGGGGGCAGCCAGAAGGAGAATAAGAGCTCACAGCAAAATGTCATACTTGTCAGTGAAAATGATTTTGGTTTAACAAATTGAAATATGTGAAGATCCAAATAGATGCATTCATGTGGTGGCTCTACCTGACAAAACCATTTAGTCTGAGTCACAAAATATTTATTGATTTATCTGCAACATGTCAGGTAGTGTGCTAAGTACTGGCCGCTCAACAATTAGTAAGATCAACCAGCCCCAAGCACAAGAAACATGAAGAAAACTACACCGAGACACATGATAAACACATCGCTTGAAACCAGTCATAGAGAAAATCTTAAAAGGAGCCAGAAGGAAAAAAAAAAAAAGATAGGAGATTTCTCATCAGAAAAAGGGCAAGCCAGCAGACAGTGGAACATCTTTACAGTAGTGAAATGAAAAAAAAGCCAACCTAGACTTCTTCACCCAGTAAATAGATCTTTCCAAAACAAAGGCAAAATAAAGATTTTTTTTTTCAGATATACAGAAGCTGAAATAATTCAGCGCCAAGAGACCTGAACTCCAAGAAATGTTAAAGGAAGTCCTTCAAGCCTCATATAGGATGGAAATCTGGATTTATATGGGGGCGGCTGGCTTGCTCAGTCAGAAGAGCATACGACTCTTGGTCTTGAGGTTGTAAGTTCCAGTCCCACACTGGGTGTAAAGAGTCCTTGAAAATAAAATCTTTAAAAAAATCTGGATCTATACAAAGACATGCAGAGCCCTCAAAACAATAAATAGGGGATAGGTAGGAAGACAGTTCTCTTATTCAAAAATGATACAAAAAGGGCCCCAGGGTGGCTCAGTGGGTTAAAGCCTCTGCCTTCAGCTCAGGTCATGATCCCAGGCTCTTGGGGGCTCCCAGGGTCTTGGGATTGAGTCCCATATGGTGGGGGGAGGGGGTCTCTGCTCAGCGGGGAGTCTGCTTCCTCCTCTCTCTTTCTGCCTGCCTCTCTGCCTACTTGTGATCTCTGTCTGTCAAATAAATAAATAAAATGTTCAAAAATGATCAATATTTTATGGGTTTGTAGCATAAGCAGAGGAAAAGTATATGACAAAGACAGCCCAAATGTTGGGAGGCACTTAAAGGAAGCACAGTATTACAAGGTTCTTGTACTATATGGGAGGGATACATAGCACTTGAAGGTTTCAATATGCACAGATATCAGTTACCATAGTTTAGTTAAATAACGCCAGTCTCTCAACAACACAGTTCCATTGTCATTACCATCCTGTATTAACTGTGAGTAATCGCGGGAGTTACAGCCTTTGCTGCTGTCTTTTCAGTCCACAAAAAAACGAGGTAATTGATGGATATGGGTCACAATCACCAACCAATCACATCACTTCTTTCAAAGCTTGTTGGCCACTGGCCAGTTCATGCACAGACAGCAAAGGGGGCACTTCTGTGGACTCCATGAATCCCAGTGATAAAAGCCAAGTGACATTTTATAAGAAAAAGAGAGAATTGACTAACAATTCTGCATGTGGACGTTAAGTTGTCCCAGTACCATCAACTAGATGTTACATTATACGACTTGATTTAAAACTGACCAAATAACAAAACCAGCCTACAAAAAAATTTTGTAACTTTTTCATGTATTTTACTTTTTTGCCTTTCTGTGCTGTTTTCCAAGTAATTTATTTTTTTTTTAAGATTTTACTTATTTACTTGACAGAGAGAAAGAGACAGCGACAAAGGGAACACAAGCAGGGGGAGTGGGAGAGGGAGAAGCAGGCTCCCCACTGAGCAGGGAGCCCCATGCAGAGCTGGATCCCAGGACGCTGGGATCACAACCTGAGCTGAAGGCAGATGCTTAACTAACTGAGCCACCCAGGTGCTTCTACATAATTTCTTTTTTAAAATGAGATTATTGACATATAACATTATATTAGTTTCAGGTGTACAATACACATTTGTGTGTATTGTAATGTGATCACCATAATAAGTCTAGTTGACATCTGCCTTTACCACACAGTGACAATTTTTTTTTCTTGTGATCAGAACTTTCAGTTCTCTTATAAACAATTTTTTCCTGAAATGTCCTCCAGTTCACGAATTGTCTAATTAATTGGATTTAATCTGCTCTTAATCTCTCCAATTGAGTTCTTAATTTCAATCATGATTTTTTTTTTACTCCTAGAAATTTGATGAAATAATTTTTCAAGTATCTCTAGAATTCTTTAGAAATCCTTGTTCCTCACTCACATTTTTATTTATGTAAACATAGTAAGCATAGTTCTTTATATTCTGTGTTTAATAAATCCAGTATCTAGGGATACCTGGCTGGCTCAGTCAGTAGAGTGTGTGACTCTTGATCTCAGGGCTGTGGGTTCAAGACCATTGGGCATGGAGCCTACTTAAATACATACATACAATGCATATATACATAAAGAAATACATACATAAATAATAATTCCAGCATTTAAATTATTTAAGGATATGGCTCTGCTGTCGGCTACTTTTGCCGGTTCTTACTTGCAGTAATTCAATTCTTTGTTCGGCTATTAACTTTTGTAAACTGCACGCTTTCCTTATAAAATGATGTGAATGTATTCTTGAGATCTAGGACAGAGGTGAATTTCCTCAGCACAGGATCTGTGCTTGCTTTTGCTGAGTGTCTGGAAACATTCACAGGCCAGGATCACTTTAAATTTATGGCTAGACGTTTCTGGAGTCACCCAGGCAGTGGGAATTAGGGCAACATGATGACAGCTTCTGGGCCAATATTTTCCTCTGTCCTGCTTGGCACCACCAAGGCAATATTCCTTTGTAGTTCCCCGGGGGAGTGGGTGGGAGAGCAAATTCCATTCTCCTTCACAAGGGTTTATTCCATTTGGACACACATTTAATGGGAAGAGGACTTCTATTAGACTTTCCACCTTTAATTGGTTTCTTGGGGGGGGTTGCCTGGGTGGCTCAGTGGGTTAGAGCCTCTGCCTTTGGCTCAGGTCATGATCCCAGGGTCCTGGGATGGAGCCCCACCTCGGGCTCCTTCCTCACTGGGTAGTCTGCTTCTCCCTCTCCTCACCCCCAGCTCATGCTTGCTCTCTCTCTCTCTCAAACAGATAAACAGATTTTATTTATTTACTTGCGACAGACGGAGCGGGGAGGGGCAGAGCAAGAGGGAGAAATAATCTGAAGCCGACTCCGCACTGAGTGCAGAGCCCCGCGTGGTCCCACAACCATGAGGTCATGATCTGAGCCAAAACCAAGAGTTGGACACTTAACCAACTGAGCTACCCAGGCGCCCCTGTTTTCTTATGTATTAATGAGCACCTTTTGTTGTCTTCAGCAGTGATGACATGCTAGAAACAGAAACCCACTTCCTCTTCTTTGGTCCACTTCAACATAGCTTCTGGGTCCACTACAACTCCTTTTACAGAGGTCAGAAAAGATCACGAAGCTGCCGTATCAATTTGGCATACTTTTCATTCCTATCTAATTCAACCTCTCCACAGTTTCTGACACGCCTGATTATTCCTTCCCTCTTGGAACCAGCTTCTGGCTTTCACAAGGCCTCACTTTCCAATATGATTCCTAAATGACTATTCCTCAGGACTCAGATCGGCTTCTTCCCATTTCTACATTTCCTCAGCCACCATTCTGCCTTAAGCTCCTAACATATTACTTCTGTAGACGCCTCAATGGATGTCCGCTGCTCCTTTCCCCCTCCAACCGATCCATTCTCTCCACAGCAACCAGAGTGATCTTTTAAAAATGAAAATTGAGGGGCGCCCAGGTGGCTCAGTGGGTTAAGGCTCTGCCTTTGGCTCAGGTCATGATCTCAGGGTCCTGGGATCGAGCCCCACATCAGGCTCTCTGCTCCGCGGGGAGCCTGCTTCCCTCTCTCTCTGCCTGCCTCTCTGCCTACTTGTGATCTCTGTCTGTCAAATCAATCAATCTATCTATCTTTAAACACAAAACAAAACAGCACACTTCCTTCCCTATAGCAGTGAGACAAGCAGAGAACTCCTCAGGCTTTGAGTCACTGATAAGCTCTCACAGCCTGGGAACAGGGTCTCCAAAAAGGTTGTACCTAGAAAGAGTAATAGGCCAAAAGCAGTGATGAGAATTCCAGGAAGAACGAAATGAGGCGCCAAGAAGGAAAACACACTTCTTGCTGATGATTTCAACTGCCCTGAACAAGCAAGCAGTCCCCACTGTTCAATTGCTCCTTGGCCGTCACTTCTTTCTACAGTTGTGACTGTTTCCGACCCACGATCTGTTTCTTATTTGGCATGTTATAATTGTATAACTTTCCTCTTGTTAATCTATCCCCTCGAAACAAGTACTTAATTTGGGGACCTTTTCTGATACACTGAATTGTCAGTAACATAAAGAAATGGCAGAAAAAGATGACTTCATGGCCCTACCTCTACCATTAAAATTTATATTAAAAGAATTCAGATAGGGGCGCCTGGGTGGCTCAGTGGGTTAAAGCTTCTGCCTTCAGCTCAGGTCATGATCCCAGGGTCCTGGGATCAAGCCCCACATCGGGCTCTCTGCTCAACGGGGAGCCTGCTTCCCTCCCCCACCCACACCTGCCTCTTTGCCCACTTGTGATCTCTGGTCTGTCAAATAAATAAATAAAATCTTAAAAAAAAAAAGAATTCCGATAGTCAGTACATATCCCTTAATAACTGGGATAAAGGCAGAACCTCCCATGAAAAAAAAAGATAAAAACTTGGAACAAGGTTAAAAACAGCATTTCCTGGGGTGCCTGGGTGGCTCTGTGGGTTAAAGCCTCTGCCTTCGGCTCAGGTCATGATCCCAGGGTCCTGGGATCGAGCCCCGCATCGGGCTCTCTGCTCAGCAAGGAGCCTGCTTCCTTCTCTCTCTGCCTGCCTCTCTGCCTACCTGTGATCTCTGTCTGTCAAATAAATAAATAAAATCTGAAAAAAAAAGCCAGCATTCCCTAGCACCCTAGCATCCCTAACACAGAGTAATGACCCAACCAGGTTGGACAATCTGTCATTAATGCAGAATATACACCATAGATTTAAGGTGAGCAGGATAGGCGGAAACCACAAAAATATCTCATCTCTAAAGCCACTGGTTCAAGTAGCTGAGATGATTATAACCAGGGTACGGGATAAACATATGGTGGCCCCTGGTTGGCTCAGTGGGTAAAACATGCAACTCTTAATCTCAGGGTCATGAGTTTGAACCTCAAGTTGAGCATAGAGCTTACTTAAAAAAGAAAATATATATATATGAACTCTGTCTGTAAAAACTTTCAGCTTATGAGAAGTTTTTATTCCTTCTTATGAGAAAAGGCCTCTTTATTTTGAGGAGTTTATAAAATATCACCTTAAAAATGGAACAGTTTGGGGCACCTGGATGGCTCAGTGGGTTAAAACCTCTGCCTTCGGCTCAGGTCATGATCTCAGGGTCCTGGGATAGAGTTCTGCATTGGGCTCTCTGCTCAGTGGAGAGCCTGCTTCCCCCTCTCTCTCTGCCTGCCTCTCTGCCTACTTGTGATCTCTGTCAAATAAATAAATAAAATCTTTAAAAAAGTAAAAAATAAAAAAATACAAAAGGAGCAGTTTTAGTCAACAAATGCTAATATATATTTTGTTCATAATTGACGTATTCATTGTCCCTTCAAATTACTTCTCAGACTCAGGCTATGAGTATCAGAGAGAATATTTGAGGGAATTTGTCAAATTTAACATAATTAATTTACATTCCAAATTTCATAGAATACAGCCTCAAATTTGGAAAGTGTTGTCATCTTAACAATGTTAAGTCTTCCAATTCTTAAACATGGGCAATCTTTTGATTTGTTTGGGTCTTTAATTTCTTTCAAAATATCTTGTAGTGAGGCACCTGGGTGGCTCAGTGGGTTGAACCTCTGTCTTCAGCTCAGGTCATGATCCCGGGGTCCTGGGATCGAGCCCCGCATCGGGATCTCTGCTCAGCGGGGAGCCTGCCTCCTCCCTCTGTCTCTCTCTCTGCCTACTTGTGATCTCTGTCTGTCAAATGAATAAATAAAATCTTTAAAAAAATTTTTTTTTAAGGGCGCCTGCGTGGCTCAGTGGGTTAAGCCGCTGCCTTCGGCTCAGGTCATGATCTCAGGATCCTGGGATCGAGTCCCGCATCGGGAATCTCTGCTCAGCAGGGAGCCTGCTTCCCTCTCTCTCTCTCTGCCTGCCTCTCTGTCTACTGTGAACTCTCTCTGTCAAATAAATAAATAAAATCTTTAAAAAAAAATTTTTTTTAAATCCCCCAAAGAAATCTTTAGGCCCGGATGGCTTCACTACCAGATGTTTAAAGATCTAACTCCAGTT
Organism: Mustela erminea; assembly: GCF_009829155.1. Classification (NCBI taxonomy): domain Eukaryota; kingdom Metazoa; phylum Chordata; class Mammalia; order Carnivora; family Mustelidae; genus Mustela; species Mustela erminea. The sequence goes on along the minus strand of NC_045635.1, from coordinate 112,951,190 downwards.
TTGCTGAATCAAAACCAGAAAACCGAAGGGGAGGGAAAGTTTCCCAATCCATTTTCCGCAGTTCGTGTTACCTCTGACACTACTCCAGCAGAGAGGGAACGGAGTATGACATTTCTGCCAGTTGGGGTAAGTCCAAGTTCACCATGTGGTCTCCATGGACGCCTCATTGGGAGAGGGAGAGAGAGGGGGGAAGCTTGTGATGGGTCTGCCGACGGGAGTCGTGGGTCCTGATCCAACCTTTTCTGGCACCGTGTTGATGAGGCTGTTGCACTACCTTGTTCCTCTCTTCTCCGCATGCAATTCTAAGCCATCCACTCAGCCTTTGCTGCTATGGCTGGGGTGGGACCACAGCTTTTTCTAGAATGTTTGGCGGTTAATAAAACATGTTTTCTTTCTTGCCAGTCTGCCCCTTTCCTGGTCTTTTGGCTTAAAGCGTGGCGGTTTTTCCTGGGTTTTTTTGTCTGTTCCTGTTAGCATTTCTGGGTTGCCAACTTGGTCATCTCCGTGTCGGAGGTATGTGAGGCAAGAAGAGAACTCAGGGAACTCGATGCCATGTTGTTCCTCGGGTCCCAAGGTCCCTTGCCAGGATGGTGTGCCTGCTGTTATGCAACTTTGAGAGTCTTCTCATGTCTGTTTTATATGTAATGAACAGGATTTTCAGTTGTACTTAGAGGGAGAAAGAGGGGAAAATATGTCTATTCTATATTCCTGGAGGAGGAAGTCTTCTCGATAAATTTTTTTAAAAGATTTTTTTTATCGGGGTGTCTGGGTGGCTCCGTCCTGAGGTGTCTGTCTTCGGCTCGGGTCATGATCCCAGGATCCTGGGATTGAGCTCCACACTGGCATCCCTGCCCAACAAGAAGCCTGCTTCTCCCCCTCCCACTCCCACTGCTTATGTTCCCTCTCTTGATGTCTCTCTCTATCTCTCACTCTCTCTCTGTTAAACAAATAAAATCTTAAAAAAAAATTTTAATTTATTTTTCAGAGAGAGGGAGAGCATGAGCAGGAGGAGTGGCAAAGGGAGAGGGAGAAGCAGGCTCCCTGCTGAGCAAGGAGCCCAATGTGGGACTCGATCCCAGGACCCTGGGACCATGATCCCAGCCAAAGTCAGACACTTAATGACTGAGCCACCCAGGTGCCCCCGATAAATTTTTTAAAAAGATTTATTTTTAATTTAGAGAGAGAGTGGGGGCTGGCGCAATAGGCAGAGGGCTAAGGAAAGGGAGATTCTCAAGCAGAGACTCTGCTGAGCACCAGGACCCACGTGGGGCTCGATTTCACGACCTTGAGACCATGACCTGAGCCGAAATCAAGAGTCAGATGCCCAACCGACTGAGACACCCAGGTGCCCTGTTAGGTTTTTTTCTTTTTTAAGAGTTTATTTATTTATTTGACACACAGAGATCACAAGTAGGCCGAGAGAGAGAAGGGGAAGCAGGCTCCCTGCTGAGCAGAGAGCCCGACTCGGGGCTCTATCCCAGGACCCTGAGATCATGACCTGAGCTGAAGGCAGAGACTTTAACCCACTGAGCCACCCAGGCGCCTGTGTTAAGTTTTTTTTTTTAACAAAGAATCAAAGCATTTTAATTCTCAAAGTTTCTTATATTTTAATTTATAGTGTACTAAATAAATATTCATTTTACTCTTTTTATTTCTCTATACATTTATAAACAACACTAAAAAGAGTTTGGATATTTTGATAAGAAATTTTAAGAGCACAGAACAATTGTTACTTTCTCATTAGTTATTAAGATCTCTTTGCACGATTCATCTTGCACGGTCATTTTTACAATGTAGCTGTAAAAAAGAGAACTTCCTGTACTATAAACCCTAAAAAACAAGCAGTAAAATAACACTACAAAGAGTTATAATTACTGACTCAACAAAAGAGATGAGAAGTAATAATTAAAAATACTTGGTTAATCCAATGGAAGGCAGAAAAGGGAACAAAGAAGAGATGGGACAACTTGATAATAGTGAAAAGGTAGACTTAAACGCAAACAAATCAATAACTACATTTAATAGAGATGGTTAGTATCCCCCAGATTAAAAGGGAGCAATTGTCAGGGATGCCTGGCTGGCTCAGTTGTGGAGCATGTGATTCCTGATCTTGGGGTTGTGAGTTCAAGCCCCACATTGGGGGTAGAGATTGCTTGGGAATAAAATCTTTAATAAAAAAAGGCAACATGGATAATGAGACAGGATTTGTTAATGCCACTTTTAAGAAACTTTTTCTTTTTTTTGTATCAATATAAAATTTTATTTTTTATTGTGTTATGTTAGAAACTTTAAATACAGAGACGAATGGGGGGGCGCCTGGGTGGCTCAGTGGGTTAAAGCCTCTGCTTTCAGCTCGGGTCATGGTCTCAGGGTCCTGGGATCAAGCCCAGCGGCGGACTTTCTGCTCAGTGGGGAGCCTGCTTCTTACCCCCAACCCTCTCTCTGCCTGCCTCTCTCCCTACTTGTGATCTCTCTTTCTCTTCATCTCATAAATAAATAAAATCTTTAAAAAAATAAAGATGAATAAGTTGAAACTAAATGACTAGGTAAGGATATTGTGCTAACACTAATCAAAAGAAAGCTAAAGTAGTTCTATTACTATCAGGCAAAGTAGATTTTAGAATAAAAACTGTTATTGGGGATAAAGAGTATCATTTCATAATGTGTAAGGGGTCAATTCTTCAAGATAACTTGGAGCCTAAATATTTATATGCTTAATAACAGAGCTTCAAATTACATGAAGCAAAAACTGATAGTACTGCAAAGAGAAATAGACAAGCCCACAATTATAGTTGGAGACTTCAACACGCCCCTCTCAAGAAATAAGACAAGTAGACAGAAAATCATTAAGGATATAGAAGACCTGAGCAACATTATCAGCAATTCGACCTAATTGATAGTTACAGAAAACTCCACCACCAGCAGCCGAACGGATATTCTTTTTAAGTACACACATTAACTAAGATAGAACATATTCTGAGCCATAAAATAAGTCTTAATGCAGTTAAAAGGATTCAAAGTGGGGCGCCTGGGTGGCTCAGATGGTTAAGCGTCTGCCTTCGGCTCAGGTCATGATCCTGAGGTCCTGGGATTGAGCCCCGCATAGGACTCCCTGCTCAGCAGGGAGTCTGCTTCTCCCTCTCCCTCTGCATCTCCCCCTGCTTGTGCTCTCTGTCTTTTTCTCTCTCTCTGTATCTCTCTCAAATGAATAAATACAATCTTAAAAAAAATAAAAGGATTCCAAGTATGTTCTCTGATTACAACAGAACTAAATTAGAAATCAACAGCAGAAAGACATCTGGGAAATTCTCAAACATTTAGAAACTAAGTAATACACTTTTAAATGAAACACAGATTCAAAACAGATTCAAAAGGATTTTTAAAGGTACTTTGGGGCGCCTGGGTGGCTCAGTGGGTTAAGCCACTGCCTTCGGCTCAGGTCATGATCTCAGAGTCCTGGGATCGAGTCCCGCATCGGGCTCTCTGCTCAGCAGAGAGCCTGCTTCCCTCTCTCTCTCTCTCTCTCTGGCTGCCTCTCCGTCTACTTGTAATTTCTCTCTGTCAAATTAATAAATAAAATCTTAAAAAAAAAAAAAATAAAAAATAAAAAATAAAAGTACTTTGAACTGGGGGCATCTGACCGGCTCCGTGCATAAAGCATCAAACTCTTTATCTTGGAGTAGTAGGTTTGAGTCCCACATTGGGTGTAGAGATTACTAAAAAGATAAATAAAGTTTAAAGAAAGTCCCTTGAGCTGGATCAAAATGAAAATACATCAAAATTTATTATAGGTAGCTAATGAAGTGTTTAGAGGAAAATAAATTTATTTATTTATTTATTTATTTATTTGTGTTTGTTTGACAGAGATCGCAAGTAGTAGGCAGAGAAGCAGGCAGAGAGAGAGAGGAGGAAGCAGGCTCCCTGCTGAGCAGAGACCTGGGCTCGATCTCAGGACCTTGGGATCAGGACCCACTGAGCCACCCAGTCGCCCTAGTGGAAAATTTAGGGCACTAAATATCTCCGTTAGAAAAGAAGCAATATCTAAGTACTTGAATCAATTACTTCAACTTAAAAATCTAGAGAAAGAAGATTAAATAAAATACTTAGTAAGCCACCCCCCAGAAAGAATAATAAAGATTCAAAGTAGGAATTGGTAAAATATAAAGACGTAAAAGAAAATCAGGGGCACCTGTATGGCTCAATTGGTAGAGCACATGACTCTTGATCTTGGGGTCATGAGCTCAGGCCCTATCTCGGGTAGAGAGATTACTTAAATAAATAAACACAAAAATAAGTACATAAAAATAGAGAAAATCAGTGAAATCAAAATTAGCTCTTTGAAAAGACAAATAATATTGATAAAGCTCTAGCCAGATTAATCATAAAAAAGAAGAAAAACAGAGAGATGACACAAATTACTAAGATGAAATGAGAGAAATGACGTCACTGCAAAGTCTACAGATATTAAACAGGCAGGACGTTATGAACAACTTTATGTTCTATAAATTCAATGACTTAGGGGGTGCCTGGCTGGCTCAGTTGGTGGAGCTTGCAACTCTTGATCTCAGGGTTGTGAGTTTGAGCCCTATGTTGGGCGTGGAGATGTCTTAGATTAGAAAAAGTCATGGGACGCCCGAGCCAAAGGCAAATGCTTAACTGACTGAGCCACCCAGGCCTCCCAGGCAGGTGAAAGGAATTTTTAGTCAGTTAAACATCTGACTCTTGATTTTGGCTGAGGTCATGATCTCTGCTCAGCACAGTCTGCTTGAGATTTTCTCTCTCCCTCGGCCCTTCCCTCCACTTGCTATCTTACTGTAAAACAAATAAATAAAATCTTAAAAAAATGTTCAATGACTTAGATAAAATGGTCAAATTCCCTAAAAGAAATCACCTACTAAAACTCACTCAAGAAAGAATGTATAACTTGAATAGCTCTCTATCAAAGAAATTAAACTTATTTAAAAAAATACTTCCCACCAAGAAAATTCCAAGCAGATGATACTACTGGAAAATACTACCTGCCATATAAAAAAAGAAATATTGGGGGGGCACCTGGGTGGCTCAGTGGGTTAAGCCTCTGCCTTCGGGTCAGGTCATGATCCCAGGGTCCTGGGACCAAGCCCCGCATTGGGCTCTCTGCTCAGTGGGGAGCTTGCTTCTCTCTCTCTCTCTCTGCCTGCCTCTCTGTCTACTTGTGATCTCTCTCTGTCAAATAAATAAATTAAAAAAAAAAAGAAAAAAGAAAAAAGAAATATCGGGGCGCCTGGGTGGCTCAGTCGGTTAAACGTCTGCCTGCGGCTCAAGTCATGATCCCTGGGTCCTGGGGTTGAGCTTCTCCCTCTCCCTCTGCTTACTGCTCCCCCTGCTTGTACTCTCTCACTCTTTCTCTGGGAAATAAATAATTTTTTTTTTTTAAAAAGGACTAGTAACCCAATTAAGAAAAAAGGCAAAAGATTTGGATAGAAACTTCACCAAAGAAGATATACAGATGGCGGATAAGCACATGGAAAAGATGCTGAATTGATTAGTCATTAATGAAATGAAAATGAAATCCACAGTGAGATACCACTATGCACCTATTGGGATTACTAAGATTAAAAAGGCTGGAGGCGCCTGGGTGGCTCAGTCGGTTAAGCGTCTGCCTTCAGCTCAGCTCGTGATCTTAGGGTCCTGGGGTCAAGCCCTGCATTGGGCGCTCTGCTTAACAGGGAGTCTGCTTGTCCCTCTCCTTCTGTTTCTCCCAACTCCCCTCTCATGCATTTGCACTCTCTCTCCAATAAATAAACAAAATCTTTATTTTTTTTTATTATTTTTATTGTTTAAGGATTTTTTTGTTTATTTGACAGAGAGAGACACAGTGAGAGAGGAAACACAAGCAGGAGGAGTGGGAGATGGAGAAGCAGGCTTCCCGCTGAGCAAGCAGCCCAAAGCAGGGATCGATCCAAGGACCTGGGGTCATGACCTGAGCTGAAGGCAGATGCTTAATGACTGAGCCACCCAGGCGCCCCAAATAAAATCTTTAAAAACATTTAAAAGGCTGATTGTACCAAATGTTGGCTAAAATGTGGGAGAACCAGAACTCTTGTACACTGCTGGTGGGAATGTCCAAATGGTGCGAGTACTTCAGAAAATTCTTTTTTACTTTATGAATTTGTTTCACTTTTTATTGAAGTATGATCGACATACCTTATTATATTAGTTTCAGGCATATAACATAATGATTTGATATTTGTGTATATTGTGAAATGACCACCACTGTTTAGTTAACACCAATAACCATACATAGATATGGATTTTTTTTCCTTCTGATGAGAAATTTTGGCAATTTCATAAAACCTTAGTATATAACCATTGTGTGATCTGGTCATTCTATTCCTAGGTATTTACCCAAGAGAGATCTCCAAGAGATAAAGCATATGTGGACTATTACATGGCCATCAAAAAGAATGAAAGCTTGCCATTTTTAATGACATACATGGAACTAGAGGGTATTCTGCTAAGCAAAATAAGTCAATCAGAGAAAGACAATTATCATATAATCTCACTGATGTGTGGAATTTAAGAAACAAGTAAAGGATCATAAGGGAAGAGAGGAAAAAATGAATCAAGATGAAACCAGAGAGGGAGACAAACCATAAGAGACTCTTAAACTTGGGAAATAAACTGAGGGTTGCTGGAGGTGTGGGGGATATAGGGTTGGGGTAACTGGTGAGGAACATTGGGGAGGGTAGGTGTTGTGAGCACTGGGTGTTATATAAGACTAAAGAATCACAAACCTATACTCCTGAAACCAGTAATACATTATATGTTAATTAATTGAATTTAAATTAAGCAAACAAGCAAATGTAGCACAAAAACTTATAGAAATAAACTCAACCTCATTTTAACATTAGAAAATATATTTAGGTAATTCACCACATTATCAGATTAAAGAAAAACAATTATGTTATTACCTCAGCAGATATAGAGAAAGTAGTTGATTAAGTTCAACACCCATTCCTGATTAAAAATCAAATATATAAGACTTTTAGCACATGTGGAATGGAAGACAAATTCATTAATCTGATAAAGGGTAGTTAGCAAAAACTCACAATGTTATCCTAACGTTGAAATACTAGAAGTAGGGGCACCTGAGTGGCTCAGTGGGTTAAGCCTCTGCCTTTGGCTCAGGTCATGATCTTAGAGTCCTGGGATCAAGCCCCGAGTGACTCAGGCTCTCTGCTCAGCAGGGAGCCTGCTTCCTTCCTCTCTCTCTGCCTGCCTCTTTGCCTACTTGTGATCTCTGTCTGTCAAATAAATAAATAAAATCTTAAGAAAAAGAAATATTAGAAGTATTCTGTTTATAAAAGTGAGTAAAACAAGAATGTCTATTAAAAAAGAAAGCATATGTCCAAGAAATTTTACATGGATATTTATAGTAACTTTATTTGTAATAATCAAAAACTGAAAAGAACTCAAATGTAGTAATATTCAATAGAAAGGAATGAGCTTTTGTTACATACAACAGCACAGAAGAAACTCAAAATAATTTTTCTGAATGAAAAAAGGAGAGCAAATGACTAATAAAAATTCTAGAATATGCAAATTCATCTATAGTGACATAAAGCAGGTCAGAGGTTTTTGAGAAATGAGATGGGGAGGGAGGGACTATAAAGGACCCCAGGAAACTTTGGGAGGTGATGGATATGTTCACTATCTTGATCGTGGTGATGATTTCCTGGGTATACACATATGGCAATAATTATCAAATGACATATCTTTATTTTTTTGACATAGCTTTAATATGTGCAGTTTATTTTGTGTCAATTATGCCTCAATAAAGCTGTTTAAAGAGTACTTTTTTAAAAGTTGCAACTCAAAAAAGTTCTGCAGAGTTAAGGCACAGCACGGCCAACAACACTGTATTATGTTTTACAAAGTTGCTAAGAGACTAGAAATTAAATGTTCTCATCACAAAAAGAAATGGTAATTACGTGAGGGGATGCAGGTGTTTGCCCACACTTCAGAGGTAATCATATTGCAATTTATAAATGTATCCAATCAACATGTTACACATCTTCAACATACACAATGCTATGCCAATTATATCTCAATAAAAAAAGAAAATAAAATTTAAAAGGGAGACTAAGGACATTGGACATTCTGGAGGGAATTAAGGGAGATGGTAGGATGAGATAGTATTAGAATCTCTACAGAGGCCACATATGAGTTTGGAAAACAAAACATTTTGTTGCACTGCCCTGATTTTTTTTTGTGGATACATCAAATTACTTAAAAAGATTTTATTTTTTTAAGTCGTCTCTATCCCCAGCATGGGGCTTGAACTCATAACCCTGAGATCAAGAGTCACATGTCCCACCCACTGAGCCAGCTGGGTGCCCTAAGAGGCATAAGTTTTTTGGTTTTTGTTTTAAGGTTTTACTTATTTATTTATTTGACAGAGAGAGAGAGAGAGAGAGAGAGCGAGCGCACAAGTAGGCAAAGAGACAGGCAGAGAGAGAGGAAGGGAAGCAGGATCCCTGCTGAGCAGAGAGCCTGATATGGGGCTTGATCCCAGGACCCTGAGATCATGACCTGAGCCGAAGGCAGAGGCTTAACCCACTGAGCCACCCGGGTGCCCCAAGGCACAGGTTTTTAAAAGCTTACAAAATTAATATATTTCATTTTCAGAGAAAATCTTCTGCATCTCTTTTTCTATTGTCTCAGGTCCCATGCATGGGTTTTGTTTTTTAAGCCAAGCAACAGAGTAAGGTAGAAAGTGAAAAGAAAAGTCTTCCTCTGTTCCTCTGTCTGTCCAACCCTGATCTTGCCCCTAGGCATTGCCATCATTAATGGTTTCTTCCTGGGGCACCTGGGTGGCTCAGTTTGGTTAAGAGGCTGCCTTCAGCTCAGGTTGTGATCCCAGGGTCCTGAGATCGAACCCCACGTAGAGCCCCACGTTGGGCTCCCTGCTTGGTGGGAATCCTGGTTCTCCCCTGCCTGCCATTCCCCCTGCTTGTGCTTGCTCTCTGTCTCTTGCTCACTCTCTCTGTGTCAAATAAATAAATAAAATCTTTTCAAAAAAGTTTCTTGCCAACTCATCCCAAAACGTTCTACAATATGAAAGCAGAGAGGGAAAGAATTGTTTGTTTGTTTGTTTACTGCTGTTTTGTTCAGTGGCCAGTGGGACCACATGAAACTTCAAGCCCTCTACAAATAGATCTCCTGTATTCTTTTTAAGAACTGCCTGTTATTCCGCTGCCTGTTATTCCTACTGTAACAACTACGTTACAGTAAATGCAATACACTTCTGTGTTCCTTGCACTGTGTACCTTAATTTATTTGGACTAGTCATTCATCCGTGGATGTTTAAGTTCTTTCTAGCTGTTTGCTATTTCATTATTGCCATGAATATTTTTTAAAGACTTATTTATTTATTTATTTGACAGAGAGAGAGAGAGAGAGAGAGCACAAGCAGGGGGAATGGCAGGCAGAGGGAGAGGGAGAAGCAGGCTCCCCGCCAAGCAGGGAGCCGGATGTGGGACACCCGATGCGGAACTCCATCCCAGGACCCTGATCCAAGCTGAAGACAGATGCTCAACCGACTGACAGAACCAGCCAGACGCCCCTGCCGTGAACATCTTTAAATAAGGCTTGCCCTGCTTGCGAGCATGTGTTTGCAGGAAAAATTTACACAACTCGGATAGCAGGATGACAGGGAGCATGGAAGTGCATGGCTTTTGGGCCCAAAGAGGCGGCCGGGATTGGCATCCCCACCGCAACTGTTTGGAGAGGACACACCCTTGCCAACATGGGAAGGAGAATGATATTGCATTCTTCAACTGTCACTGAGGTCAGACCTTTTCTTAGACTTCTACTGGATGCTCGCATTTCTTTAAAATACTTTGCTCAGGGAGTGAACACGAAGGGACACAACTACGTTATAGTAAATGCAATACACTTCTGTGTTCCTTGCCCTTAAAAAAAAAAAAAAAAGAAAACTTTTCTATTGCTACTATAAGTGTTAAATGTTTCAGGGTAAGAACAATAGAAATACAGTTTTCTGGCATTTAAGAAGTAGACCGATGGTCTATAATGGGCCACGGGCAGTAAAACATATGGTGGGAATTAAGATTTTCAGAGGGATAGAAAGGATGGCTTGTTTCTTTCACTGGCTAAAAGGTTATGACCCACATGCACCACGTGACCTGTCAGGACCCTACTGACCCACCAATTATCCTGTGGAAAATGAACTCACTAACTCTTCCTAACTTACCCCCCACCCCCACCCCAGATCTGCAGCCCCTGCTGTGCTCCCCATCTCTATTAAAGCTGGCCTGGCCCAGCTAGAAACAGGAGGGGGTGGCACCCTCTCTTTCTCTGTCCCCTGCAGCTGTTGCCCGCTCTTACCTCCTTCCCCCAGGGCTTTGGGAGGAAAACACGGTGCGCTTTCTAGAAGCGCCTGGCAACGAGCGGTGTTGCAGGCAGGCAGTGGTCGGGTGCAGAGATTTCATATTTGCTTTTTCCAGCTCTTGCTTTATCCACGAGCTCTAGCCCCAGCCAACCCCCATCACCACCACCAACCCCGAAAGACAGCAACAACAAAATTGTTTGAAGCCGTTCCCTCTCCCCAGTGATCTCTGGCTTTCTCCCCTGTCTACTGAAGGCCGCTGCCCTGCTTACTCTCCTGTCTACCTGGGGGAATGGGTGTAGAGGACACTCACCTTTCACTAGGCAGGAATAATGGAGCTGTCCATGTGGAACATATTCATTGAAAAATACCCTAATCTTTTTACTTTCTAAATGGAAAGGATGCTAATGATTTCTTCTCTGCTTACAGATCGGTATTATTTTAAACTTTGGTTTAAAGGAAAATGAGATTTTGGAGGGGAGGTCATACGAAGGCAAAGGCAGAATGTCTACATAGTGGCGGGAAGTGAAATAAAAATCCACAGTCATCGCCTCCTGAGCTAGAGTTACAGATCATCAGGATCTCGTTTATCACAAAGCATATTTCTGGCCCATGCCTCCTACCACCTTCTGTTGGGAGGGATGCTCAGAAAGGACAATTTCACTTTAATTTGTCTAGGATCCTCAGCAAAACATAATTAAGAACATAAATGGACTGCTTCTAAAAATAATATTGTGCATTTCAAAACAAAATATTATGAGGCTTGGATTATCTGCTGTTTCAGATTATCTCTGCCACTGCCCTAGAGGGTCGAATTTCCTCTGCAGCTCTGTAGGCCTTGAAAACATGTGTTTAGTTATAAACATAGGTTCCCCTGGGGAACCTCCAGATAGGAATGTTTCTCTCTTTGGGAGTGAGAAATGCGTAGATTTCCTTTGACACAGAGGACAGCATTAATGCTTGTCAATTTGCAGATAATTTCATAATATGTTCTGACCCCCCCATGCTTTCCCCAATTCGCAGAGATTTCTCTAGCATCAATTTTCAATGAGCGTGAGTCAACCCAAGAGGTTTAGCTCTTAACTGCAAGTCTGGGTCATCCTTGAAAGTGTTAAAAAATGAAAAGTACTTTTTTTCTTTTTTAAAGATTTTATTTATTTATTTGACAGAGAGAGATCACAAGTAGACAGAGAGGCAGACAGAGAGAGAAAGAAGAGGAAGCAGGCTCCCTGCTAAGCAGAGACCCCAATGCGGGACTCGATCCCAGGATCCTGGGATCATGACCTGAGCCAAAGGCAGAGGCTTTAACCCACTGAACCACGCAGGCACCCTGAAAAGCACTTTTTAAATGAGAGAAGTTGCTAATGCCTCTCACTTGACTCTACTCCCTGTTGTCCAGGGACAACCAATGTTAGCGATTTCTTCAGAATACTTTTAGAAATAACCTATATGAAAGAAAGAAAGAAAGAAAGAAAGAAAGAAAGAAAGAAAGAAAGAACCTATACATGTACATACACAAATAAATATATTTATCTCTCCCCTCTTTTCTTTTTACATAAATGGGAGCACATTATTGATACTGTCTTTTGTTATTTTTCACTCGTTATATCTTAGAGATTGTTCCATATCAAGAGATCAATCAGTTGATCTACTTTATCTTTAATGATATCATAGTATTTCACTGTGTGACTATACGTGCATTTATTGAACCAGTCGTTATTCTAAATATACAGGTTGTTTCCAGGTTTCTTTTTTTTTTTTTCCAAAGATTTTATTTATTTATTTGACAGAGAGAAATCACAAGTAGATGGAGAGGCAGGCAGAGAGATAGAGAGGGAAGCAGGCTCCCTGCTGAGCAGAGAGCCCGATGCGGGCCTCGATCCCAGGACCCTGAGATCATGACCTGAGCCGAAGGCAGCGGCTTAACCCACTGAGCCACCCAGGCGCCCCAGGTTTCTTTCCGATTACAAGCAATGCTGCCATAAGACTTTACACCTCCCTCGTTTAAAAAGGGAAGTGTAGAAGATAAACAAAATTAGAGAAAACACCACAATGATCTCCTGTGTACTGAACACTCAACTCTCTAACGATAAAGAACGCATGGGCAAAGGTGTTTTGTCCATACTGTTCCACTGATCTAACTGGACTATTTTTTTTTAAAGATTCTGTTTATTTATGTGACAGAGAGACAGCGAGAGAGAGAACACAAGCAGGGGGAGTGGGAGAGGGAGAAGCAGGCTTCCTGCAGAGTGGGGAGCCCGATGTGGGGCTCGATCCCAGGACCCTGAGATCGTGACCTGAGCCGAAGCAGATGCTTAACAACTGAGCCACCCAGCCGCCCCTAACTGGACTATTTTGAGGGAAATTTCCTCTATAAATATTTCATTGTGTACCTATAAAGAGAAGAGCTCTGAAAAAAATGCCACATACCATTACCATACCTAAAAAATTAACAATGCTTTCTTTTTTTTTTAAGATTTTATTTATTTGAGATAGAGAGTGAGAGAGAGAGAGAGCAAGAGCAGGATTGGGGGGACAGAGGGAGAGGGAGAAGCAGACTCCCTGCTGAGCAGGGAGCCCAATGCGGGACTCCATCCCGGAACACTGGGATTATGACCTTAGCCAAAGGCAGATGCTTAATGAACCGAGTTGCCCAGGCGCCCCATCAATACTTTCTTGATATTCATAATGTGCCATCGGTGTTCGATTTCCTCTGTGGACAGTTGTTTACAGATAATTTGTTAAAAATCAGAATCCAAATACGATCCTTGAGATTGCATTTGATTGACATGCCTCTTAAGTCACTCTCTTAAGTTGAATTTAGAACCGCCCCCCCCTTTTCCTCCTAGCGATTTATTTGTTGGAAAGACTGGGTTGTTCATCCTACAGTTTCCCACATTCTGGGTTTTGCTGACTACATTGTGTGGTGGTGTTGAACACATTCTCTGTCTTCTTTGTATTTCCTGCTGACCGGTGATTTGATCAGGAGACTTCCTCAGATTCAGGTCTAATTTTTGGCGAGAGCCCCCCTAAAGGGTGTTGTGCGCGTTCCTCGGGAAACAGTTCCTCTTTTTACATAGGTGGAAGTGTGACTGTTGGGTAAGTTTGTCTAAGTGAAATCGCATGTGCCATTTTTTCATCTTACCAAATTACCAATTGCCTTCTTCAGAAATTACACCAGTTTATGTCCCCACCTGAAATAAAAATGAATCTCTGCTTCCCCATACCAATACTGCTTTATCAAGCTCTTCTTAGTCTTTGCCAAAGTGGCACATGAAAAATGTGATCTTGGGGCGCCCAGGTGGCTCAGTGGGTTAAGCCTCTGCTTTCAGCTCAGGTCCTGATTCTGGGGTCCTGGGATGGAGCCCTGCATCAGGCTCTCTGCTCAGCAGGGAGTCTGCTTCTCCCTCTACACTCCCCACTCTCATGCTCTCTCTCTCGAATAAATAAATACAATCTTTAAAAAAATGTGATCTTGTCAAGGGTTAATACAATCTAGATTGGACTCGAACCAGATTTCATATTGCCGCAGCCCGATTTCTTTCTTCAGTAGCTCACACGGGTACGCTCTTATAGGTCGATATAACCATGGTAACACTAGAATTTCCCACGTCTAGAGCATCAGCTCTGTGCCAAGTACGGGGAGGGCTTCAGGGATGTCTAAGAGCAGGATCTTGGCGCCCACGAGCTTCCAGCCCAGTGAGGGAGGTGAGACGCTAATTTACGATGCAGTTAAAATGCAGCGGAAGAAGAGGTCACTTCCACTGGAGGGATCAGAAAGAGGTGGCATTTCAAAAGGGCCTTGAAGAATGGAAACGTGTCAGAAAGGCAGAGGTGGAGATAAGGCTCCAGATGGCCCGAAGAGCGTGAGCGAGGGCGGGCGAAGAAGAAAGCGGGATATATATTCATGGAGTCCTGAGCAAGTCGGTTGGGCCGCAGAGACCAAGGACCTGGGGGAGTCCAAGGGACCACGGTCTTGGGAAGTAGAGAAAACCAAGCTAATGAGCACGGTTATTTATGACACAACACTTTGATCGACTGAAAGGACAGATTTGCTGTTAAAAATACAAGACCAAAATAGGTGACTAAAAAATAAAAACCCACAGTATCACAGAGATCTTTTGAAAAGCAATCACTTTATAACGTGTTACTATTATCTCTTCTCTTGCCGCTCTTCAGTGATGATTTTATGTGCATTTAATGTTTACGTGCATAAACACAATTTCTGCAGTGTTCTGCATAGCCTGACTAGGAAAAGAAACAGAGGAAGCCATGTTTCTTCTTTGTTTCCTCAGAGCTGATGGCATGGAGGCATGGGGTGGGGGGTTGCTTGTTTGTTTGTTTTTAATTACAGTTTAGAGTAACAAACAACTCTTGAGGGAAATTTCCAGAATTCTTAATAATCACACCAAATTACCAGCCTCAGTGAATCTCTCCACACTGTGCCGGGGGAGAAGAGATGCCATTCATCTTCCAGAAAGCGGGGCTTCTGTGAGTGGCAAGCTACAACAATAATCAGCATTTTCTGCTGCCAGGTATGAAGATTCATGTCCAAGAAGAAGTATCCTTTGAACAATGCTGTCCAACAGAACTTTCTGCAATGAGGGCAACAATTTGTATCCTTACTGTTCAGTACGGAAGCAACTAGTTACATGTAGCGTCTGAGTCCTTGAAATGTGGCTAGTGAGACTGGGCAGTTACAATTTCGTGTTGCTTAGTCTTCATTAATTAAACTGCAAATAGAAAATAGCTTCACTGGGCTAGTGGTGTGGCTGTGAGCTAAATGCACTTACTCACTTTCCCCTGAAAGATGACATTACTGATGAAAATAACACACACCCATCCAACACGGAGTGTTGTCGTGTTTCTGCTATAATGAGGGCGAGATGCAGTCTGGAGCGAGAGAACTTCTCACACCATGAAAATTTCATGTACTGTCAGAGGCAATGGTAATTGACTTCTTTATGCGAAGTTTGCTGGGTCCTGTTCTTCTAACGAAGGCAGACATTCCTGTTGTACAACACACTCTAAAGACAGATAAGAAAAGATTAAAACTCTTAAGTGTCCATAATCAAACTAGGAACCCTCCTGCCAAATTCTTTGGCTTGAATGGAGTTGGATTTTCTTTTTCTCCACGTGTCTGTAAGTCTCCAACCCCTCTCTAGATGCTTTGGGCCGTGGAAATAACGCCTTAAGTTACTAACCAAGCGCCCCTTTTGCAGGACTTTTTAAAATGGAATTTCAGATTCATTAGAACAAAAGGATGCACTTTTCTCGACCTTGGGAGCTCGTGACCATCGGGAGGTGAAAAGAGCAGTGACACTAAGGAAAACTATTGTCCAGAAAAATAAGCCTCTCCAAGGGGCACCAGGAATCCACAATAAAAATCCCTGTTTCCAAGAAAATCCAGGCATTTCCATCAAAAAAGCCTGGAAAGATAAATAGAATGTCCTTAAAAGCCACAGGTTTTTAATAATACAAAATGTCTAAGTCCAGGGTAAACAAAGAGCTAAGAAAAACTAACATCGACTAACTCAAGTTTCTCAAGACCCAGGTCGTGACCTAGAGCCCCATCACAAGGTATTTGCAAAAGAGCTGCTTTTCCTGTGCCTGCGATGAGTTTATTTTGTGGAACTTAACTTGGCTACAGAATGCTAGGACTGCACAGAAATTTTCAAGCCAGGTGAATTACAATGACTCCGTCAATTTGCAACAATGAGAAATGGGATTTGGGGGCTCATTTGAAACGTGGCGTCGGTGCCTTCCATCTAACAACCCAAATGAACCGGACTGATTTGTTGAATCTAGAGTTAACACTTATTTTCATCTTGTTGTCCTGATGCAGGAGTTCCTTTCTCACCTGATTTCCCAAAAGCGATTAGTGAAGCTTTTCACAATGTGATATACAGTATAGTTTTTTTCCGATTTCCACCCTCTGGGAGGCAGAAGTCCCCAGATCTCTTTCCTCTGTTGTACAACTTGCTGCTATGCCACATCCTTTCTTGGACCCGCTGACTTCCAGGAACTAACCTGTGGTTTCGAAAACAGACGATTTTCCATAGCAGGTGCTATTAGTTATTATTGACATTATTCATGTATTCTGAAGGTGTGCCCAAAGGCTTTTACAATGAGCCACTCAAAAAAAAAAAATCAAAGAGCAATAAACAAAAACCAGTCTTGTTCAACCACCTAAATGTTAATTCATGTGTTTTTGTACTTAGCATTTTGTTCACTGAGCTAGGCTCTGAAAATGTTAAAAGCAAGAACAAAATTAATTTCCCATGGTCCCTGAAGTGTTTTTTTTTTTGCTTGATTTTATAAATAATTCAAGAATATGTCATTTTTCTTTTTAAAAGTTCTGTTAAATAACAGCCCCTGAGAATTAAGCTGTCACTACACAATTCTACACTGGGACTAGCTTTGTAGACTTCTCAGTCTTTATCCAACAATGGGTGAAACCTTCCTCTTTCATACTTGAGGATTTATTTAATGTAAACTATTTTGATTTTTTAATGATTTAGAATAAATTATGTAGGCAGGCAAAAAAATCATTAAAGAGCAGGCTCTCATCATGCTTGTTAGAAGAACAGGTTGAGGTCAAGTTTCACAGCCATCTCTACTTTGAAACATAATATATAAAAGCCAGGTTTTTTTCCCCTTTTTAAAAATACGAAATCAAGTATGTTTTGGGCTTAAGTGGGAAACATTTCAACATTTAAACTATGGTCGAGCTCTCCACTTTGAAATAGTAGGATCCGAGGAAAGAGCAGTGGCTAGTTTGTTGCTGAAAGAAAGAATCTTTGTGAGATGTTACTGCTGTCCCTTTGGCTGAAATGATGACCTACACTAATCCCAAAGGTCAAGCTGGTAACAATGCCTTCTGAGCAGCGCGTTTTAACATCATTAGAAAAAATAAATCTTTAAAGCGAAAAGGCTAAACCCAACCTCTTTCTACTGATCATTGTACAATTTCGATTTTGCTAATTACACATTTATTCTCAAGAATTCGGTGATATGTAGGAATTCTAAGAAGTGTTGGTGATCCTTAAGGAACTTAATCTGTTGTCCGCAGTGGTAAAGCATTTAGAAAACAATGTAAACACTTACCCAAAGGCACAAGGTAAGGCAAGAGGAATGCACTTTAACTCTGAGCGGTTCGATTTTATATTGCTAAAAAGAGTAAATACCTTTTTGCAAATTCGGACGCAAAAAACATGGTGTTGGGCAGAGAAGAGAAACATCTGATAGAGTGTGTGTTTGTATTCGTGAGGACAGACCTGCTACACTGCTGTATCTCTTGCATGCACTATGGTAAGAGGAATTTAGTAGATATTAAGGTACTTGGAGTCAGGTTCTCTGGGTTCTAGTTCAGCTGGGTGACTTTGAACAAGGCTCTTTAACATGCCAAGCTGCATCTTGTTGAAGACATGGTTTTCGAGAACATTCTGGCTCCGCAGTTCTGAGGCCCTGGTTCTAGAGCGCAGCCGGCAGGGCTCGGGGTGGGGCTGGAATCGGGGCTCCTCCACTTCATGAACGGTCGTGTGGCTTTTGGCAGTTAAAGAGCTTTCGTTTCCTCCATTGGGAAGTGGGGAGATGGTAAAAAGATCAGCTTGTAGGGCTGCTGTGAGGATTTTATGACTTCATATAGGGAGCGAAAGCACTTAGAAGCACGCCTAGCACGTAACACATATTCAATAAAGGTTAGCTAGTCCTGCGAGATGTTAAGGAGGAAGGCAGCACAAGTCCCCTAAGCCTGTGTGTCCAACAGGGTCGCCGCTAGCCACGTGTGCTGCACGTGTAAAACACACCTGGGATTTACAATACTTAGACCAAAAAAAGGGAAAGCATTTCCTTAATAGTTTTTATCTTGATTATGTGCTTAAATAAAATATACTATTGAACTTTATCCATTTTTAAAACTCTTGTCATGGGGCTACAAGAAAGTTTTAAATTACGCGTGTGGCTTGTGTTATCTTTCTATTGGACGGCGCTGCTCAAAAGTGTCAAAGGAGCTGACTGGCCCCATCCTTCAACTCTTTCCCATTAAGGTTCTCACTGGTGGCTAAACCACCATGTGACTCCAGAAAATTCTATCTCCCTCCTTCTCAGAATCTCTGAAGGAAGCCTCTTCCTTCCTTCCTTTCTTTTTGTTTTAAAGATTTTATTTATTTATTTGGGAGAGAGTGAGGGAGAGAGAGAAAGCAAGAGAGAGCACGAGGCAGTGGAGAGGCAGAGAGACAAGAAGACTCCCTGCTGGGTAGGGAGCCCAAGGATGATGATGATGGTGATGTGGGGCTCGATCCCCGGACCCTGAGATCGTGACCTGAGCCAAAGGCAGACGCCTAACCCACTGAGCCACCCAGGCGCCCCCGGGAGCCACATTCTATCACTGACACTGATGCTATGATTAACTCTGACTTACTAATTCAAATGCCGTCACCACAGATTTGCCATGTCTGCTTTGTGTTGAGAATTGAGATTTCTAAAACGGTGCTGAATGACAGGCCACGCTTGGAGCTCAGGTTCCATCTCATGTCATCACTCGCCCTCCTAGAACCTCAGTTCATCATCTAGAACAGAAGGGTAACACTGATGACTGCCTATTTAATAGGGCCATGGTGTGAGATATTTGTAAAAAGTATTTAGAACTGTGTCTGGCACATAGCAAGCCCTCTCTCAGTGTTAAGATTATTTATCCTCTCTTTTGTCTGGAGGGCTTAAGGTGGAGGGGTCTGAATTATTAAATCTGTTTTTGAGTTTAGGTGAAAAATCTATCCAGGCTATTCCTGCTGATGAGTGATTGAAGCTACAAGAATCACCAAAGATGTAGCATTTGGGGTTCTGGTCTCCCCCATCTGAGGGAACCGACGGAGGAGATAGAGCAGCAGGCGCCGTTTGTAGACCCCAATTCCTGCCTGTGGAAATGGGGATAACTTCAACCATCTACCTCCCAGGTTCCCGGTGAAGATCAGACAAAATAATGTACGTAGATTGATGTGCTTTGACAACTGTCCTGTTCTGGAGCAGAGGCCTCGGATCATTATTCACATTCAAGATGCCCAAATTCACAATTTAAACAGACTGGAACTCAAGGGCCACGCTGTTTCAGAGAAGGTAGGAACCACCTACCGTATGTGCTGATTTACCAGGAAGGTTTTCTGCAGGAGGTATAACTCGAAATGGCCCTGAAGGAGAGAGGAGAGAGAACCAGAGGCCATTGATCTGCGCAAATGGCTGCCAGTCACGTGTCTGTGTCACGAGGTAAAGTAGGAATCCACTTGGGATGCAAACCTAGTCAGAGGGGTTCCCAGAATCTTTCTGCTGACTGGCATGACAGCAAACACTTATTTGTAACATAAAAGATGAGGTAAAATTCACCCTGAGCCTCGGGTTCCAATGCTCACCCTTGTGGAGTAGTTTCCTGTACGGTAGGCCTATGTGGACTAATTCCACATGAATCCCTGATTTACTGCACTCTTTGTGACCAAATGTTTTGTGTTAACATTTATATCCACAAAAGAGGAACATTTCGGGCTGATCATTGAATACTTAAATGTAATAAAGCTCCTTAAATGTATGAGAAATTGTAATTCCATCAATAAAGCAAGCGCACAGAAATAAAGAAAAAAAGTTCATGACAGAGATAAAAAGGCAAAGTCTCCATTAATTCTCCACACACCGTCTCAGCTCTCTCTCCAGAGGTCACTAATTCATTATTACTATTATTGCAGTTAAAAGGAAGACCAGGAAGAGGGGGTGGGGGTCGGGGGGGGGGGGAAGGAAGAACATAAAGGCGGGGGTAGGAGATAAAGAGCAAAGATTTATGGAGTGGGAAGAGACCGCAGAGGTAATCTAGTAAGTGATTTGCTTAAATGTCATTCAGCTAGTTAGTGACAGAGCGCAGACTGAAACTGGAAATCTCCTGACCCTCTCTCTCTCCAGGTCCCTTCTGAAACCACCGCAGGATCTGGGGAGAGGGATCTGACAGAGCAGTCAGTGGAAAGGGTAAGGCCCCAAATCCCAGCCCTGGTCTTCTTAGATTCCCACCTCCTCCCGCTCTTTGAGATGCAAAGCCCTCTCTCTCACACTTTGAACTGGCCTTCCGTTAATCTTCTCCTACCCCCTTCTATCCCAAACCACCGAAAGGAACTTCTCTGAGCTGTCTAAATCTTTACAAAGAAACTCCCTCGAGTTATCTTTATTTACTAGGGGAACATTGCTTGATCTCTCAGTTACATATTTTTCGACAGAGTTAAAGAATTGCTCATGTTATCTGGTAACTTCCATACGGTTTTTGGTCGCTAGTAAACAGTGTTGAAATGGGAATTTACCAAGTGGAAAAAAGAGTTGTCTTGTCCGGTATCCCCCAATACAAATATTCGACCCAGTCACTAGACCAACAATGGAAGCGTCAAACACTCTGAAAGTGGGCTCGTAAAACTACAAAGCTGAAGATGTCTCCACCATCACAGAGTTTACAATCTCATTGGGTGGAGGGACAAAGCTCAATTATCCATAACGGCCTCAGCAAAGATGCGATAATACCTCATCTCATTAGCATGTTAGCATATGCTGTAAAATATGATAATTTTAAACTCAGATGAACGCTTTTTATTCTTTTTCCCTATAAAAGGCTGGGGTGGGGATCCAATTCATGACATTCCTGTACAACAATGGGGACACTGTTTCCACATTGCTCATTCCAAAAGGCATTTCTGAAAGCTAGAGATAGATGCCTTTTAGAAAGTAGACCACATTTTCTGGCACAATACTTAATTTATTCTCCTTTGATGACGTGCCTGGTGGAATGAAGGAAATGGAGAGGGGGGCGTTCCATAAAAACTGATGAGGCAGAATTATATCACAGATGGTATAACAGTTTATACAATATTAACAGCTCTTTTAATGTCAAGCTAGTCCGTATAAAGGCATCAGAGAATGAGCTGTGTTTCTCCTTTTTAGTTCTACAGTTGAAGGAAAATCTGAGAAGCAACTAACATGTCAGGAACCTTTCAGTTTTCAGGTTATGAATTTCAACCTAAAGCGGCATTTGGATGGTCGAATGGTCATTATTGGGGGTCCCAGTCTGGAGCAGAGGTGTGTGTTGGGAGGCGTGAGAAATCATGTACCCATTTCCCTGTGCGACAGCCAGGTTCCCTGGAACATTTGAGTAGGAGGCTGGTAGTTGATGTATCTTTTCAGCTGGTAGAATCAGATTGTAGTTGAATCACGAGGATGACTAGATGGTTACATTTTTGCTGGGAAGTGCTACCGTGCTGAGATGGTTGTGCTACTTTCACACATTATCTCATTTTAATCTTGGCAACAACAGCCCCCCTGCCCTGCCCCCCCTCCCCGGATACTCCTTCTGGAAAATAATTCAAGGACTGCTTAAGTTTCTTTCAAAATTGACTAAAATAGTGGTTTTCTTTATTTTGGCAGGGTGACAATTAGTGGGGGTGTCTCAGGCAAGTTACTGGGGAGGGGGCTCAGTTTCCTCATCTATAAAATGAAGTGATTATGTTAGATGCCCACTAAGGACCTTGTCGACCTCAAATATTGACCCGCACCATACTTCAAGAGATACCCTACTATGTCATTTCAGACTTTAATGCTGTTACGTACAGTAGTTCATCATAAACTTAGTGGAAGATTTAGGATGTAAGAATTTGACCAGGAGTCAGGCAAAATGAAAGGCAAATTGGGATTTGAGACTCCCGCCCCCCAGAATTGTGCCAATCTGTCTGATACTAGAGTTAACGTCTGAGGCTGCAAATACATGATATATTAAAGCCAACAGAAATCATTTTAGAATTAATTTGCTAAGAGCTTTAGATCTTAACTATTAAGACTTCTGTGTAAACCTGTAACTTTGTTGCTGGAGTTTAGTCAAGTATAGGGATTAGGTTAAGAATGGTGGGGTTTGAATTGTAAATGAAATAGTTGAAATTGCTAGAACCCAAGAAGCTGTAGAGCAAAACAAGTAAAAATCAAGTAAATGTATGTCATCCTCCCCCTACTCCACCCAGCAGATTTTAAAGATGTTATAAACTACTATTTAAAGAAGAACCTTTTGAAGCTTAATGAAGGGGGGGATTAGTTGAGTGGGACTAGGGCAAATAAAATTTGGTGTTGCTTTTGTTGGGTGGCTAACCAAACGGATGGGGTCTATTTAATTTCTAGTTTGTTGATTATTCACTAGACGTTAGATTTTTGAAAATAATTTGGGTTGAGGGATAAATACAAGGCTCTAAGTCCATCTAGTAACTCATAAATGAAGCAACATCCAAATATACTAATACATAACAAGATGTCGGAAGAGTAAGTACATACCTGACAACTGAAAAAACATGATTAAAATATGCGAAGGAAGAAGACAAATTTTATTTCAGATCCAATTAAAGAAATCCTCAAATAGTATCATCAGATCTGCAGGTTGTTGACATTTGCGAGGTGTTACGTCTTACTCTGAAGAAGCTGTTCATCAAGACCTAGAGGCTTCCACGTTTTTGTTTAAAGGATCTTTAAAACAAAATTGCTAATGAAATAAATATGAAAGGATTTACAGATTAGTCAAGTATTACATTCTAAAAATATATTTTAACCCTAGATATTCACCAGGATTATTTGTCTTGCTGTTTCTCCAAAATCAACAAGCAGACTCTATATTTAAAATGGCTTTGTTTATTAGCTTTGATATCCTCCACGGAAACACTGAACTTTGGTCTACTTAATTAATTGGAAAAAAACATAAAAAGCTTTAACATGCTGCTGTACAGTATTTTTTTGTAACGCACACCAACATATCATGTTTGCTTCTTTAACCTTGAGTTCTGAGTTCTGGAATACTTAAAACACGTCCTATAATAATGTTATTTAGTTCAGTGAGTTTATCAATCTGATACCTAAAGTTTCACAAATATGCAACCCACCCTGAATCATAACTTCCACGTTTTCTCTTTGCTTTAATCTCCTCGCACAGCGACGGTCTTGAGTCTTAAAGATGTTTTAATAAGTAGCAGCCATAGAAATGGGATCGCTAACAGCTATAAAGGGGCCGTTTGTCTTAGGGATGTGACTCATTTTTTCAATGTAGGGAGTAAAGTTTCAAGTAAATTCATGAGGGCTTGCCCAAGTGTGGGATGCTATGCCCAGATCACTCTTTTTCTGAAAGAATAAAAATACACACGGAGCCCCAAAGAGGGTGATAAATGATATGATAAGAGAAAACACAACTCTGTCCTGCCATGTTTGATTTTTAAATCAGGAGCCTTCCTGTTGACTTAGACATCCTTTCAAATCTTTCAAAAGTAAGCTAGATTACATTTGTTTTGAGAAAAGAAAATCTCTCTTTCATTTTTAAAGTCGATGTGCTCCGTAGGCCGTATCTGTTGAAAGATTCCCTTTGACGGGGAGTGTCAGCCCTGTTATTTCGGTTCTCCCAAGCTTTCAGAGCAGACCTTTCAGGCATCTGGATAATTCAACACATTTCACTGCGCCTTCCTCCTCAGCGTGAAGAAGGCCAGACACCAGATCTACTTCCTCCAGCAATCACAAGTCAGGGGACAGTTAAAGAGAATCTCTCAGCTTAGCCGAGAAACTCTCGAGCTGAGGATAAACGTTATCTTTGAGGAGAAGGGACCAAAAGAGAGGGAGAAGCTCCGAGAAACACCGCTGTGCCCTCTTTACACACAGGTCTGAAGGTACCTCCAGGCTTTGGATCAGTCACAGCAGAGAGAGACTATTACGTTGATGGATTAAATTCAGGTTTTCTTCCCTTTCAGGGACTATCTGTGACCCGGGGCTTCTACTTCTGCATGGTGACAATTTCAGAGAGCGTGACACTCACTAGTGTAAAATGATGGTATAACTGGGTCGTCTTTCACACCATGATCTGCTCGCTTCGGAAGCAAATGGTGTGGTGACACATTTTGGGGGACGTTGTGTTCCATGCCAGGACCATTTTCACGTAGAAAAGTGTAATGGAGCCAAGATGGACAAATTTAATCAGAAAAGTAATTGAAAAAAGTGATGTGTGTAAAACATTTTTGTTTTATAGCTTTTTCTTTGATTGTAGTATTACAGTCTGCTAGCAATTTTATGGGTTTAATGCCAGAAGTTCCACTTCTAAGGTCACATAAACAGGAAAATCAAAGTGTTTCAAACAGAGTGTAAAAATACCTTTAACACTATTTAATCTTAATAGTGAATCACTTTAATGTCTACTGAGTCTATTCTCAGGGTAGGAGAAATAATTTGAGACAAACTTTCCTACTGATGGGACCTGTAAAAAATAGTTTGTTAGTGAGAGGAAACAGTTTTAGCAAAGACCCACAGAACGGTGTAATTTTAAGGCACTGCCTATTAGCCAATTAGCTCCATGTTGTGTTAGGACCAACACACTTCATCTGAATTCTGTAACATAGGATTTCATTCTATTGTAATTTAATTATTCTTGCCACTCAAAATAAGGTGAACTCATCAATAAACCTGAGAAACATTTGTAAATACTGAAACACTTATTTTTTTAAACAAAATCCAAGTTAGCAAAGACCAGCTTATGCAGGTTAAACTTACTAATGGATGAAATTAAAAAAAAAAATGTGTATTTTAAACGTATTCACATTTCAGAAAGTCAGTCCTTCTCTTGCTGCCATTTGATTTTTGATCGAATGAGATTGGGATAAATATATTTTTACTTTTTGCAAATTAAACCAAATTGTATTACTCAGGCATGTTCCATTAGTGAAATTTTCTGCTTCTTGCCAAGAGGTACTCCTTTTGAAATTGATATTTAGTTCACATAGACAGTATTTAGTTGAAGATGTATTGTTTATGTTACTTACGTGATTTATGCTGGCACACGCTATTGAAAAGAAATCACATTCAGAAGTTCATTGTTAACTCTAACTTTTCCCCTTCTTTTGCTGACATGTTTTTATCAACAAATTAAGGTTTGGTAAATAAAAAGATTCAAATCTCTTTTTTTAGATTGATTTATCTTAATATTGTTGCCATTCAAAACAAGACGGATTCATTTTTAAGAATAAGAAATGTTGGTAAATGCCAGAATACTTATTTTTTTTTATAAGAACAAAGTTAGTGAAGACCACTAGATTCATTATGTGAATCTAATGAAATTATGGTTCCTGATCTAGGATCCAAGAGCAAAACAGCATTTATTTTCTACTTGGAGCCTTCCCCATTTTGTTCAGTGAGTGTGCTCATCTTCTGGCTTTGTTTTAGGCCTCATGGGCAAGCACACTCACACAGGAACAGAGAACCACACAAATGTAGCAGAACACATATTGTAGGAAGACACTGAATTCCTAATCTCAGGCAAAACTAGAGCGTGAGAGGCCTTAACTGCAAATGTAGTCCAAAAAAAATTAAAGTAGTAAATACACATAGAACAAAAGCTCTATTCTAGTTGTGCAAGGAACATAATACTCTTAAATTACTTTCTGGTTTCCATGGGGACCTTTTTGTTCTAAGATACCAATCATTAGGTTTAACAGAGCCACTTAATATTATTTCTAAATCAAGTGAGATGATTTCTCAACTAGGTAAAATGTCAATTACCGGCAGTATTTTTAAAGGTGCTAAAATCCAAACTACTTGGGATCCTTGCTTTATGTGGCACAATTAAATCTAGAGGTCAGTATAGAGGAGCCCCTCCTCCCCTCTCCAGGCAGATAAAAGCTCAAAGTATGTCTTATGGGGGGGGGGGATACTTTACAGGATATCCGCTTTTTAAATTCATTAGAAACTCAAAATAGTGGCAAGAATTTTAAATTGCAACGAGAATCTGTAGGCTCACAAAAGCTAAGTTCTCCCTCCCTTGGGCCAGTTCTGATACCTTTCTCACACATTCTTATAGAACATCTGGGCTTCTGTGTAAGCATATGTTGTATATGATATATATAGATACACACGCACACACACAGGCCAATCTGCTTGGGCGTAAATGATGTGCCTGGGGCTAGGAGTTGTGGCTCCTTTATTTTGCAGAATGCCTAAGTATTGTTTGTCTCACAATACTGGGAGCGGAGCTGGAGCCTGGTGGGAGCCTGGAGCCTTAAGCCCTGGGCTGTGGTCTGGGGGAGGGGACGGGGTTGCGGGGTCACAAGCTCTTAGCTTTTAGCCTCAGCATGACCACAAGTTTTAAAGCATGAAGGGATCACGTGCTTTTCTTTGAGCTGTTAGTTATTCTGACTTTGTGTGTGTGTGTGTGTGTGTGTGAAATGCTTTGTTCTTTAGCTTTTTTTGATTGTCTAGGTATTTTGGCTGATGATTACTTTTTTTTTCCCCAAAAGAAAAAAAAAAGACAAAAATAAATTACTTCGTGTGTCAAAGTGTCCTCACTTTAAAAATAACCAGTATCTTGTACTTCATTTCACCTTGCGTTAGGCAGGTACTGAGATGGAATAAATTATTTTCGCCAGTTGGGAACTTGATCCAGACATTCTATATGTTGCAAGCCTTTAAAAAAAGTTAAGAACAAGAAAATATCCTGGTAAAGCAATCTCAAAATACCTTATTCCGGGTATTGTTCTGGCTTTAAAGGGAAGGAGGGGTGGGAGGAGGGGTAGGAGTTGGGGGGGGGGGCGAGTAGGAAGACTCTGCGACGATGTCTTGTTTAATGAACTGTTGAAAACTTTTGGAAAATTTTAAGCTAGCGAAGTCCCTCAACATGGTATTTCCATTTGAAAGCCTCTACTTAAATATTTCACTTGAGGGGCGCTACTTCTGCTTGTTCCCTTTTAAAAGGGTTGATTTCATGTTTTCCAACTTGTCTCTCAGACCAAGACACACAGGGTCGGAACGCCAAATTAAGACTTTTGATGATAATGAGATTTATTTGGGAACATTTTCCCAAATCAGGGTAATGGGTCTTTTTGTTCTGATGGTGAAGAGGGATGAGGATCTGTTTACTCATTGACCGCGAGCTCTGGCTGCAGCTGCAGGACACAATTAATTATGCTAATAGTTTGTGAGGAGCGGATGTAACTCCCCCACCCCCTTTTTTTGGGGGGGGAGGGGGAGTTTGGCAAAAGGGGAAGGAGACGCCCTGGGGTCGGATCACATGATATTATCTTCGCGCCACTTTCGCAAAAACCCTTTTTTAACTCCAGGTTTTGCTCGAGCTCAAAGGTACTGTTCTTATCTTGCTTTAATACAATGTTTGTTAAAGTCGGGCTTAAGCTCTCTTCCCTCCCCCTCCTCTTCTTTCCACTGCTAGTGGTTACCATGAAAGGTTGAAAGTTGCATTGCAGTCGGTGCCATCACACAGGAGGGGGCTGGTTGGGTGGTAAACTTAGTTTCCAGAAAGCATCAGACGCCCCAGGGTGAGCTGCAAGGTCTGTGTTCTGTAATCCGCTCGCCTGAGCTACCCTGCGCACCAGGTCGAGAGTCACATGGCGCCCTTGTCCTCTTCTGGGCTTTGGGCTGCCACAGGCTCCCCTGGTAACAGTCGTGGGGAGGGAGGGGTCCACCTTCACTTGGCACCCCCTCTCCCTCCTTACCCCGCGCTGGCTTTCCAGTGCTTTCCTCCTCGGACCCCGCAGGCTCCCTGCCCTCTCTGATTTGTAACTCGTCTCCGGCTCTACCCTCCCACCCCCGGCCCCCAAACTCCCTCCTGCGCCCGTGTCTGCCTGGGACGTGGAGGAGGTATAGTCTGACTATCGCGTTTTGCCCAGTATTCAAAGTCTGGTAGGCACCATTCCATGTTTATTGTGCTTCTGAAACTGAGACATCGTCTTACTTTCCACACAGTGCACTTGGGCTTTGGCCTTTAAGCAGTCCGCCCTCAATTGGTTCTCATTAGCCGCGGAATGAGAAGAGAAAGCAAGATAATTGCACCGTATCTGCCTTGCATTTGTGCGCGTACTCGGTGGCAGCTACCGTTAGCGATGCCTGCCAAGAAACCCTGATTTAGTGGCTGGCGGCGGGCGGGGGGGGTGTCGGTGCGCCTGGCAGAGGCGAGATCCTCCGAACAGTAGCACAAGGTGCGGGAGGATAAAACTTTCACATGTGCACAGGGTGGAAATGCTGTGTATGTTTCTTTCCTCCTCGGGCCTTCGGAACACTTTCAGTCTAGCGGCGAGGCGGCGCGCATGCGCGCGCCGGGTGGGGGACACCCCGGTCCCACGGCTCCGTGGGCCTCGTCGTCTGTCTCCGGTGGGGGGATGGGGCGAGCGCCGCCGGAGCGGACGGGGTGGCGGCGAGCGCGCCACCCTGGGCTCGGCGCCAGCGGCACCGGCTCCGGCCCGGCCCCGCGGCCCAGGCGCGCCTTTAATTAAAGCCTGCAGCTCGGGGCAAAAGAGGGGAAAACGCAGGCTGCGCCCGGCCCGTGGGTAACGGCGACTCGGTGGGGTTTGCGCTGTGGCGGGGTGGGGGTTCCGTTTCCTAATTCCTGTGCGGCCGGGTGGGCGGGGGCGGGCTTTTTTCCCTGGGCTATTAAAGGCGGAGGGGCGGGCTTTTCCCAGGGATATAGCTTCGGACAGAGGGCCGAGGGGACGGAGCGCTCCTCAAGTGGTGGCCGCTGGGCCAGTGGCCCGCGCCGTCGGGACGCGGAGGCGCTCGGGGGAGACGTGCGCCCGCGGCCCGGAGGAGTCGCCAGGACGCGTCCCCCACCCCCCGCTTCTCTTCCTCCTCGGGCTCGGCGGCAGGCAGCGCTCGCCCCGGCCCCCGGAGCGCTCGAGGGGCGTGTGGCGCGGGCGCCGGGAGCGGGCTGGGCGGCGCGGGGTCGCCGCGAGTGCCACCTGCGAGGGCCGGGCGCGGGCAGCACCGGGGACCTTCGTGGGGGCCGCCGGGAGCGGGGAGGGTTGACTGCCGGGTGGGAGGGGACCGGGGTGGAGGGGACGGGGCGGGCGGGACTTGAGAGCCACCGAGTGGCAAGAGTGCACTTGATGGGGGGGAGGGGGGCCCTCTTTCTCCTCCGCCGCGGACATCTAGGCTGCGCGGGGACTTGGGGGGGCGCGGGCCGAGGGGGTGCACGTGGAGGGGCGAAAAGGACTCCCCTCCCCCTTGGCTTCTCTCCCACCAACCGGGGAATGGAGGGGGAGGGAGGCGTGGGCTTGGCGCGTTTTTGGTGCTTTGAATGGAGAACTCCGTTTCCCATGATGCTTTGTTTCTTTCTCTTTAATCTCGGCCGCGGCGGCTGCGGCTGCAGCACGAGGACGGGAGCGCGTGGTGTGAGCAGCTGGAGCACACCCTGGGCGCGGGCGCTCCGGGCCCTCAGCCCGGCGCTAGGTGAGCGTGTGCGACACGCGGGACGGGGCCCGGCGGTCCGCAGAGGCTCGTGTGGACGGCGTTGGAGGCTTTGCCTTCTCTTTACCACTCGAAGAACTTGCGGTGGCTGCCCGGCGTGCGCGATGTGCACCAGATGACCGGTTAGTTCAAGCAAGGTAGTTAAGTGCGCCCGGGGCGCTCTCGGACCCACGTGGGGAGCAGTTTTGCCAAGTGCACTCGGCAGACACTATATGCATTAGGAGTCCACTGGGGAGTATTTTTTTTTAACGCAGAAAAAAATAACTTTGTGGGAGTAGAAACTCCATTTAAGAGGAAAAAGCTCATTCCTCTTTTTTTTTTTTCCTCCGTTAACTTGAATCTTTCTCCCATATAGAAAGCTGAGTTTAGATTTAAGTGTAATTATAATGACTCAGTGGCGTTTTCATTTAAAGACCAGATCAGTGGCATATGGGGTACCATGACAGTAGCCGGACATGTAAAAATTCTCATTTAGGCAAACCTACTGCAGATTTTGGTCTCTGAATTTTGCCGTTTGGGACAAAACTTAACCCGTGGTGGAAGAGGTAGGGGAAGCTTGTGAGCCCTTTGCAAATAGGAGCTCACTTCCTCGCTGCATGTTCTTGGGTAAAATAAGCACTTGGAAATGGGAGAAGGTTTTCTTATGGACGATAATGACATGAAGGGAAGAAGAGCTAATCTGCCTTCTTTGGATTTAATGGAGAAAATGGGTCCATAAATGTTTAAACAGAACAAGAGCCCTTTGAAATAGATCAAAATGTGACATCTCTGGGCCATCTGTGCATTATGTGAAGGGCATGGAAGGCTAGGTTTCTT
The DNA here is from genome assembly GCF_009829155.1 of Mustela erminea. Lineage (NCBI taxonomy): Eukaryota > Metazoa > Chordata > Mammalia > Carnivora > Mustelidae > Mustela > Mustela erminea. The sequence continues at coordinate 112,920,712 of NC_045635.1, read as the reverse complement.
AAACCAGCTCTAACATTTCTCTCATTTTCTATTAATGGGTTGGGGGCAGGGACTGTGCATTTAATCCCCCAGTCATATTTTGCCCAGAGGCTCTACCTCAAGAAGTGGATACACCCCAATTTTCACACGCAACCTGTTCTGGGTGCACCTCTTCTAAAATAAGCGTGTATATCACAGGCCTGCAGATGTACTGGGATGCAGGTCTCAAGTTTTCTTAGATGGAGAGGGGAGGTCCCCAATCTGCTTATCCTTAAGAAGTGGACTTTCGAAACTGCCAGTGTTTATTGTGTTTCAGCTCTGTTGAACATAACTCTGATTCTTAATATTTCTCAGGATTTGGCTGAAACTCCAAAAAAAAAAAAAAAAAACCTAGCTTGGACTCTAAGCCAAAGGAAAGCTTGTTTTGGGAATATTAAGTAGTCCTTTCCCCGGCTGGTGACTAATCTGTTGTCATTTGTTTTTTTTTGTTTTGTTTTGTTTTGTTTTCAACCAGGTGAGTCTTCGTAGATCTGGGGAGTCTGGAACAGAAGACCTCTGCTCCGGAAGACCCTTTTGCTCCATGAATAGGCCTTGGCCATGTAAAAGTGCTTACAGTGCAGGTAGCTTTTTGAGATCTACTGCAATGCAAGCACTTCTTACATTACCATGGTGATTTAATCAATGGCTCCTGAGAACCGGCATTTGCGCACAGTGAAGCCGTGGAGGCTGTCCAGCCTGGTCCTCCTAATGTGTGTCTTGTGTTAAGGTGCATCTAGTGCAGTCAGTGAAGCAGCTTGGACTCTACTGCCCTAAATGCCCCTTCTGGCACAGGCTGCCTAATGCTCAGCGTTACGACGTGGGGCCCCGAGTAATAACTTTGAATAGGGCCAAGCTTCAGAGAGGTTCCTCATGCGGTTTCACTGTTCGCTGGTGGAGACGGGGGGCGGTGTCCGCTTGCATCCCAAGGAGAAGATCGGGTCCTCGCAGTACCAAAGTGCTCATAGTGCAGGTAGTTTCGGCTTTACTCTACTGTAGTGTGGGCACTTCCAGTACTCTTGGACGACGAGGCTCTCGGAGATGGAGAGGGTATGGAGAGACGTTGCCACTTACGGTTAGTTTTGCAGGTTTGCATTTCAGCGTCTATATGTATACGGCTGTGCAAATCCATGCAAAACTGATTGTGATGCTGTGCACTGTCTCCGGCTTTGTGACTCCACACATGCGCCTCCGGTGTTCAGGCCCATTCATCCGCGGGTGGGGATTTGTGGCATTACTTTTGTTCTGTATAAAGTATTGCACTTGTCCCGGCCTGTGGAAGAAAGGAGGGTGTTCTCTTCTTATTCCCACTTGAAATTGTAAACGTTGTAAGTTCCGCCATTTGGTAATTGCAAAATGACCTGTTTTGCTGTTGTCGGGTGGATCACGATGCAATTTTGATTAGCGTAATAGGAGAAAAATTGCACGGTATCCATCTGTAAACCGCAGGACCTTTGTTGACGACGGTCTATTAGTACTCCAGAAAGATGGTAAACTCCTTTCTCTAGTTACTGCTATTAACCAGTGTTTTGGAATGTATGTAAATGTAAAAAAACAACATTAAGATTTTTAAATAAAATACTTGAAATTATGTGGTGTGTGTTTCAGCAATCTGGTGAATGATCATATTTTTCTTGAATGTCACTGGGCCTTCCTTGAGTTTGCAAAATAAATGAAATTTTAAAAGCTGACAAATGGGATTCTTTTTTTTATTAAGTTAAACAATGCTAGAGGATTAAAAAAATATATCTGTGGTGGTGGTGGTGGTGGTCCTAAAGGAAAAGTTCGGCATAGCATCTTTTCAACTTCTATCTACAGAAAGCGCCAAGACACCTCATTTGGGGAATTTGATGATGCTAACAAATTTTGGACAACATGTGCTCCTTTTAAGTACATGTGCTTATCCATATGAAGGGATACGAAGTTATAAACCAGTGGGGAGCCTGCCCTTCAGGAACTGGGTAGGCTTGAGACCTAGCATGAGAGAAGTATGAACTTGTCAGTCATGGTTTGGGACATTTGGGTGGAATGGCCACTGGACAGCCACTGCACGGAGAGATGCTGCCTTTGCTTTGGAGGCTAGTAATGTGCTGGAAATGGGTTTGGGGCCCAGGGGCTCTGCAGGGTGACTGACCTTGAGCAGAAATTACTCAGGCCCTGCTAGTTCACTGTCAGACCTTGAAAGGTAGGAAAAGTAACTATTGACTAATAACACAAAAGTGTCGAGTAGTCAGCTGGTTGTCACCCAGATAAGGCCATTTACTCCAGCGCTTTGTTAAAACAGATGGCCAGCCCTTCAGAGGTTGCTTCAGTAGGTCTGCGGGGAGGCCTGAGAGTTTGCATTTCTAACCTAGGGGAGGCTGCTGCTGCCCGGCAGCGGACCACACTTGGAGAACCCCTGCTTCGAAAATCCGAAGACCTCAGCTCCTAGGACAACTGCAGTTAGCAAAGGAAGTTAGCCTAGTTTTAATTTCACGTTTAATCTTTGGTTCTCGGCAGGAAGGCACTGGCCAAGTGAGGAGGCTCGATGTGCATGTCGTTCTTACTTTCTGCTGCCCTGGGACTTGGGGAATTTTCAAACCCTTTGAATTCTCCCTTACACTGTGGGTGAATTGCACTTTACTCTTGAACTAGTCACCCAGGTCGACCATTTCCTCGTGAGAAGGTTGGTCCACCTCAAGGACAGGCAGGCGGGTTAAGTCTGCGCTCTGGAGGTTGTAGTGGTTGGGGGAATGGATTTTAATTCTTGGTGATGAAGTGAAATCTTAATGAAAAGAGACTTTCGGTAGTAAAGTCTGTCTTCCAGTATTAAGTATGTGTGTGTGATTTTTTTAAAGTGACTAATGCTTGAGGCAATTATACGAGCGTAAAGAACTCTACAGATATTTCCTGTGCTGTCTAATGCTCGCTACTTTGTTGGTGCCTAATCATAGTGAAGTTTGATGTGGCAGCAAAGCAAAGGTCTCCCTCCCCTCTAATAAAGTAGCTCAGTAAAAAGAGGGGATTAAAGCTTATTTGTTATAATCCTTAAAACCACCAAACCTCCGCTTTCATAATACAAGTTTATTGTCTCTAGTGGTTCACTGGTGCTTTACCAAAGGTGGCTAGTATACAGTTACTGCAGTTTCCACTTTTAATGGGCATGTGTGGAGGGGCCGTGTTCCTTAGGGGAAGGCCACGCTCCCTGTTGGAGTCCCCATTCCTTCGACTACCATCAGGGCTGAGCTGGATGATTCTAGGGCCTCCTCTGGCTTCAGAAATTCGAAAAGTGCTTTGCCACCTAATTCATTTGTTTAGAAATTTGGGGGCCAGGGGTATTTGAAAGCATTAGTTACGGACAAAATTCGTAATCTATACATAGAGCTTACTCATTTCTTTCTTTTTTTTTTAAGATTTTATTTATTTACTTGACACAGACATAGTGAGAGAGGGAACAGAAGCAAGGTGGGGGAGAGGGAGAACAGGTTTCCCACTGAGTGGGGAGTCTGATGTGGGGCTCGATCCCAGGACCCCGGGATCACCACCTGAGCCACATTCAACAACTGTGCCACCCAGAGCTTACTCATTTCTAAAGAATTGCAGTAAGTTCAATGGAAGCGCTACCAGGTATATGTTCTGTCTTTGCCTCAGAGGGAAGTGTAATAGCTTAACGGTTTCTCAAGGTTGTCCATGTGGGCGTTAATTTTCCCTAGACAGAGGAGTTGATGTGGCCTAGGCTTAATTAGCCCAAACATATGTTGACTTGGAAGTTGCTTTTTTGGCAATCCTCACTTATTTTAGCTATGGAACTGGGGGACAGAAAACAAAAAGGATAAAGCTGGAATTTTAGCCGGAGGAAATAGTCCAGCTTTCTTGCTTAGTAACAGGACACTGAAGGCCAGGAAGAAGTGACTGCTTGAGGTTTTGGGTACTGACCAGAGACCAGCACGCGGAGTGCCACGTTAGAAGTCTGGAAGCAGGGAGCAGGCCATGGGACTCTAGTTGGGACCAGGTGTGTGGCTGGGTCAGCAGGTGCTTCCCAGGGGCCGTGTCAGGCGAAAGGGGCCGGAGGGGAGTCTAGGCTGGCAAGAAGGTCAATGAAGGGTCTACAGCAGCGTCTTTATTAGGTGGAAAGCTTATGCAGAAAACAAAGGAAAGAAGAAGTCAGATCAAGGTTCCTCTGAAGACCAGAACTTGGTTCAGAATGTGTGCTGCGCAGGAGGGCATAGGTAGATTAGGACCAGGTCTTGGAGCCCCGTTCTGAATAGAAAGGGAAGTCACTCAAGAGTTCTGGGGCGCCTGGGTGGCTCAATCATTAAGCGTCTGCCTTCAGCTCAGGTCATGATCCCACGGTCCTGAGATAGAGCCCTGCTTTGGGCTCCCCGCTCAGCGGGAGGCCTGCTTCTCCCTCTCCCACTCCCCCTGCTTGTGTTCCTTCTCTTGCTCTCTCTCTCTCTCTCTCTGTAAAATAAATAAATAAAATCTTAAAAAAAAGTGTTCTAAGCAGAGGGGCGCCTGGGTGGCTCAGTGAGTTAAGCCTCTGCCTTCAGTTCAGGTCATGAACTCAGGGTCTTTGGATGGAGCCCCACATCGGGCTCTCTGCTCAGCGGGGAGCCTGCTCCCCTCCCCACCCCCACCTGCCTCTCTGCCTACTTGTAATCTCTCTGTCAAATAAATAAATAAAATATTTTTTTTAAAAAAACAGAGAGTTCTAAGCAGAGAAGGGACCTAAGCTAAATGTGTCCATTCAGTAAGGTCACTCTGACAGCAATGTGGAGGCGGGCTCCTTGAGCACTGGGCTAGGAGGCTAGAGGCTAGTTCACAGATGGGACGTGAGGATTTGAGTCTGGACAGCAGTTACAGGATACACGGAGAGGCAGCTTTCTCTTCTAAGTACATGGATACCTTTAATACGATCCCAACCGAATTCTTTTTTTTTTTTTTAAGATTTTATTTATTTATTTGACAGAGAGAAATCACAAGTAGATGGAGAGGCAGGCAGAGAGATAGAGAGGGAAGCAGGCTCCCTGCTGCCAGAGAGCCCGATGCAGGACTCGATCCTAGGACCCTGAGATCATGACCCGAGCCGAAGGCAGCGGCTTAACCCACTGAGCCACCCAGGCACCCCCAACCGAATTCTTGAAGGGAGGGTTTCCAAACTTCACGATGACTCTAAAGTTCACCTGCAAAATGAACAGGGCAGATCAATCAAGAAGATAGGGGGGAAAAGGAATCATGAGGTGGAAAGCAGCATTTTAGCATTTTAGAGGCGGGCCGGGAGCAAAAACAGACGCACGATGTTGAGGTTTCTATTCTGATCCGCTGATCGAAGTCTATCCAAGTACTTAGGTGATCACTAGGGTATCGCTTCAGACTGGTAAAGAAGAGAAATTCACCAATAAAAGCTGCTGGGACAATTGGTTAGCCATTTTGAAAAAACCTATTGCAAAACAACAGCTAGGGGCGCCTGGGTGGCTCAGTGGGTTAAAGCCTCTGCCTTCAGCTCAGGTCATGAACCCAGGGTCCTAGGATCAAGCCCCACATCGGGCACTCTGCTCAGTGGGGAGCCTGCTTCCTCTTCTCTCTCTGCCTGCCTCTCTGCCTACTTGTGATCTCTCTGTCAAATAAATAAATAAAATCTTTAAAAAAATAAGTAAGTAAATCTTAAAAGGCAAAAAAGAAAAAAAATCTTAAAACACAAAGACCAACTCAAAGGTCATGGTGGTTAATATAGTATATAGGAATAGTAAACCTCCTTCCTCCCTTTATCCCTCTTGCCCTCACTCCCTTCCTTCCTCCCTCCTTCCAGGAATGTTTCTTGAGCATCTACTGTGTGCCAGGCAATCTCTTAGTGCTCGGGAATCCAGTATGAACAAAACAAAGTCCCTGCTCTCACCGGTTCTTACACTCTAGTGAAGGGAAACAAATAAAATAAATATTTAGTATGTCAGATGGGAAAGGCAATGCACCAAATAAAGCAAGCGTATTGGTTTGCTAGGGCCGCCATGACAAACAGGGTAGCTTGAAACAATAGAAATTTATCCTGGGAAGCTAGAGGTCCAAAATCAAGGTGTCGGCAGGCCCTCTGAAGGCCCTCGGACATGATCCTTCTCTTGCCTCTTCGGGGCTGCTGGTGGTTGCCAGAGGTCCTTGGCATTCTTTGGTTTGTGTACGCATCACTCCCAATCTCCGCCTCTGTCATTACAAGATACTCTTCCTGTGTCTCCATGTAGGAGGCTCTCTGTCTCTCCTAAGGACACCAGTCATTGGATTGAGGGCTTACTCAAGCCCAGTACGATCTCATCTCAACTGTATTACATCTGTAAAGATCCATTTCCAGATAAAGTCTCATTCACAGGTATGGGATTGAGAGCTTGAACGTACCTTTTGAAGGGACACAATTCAACCCAGGAGAGCAAGATAGGGAAATAATGATCCTGCGGTTGGCTGTCAGGTCAAAATACAACGATCAGGGGAGTTCTCACTGGTGAGGTGACAATCGAGTAGAAAGGAGGCAGTGATGAGGCAATGAGCCACGTGGACATCAAACAAAGAGCTCAGTAACTCTTTTCAGTCTACAAAGAACTGCTTGCATCATCATAATAGCTAAGGTTCACTGAGCACCTTCTCTGTTTCCGACACCTGCCGCAATAAATGGTTTACGTGCGTTATCTCATAATTTTCACTATCCTGTAAGATAGTAATATCCTAGCAAATGAATCTATTTATTTCTATTTAGAATCTATTTATTCTATTCTATTTAGAATCTATTTATTTCTATTATTATTTCCAGTTTTGAGACGGAGAAACTGCAGCTCAGAAAGGTCAAGTAATTTGTCCAAGTTTGCAAATCTAGTAGGCCAAGAATCAAGTGCATATCTTTGTGTCTCCAGAGTTTAAGCCAATAGAATAATGGACATAGAAGAAGGAAATTCCCGAGTGATAACTTTTAAAAAGTTCATCCTTGGGACACCTGAGCGGCTCAGTAGGTTAAGCACCTGCTTTTGGCTCTGGTCATGATCCCAGGACTCGAGCCCCATGTCAGGCTCTTTGCTCAGCCGGGAGCCTGCTTCTCCCTCTGTCTGCTGCTCCCCCTGCTTGTGTGCGTGCGCACTCTCTCTCTCTGACAAATAAATAAAATTTTAAAAAAGTTTATCCTCAATAATAATCAACGCAAATTAAAACAACAGTAAGCTTTGTTTTTCACATATCAACTCCACTGTAGTTAAAAAGATTGGAGATAGGAGTACATATTATGCAACTCCACATCTATGAAGTTCTAGAATAGATTAAATTAATCTCTGGCACAGAAAAGTCAGAACCGTGGGTGCCTCTTGGGAGCATGGGGATGTCCCGGCTCTGATGGGGCCTGGAAGGTCTTTCTGGGGTGATGGAAGCATTCTGTGTTTCTGGACAGAGCTCTGGATTTCTTAGGATGTATGCAGTGATCAAAAAGTCACCGAAGGGTACATGAAAGAGTCAAGCCTTTCACTAGATGGTCATTTTATTTAGTTAATTAATTATTTGACAGAGATCACAAGCAGGTAGAGAGGCAGGCAGAGAGAGGTGGGGGGAAGCAGGCTCCCCGCTGAGCAGAGAGTCCCATGTGGGGCTCGATCCCAGGACCTTCTGATCATGACCTGAGCTGAAGGCAGAGGCTTTAACCCACTGAGCCACCCAGGTGCCCCCATGGTCATTTTACCTAAAAAGCAAACTAAATATTGAATTCAGGTTAATGATACCCATGCAAAAGCATTTAGGGATGGATCCTTATTTTGAAACTTATTTTGAAATGCACACAAAATTAAGATGGGCTGATGGGCGGGTGGATATATGCTTAAATCAGTAGAGCAGGCTGTTAACAATGGTGGAACCTGGGTGATGAGGATGCACATGTTCATGGGACAATCCTTTTCGTCTTCTTTATGTTTGGAAATTTTCCATAATGCAATGTTGGGAGAAGAGCATAATTGGAAGAAGGAAGAATCTAGGTCATTGTAATCGTGCCTAGTACTTACCGAGAGCTTTACATGCAATGAGTGTATCTTTTCACACACGCAGTCACCTATGAGATAAAACATTCTATTATCTCTCTCTCCCAGATGAAGAAACTGAGGCTGGTAAAGGTTAGGTAGCCTGCCCAACGTGACACAGTGTCCAAGGAGCTTGTGTCCAGGCTGTACATGGAATCAGACAGGAAGTGGGATAATCTTGCTGGTAGCTCATCTAAGTAGGATGTAGTAGCACTTGGAGGAACCTAACTCCTAAGCCCACATGCTGGATCTCTACTCCTCACAGTCTTTCTGGAATGGCTCCCACTTTTCTGGCGAGCCCAGCTGAGATACAGAGGAACCTAGAATAGGTGGTGACGGTAGGTAGGGGCTATGGGAAGTGACGCAGTATGGCGGAGGTGATGGCGAGAGATGGGAGCTCGCTTTGGTACATGCAGGCTCTAGAGAACTTTGGGACATCCCGGCAGAGATGGGGACAGCGGGCACTAGAGCTGAGGACATAGACCTTCTGGATGGCTCTTGAGGCAATGGCAGTGAGAAGACCAGAGAGTGTCCAGGACAGAAGCTCGTTTCAAGAGCAGATGAAGGAAGAGTATTCAGCCCAGCTGAATTCTGATGATGACCCCTTCCCCACTCTTTCCTCAAGGCATCATCTAGGCCAGAGTGATTTGTTACAAAATGAACGAAAAGAGTTCCTGCTTCCCTCAAAAATAAAGGGAGCTGAGCTGCAGTGTTGCATTGGGCTTCTCAGCCTTCCAACTCTTCCCTGCTCCCGGAATCCAGATGTAAGCTTTGCATGTTCCCTTTCCTGGGAGAGAACCAACTGTCAGAAGGGTATACAAGTTGCCCCTCTCCCCCACCCCACTCTTCACCTGAGCGGATCCTGGCTTTTCCTCCTCATCCTCTCTACAGTGCCTGGTAGACAAGTGCTACGTTGAAGAATACAAACCTCTTGTTAAGACTTGTCCTGTAGCTTGGTATTACAGATGTGCTATTAGTGCAATAAGGTGAAGGCTGTCTGCCCAGAGAAATACATAATTTATATATAAGAAAATAAATTTCATAAGTAAATTGCTGAGGGTAAAAGAAATAGCCCAAGAGACTGGTGTCATAGAGCTCGACATTTGTTGAGTATCTCCGTTTCCTGGCATGGTCACTTAAGAATATTTGCTCTTGTGTTGGTAGGTGCCTGAGTCGTTCTGCACCAAAACACCTTTATGTAGCCTATCTTCTACAGGAAAAAATGAGAAAATCTCCTCATGAGTTATAGTCACCATATCTAATGGAGAATTTTGTTGTTGTTGTTGTTCAAGATTTTGCTTTTAGATAATCTCTCCACCCAACCTGGGGCTTGTGCTTAAAACCCTAAGATCGAGAGTCGCATGTTGTATTACCAACGAGCCCACAGTGAATACTTTAAACAAGGCAAAGGAAAAGCAACTGGGCTTTGGGAACCATGAAGGTGTTTCTGTTCATGGTGAAGAGGGGACTTGTCTCTATTACTCCAGTAATTCCTCTCATTCTCCCAAGAATTTTTCAGCCCTAGATTACTTCAACTACATGCTGGAGACTTTCTACTGTTTTAGGAGAACCAAGTTGCCAACTTGCATCTGTTTTATAGTGACTCCTGTTCTTTTGTTGCTTGGAGTGATTTATGTAGCATCGTGCTTAAACACTGGATTATATATGTTGGAGGTCTGGGATGGTTTCTCGACTGACTTGTCAGAAGCAATTATAATTACTATCTATAATATTGGTTTTTAAAGGATATCAAATTTGATTTTAGTACAGTCATTTGACAAAGGCTTAAGCATCTCTAATTTGTTTAAATTGCTTTGGCCACCAAACCCGGGATATTATTAGATCTATTTCTAGGAGCTGCTCAAAAGCATTGACTGGGGAATGGGTTGTTCCAGCCATTGCTTCTAATTTATTTCGAGCACACCCCATGGTTTTCTGTATTGAAAACTTTGAAAACAACCATAGTTTAGCTTAACGCCCAAGTATGTTATTTTAATTTTGACAGAGCTCTTAAATTTCAGGATTAGGACTGGCTGTATTGAATACAACTGGAAATGAGTGTACCTCTTCAGGGGTAAAAAAACGTATCTTCGCTAACCTTTTTTAAAGACAAAAAAATTCAGAGGTGCCTGAATGGCTTAGTCAGTTAAGCCTCTGCCTTCAGCTCAGGTCATGATCTCAGGGTCCTGGGATCGAGTTCCACCTCGGGCTCTCTGCTCAGTGGGGAGTCTGTGTCTCCCTCTCCCTCTGCCTGCATAGAGCTCTCTACTCCATGGGGAACCTTCTTCTCCCTTTGCTGCTTCCCCCATTTGCTCTAAGCGGGGCTCGATCCCAGGCCCCTGGGATCCTGACCTGAGCTACAGGTGGACGACCAACCACCCAGGAACCCCAATAAATAAAACCTTTAAAAAATAAAGAAGTGACATTTAAGCCAATTTATTTATTTATTTATATTTTTAAAAAATTATTTATTTATTTGACAGAGATCCCAAGTAGGCAGAGAGGCAGGCAGAGAGAGAGGAGAAGCAGGCTCGCCGCAGAGCAGAGAGCCCGATGCAGGGATCGATCCCAGGACCCTGGGATCATGACCTGAGCTGAAGGCAGAGGCTTTAGCCCACTGAGCCACCCAGGCTCCCCTAAGCCAATTTACTTTTTTACTAGATTTGTGATCTTGGCCAAACTGCAGGAAGTTTAAAAAATGACAGTAGGCAACTGCCCAGAGCCTCAGTGGGCATAATTCCCACCTGCCTGGATCCTTGTGATGGTCCAATGAGATGATTTGGCTAGAACTTCCAGCGCGTAGTCAGCACTCCAGAAATGCACATTCCTTTCCCCTTCTAGCTCTAGCAGTGTTCTCCTGAAAATGACTCAAGGTCACACAATCTGCTTTGGCAGTTATTTAGCTACATAATCAGTTTAACAAGCCAGGAATTTAGTGGGCAAATCAAGTCCCCCCTGCCAAATTAGCAAAAATTATACATACACTTCAGGATTGAACCAAGACGCCTTCAATTTAGGGCCTCTTCATTATGAAATCTGGACGAGCCTTCCTCTAAAATCATCAGCTGCCAAGCAGCACATTAATGTCCTCTGACCCTGCCAGTTGGCTCCAGCGAGATTTCCTTATCACTCATTTAACCTTCAGCAGTAAGTTATGGAAGGAAACCACCGCTGGACCCTCATACTGCCCAAGGGCGTGGCACCTTGATTTCTCCTTAGAGTGAAACAGGGAAACAAACCTGTGGTAGGGAAAGGGTGCTGTGATTCTCTCCGCTCACAGGCAAGGGACCTGCAGAGTTTAATTTTCACACCCAAGGTCACATGGCAAAGTTGGTAGCAAGCTAAGACCAGAATTCAGGGCTGTGGATTCTTTTGCCACTGTTTTCTTGCTTTGACCAGTGGTTGCCCAGGGTGATGATTTAAAAATCAATTCAGCAGAACTAAAACCCCTACTGACTAGTTATCCCATCACACACACACACACACACACACACACACACACACACACACACACACGGAAGGAATGATGCTGATTTTGTCAAGAATAATGTGATGAATCGTGGTTGACATTCACTGTTCTAAAAGATCCCCACTAAGAGTTAAGATAGAGGTTATCCTATGGTAGGCCGGCTCTCAGATCACTCGGTAGAAGCTCATCTGACCACACTTTATTTATTTTTTAAAAATATTTTATTTATTCATTTGACAGACAGAGATCACAAGCAGGCAGAGAGGCAGGCAGAGTGAGAGGGGGAAGCAGGCTCCCTGCTGAGCAGAGAGCCTGATGCGGGACTCGGTCCCAGGACCCTGAGATCATGACCTGAGCTGAAGGCAGAGGCTTAACCCACTGAGCCACCCAGGTGCCCCAGACCACACTTTAAAAACACAGTGCTACACACACACATACACTAAGGTAGTCAAACCTTTAGGTACTTATTGCTCATAGTGTACCTACAAGTAAAAGTTTAAGCCATGCTTCAGCTGTAGTCTGAAATGTGGGGAGGACCACAGAGTTGGGCCAGGAAGAAAGGCAGGGAAAGTTGGTCAACTCGATGATACAAAACCAGGGTTCTTGGTTTCTGAGTTAAGATATTTTTCAGGTTCAGGAATCACTATTTATTCAAATAGGACTTCCAATTATTATTAAAGATTATCAATCTCTAGGGGCGCCTGGGTGGCTCAGTGGGTTAAGCATCTGCCTTTGGCTTGGGTCATGATCTCTGGGTCCTGGGATTGAGCCCCACATCAGAGTCCCTGCTCAGTGGGGGCATGCTTCTCCTTCTGCCTGCTCTGCTTGCCAATCTGCCTGCTTGTGTGCTCTCTCTATCTCTCAAACAAATCAATAAAAGTTAAAAAAAAAAGATTTTCAATCTCTTAAATTGAATTATGTCTGAACCAACCACGGCATAACATAAATCAGCCTCTAAAACACTAGGGACATTATGAAGTTTTTATCTTTTTAAAAAATATTTTATCTATTTATTTGAGAGAGAGAGGTTGGGGGGAGAGGTAGACTCCCCACTGAGCAGAGGGCCTGACAAGAGCTCCAACCCAGGACCCTGGGATCCTGACCTGAGCCAAAGACAGAGGCTTAACCGACTGAGCCAGTCAGGTGCCCCAAATGTCACTTCTTTAGATGAACCTTATTTCATCACTTTGTGGAAAGTCAATCTTCCCCTCTCCCATCCCATTTAGGTCAGATCCCAAAGGCTGGTCGTGGTTCAAAGTCTGTGATTATGGCAACTAACCGTGGTCCCCAGTTGCTTGTACTATAGAACCATCGCACACACTGCACAAAGGATCCAGGCTCAAAGATACGAGTGAGGGAGAAGATGCCGTCCCCAGTGACAGACCGGTGGTCGAGGCGGTCCTCCAGCAGTGAGGAGCCTGCCAGGCAGGAAAAGCCCCAGAGCAGGGCTTCCAAGCTTCTGTAAGATTCTGCTGGGAGTGGCCACATCCTTCCTACAGTGGAGGAAAGTGGCCATTTACTTAACCTCTCTGTGACTCAGTCTCCTTACCTATACAACGAAAATGAGAAATGTTTCATGAAGATTAAAGGGGTGAATATCTGTAAAGTACTAAGAAAGTGTCTGACGCATAATAAGTAACATATTAGGGCTTATTAATAAGATAAATGCAAACGCAAATAAAATAAAGGACAGGGGTGCCTGGGGGGGCTCAGTCGGTTACATGTCTGATTCTTGATTTCAGTTCAGGTCATGATCTCAGGGTCGTGAGATGGAGTCCCGTGTCAGGCTCTGCACTGGGCATGGAGCCTTCTTAAGATTCTTGCTCTCCTTCTCTCTCTGCCCTCTGCCCCCAACAAATACATAAATAAATAATAATTTAAAAATAAAATGAAGTATAAAGAAAGAGAGTTTTGGGGCGCCTGGGTGGCTCAGTTGGTTGAGTGTCTGCCTTCGGCTGAGGTCATGATCCCGGGACCCAGGATCGAGCCCCACATCTAGCTATCTGCTTGCTGGGATGTCTACTTCTCCCTTTGCCCCTCCCCCTGCTCATGCTCTGTCTTTCACTCTCTCTCTCTCTCTCCCAAATAAATAAGTAAATAAATCTTTAAAAAGAAAAAAAAAAGAGAGAGAAAGAGGGTTTCAGGTAGGGTGGCTTGACACATCTCTCTCTCTCTCTTTTAAAGTAGGCTCCATGCCCAGTGTGGAGCCCAACACAGGGCCTGAACCCCCACCCTGAGATCAAGACCTGAGCTGAGATCAAGAGTTGGATGCTTAACTGACTGAGCCACCCAGGTACACTGAGCCATCTTAAAACAAACAAACAAAGGGACGCCTGGGTGGCTCAGTTGGTTGGACGACTGCCTTCGGCTCAGGTCATGATCCCGGAGTCCCGGGATCGAGTCCCACATCAGGCTCCCAGCTCCATGGGGAGTCTGCTTCTCCCTCTGACCTTCTCCTCGTTCATGCTCTCTCTCACTGTCTCTCTCTCTCAAATAAATAAATAAAATCTTCAATCTTTAAAAACAAACAAACAAACAAACAACAAACCAAACTATTTATTTTTTTAAGTAATCTGTACTTAAAGCTCCCCAATGGGGGGACTCAAACTCCCAGCCCCCAAAATCGAGGGTCATATTCTACCCACCCAGCCAGCCGGGAACCCTTGGCTTTACCCATCTTAATCCCTTCATTTTGGGTCCTTAGTCATCAACTGGGATTTTTCCCTTAACGAGAATGCATCTCTGATTTTATCATTTTCCCCAGAGGTTTTCCTCCTAAGCCCAAAATGAACTTTACAGAAACATAATTTTATAGTCAGTTTTATTAAAACAAAGAGTTTCTTTGGACTCTCATACCGGAAAGGTTCAGAGAGTACCCGGGAGCCTGGGGGTTAAATTAGACCATCTTGAGAGAGAACAGAGAAAAGCTAGAATTATATGGTTCAACAGGTGTTTTATGATGGAAACTCATTAAACTACATGAACATGTGAAAATAATACCCTGCCCTTGTATGATACTTTTCACATTTTCCTTTGGAGTACTTTCATGTCTAGAGTTTCATTTGTTCTTAGAAGGGCTGTGTGTGGCAGGGAGAGCAGTTATTCTCATTTGACTTAAGAAGAAACTGAACCCGGACAGGTGACATTACTCAGCCACCATTTATTGAGCCCTTACCATGTGGGAGGCATTTGCGGTACAGAGGTGGATAAGATGTGGTGCCTGCCTTTAATTAAACCAACTCTGGAAATAAAGTTTATTAAAGGCTATAGAGTGGTATATAGGATCTAGGAGGGGCAGAGTGATAGTGTGTGTGTGTGTGTGTGTGTGCGTGTGTGAAAGGAAATCACGGAAGACTGCACAGGGGTGTGCCTTGGGTTTGGTTATAAACAGTGGGGTGCTGGTAACTACTTAACAATGGGCTCAGGGCCCCTGGGGGGCTCAGTTGTGAAGCGTCTGCCTTGGGCTCAGGTCATGGTTCCGGGGTGCTGGGATAGAGCTCCACATTGGGCTCCAGACCCGCATCGGGCTCCCTGCTCAGCGGGAAGCCTGCTTCTCCCTCTCCCACTCTCCCTGCTTGTGTTCCTCTTGCTTGTCTCTCTGTCGAATAAATAAATAAAATCTTCAAAAACAAACAAACAAACAAACAAACAAACAAAAACACTGGGCTCTCCAGGGCAAACAAAGCCCTACTTGAGGCATGTGCCCAGTTTTGTGTTGTAAATTCTCCCACCACAGCCAACTTCAAGCTACCCATGTGAAGTCCTGGAATGTGTGAGTTTGGAAGAGAGGCACCACAGAACTTCATCACAGAATCTTTCCACCGCGCGGATAAAACGGACATGCAGAGCATCCAAAGCACGGAAAATAGGAAAATGTGGTGAAGTAATTAGGACATGATCAGATTTGAGCGTTTGGTCTCTTTTAATACAGCTTACTTGATTTTGAAGTTAACTTCATTAAAAAAAAAAGATTTCATTTATTTATTCGACAGAGAGAGAGATCACAAGTAGGCAGAGAGGCAGGCAGAGAGAGAGGAGGAAGCAGGCTCCCCACTGAGCAGAGAGCCTGATGCGGGGCTCGATCCCAGGACCCTGAGATCATGACCTGAGCCGAAGGCAGAGGCTTTTTTTTTTTTCTAAAGATTTTATTTATTTGACAGACAGAGAGATCACAAGTAGGCAGAGAGGCAAGCAGAGAGAGAGAAAGAGGAGGAAGCAGTCTCCCTGCGGAGCAGAGAGCCCGATGTGGGACTCCATCCCAGGACCCTGAGCTCATGACCTGAAGGCAGAGGCTTAACCCACTGAGCCACCCAGGTGCCCCGAAGTTAATTTTATTTTTAATAATGGCTGTGTTTAACAACCCGTTCACAAAATCTGTGTCCGGCGGTCAGCTCGTGTGAGCTTGTGATCTGGTTCCAGCACGCCACTGGCCGAGAATGAGCAGCCAGGTAGGTACGGGGGGAAGGACATTGCAGGTGGAGGGGGACACGCGTGTCAAGGCAGCAAGCGCGTGGAACAGCGCAGGCCATTTATTAAACGGCCCGTGACTTGCTGAGTGCTCTTAGAGACAGATTAACTGGGGTGCTAATGAATTTGAAGCTTCAAAGCTCTCCTCACTTGTGGGCCCTCATTCCCCCCAGAAGGTCTCTTACTTTATTTTGTATTCTTTTTCTTAAAGAGGCTTCAGTGAATGGTATAAACGTCAGATGCCAAAAATCTTTAAATCAGTCCCCGAGTGCCTGACTGAAGAAGGAACAGAGCGGGGGATGAGATTGTTAAGGGTAATGGAGAATCTTTTTTTTTTTTTTTTTAAAGATTTTGTTTATTTATTTGTCAGAGAGGGAGAGAGACCCAGAGAGAGCACAGGAGAAAGGGGAACGGCAGAGGAAGAGGAAGAAGCAGGCTGCCCACTGATCAAGGAGCCTGATGCGGGACTCGATCCCAGAACCCTGAGATCATGACTTGAGTTGGTGCCAGATGCTTAACCGACTGAGCCAGCCAGGTATCCTGGTGGAGAATCTTTTACGTCACACAAAGAAGTGGACTTCTATAGGCACTAAGGGAAGTAACAGGCTCTGTTTGGGCTCCATGCTCAGCAGGGAGTCTGCTTGGGATTCTCTCTCCCTCTCCCTCCTCCACAATGCCCCTCCCTCCGTGCTCTCTCTCTAAAACAAGTAAATAAAATCTTTAAGAAGAAAGGTATATATATATATGTGTGTGTTTTTACAAGATTTTCTTTTTCTTTTTTAAAAGATATTATTTATTTATTTGGCAGAGAGAGATCACAACTAGGCAGAGAGGCAGGCAGAGAGAGAGAGAGTTGTGGGGGGGAAGCAGGCTCCTTGCTAAGCAGAGCCCGACTTGAGACTTGATCCCAGGACCCTGAGATCATGACCCGAGCCAAAGGCAGAGGCTCAATCCACTGAGCCACCCGGGCACCCCTAAGATTTTATTTTTCTATTTGAGAAAGAAAGTGGGAGAGCCCAAGCGGGGGAGGGGTGTAGAGGGAGAAGCAGACTCCATTCTTAGCAGAGAGCCCGATGCAAGATGTGAGCCCAGGACCCTGAGATCATGACCGGAGCCACAGGCAGCTGCTTAACAATCTGAGCCACCCAGGCACCTCTGATAAAAAGGTATTTTTGAGGTAAAATCAGCATGACTTGGCAGTGGATTATACCCTATGACATGGGGAAGGGGAGTGAGGAACAAGAGATAAGAATAGCTGTCCGGGCTCTGGCTTGGGCAGCAGAGCATAGTGGTTCCACTAAGCAGGACAGAGCCCCATAACTAAGGTGTTTAGAACTAAAATGTATGGCTGCTTCAGTCAGAAGAGCACATAACTCTAGATCTTGGCGATGTGAGTCTGAGCCCCATGTTGGGTGTAGAGTTTACTTAAAAAAACCAACAACTTGGGGTGCCTGGGTGGCTCAGTGGGTTAAAGCCTCTGTCTTCGGCTCAGGTCATGATCCTGGGGTCCTGGGATCGAGCCCCGCATCGGGCTCTCTGCTCAGCAGGGATACTGCTCCCCCCCCCCCCCCCGCTCTGCCTGCCTCTCTGCCTACTTGTGATCTCTGTCTGTCGAATAAATAAATAAAATCTTTAAAAAAAAAGACAAAAAACCAACAACTACAAAACCCATTCTTATGAATGGATGATGGCTTTCGTAAAATTAATTAATTTGACAGAGATCACAAGTAGGCAGAGAGGCAGGCAGGGGGAGAGAGGGGGAAGCAGGCTCCCTGCTGAGCAGAGAGCCTGACGCAAGCCTCGATCCCAGGACCCCCAAGATCATGACCTGAGCTGAAGGCAGAGGCTTAACCTGCTGAGCCACCCGGGGGCTCCAGGGGTGGTGGGTTTTTCAGTCAGTCAGACTTGGGTTCCAATGGCAGCCCTGACACTTGCAGCAGAACTAGAAAGTGGATGAGTTGTTTCAGCTGAGCTTCCGTTTCTTCTGCTCTAAAACCTGACAGTTATTACGGAGAGTGAATCAAGTTTGCAAGATAGGGCTCACTAAATTGGAAGAAGGCTAAGTATGGGGCAGCAAAGAAAATCAGTTCGATTGTGTTGGATTTGCGGTGCCTGTGGGATATCCCAGTGGAGCTATCCCAATATCGAGAAGGAGCCCTGGAGATATTAATATTAAAAGGCAGCTGAAGAAAGAAGGTCCAACAGAGGAGATTGTGAATGAGTGACTACACGATAGGAAGAGGGCTAGGAGACAGTGATGTCATGGAAATCACTGCTGAACCTTGGCCTCAGGCTAATTGGGTTTCGGCTCTGTCCACTTCAACCCCACCCCCCTCAATTCCCACTATCTTTTTTCCAAATCCCCATCTTTACCATTGAGTCTCGTGCCCATGGTCTCTCCATTCCACATCTATCACACCATACCCTTACCTCCCTTGTCCTTGTGCTGATGCCACACCTGTCGTGCACAATCCCAACTCTGGATCAATGTGACAGCCCCCTTTTCTCTGCCCTGATGTCTTTGTGTCTGGCCACTGCCAGAGAACATAACACCACCACGTGGGCATCGATGTCATCATGATCTCAGAGGAGTTCACAGTGCTGCCTCCTGATGTTTCCAATTGTTTCCTGGGATTGGCGGGAGAGAGCCGCTGAATTTCCCCGGGACCCTCTGGGAAGCACTCTGAAGTGATCTGTGAAAGAGAGGAGGCTGGCAGATCTGGCCAAGTCTGGCCAAGTCTGCCTAGGGGGCTTTGATGCATTCGGGGCATGGCTGGAAAGAAGAGAGATGGTCTTATCTCAGTGGAGCAATGGGCATGAGTCCCAGTGGCTAGGATCTACCTGGGAGCTAATGAAGCTGCAGTTTTAGGGCCCCTTCCTTGCCCAAATAACTTTGAAGGCCCTTTACTTCATTTTGTATTTGCTATTGTGTGTGATGTTTCTTTAAGATGCTCTCCCAAGTCGTGTAAACGGGGCCTCATCAAACCAGGACCCACCTCTGATCTGTTACCCAGCCTAAACAGCCGCTTCCCACTGCAGTCACAAGGCTGTATAAGCTTGTTTGAACTCAGATGCCATCGCTTCTCGGCCTTTTGGCTAAGATCAAGTGTGAACTCAGATGCCACACTAGGAAGAAGGATGATGGAAAAGTCCTGAATGGACAGTTTTCTTCTCTACTGAAGTGGCATGTTCTTTATTTTTTAATCGGCAAAATATGTTGATTGTTTATTGTCTTCAATTCAACAGGCATCAAAGAGTATATAGCAAAAGACAAGTCTCCCTCTCACTAACACATCTTTGCCCAGCAGATGTCCATACGTTACAAGATCTTGTGTCTTCTTTCAGAGGTATCAAATATATACTTTTGTTTGCTTTTCCTTTTTAAAAAATTTTTAAATTAAAAAAAATGTTTTTGAGTTTTTTTTTAATTTAATTTTATTTTTCCAGTGTTCCAAGATTGTTCACGCACCACACCCAGTGCTCCATGCAATCCGTGCCCTCCATAATACCCACCACCAGGCTCACCTAAACCCCCAGTCTCCTCCCCTCCAAAACCCTCAGTTTGTTTCTCAGAGTCCACAGTCTCTCATGGTTCATCTCCCCCTCCGATTTTCGCCAATTCACTTTTCCTTCCCTTTTCCTAATGTCCTCCATGTTATTCCTTATGCTCCACAAGTAAGTGAAACCATATGATACTTGGCTCTCTCTGCTTGGCTTATTTCACTCAGCATAATCTCCTTCAGTCCCGTCCATGTTAATACAAAAGTTGGGTATTCATCCTTTCTGATGGCTGAGTAATATTACATTGTATATACAGACCACATCTTCCTTATCCATTTGTCGCATCTTGGATCTTTCCACAGTTTGGCGACTGTGGCCATTGCTGCTATGAACATTGGGGTACAGATGGCCTTCTTTTCCCCACCTCTGTATCTTTGGGGTCAATACCCAGCAGTGCAGTTATACTTACCATTGGCAGATAGCTTCTGTGGTGCTGGATTCGTTTGGTGGGGAGCAGTAAGTCATTTGCAGCCGAGTCTGATGAAGTAGGTGGGTCCGTGGTTGTTTCCTAGAAAGGTGGCAGGAGGGGCTTCCCGGAAGAGAGAGGATCCTGGGCAAGGATACCCAGCATTCTGGGAGCCGTGGTAGGCTGAAATTGCTAGGATGAAGGCTTTGTAGGAGGCAGATTGAAGAACATAGAGGCAGGGGAGAGCTGACAAAGGCCTTGATACATATGTATTACCATCAAGCTCCGTGGGCTTTGTGCACGTATTTGGCACATCTTTAACTTTATCCTGGTGTAAGGGGCGACAAGGAAAGGTGTAATCAGAGGAAGGGGCTGGTTAGATTTGTGTTTGGATACGTAACTGGCTGCTGGTAGAGGGTGGAGAGTGGGGCAAGAGTAGAAGTAGCAAGATCGTTAAGAGTCTACAACAGGGGGCACCTGAGTGGCTCAGTGGGTTAAAGCCTCTGTCTTCAACTCAGGTCATGATCCCAGAGTCCTGGGATCGAGCCCTGCATCGGGCTCTCTGCTCAGTGGGAAGCCTGCTTTCCCCTCTCTCTCTGCCTACTTGGGATCTCTGTCTGTCAGATAAATAAAATCTTTAAAAAAAAAAAAAAAAGAGTCTACAACAGTAGCCCGAGTGAGAGATGACGGCGGCCTGGACTAAGAGAGAGAGAATGTGATGAGTTTGGAAGGTATTTACAAGGGAGAAGGGGAGGATTTGGTGGCTAGGTAGCTGCACGAGTAAATGAAGAATCAAGAATGATTTTTGTCTAACTATAGAGAACAAACTGACGGCTACCAGGAGGGAGTTGGGTTGGAGGGTGGGGGAAACAGGTGATGGGGGTTAAGGAAGTCACATGCGGCGAGTCACACCAGGTGTGGTATGAAGTGTTGAATCTGTGTATTGAACACCTGAAACTAATATTACACCATAGTTTAACCTAATTAATTGGAATTTAAATTAAAAACTTTTTTTTTTTTTAAAGAATGATTTTTGGCTTGGGCAGGTAGGTTGATGGTGGTGGGAGTGCTGTTGGGGGAAGATGAAGAGGAACAGTTTGGGTTGTGGGACAATTAGGAATTCTAATTCGGTCATGTTAAGTGTGCTATTCTTGGTAGACAAGTAAGCAAATAAGTCAACTTATTGGTAGTCCTTATACAAATCTAGACCTAGTAATATCTAAATACATGGCTAGAGATATAAATTTGGGCAATACTGGCATCTTGAAATTGAAACCTTGTGGAAGCCAGGCACTAACAAGAGAAAAGGTAGGATCAGGTCTTTAGGATTTCCAATGTTTAATAGTTCAATAGAAGAAGATGAGCCTGAGACATATCAGCCAGAGACGTACGAGAAAAACAATGAGATTATAGTTTCAAGGAGGCCGAGAGGGAGAGGCCAAGGAAGGTGCTGTTTCAAGAAGGAGGAAAGAGTTTTCAGCAGTCGAATGCATGTAAGGTGATGACCAAGAACATGGCCATTAGATTTGAAGATAATACAGATCATTTGTGACCCTAGTGAGGCAAGTTTTGGTGGAGTTATGGGGATGGAAGCTTGACTGGAGTGGATGGAGAAGTGAGTGAGGGTGAAAAATGGAGATTTCCAGTATAGATGACACTTTTGAGACATTTGACTGATGATCAAGAGGACAGAGCTAGGGGCCCCTGAGTGGGCTCAGTTGGTTGAGTGTCTGACTCTCCGTTTCAGCTCAGGTCATGATCTCAGGGTTGTGAGATCGAGCCCCGCGTTGCATTCTGTGCTCTGTGCTCAGAGGGAGTCTGCTTGGGACTCCCTCTCTCTCATTCTCTCTCTGCCCAATCCCCCACCTAAGATAAAGAACTAAATCCTTAAGAAAAGAGGACAGAGCTGTAGTAGCAGTAGGAAGGGAAAGGAAAGATTCAGTTGAAAGGTAGCCACTGAAGATATTTAGAAAGAAAATAACATTAATAGTGTAAGATTCCTGAGAAAGTGGGTGAGGTGAGATCCGTGATTCTCAGATGTGGTCCCTGGACCAGTAGCATCACAATCACCTGAACTGGTTAGAGATGCAGGTTCTGACTCAGAAACTTTGGGGGCTGGGGCCTAGACAACAAACCTTCCAGAGGATTCTGGTGTGTACTCAAGTTTGAGAGCCACTGTACCATAGATAAAAGGAAGGATGCCTCCTTTACAGTAAGAGGAGAGAAAGTGGATCAGAAAAGTATAGATGTGGATAGACAGATCAGTTTGGTATGGGAAAGTTCATTTACTCATTCAATAAATATTTATTAAATCTCTAACATGTGCCAGGCACTAAAAATACAGACCAACAAATTCCTGACCTTATGCAATTTACACTGTAGCCAGGGGAGACATAATAAACAAGTAAACAAGGAAAATCTATTATAAGGCCTTTGGATTTTACTCTGAATGAGCAGTGAATGCATTGCTAGAATGTAAACTCCATGAAGGCAGACTTCTTATCTGTTTTTTTTTTTTTTTCACTTCTGTGTCCCCATGGCCTGGAATGGTAACTTGATTATGTTTGTTGAATAAGAAAATTGGACGGCTTTGGGATAACAGGATTTGGTTAGATTTTTAAAAGCCTTGCTGTGTTGAAAACAGACTTTTGAGGTCAACAGTGGGAAGAAGGACATCAGCTATAGGCCGCCATATTCCAAGCAAGGACATCAGTTAGAGGCCATTGCCATATTCCATTGCAAGAGCAATTCCAAGCCATCGCCATATTCCAAGATCATGGCTTAGTACAGGGCAGTGGTGGTAGCGATAGTGAGAAGGGTTCAGATTCTGAACGTATTTTGAAAGTAGAAGCAGCAGGATTTTTTTTTTTTTTGGATGAACTAGATGTAGGGGGGAGAGAAAAAGAGGAAAGTCAGCTATGACTCGAAGGGTTTAGGCCTGAGCAGCTGGGAGGCAAGAGTTGCTATTGACTAGAGGAGGAAGGGCTATGTGAGTAGCAGGTGTGTGAGGGGAGGAAGGGGTTGGAGATCAGCAGCAGAGGCAGGTTTCTTGTAAAGCTAATGACACTTACGTCTCTCATTTGCTCAAGCTCTAGCAATATGTTAGTAAGTTATTTTCTTTTTCTTTAAGATTTTATTTATTTCTTAGACAGAGAGAGAGAGAGAGATCACAAGTAGGCAGAGAGGCAGGCAGAGGGAGTGGGGAAATCAGGCTCCCTGCTTAGCAGAGAGCCCGATGTGGGGCTTGATCCCAGGACCCTGAGATCATGACCTGAGCCAAAGGCAGAGGCTTAACCCACCCAGGCGCCCCGGTAATAGTATTTAGATACACAGCCTTTAGGGAGGTAATTAAGGTTAAATGAAATAAAAAAAGTAGGGTCCTAATCTGATATAATTGATATCTTTATAAGAGAAAGAAACACCAGAGCGCTCTCTTTCTCTCCATGCACACACAAGAGAAAAGCCATGTGAGCACGCAATGAGAAGGTGGCCTTCTAGAAGCCAGGACGAGGGGTCTCACGAGACACTAACCGTGACACTCCTGGATTTGGGACTTCTGGCCTCTAGAACTATGAGAAATTAAATGTCTATTGTTTAAGCCCCCCAGTCTGTGGGCAGCAAAATAGTCTGGAGTTCAGGAGAGAGGTCTGGCTGAAGATACAATTTTGGGAGTCATCAACATACAGGCAGTAGGACAGTAGGTGACGTCTTGAAGCTGGATGCGGTCATCAAGGGAGTGAAGGTAGGTAAAGAGAAGAGGTTCAAGGGCAGAGCCATGGCGCTCTCTAACATCCAAAGTTGCCTTGATGTTGAGGAACCAGCAATGGAGAGTGAAGAACAGTAGCCACGAAGGGGAAAGGGAAACAGAGAGATTGTTGCATCTTTGAAACCAAGGTCTAGAAGTACGTCAAGAAGAAGAGAGTAACTGTGTCAAATGCTGCTGATAGATCCAGAAAGATGGGGACAGCACGTACTGTTAGCTTGAGGTACATGAAGTGATTGCTTTGCATCTGCAAGCATGGTCATCCATTGAGAGATGGAGGCAGGGCGGAGAGTTGGGGACGTGGCAAGACGGGAGGCATAAGGAGGTTGAGGAAGTCTAGAGAAAGGGAAAGCACAGACTGACAGGGGAGAAGGCGCAGGAAGGCAGGGCAGCATGGAGGGCCCGTTGGGAGATGTCCCCGCAACCCTTGGAGTCCCAGCTGTGGCAGGGAAGAGGCCTGCTAAGGGTTAATAACTTTTATACATTTCTTGAAAACTAAGAACAGCAGATCCTTGTTCAGGGCCTCAGAGACAGTTTCAAGATAAGAAAGAACAGGATGCTGACAGTCCGGGAGAGGCCGCTTGGACCTCAGGGGAGTGTCGCGTAGCAACGTCCAGCTGTGAGATCCTGCAGCCGGAGACTGCTGGGACACCGCTGCTCGGTCGGGGCTCTTACTCCTGCACAAGAGCCGCCCCCAAAGCAGCCAGGTGAGAGCTGTTGGCCTGCTGTCGCTTCCCATTTCCTGGCTGGCCTCAAGGATCATGTAGGCATGTGTCTAGTACATTGCAAGGGGAACCAGGAACGAGATCCAGATGGCCGAGCTCCGACAGGCTCAGCAATGCATTCCTTGCCTTTCTGGGGTTAACATCACCCAACGGAACGTTAATATCTAATCCTCAATGAGAACTCTTGTCCGTACTCTCTGGGTCCACTGACTGAAGGCCCAGCCTAGCGTGATGTGGTGGACAGTACCGCTGTCCCCATTCGATGGAGGAGACCACCGAGGTGCGGAGGGGTCACCTGACTGGCTCAGGGGACACACCGCTAGGAAGGGGCAGGGCCAGAATTCAGAGCCAGGCAGACCGGCCGATGGAGTATAAAACACAGGGAGCGTTCGCCAGGTTTATGTGCCAGGCCGGGCACTAAGCCCTTTACGTGGATTATCTCATTTCATCCTCCCTCCAACCCACTGAGGCTGACACCATTATTAATCTCATTTGGCTAATGAGGTCAAGTAACTTAATCCAGCTCACATCACTAAGAAATGGTGGGGGCCACTTCTGAACTTGGCAGAGGCACGAGGAGAGCTGGTAAATGCCTTGTCTGGCAGATAGATGTGAAAAATCACTGCAAGCTTCTTGTAAGCCTGTGGGTTTTGTCTTAAAGGGCTCTTTGCCTCAGCGGGGCTAAGGGGTCCACAGCCCACGTCGGAGGGCAAGGCTGGACGGGGAACTTTGGGGCTAGTCAGCATTAGCTGGTGCCCGAGGAGCTCTCCCCAGCAAGGAGTGTAGACAGAGGAGGGGAGAGAGGCCAGCACCAAGTCCTTGGGGACTTCAACATGGAAGGGAGTGGCCCCTAGGGTCAAACGGGGGCGACGAGGAAGACAGCGGAGGGGCACGCGGTGGCTCTAGCAGCCCTGGGGACCTCAGGGAGAGCCTTGGCAGTGGGGCGGTCTGCATGGGTGCAGGGTGGGGAGTCAGGGAGGTGAGGAAGCGCAGACAATGGGGGAGGGGTGAGCGGGCAGAGGAGCTGGGGGAGCGGGGTGAGGAAACGGGGGAGCCCACCAGGAGGGACCCCTCGCTGTCTGATAGTGCGGGCAAGTTCGCACCGGCGGGTGGGGCTGGGTCAAGTTTGTAGGTGGAGCCCGGTGCAGCTGCCCAGCTCCCCGACGCTCCATGCCTCCCCCTGAAGGTGGCGGAGGCAGATCGTTGGTCTGGGGACAGAATGGAGGCCCCCCCCCCCCCCGCCCGGCTGACAGGGGCTGACAGGTTCAGGCGCTGGGGAGAAAGCCCTTCAAGTGAGGCCGTGTGAAGTCACCGGCGGGCGGAGAGGCTGGGAAAATGGGGACCTCTCTGGATTCTGCAAGTCGGCTGGAAGTTAAAGGAAGAGGTTTCTTTGTTCTTTTGTTTTGTTTCTAAAGATTTTACTTATCTGACAGAGACACGTGGAGAGAGGGAACACAAGCAGGGGGAGTGGGAGAGGGAGACACAGGCCTCCCGGGGAGCAGGGAACCCCACATGGGACTCGATTCCAGGACCCTGGGATCAAGACCCCAGCCGAAGGCAGATGCTTTAACTGACTGAGCCTTAAACCACTTAGCCACCTAGGCGCCCCTAAAGGAAGAGGTTTAATGGAAAAGTGAGAAAGTGGGAAGGTCCGAAAGTCATGGCCTAGTCCGAGAGTGACATTTTGGAGCTGGGAGATTTCAAAAAAGCAGGTGTACCCAGGGGTGGCAAAGAAGTGGCGTCCATGGGCATGGGCTGTGAGGTTGGGAGTGAGACCCCAGAGGGAAGGAGAGGCGGGCGCGGGGAGGCATGGTGTTTGGAGGAGGGTCCCCATAGGCACGGGAGTTGTCCAGGATGATGGCAGTGTGGGAAGTCTGGAGCGGAGGCGAAGGGCAGCCTGGTCTCTTGTTCTCATGGTTGGGGAGGATGAGCAGCCTCCCGTGGGGAGGACGACCCCCTACCTGGGACGTGGTGGATTCAGCCTGGGGGTCGGGCTATCTGCCAGTGAGGTTAATGACTAGAAGAGGCAATGTTTAAATGGTACTTGACTGTTGGTAATGTGGTTCTCAATTGAAATATTCTTCTGCATGAATTTTCGGCAAGTCTGCTAACTTGCTTTCTTTTCTTTTTTTGTTAGTTTTATCTTATTTCATTTATTTGACACAGAGAGAGACAGCGAGAGAGGGAACACAAGCGGGAGGAATGGGAGAGGGAGAAGCAGGCTTCCCGCTGAGCAGGGAGCCCTTTGTGGTCCTAGATCCCAGGGCCCTGGGATCGTGACCTGAGCCGAAGGCAGACTCTTAACGGCTGAGCCGCCCAGGTGCCCCTGTTAACTTGCTTTCTGACCCAAACAGCTTGGAAACACTATGCTGGTTTATACAAAGTTACAAGTGTGTCTTGAGCAAAACTTTAAAGCTATTTTAACACTACTCTCCATATAGTCTGTTCTTCTTTTGCTCATTCCTCCCCTGTCCCCCACCTAAACAAACAGAGAAACAAGCATATAAATTCCTAGCATCATATCCCGCTTTCCAGATCGCTGACCTTTGCGGGGCGTTTTGCCCCAGTGAGCGGAAAAGACCAGAATTAAGGCTTCTGGCCTAATACTTTCTTCCTACCACACGGGGGCAGACTTTTTAACGAAAAGGGGGAAAACAACTGTTTATCTTGTACTGTATAGAATTGCAACCAGAGACGGGGTTGTAACGTCATTGTGAAGACCAGGGTTATCGAGGCTGCACTGTGTATCTGGAAGTTGCTTAGAGAGTAGACCTGAAAAATCCTCATCACAAGAAAAAAATTAAATGTGAGGTGATGGATGTTAAATGGACTTACTGTGATGATCGTTTTACAAGAGATACATATATCAAGTCATGTTGTATACCTTAAACTCCTACGGTAGCTATAGGCCAATTATGTTTCAATAAAACTGGAAAAATGAACATAGGAAGGAAATAGGGAGAAGTTACGTGAAAGCCAGATTTTGTGCGGTTTTTAGGTCTTGCCAAATCTACTGCTTTCCTCAGATCTGCGAGACTCCCTGTTCCTTCTCCACCGATGAACCTTTCTTCTTTCCTTCCTTCCTCTCCCACTCTCTGCCTCCCACAAGTCTGTGTTCACTCTAGGTGGAGCTGCCTGATAAAATTCAGGATGCCCAGTTAAATTTGAAGAGCAGATAAACAACAAATATTTTATAGTATAAGTATGTCCCATTCATATTCCGGGGACATACTTAGACTACAGAAGGTTGATTACTTAGCCCAAATTCAAATTTAATTGGGTGGCGTGTACTTTTACTTGCTAAATCTGGTGATCCCATAACTCGGCCCAGAGCAGTGCTGGAAGCTGGCTGGGAGCAGCTGGATAAAGGGCTTGGGGGTCTCCTCGCAGGGGTGTGACTAAAGTCCCGAGTGGTGCGGTGCTGGTGGCTGTGGGCCGTGGCCCGGCCTGTGCCCTCATGGAAGACCACCTCCACAACCTCACCTTCCAGGCTGTCTCTTATGTTCCATTCTTTCCACGGGAAATATCCAGCTGCAGGGTCTCCTTCTCTGGGAAGCCTTTCCAGATCTCCCCAGCAACAGCTGTCACCTCAACACTTTGTATTTACCTCTTTGTTAACACCTATCACACTATAGGCTTTACTCTGTCTTGGGCACCAGGCTGTAAGGAACTAGAGTTCAGAGAGGTCAGAGCTCTCCCCCTACCGTTCATCTCTGTTTCTCATTTGCAGACACAGTGTCTGGCACAGAATAAGCCACATACAAGAAAGGGTCCTGATTAGACGACTTCTAGTGTCCTCTACGGATTCAGAAGGAGTCCCAGGTTAAGTCGCAGGCTGGCGGAGCACGGACAATAACCTCATTTCTGTCACTGGCTGTAGCAAATTGCTCCAAGAGGCTGGTTGAGGAACACTGGTTAAAAAGTACTTGCGGGGGGCACCTGGGTGGGGTGTGGCTCAGACGTCGGACGTCTGTCTTTGGCGTGGATCGTGGGATGGAGCCCACATCCGGGATTCCCTGCTCAGTGGGGAGTCTACTTCTCCCTCTGCCTCTGCCTGCTGCTCCCTCTGCTTGCGCTCTTTCTCTCTCAAATAAATAAATAAAATCTCCAAAAAAAGTGCTTCAATATGTCAACTGTATGTCAATAACATTTTTTTTTTAAAGTGCTCTGGCCGAGGGTCACCTGGAGCCGTGAGCTGCCTCTGGGATATCTTTAGGGATCAGCACTGTCGCAGAAGGTATCGAGAGCCAAATTGAGAACTACCGCACCGCCCCTGGTGACAGCCACTTCCCCAACCAGAACCAGACCAGGAACCTCGGGCAGAACTACCCGGACGTCCTTCGCTGTAAGAAGGCAGTGACGGCCAAAGGGGGTGATGTCTCTGTGTGACAATGGCACCGGTGTGTGTACACGTCCAGCTGTCCCACATCCTGGGGGTCAGCCTGGCACCACCGCTGGGCAGAAGGCCCCTTTCCTGGGACCTGAACTGGCTCCACCCCCCTCTCCTCTGTTCTCCATCCTTCTCCCAGGGTGGTAAAGGGGGTCCTGGGTACATGGTGATCTCCACCCTGGGATCCAGAACCAGGCTTACCTGATAATAAGAACTCATTGGAAATGTGTGAGACTGTGTCTTTGTAAAAGAGCTGGATGATGGGGCAAGAACCCCGGGGTGGAATTGGTACCTCCTTGACCAGTGGGAGGGGCTTCCGGGTGATTGTTTTCCCTGTTTTGTTTTGTTGGATGTTATTAAATTGACCACCTTCTCTATCTGGACAGTAAACTGAGTGATTATACAAAATAGCCTTGAGCCCCTGTATGTGCTAAAATTTATCTGTATATTCCCCTTTATTGTCTACACAATATTTTATAGAGTGCTTTAAGTTTGCATGTGACTTAAAATCAACCAGAAAATGCTTCATAAAAATGGATCTGAAGGGGTATGTGCACCCCCATGTTTATATCAGCAGCGTCCACAATGACCAGACTGTGGCTGTCCATTGACAGATGTCCTTTGACAGATGAATGGATAAAGAAGATGTGGTATATACACAGAATGAAATATTACTCCGCCATCAAAAAGAATGAACTCATACCATTTACATTGACATGGATGGAACTGGAGGGTATTATACTGAACAAAACATGTCCATCAGAGAACAGTTTCATACGGTTTCACTCATATGTGGAATTTAAGAAACAAAACAGAGGATCATAGGGGAAAAGAGGGAAAAAGAAGACTAAATCAGAGAGGGAGACAATCCATAAGAGACTCTTAACTCTAGGAAACAAACTGCGGGTTGCCGGAGGGGAGGTGGGTTGAAGGATGGGGTGACTGCGGGATGGGCTTTAAGGAGAGTGCAGGATGTGATGAGCACTGGGTGCTCTTTGCAACTGATGAATTACTGGCCTCTACCTCTGAAACGAATCATGCACTATATATTAACTAAATTGAATTTAAATAAAAAATGGACTCTTTAAAGTATCGATGGCTTAAAAATTACTGCAGGGTTAGATGATCAAAATAATCCCCAGAAATGCAACAGAATCCTCAGCACTAGAGAAGACTTCTAGATCTTTTTCAGACCAAGTTGAATGAATAGTAGTGGCAGGAAATGGGGGAAAACCCAAACAAAGAAACTGGTCTTCACTTCTTGTTGATTCCTTTCTAACCTCTGAACTTCCTGGCTTGAAGTTTTATTTTTATAGACTTCTATGTTCTTTGCCTCCATCACATCCTGGAACTCACAAGTAGAAGCCCACCTTAGACCCGCCTTTCAGGGGTAATTAAATAACAGCTAATGTTATTCAATGCTTCCTCTGCCCAGAGCACTGGTGCAAGTGCTTTACAGGTATTAACTCAGTCAAGTTGAAAAGGAGGTAACATAATGCAAGTATCAGCTCTGGAGCCAGGCCTTCTGAGTTCATGGTTGAGCTGTACCACTTCCTAGCGGTTGACCTTGGACAAGTTGATTAACTTTTCTGTTCCTCAAATTCTCCATCTATAAAAGGGGAATTATGGTATTAGATCCACCTTATGGGGTTGGAAAAAGAATAAAATCAATCAACATATGTAAAATACTTAGAATAGTGACTGACATACAGTAAGTATTATGTGAGTGTATATGCGCAGGCACAGATTTCTAATATATACATCTCTCTCCCTCTAGAGAGATAATAAAATCTGTAGCTATACATAAACTTATAACTCTATCAGGAAGATACTCTGGGGGCACCTGGTTGACTCAGTAAAGTGTCTGTTTTCAGTTCAGGTCGTGATCTCGGGGTCATGGAATCAAGCCCTATATTGTCGGGCTCCCTGCTCAGCAGGGACTCGGCTTCTCCCTCTCTCTCTGCCCCACCCCTTTCTTGTGCCCTCTATCTCTTTCAATCTCTCTGTCTCTCAAATAAATAAAATCTACAAAAAAGAAGATACTCTTATTATCCTCATTTTACAGATAAAAAAATGGAGGTTCAGCAAGGGCAAGTAGTTTTTTAAGGTCATACAGCCTGCCTTCCTAGCCACAACACTGCTTCTGTTTTTGTTTTGTTTTAAATAAACTTTTATTCATTGATTGATTTTGAAAAGATTCATTCATTTATTTTAAAGAGAGAGAGAGAGAGAGAGAGAGAGAGTGTGTGTGTGTGTGTGTGTGTGTGAGCGAGCTAGCCAAGCAACACGGGGCTTCATCCCAGGACCCCAAGATCATGACCTGAGCCAAAATCAAGAGTTGGCCACACAACCAACTGAGCCACCCAGATACCCTGATTTTTTTTTAATAGGCTCCATGCCCAATGTGGGGCTTGAACTCAGGACCCTCAGATCAAGATTTATATGCTCTATCACCTGAGCCAGCTGGGTATCCCCAAAACAAACTTTTAAATTTAAAAATAATTTTAACTTACAAAGAGTTACAAAGATAGTTCAGCAAGTTCTCATATACCTTATACCCAGCTTCCCCTAATGTTAACATCTTACATAATCATCTACATTTGTCACAAGAAATTAATGTTGGTACTATGTTACTATTATTAAATAAGCTGTATTTATATATTATATTAATATTATACAGGTATTAACTGTATATATAATATATAATATATATAACATTTATATATAATATAATATATAGTATATAATATTAATATAATAAATATTAAACTATTGACTGTTAATTGTTAATATTAACTATTAATGGCTCTGGATTTCATAACGGATATCATAATAGGAACTGGATTTCACCAGTTTCCCCACCAATATCCTTTTCCTGTTCCAAAATCCAATTCAAGATGCTACATTGTGTTTAGCCCTACTGCTTCTTCCTTCTTTTAATTCCAGTATAGTTAACATGGTATTATATGAGTTTTAGGCATATGATATAATGATTCAACAGTTGTATCCATTACTCAGTGCTCTTCATGATAAGTGTACTTTT
This sequence comes from Mustela erminea, assembly GCF_009829155.1. Lineage (NCBI taxonomy): Eukaryota > Metazoa > Chordata > Mammalia > Carnivora > Mustelidae > Mustela > Mustela erminea. The sequence continues at coordinate 112,888,861 of NC_045635.1, read as the reverse complement.
TTTTCTTTAAAGATTTTATTTATTTATTGGAGAGAGAGAGAGAGTACACAAGCAGGGGGAGCAGCAGAGGGAAAGGGATAAGTAGGCTCCCCGCTGAGCAGGGAGCCTGATATGGGGACTCGATCCCAGGACCCTGACATTATGACCTGAACTGAAATCAAGAGTCAGACGCTTAACTGACTGAGCTGCCCAGAAACTCCTGCTTATTTAAGAATTTAAAAAAAATTTTAAGTAATTTCTATACCTAACATGGGGCTTGAACCTACAACCCTGAGATCAAGAGGTACATGCTCTACTGACTGAGCCAGCCAGTCATACTGCTTCTTAATTCCTATCAAGCAAGTACCCTGGGTCAGGCCCTATAGTAGGTACCGGGGACAGGGAGATGGGTAAGAAACTGTTCCTGCCCTCAGGAAGCTCACCGACTATTGGAGAGAGAGAAGCAAGCTTTCAGTTATAATAAAGGGTAGTCAGGGCGATTACAATTAAGCATAGAGGGTTGTGGGGGCACAGAGAAGAAGTATCTAATTCAGTCGGGGGTATCTAAGCCGAGAGCTGAAGGATGAATAGGAATTCGCCAGCCAAGATCAGGGTGTGTGGGTGACCGGAGTGGGAGTGGACATTGCAAACCATACTTAAGGTAGAGAAAACCTCGTGTGCAAAGATCCAGAGGGGGAGAGTGTGAGTATGGCCAACTTTGGGAACTTCTCCAGCCACAAGATTTCACCACAAACTCTGAAACTCCCACCTGGACCACAATCATCAACAGTGGCTCTGACCTTTTCTAAGCCTTCAAGTTCTTTCTGTGCTTTGGTGGTCCGCCCTCCATCACACACACTGTCCCCCACTCTCTTAGCAACACTCACATCCCAACTGGCTTTACATTCAGTCCTACCAGGACTGGACTCTGAAGTCCCCTAGGTCAGTCCTTGACCCTGGGAAAACCCCACACCTCCTAATCTCAAGTAAAAGTCAGACACTGGTTCATTTTGCTATAAATTCCTCCTAATCTTGGCCAAACTTTGACTATGAGATGTGACAGGGCCCTGAGCTTTGGAGTCAGGCAGACATGGGTTTGAATCCTCTACTCATCATCTCAGGGGCCTTAGACCAGGTGGTCACCATTTTGTTTTATTAAAATTTTTTAAAAAGTTGAGTATAGTTGACACACATTGTTACATTAGTTTCAGAAGTACAACATAGTGATTCAACTTCTTTTACGTTATATTATGGCTCACCACAAATATAGCTACCATAGAGTCACCACACGATGCTACTACAATGCCATTCACTCTATTCCTGTGCTTTTTATTCCTGTGACTTATTCATTCCCTAATATGTTCACCATTTTAATTTTGTTTCTTTTTCTGTAAAATAGGAATGCCAAAATTGTCCACCACCAAGAGCAGTTGTGAAGATTAAACATAATATAGGTGTACAAAATTTAACTCAAAATGGATCAAGGACTTAAATGGGAGACCTCAAACAATTGAACTCTTAGAAGAAAACATGGGATGAAAGCTTTATGGGCAATGATTTCTTGGACATGACACCAAAGGCACAGGTAACAAAAGAAAAAAAACAAATTGACTTCATGAAAATTTAAAAGTTTAGTGCCTCAAAAGAGTAAAAGAGAGTAAAAAGGCACAGAATAAATTTATCCATAGAGTAAAAAGACAACCCAGAGAATGTGAAAATATCTTTGAAGACCATATGTCTGATATCCAGAATATATACAAAACTTCTAAAATGCAACAATGAAAATATAAGCAACCTGATGCAAAAATGAGCAAAGGACTTGAATAGACATTTCTCCAAAGAAAATATACAAATGGCCAATAAACACATGAAAAGATGGTCAGCGTCATTAATCATTACTACAAAACTACAATGGGAGACCACTCCATACCCAATAGGATGGCTACTATGAAAAAAACAGACAGTAACATGTGTTGGTGAGGATGTGGAGAGAAGGAAGCCTTGTGCACTGTTGGTGGGAATGCAAACTGGTGCAGCCACTGTGGAAAACAGTATGGTGGTTCCTTAAAAAACTAAAAATAGAACTACCTTATGATCCAGCAATTCCACTTCTGGGTATATACCCAAAAGAATTGAAATCAGGGTCTCAAAGAGATATTTGTATACCCATGTGCTCATAGTAGCATTATTCGCAATAGTGAAATCATGGAAGCAATGCAATTGTCCATCAATGGATGAATGGATAAGCAAAATGTGGTTGTGGGCACTTGGATGGCTCAGTAGGTTGAGCACCTGCCATAAGCTCAGGTCATGATCCCAGGGTCCTGGGATAGAGCCCTACCTGGGGCTCCCTACTAAGTAGGGAGTCTGCTTCTCCCTCTCCTTCTGCCCACCACCCCCGCTCATATATTCTCTTTCCCACTCTGCTCTCTGAAATAAATAAATAAATAAATAAATAAATAAATAAAATCTTTTAAAAATTTTGGTTGTAAAGGGAAAGAGTGAGGCCGCTCCTCCTGTGTTGCTTTTCACTCTAATGTGACTACCACACTCACAGCACTCCTAACACCAGTTCCATGGGTGTTCCCCTCACCAAGGAATTCTCTAACACAGGCTAGCTGTCCTACAATTTAACTCAGTTCTGACACTGTCTACTTGGAGATCGCATTAGATCTCACAGCTTAAGGGCTCAGTCCAACAAGATTTTTCCTCCCTCCCCCCCAACTTCAGATGCCAATTGTAAATAGTAGGTCCCCAGGCTATCCACACTTTTGTCCAACATGGCTACAAATAGGAGGTTACCATGACTCCCTCCTGGGGTTTGATTAATTTGCTAGAGCAGCTCATGGAACTCAGGGAGATACTTATATTTATCCATTTATTAAGGAATATGATAAGGGACACAGGTGAACAGCCAGATGAAGAGATACATAAGGTGAGTTCTGGGAGTGTTCCAAGTACAGGAGCTTCTGTCCCCATGGAACTGGGGGGCATCACCCTCACAGTACCCGAATGTGTTCACCAACCTGGAAGCTCTCTAAAACCCTAGTACTGGGACTTTGAGGGAGGCTTCTTCACATATGCATGATCAATCATTAACACCACGTCCAGCCCATCTCCCCTCTCTGGAGAAGTGGGAGCCGTGGCTGAAAATTCCAAGTTTCTATATGGAACTTGGTCTTTTTGGTGACCAGCCCCCATCCAGGAGCCATCCAGGAGCCATCCAGGAGCCATCCAGGAGCCCATCCAAAGTTGCCTCATAAGGACAAAAGGTATTCTTATCACCTAGGAAATTTCAGGGGATTTAGGAGCCCTGTGTCAGGAACCTGCATCAAAGACCAAACATTAGAACAAAAGATGCTCTTAGTCTTCTTATCATTTAGGAATTTACAAGGGTTTCATGAGCTGTGTGCTAGGAACCAGAGGCAGAGATCAATATATATGTTTTCTATCCAATCGCAATGGCATACACATAGAATGGAATATTATTCAGCCTTCAAAAGGCAGGAAATCCTGTCATATGCTACAAGATATGAATCTTGAAGACATTATACTAAGTGGAATAAGCCACTCACAAAAACACAATATACTGTATGGCTCCGTGTATACAAGGTACTTAGAGTAGTCAAATTCATAGAGACAGAAAGTATAATGGTGGTGGCTGGAAGCTGGGGGGAGGGGAGAACGGGGAGTTACTATTTAATGGGGACCTAGTTTCTGTTTTGCAAGATGAAAAGAGTTGTGGACATGGTGTTGGTGATGGCTGCACAACAATGTGGGTGTATTTAATCCTGCTCAACTCTACACTTCACAATGGTTATGATGGTCAAATTTATGTTATGTATATTCTACCACAATAAAAAGGAAAAAAAATAATATAGGCAAAGTTCTTTTTATTCCCCAAGTTCTATTTTTTTAGTTTTTTTTTCTTTAAGTCATCTCTACACCCAACAAGGGGCTTGAACTCACAACCCTGAGATTAAGAGTCACACACTCTGTCTACTGAGCCAGCCAGGTGCCCCTGCAATGTTCTTGCTATTGTGTCACCTAATAGGTGCTGAGTAATTGGCAGCTTCCTTTATTATTGACCCTCTTTTTGTTTATTATAGGTGAATCTCCAGGGTTTTGGTTAGAGGATCTCTTCCACACTTTTTCACTTTCTTCAGCCTTCAATTCTCACTTTGTTCTGCCTTCAATTCTCACTTTCTTCCCTCACCTTAGAAGGATCTGCTTTTAGGAAGCAAGGGCAAAAATGAACTATTGGGACTTCATCAAGATCAAAAGCTTTTGCCACAGCGAAGGAAACAGCCAATAAGACCAAAAGACAACCAACAGAATGGGAGAAGATATTTGCAAATGGCATATCAGATAAAGGGCTAGTATCCAAAATCTATAAAGAACTTATCAAACTCAACACCCAAAGAACAAATAATCCAATCAAGAAATGGGCAGAGGACATGAACAGACATTTCTGCCAAGACATCCAAATGGCCAACAGACCCATGAAAAAGTGCTCCACATCACTCGGCATCGGGGAAATACAAATCAAAACCACAGTGAGATACACCTGACACCATTCAGAATGGCTAAAATTAACAAGTGAGGAAATGACAGATGCTGGCGAGGATGCGGAAAAAGGGGAACCCTCCTACACTGTTGGTGGGAATGCAAGCTGGTGCAACCACTCTGGAAAACAGCATGGAGGTTCCTCAAAAAGTTGAAAACATAGCTACCCTACCACCCAGCAATAGCACTACTGGGTATTTACCCTAAAGATACAAATGTAGTGATCTGAAGGGGCACATGCACCTGAATGTCCACAATAGCCAAACTATGGAAGGAACCTAGATGTCCATCAACAGATGAATGGATAAAGAAGATGTGATACACACACACACACACACACACACACACACACAAAAAAAAGGAAAATATTGCAACCATTAAAAAACCCAAAATCTTGCCATTTGCAATGATGTGCACGTAACTAGAGGGTATTATGCGGAATGAAATAAGTCAATCAGAGAAAGACAATTATCACATGATCTCACTGATACGAGGAATTTGAGAAACAAGACAGAGGATCATAGGGGAAGGGAGGCAAAAATGAAACAAGATGAAACCAGAGAGGGAGACAAACCATAAGAGACTTAACCTCAGGAAACAAACTGAATTGCTGGCAGGGAGGAGGGTAGGAGGATGGGGTGGCGGGTGATAGACACTGGGGAGGGCATGTGCTATGGTGAGTGCTGTGAATTGTGTAAGACTGCTGAATTACAGACCTGTGCTCCTGAAACAAATAATACATTATATGTTAATAAAATTTTTTTTTCAAAAAAAAGAAGGGTCTTCTTTCACTTCTTTGATAGTCTCTTGTGTTGCCTTTACTGGCTTTTCTTGCTTGTCTTATTTCCTAAGTGTAGGAAAGATATTGTCTCAAAATTCCTCTTTTTCTACCTTATCTCTCTTAGCAATTTCATTTCAGGCTTATGTTAATTTTTTTTTTTTTTTTAAGTGAGCTCTACATTCAACATGAGGCTTGAACTCATGACCCTGAGGTCAAGAGTCAAGTGGTCTACTGATGGGGCCAGCCAGGCACCCCTTATGTGAAGGGCTTCTAAATGTGTATCTCTGATCTCAACTTTTCACTTGAGATCCAGACCTGCTTTCCAGACTCACAACTGACCATCTTCATCCAGATGTTTTGAGGGCTTTGCACATTTAGTATATGCTAACGCCATTTCTTCCAGTTCTGCTTCCCAGCCCACCTCAAACCTGTCCTTCTGATGATTTTATGTGTTAATGGCCTCACCATCTTCTCACATCCTTGGTTTAAACTCTCAACTTCTTATGGTTCTAAGGAAATGTCATGCAATTCCCACATGTCCATTCTTACTGATGTCAACCAACTTCATACTTCAGCATCCTGCTGTCCAGTAGAGGCAATCCCTTTCTAGTGAAGAGGTTGTTTGAGTACCATCTTATCAAGAGTACTCCCTTTTTATAATACCAAGATTGCTGGGAAATACAATTCAGAAATCTGCTTGCTGAGCAAGGATTTAAAACAAAGAGAGAAGAATAGTCTTGAGGGTTATTTCATTCCAGCTATGGTGAAGCCCAAGGAACTGTCCCTGTTCTGTGGCAAATGATACTTAGAGTCAACCTTTCTCTCTCCCATGTGGTGTCAGATTCACACTGCCAAAGCATGCTCTTCAAATACCATTTTTTTCCCCAGTGTTGAGTTCTACTAAGAAACATCATTGAGGGGTGCCTGCGTGGCTCAGTTAATCATCTGACTCTTGATGTCAGCTCAGGTCATGAACTCAGGGTCGTGGGATCCAGCCCTGTGTTGAGCTCTGTGTTCAGCATGGAGTCTGTTTGTCCCTCTACCTCTGGCTCCTTCCCATGTCCCCCCACCCTCTGCCAATTTCTCCTCTCTCTCTAAAATAAATAAATAAAGTCTTTTAAAAAAAGCCACATTATCGAGTGTGTTAACACCATTGGCTAAGTGACAGTGTAGTGTGTAGTTGACAGTCTCCTTCCATTACGAGTTTATTTTATCAGTTGATTTCTCAAAAAAGCAATCTCAATCCTACCCATTAATCCTACTCTTAGGCTATTATACCCTAGGGAAAACTCACACCTGTTCTCCAAAGACATGTAAATGAGTACTTACAGTAGCAAACTGTCCCAAACTGAAAATGACCCACATGTCCATCAACAGTGAATAAATTATGGCATATCTGTAAAATGGAAACAAAAAGAATGCTCTACAAGTACACACAAAATCACAAATAAACCTGAAAAACAAAGTGGAATAAAGCAAGTCTGAGAGCACATGCAGTATAGTTCCATTTACATAAAGTTCAAAACCAGGCAAAACTAAGTAACACTATATTCATTGAAGATAAATGCATATGTGACAAAAACTATGAAGATAAATGAGGAATAATTTTTTAAATGATTTTATTTCTTTTACAGAGAGAGAGAGACAGCACGAGCAGAGGGAAGTGCAGGCAGAGGGAGAGGGAAAGGGAGAACCAGGTTCCCTGTTGAGTAGAGTCCAATGTGGGGCTCAATCCCAGGACCCTGAGATCGTGATTTGAGCCAAAGGCAGACGCTTCACTGATTGAGCAAGCCAGATGCCCCCAAACTAGGAATAATTACCACAAAATTCAAAAGAGTTTTTGGGGCTTTTGGAGGTGGAGAGGAGGATGGTAGCTGAGGAGGAAATTGGAAGACTTTAAAGGCATCACAGATTTTCATATCATTACTATTCTTTAAACTGTGTATCTGCATTAAATACACTATTACATGTACAACAAACTTCGCAACTTTTTAAAAGTTACTTTTTTCAAAAGGTAATATCATTTCCAAGTTTTTTGAGATGAGAAGATGACCCTCCCTTTAGCTCTTGTCCACCTTTAAAACTCATTTCAAACCTCCTTTTGGAAGCCACCTCTGACTCCCCAGGTTAATTTAATATGGAAAATTTCAAATGTCCACAAAAGGAAGGAAAATAATGTAATGAATCAGCATGTAAGCATCCCTGAGCTTCAACAACTATCCACGCATAGCCAGTCATGTTTCCTCTATACCCCGACACATTCCCCTCACCATCCTGGGTCATCTGAAAACAAATCTCAGCCATCTTATTATTTCATCTGTACATGCTTTGGCAAAAGTCTCTAAAAAATAAGGACCTCTAAAATGAGGGCACAACCCTAATACCATCATTCACTTCAAGAGTTTGACAGACTTCTTAATATCAAATATCCAGATAGTGTTCAATTTTCCCTGTGTCCTATAGTTTTCTTTTTTTTTTTCTTTTCTTTTTTTTTTTTTTTAAAGAGAGAGGGCAATAGGGAGAGAATGCAAGTTGCGGGGAGGAGCAGAGGGAGAGAAAAATTGCGAGCAGGTTCCACGCCCAGCGCAGAGCCTGCCATGGGGCTCAGTCTCACGACCCTGAGATCATGACCTGAGCTGAAATCAAGAGTTGGACACTTAACCAACTGAGCTACGGCACCCCTCCTATAGCTCTTGATTTGTTCAAATCATGATCTAAACAAATTTCACACTGTTGGTTATGTTTTTTAAGTCACTTTGAATCCAAGGTTCCTCCTCCCTCTTTCTTTTTTCTTGCAATCTATTTGCTAAAGAAACCAGATCTGATCAATTTCTTACATTCTGGATTTCTGGCTGATTTAGCTGTCCTCTGCTCATTTCACAAACCTCTCTACCTTTCCTTTTCCCACCATTTTTGATTTCCATCTGTACATTTTCTCGAAGGATAGACAGCAGAAAGGATGCCAAAAGTACAGAATGAAGGGGTGGGGAGTAACCCCTGTGCAGATCGCTACCCTAGGATTCCCTATACTTGACTGGAATCATGAGTTTCTTTGTCTCCCTCCAACACACCTCTTGGGGGTCAACACTATCTTACTTGATTTTTTTATCCTCAGTGCTTTACACATAATTCTACACATAGTAGGTGCTAAATAAACATTTATTGAAAGAATGAATAAAGTTGCTCTCTTGTACTGCTTATGTGCTATACCCCCTTTTCCAACTTTGCAAAAAGATTAAGACTTCGTGAAACTTTGATTTCAACCCCCTGGGGTAAGGTATTATGCAAAATTCTTTTGATAGTTACTTTTCTTTTGAAAAGTTTGACAAATTTCATTGTGAAGAGTGCTTTGTTTATTGTACTTTCCTTTGTTGCCCATTTCCTGAACCACCATGGTCTTGATAAGCTTGTTTGAAATTAAGCACAAAAGTTCCCTGCTCTGTAACTTGATTGGAGGGGCTCCCAGCAGCTTTGCCCTCAGGGGGAATTGTGGGGTAATGGCTTCTGAGTAATGTATTACTCACCAAAGCTTCTTAGAAACTTCTGAGGCAAATTATTACTTTCTGAGATATCTTTGCTCTGTTCCTTGAATTCTATGGGCCACGCCCTCTTGTAGATTTTCCTCCCATACTATATGAAAAACAACATCACCGAGAAAGCTGGAAACAAACTCCCTTTTCTGCAACTTACTCTAATATTTTCTCTTCATTTACAGTTGAGGCATTCATACTCTCTAGTGCACATGGCTAAACCTCCTTCCTGTTAATAGGTACTTGAACCCATATTTACACTCTGTTTTACTTCGTCACAAACACAAAATGTACCAATGCCACCAAATGGGAAAACTTTCCTCTACGCTATTGGACTTGATAATAATTGTCTTCCTTATACATCTGATCCTGTGAAAACCACTGATGTCCTTAGAATTGTTTTAGAAATACTTCCTGTCTTCTTAATCCAGGAAATGAGTCTGGTTCATGGATTTGCAATATTATTTTTATAAAATTGTTATGAACAGGACTGAGTAATTTAAAATTCAACTGAACTCCTCTTGCTGTAGCTCTGTGTGTGTGGGGTTTATGGAATTATGTTTGAAATTGTTGGTGATGAAGTTCCTTCCTCAGTATTTTTTAATGCGGCAGTTAGATTATAGTGAATTAAGATTTCCTGGAGAGCCAATTTTAAGCCATCAACTGGCAGTGAAAGATGAACAAAGACTGGATGACATATTGAAATTATACCTGGCACATAAACTTGTATCAAACACTTCTAATCTGGCAAACAATACAATGAGTGACAGTAAATGCAATCAAACAGAAACTTGGATCAATTATCTTAGAAAGATTGCAGTCAGCAGATAAAAATGGGACCACGGAGTCTTCTGAATTAACTAGCACTGAGAACATGAATAAGTCTTTCATCTTTTATTATTTCATCCTTTTCCTTTGAAGTAAACTTAAAAATAATCCTTTTGCCAACTCCTCAAAATGAAATATTCACTCTATCACTCTTACTCCTTATTAAAAACTGGTATTAGTGTGCCTTTATACTGAAGACATCAAAGAAAGTATGGAGTATACTTGTATAAACATAAGGAAGCCTGTAGTATATTGCTTATTTTTCTATGGAATAAATGCAAAATCATGATACTTCATTGAGCATTTACTGGATTCTACTTGGATTTTCTGAAAGAAAGTTCTCTTTCCTTTTTGAGGCAATCCTTGTTGAATGGATGAAACATGTGGTAATTTGTTTCTAGCGTCTTGAGATCAGTCCCACTTTTCACCCATGATAATGTCCATCGAGTAGAGTACTGTGCTATTTTAGGTTTTCCAATGGGTTTGGATTTTAATAGGTTTATTCCATTGCTAAGAAGTATCTTACTCTTTTATATATGATTGTGCAAGTACATCTGGATGTCATTTGTTCAGACTTTTTTTTTATTATGTATTTTTTTTATTATGTATGATGTATTATATGCCCCCGGGGTACAGGTCTGTGAATCATCAGGCTTACACAATTCACAGCACTCACCATAGCACATACCCTCCCCAATGTCCATAACCCAGCCACCCTATCCCTACCCCCTCACCCCCAGCAACCCTCAGTTTGTTTCATGAGATTGAGTCTCTTATGTTTTGTCTCCCTCCCAATCCCATTCTCTTTCATTTTTTCCTTCCCTACCCCCACAACCCCCTACCCTGCCTCTCAAATTCCTCAATATCAGAGAGATCATAACTGTCTTTCTCTGACTGACTTATTTCGCTCAACATAATACCCTCTAGTTCCATCTACATCGTTGCAAATGGCAAGATTTCTTTTGATGGTTGCATAGTATTCCATTGTGTGTGTGTGTGTGTGTGTGTGTGTGAGTGTGTGTTTGTGTATCTCACATCTTCTTTATCCATTTATCTGTCGATGGACCTTTAGGCTCTTTCCATCATTTGGCTATTGTGGACATTACTGCTATAGACATTGGGATGCATGTGCCCCTTCGGATCACTACATTTGTATCTTTAGGGTAAATACCCAGTAGTGCGATTGCTGGGTCATGAGGTAGCTGTGTTTTCAACTTTTTGAGGAACCTCTATGCTGTTGTCTAGAATGGCTACACCAGCTTGCATTCCCACCAACAGTGTACGTTTTCTTTCTCCACATCCTCGCCAGCATCTGTCATTTCCTGACTTGTTAATTTTAGCCATTCTGATTGGTGTGAGGTGGTATCTCACTGTGGTTTTGGTTTGTATTTCCCTGATGCCAAGTGATGTGGAGCACTTTTTCATGTGTCTGTTGGCCATCTGGATGTCTTCTTTGCAGAAATGTCTGTTCGTGTCTTCTGCCCCTTTCTTGCTTCTTGGCCTTTTGGCTAAGATCAAGTGTTTAGACATTTTTAAATGTCTGAACATATCCTGTTACATGTTGTAGACACCATTGATTACCTGCCACTACCCCCTTTTCCATGATAACAGAACCCCAATTTGTGCCGGTATGAGACACCATGGGTTTTAAGAGAGACTGGGTCCCTTCCCGGCCCTAGTCCCTCCCCTGGCTAAGCCCGGCTTGGTAATTTTTAATTAAAACTTTATTTTTTAGAGCAGATTTAGATTCATAGCAAAATTGAAGAGAAAGTAAGAGATTTTCCATATACCTCTTATCACCACACATGCACAGCCTCCCCATAAATAACATCTCCCTCCAGAGTGGGACATTTGTTACAATCGATGAACCTACACAGACACATCATTATCACCCAAAGTCCAGAGTTTACATTAGTGTTCACTCTTGGTGTTGGACAGTCTATGGGTTTGGACAAATGCACAGTGACATGTATTTCTCATTATGGTATCATGCAGAGTATTTTCACTGCCCTAAAAATCCTCTGTGTTCCGCCTACTCATCCCTCCCTGTCTCTCTGGCCACCCCTGACTGATGTCTCTATTATCTCCATAGTTCAGCCTTTTCCAGGATGGAAATCACACAGTATGTAGCCTTTTCAGATTGTTTGTTTTCCTTAGTAAGATGCATTTTAGGTTCTTCCTGTCTTTTCATGGCTTGATAGATCATTTCTTTTTAGTGCTACATAATATTCCATTGTCCATATGAACCTCAGTTTATCCATTCATCTACTGAAGGACATCCTGGTTGCTTCCAAATTTTGCCAATTATGAGTAAAGCTATTATAAACATCATGTGTAGGTTTTTGTGTGGACACAAGTTTTCAGCTCCTTTGGGTAAATACCAAGAAGTCTGATCGCTGGGCCATAGGACAAGAATACTTTTAGTTTTGTGAGAAACCGTCATAATGTCTTCCAAAGTGGCTGTACCATTCTGCAGTCCCATTAGCAGTGAATGAGAGTTCCTGTTGCCTTACCTCCTCACCAGCATTTGGTGTTGTCAGTGTTCCAGGTTTCTGCCATTCTAATTGGTATCTAGTGGTATCTCATTGTTGTTTTAATTTGCATTTCCCTCCTGATATGGTGAGGAGCATCTTTTCAAATGCTTATTTTCCATCTGTATATCTTCTTGGTGAGGTGTCTGTTAAGCTCTCTGGCTTTTTTTAAAAATCAGGTTGCTTGTTTTCTTACCGTAGAGTTTTAAGTGTTCTTTGTATATTTTGGGTAATCATCATTTATCAGATGTATCTTTTTTTAAAATATTTTTTAAAAATTTATTTATTTGACAGACAGAGACCACAAGTAGGCAGAGAGACAGAGAGAGAGGGAAGCAGGCTCCCCGCTGAGCAGAGAGCCCGATGCGGGGCTTGATCCCAGGACCCTGGGACCACGACCTGAGCCAAAGGCAGAGGCTTCAACCCACTGAGCCACCCAGGTGCCCCTCAGATGTATCTTTTGCAAATCTTTTCTCTCAGTCTGCAGCCATGGTAATTTCATTATCCTTATTAATGAGTGGCTTAGGCATGGATGGACATAAAATCCTGGTAATGACACCTGTGGAGAAGTCTGTTGGAGAGCTTTTGGGAAAGCTATTTTTTTTTTCCAGAAAGGGGCACCAGAAAAGGATGTCCTCTCCTTTGGTCTTTGGAAGTCAATGTTTGAGGACATGATCCCTGGGGCTGTTGTAACAATTTGTAGCTATGAGGAGAGTAGCAGAGAAACAACCTCAGAGGAGAAAAATGGAATGAAGATGAATCCTTGATCATATTCTTGGGCCAGTGAATTACCCAAACTGCCTTATCTCTGTTGTCCTTGCCATAGGACTTAATAAACTCACAATTGCTGGGGCTAGTTTGGGTTATTTTCTATTACTTGTATCCAGGCATCCTAACTGACGTACGTACACAGAGCTGATGGTTCCTATATAACATTAGGTGACATCATTCTTTGTCTCCTGACACTACACTAAAATTTCATAGATTCAGCCCCATTAGGGCTGAAGTCAATGTGAAATAATTAAAATAGATTTATACGGTGTGCCTTTCTTTTGTCATTACTTTTACTTTATTAAGAATGTGTAGTTATAAAAGCACCAGTTTTATCATAGAAAATTACAAAGAAAGTCCTTGTATTTTTTCTTTTTAAAACAGCAGAATTACTGGAGGTGTGCTCATTAAATTTGCAATGACACAGAGATAGGAGAACACCATATGACAGTCAAGATTCAGAAATATTTCAACAAGCTGTAACGATGAGCCCAAACCAACAAGGTGAAATGTAATAGAGAGAAATGAACATTTTGCATTTAGGTTAGAGCTGAGGGCTGTGGAGGCTCAGCCTGAGAGTTAAAGGCTGTTTATATGAAAAGTATCTGGGGGTTTCAGTTAAGCGCTAATTCGCTAAGTGCCAGGATTAGGACAGGAGGGAAAATTACTCAAAATGTAAATATATAAATCCTGCCTTCATTCAACAAGTATTTATTAAGCATGTATTCAACAAATGCATATGGCAGCTGGTTAAGAGGAAGGGCTTTGGACTTCAACTGTTCTCAGCTTGGACTATGTGATCTTAGGCAAGTTTTCTCACTGTGTCTCAGTTTTCTTAACTGTAAAATAGGACTGATAACAACACATGGTGGCTGAGAGAACTGAGTGAGAATATATGTTAAGTACTTATTAGCAATAATATTTTTTAGTACTTGGCCTTGCATTAGATCAATTGTGGTAATTTACCCACAATAATCTGCTTTGTTCATTTTTTACCTGGAGAACTTATTTATTTTTTTTTAAGATTTATTTATTTGAGAGAGAGAGAGAGAGCAAGAGAGAGAATGAATGGGAGGAGCAGGAGGAGATGGAGAGAGAAAATCTCGAGCAGACTCCATGCTGAGCATAAGGTCGGACATGGGGCTCCATCTCACGACCCTGAGATCACGACCTGAGCTGAAACCAACAACTGGGTGTTTAGCCCACTGCACCCTGGAGGTGTAAAGTCCCCTGGAGGACTTTACTTTTATACCATATTTTGAAGCACACTGAGAGACTAGGGAATGACCAGGCAAGAATGAAAAGAGGGTCTCTGGAAATAATACTGTCGGAGGAGTCATTTCAGGCATTAAACATTTGATCTGAAAAGAGTTCATATATTTAAACAGGAGCCCCATGGATCAGGTAATACATTTACTTAGTGTTGCTCCAAAGGGAACCCTGGGCACGATAAGGAGAAGCAGAATTCAGCTCAACATACTGAAGACCTTAACTATGATTGTTATGCGATAACCGCATGGCCTAATTGGAAAAGCAGTGACCTCCCTGTCATTATTGTAAGTACTTGGGCAGAAGCCAGATGGGCATCTGTCAGGGAGGTTGTGGGGAATTCAGTGAGTCCTGCAGTTGTAGATGTGACTTGGGCTCCTTTTAGTAGTAAGGTTCGGACTGAATTTTTCACCCATGTATCCTTGGAAAGTTTTATAACCCATAGGGAATATTAAAGCACCATCAGGGAAACTATTGTCCTGTCCATTTCGCAGAGTCTAAAGTTTCAGAATTCAAATGTCCTCTGGAGACTAAGTAGATGTATTTCTCAATTACTGGTCTATGAATCGGTAAGAGAATTAAAAAACAAATTACTTATTTTTACATTTTATTAATTTTTCTTCCATTATAAAAGTACTACAAATACATTAAATAAAATGGTAAAAGAGAAAGGAAGGAAAAATCAGTTCTACATCATTTTTATGCATAGTGTTTAATATATGACCTGCATTTCATACATATAGATGTATCAACACAATAATATATAATTATATTTGTATATATACAAATATGCAATATATAAAATATATAAATGCAATATAGAGTATAAAATATAAATATGGTATATAATATAAATAAATAGGGGTGCCTGTGTGGCTCAGTAGGTTGGATGTCTGACTCTTGATTCGGCTTGGTTTGCAGGCTTAGGGTTGCAAAATCTAGCCCCATGTCGGGCTCTGTGCTCAGCACAGAGTATGCTTGAGATTCTCTCTCTCCCTCTCCCTCTGCTCTTTCCCCTGTGTGCACGCTTTCTCTCAAATAAATGAAATCTTTAAATATATATATATATTTAAATAATCTTTATAATCTTTAATATATGATCTTTAAATACATAATCTTTAAATATATATTATATATAAATATGTGTTATAATAATGTGTTATATATATAACACATATTTATATATTTATAAATATTTATATATATTTATATATATTTTATATATATTTATATTTATATTTATATATATAACACATATTTATATATAATATATGTATATATAGGGTTTTTGCTCTTTTCACTATGTAAGAGTTGTACTAGTTTGCTAGGGCGGCTGTAACAAAATACTACACATAGGGTAGTATAAACAGCAAAAACTTGTCTCAAAGCTCTGGAGGCCAGAAGTCTGAAACCAAGGTGTCAGCAGGACTGGTTCTTTCTGAAGGCTATAAGGAACAGTCTGTTCCAGGCCTCTCCTCTAGGTTCTGGTGGTTTGCTGGCTGCCTTTGGCATTCCTTGGCTTCTGCTACATTGTCCCAGTCTGTGCCTTCGTTGTCACTTGGCCTTTTCCCTGTGTGCATGTCTGTTCCCCAATTCCGCCCCCCCTTTCACAAGGACAACAGTCACATTGGATTAGGGACCCACCCTCGTCCAACATGATCTCATCCTAACTTAATGAATCACATCTGCAATGATCTTATTCTCATATAAGGTCACGTTCTAAGGTACTGGAGGTGAGGACTGCCATTTATGAATTTTGGGGGTACACAATTCAACCCATAACAAGGATCAAACCAATTTATGGTGCCATCTACAATGTATAAGGGTGCCTGTTCTGCTGTATCCTCAGTGACATCAGGTTTTATTTTAAAAAGTGTTTTTTTGTTTTTTTTTTTTTTTTGGCAACTAGCTGAAGGATTGCACCATCGTGGTGTTTTAATATATACTCCTCTCTCAGAGAGTATGGATGGTTTTCTATTTGCTTACTAGTTGAATGTCTTCTTTTATGAAATGTCTGCTCGTGTCTACTGCCTCTATTTTTTAAATTATGAAAGTAATATATCACAAAAGATCTGAAAAACAGAGAAAATAAAAACCACCCCTCATGCCACTACTCCAACATAGCTATTAACATTTTTATTGCCTTCTAGGCAATTTTCATATGCATGTTTTACTCTTGTAATTGTGGTGTACACATAGTCTTATATCCTGCTTTTCTCACCTTACAGTGTATTACATATGGAAATGGGTTAATCTATAATGTACTAGAATGGCTCATTCTTCAGTAATTATGAATTCAGAACCAGGCTTCTGGTATTAGACAAATAAAAGCTTTCCTAAGGATATACTACCTCGCCATTACTGGGACACAGAATAAGAGGATCTCTAGTTGTAAGAAAGTTAAAATTCCATTTCTGTGCCATGGCCTATCTGTGGGCATCTGGCACACAGATGTCTAATACATGTTGGAAAAACTGACAGCTTAGTTATTAGACAGGATTTTTATTCATTATTTTGGTGAGACGAGTCAGTTTTCAGGGTTTTCTTTGTCTGAGGCTACAGGCGTCATACATTTAAGAACCAGCATCTTACTAGGCAAAGCAGAAGTTGAACCAGTGTTAAGACTCACCGTTTTAAAAATATATTTTAGAAGTCATAAGTGAAAAAAAGGTTTTACAAAGTATTTTTTTCTTTTTTCCTTCCTTTAAAGATTTTATTTATTTATCAGAGAAAGAGAGAGAGTGAGCACGAGCAGGGGGCGTAGCAGGCAGAGGGAGAAGCAGGCTCCCTGCTGAGCACGGAGCCTGATATAGGACTTGATCCCATGACCCCAGGACCATGACCTGAACTGAAGGCAGACGCCTAACCCACTGAGCCACTGAGGCATCCCTATGAAGTATTTTTCAAAGTGCACTTATATATATCAAAAACTATGATTTCACAAAAACAAATCTGTTCCATGGACAAAATCTAAACAGGAAATCCCCCTTTTTCCCTTTGTAAAGAAAAAAACTCATGTTAGAACTGAGAGATGTTGCAACTTATCATTTGTCCATCTTCTGAAACAAGCTGAGCTAAAAGAAATATCTGATGGTGTCTGTAATGTTACAGGTGTATATCGCCAATATGCACCAAGGAATTATTTTTTCTACTTTGTGTCCTTCCTCTTATTTCTTTGGTAACATTTTGCCCACATTGTCACTAGTATTTCAGTCTTTCCAATTAAAATGTAAAGACTGGCTTCAAAATGAAACTCAGAAGTTTTCACATATGAAAAAAACATTAAAGTTGTATAAAAAATAGTGCTTCTCAAACTATGAAGCTCTTCTCTAAGAATTTCCAATTCATAGTGGACCAATACTTCTATAAAATATAATAAGAATTAACTATTAGAAGAATATTTTTAAAAATCACCATGGCATAGAGAATAAAAATCCAAAAATTTAAGAGACTCTGGAGACATGAAAATTACCTTGTCAAGTTTCTATATATTTTTAAATGCTTAATCTTTTTTAAAAAAAGATTTTATTTGTTCATTTGACAGAGAGAAACATGGGAAAGGGAGAAGGAGGCTTCCCGCCAAGCAGAGAGCCCAATGTGGGGCTCGATTCCAGGACCCTGGGATCATGATCTCGGCTGAAGGCAGATGCTTAACGACAGAGCCACCCAGGTGCCCCTTAAATGCTTAATCTTAATTCCTGAATTTATTTAGATATGGACTGGTAACAAGTAGTCTACAGACAACACTTTGAGTAGAACTGATATAAGGCATAGACCCTATCCAGGGGTGCCTGGGAGGCTCAGTCAGTTAAAGCATCTGCCTTTGGCTCAGGTCATGATCCCAGGGTCCTGGGAATGAGCCCCACATTGGGCTCCCTGCTCAGCAGAGGAGTCGGCTTTTCCCTCTCCTCCTACCTGCTGCTCTGCCTACTTGTGCTCTCTCTGTCAAATAAATAAATAAATAAAAATCTTTTTAAAAAAAAAGACATAGACCCTGTTCTCAAAGAGCTAAGAATCTTGTTAGGGTGAACATTGTGAGAATATGTATAACTAAGCATAAAACTGTATTATAATCTGTGTTACCCCAGACCTAGAGCATGTAGGCATGATTAATCATCAACTCCATTTCCAGCCCCTCTCCCCTCTTTGGAGGATGAGGAGTGGGGCAAAAATCCCAAGCTTCTAATCATGGCTTGGTGACCAGCCCCCATCCAAGAGCCCACCAAGAATCACCTCATTTAAACAAAAAGATACTCCTATCACTCCTTGGGAAATCTCAAGAGATTTAGGAAGTCTGTGTCAGGAACTGGGTCAAAGGCCAAATATTAGAACAAAAGATATTCCTAATGCTCTTATCACTAAGGGAATTACAAGGGTTTTAGGAGCCTTGTGCCAGGAACTGGGGACAGAGACCAATATATATTTTATCTATTACCCTGCAGTGAGCAGGTTGCTCTAGGTCTCTGTCCCCAGAGACCTACATGAAGAAGGCTCCCTAAAATCTCAAAGGTAGGAAGTTCAGAGAGCCTTCAGGTTAATGAACACATCCACCTACCAGGAGGGGGACCCACCCCGGCTACACAGGGACAGGAGCTCCCATGCTTGGGACCCTTCCAGACACTGCCTTATGTATGTTTTTATTGGTTGTTCATCTGTATCCTTTATCATATCCTTTTATAATAACCCGGTAAACAGTAAGTAAACTGGGTTCCTGAGTTCTGGGAACAACACTAGCAAATTAATTGAACCTGAGAAGGGGGTTGTGGGAAAATCTGGTTTAGAGTTGGTAGATCAATGCACAGGTGACAATCTGAACTTGCTGTTGGCATCTGAAATAGGGAAGGAGCGGTTTTGTGGGACTGAGCCTTTAACCTGTGGGATCTGATGCTATCTCCAGGTAGACAGTGTCGGAACTGAATTGAGTTGAGTAAAAGAGATACATAGGAGGAAGACTGAGGTTGTTTCTTATCTTAAAGGTAAAGGGAGTACAACATGGACAAAAGAGCACACATCTACCTTTCCAGAGACACAAAAGATATTAACAGTTAAAAGAAGTAAAACTGTCAAAAAAAATAGATGAAAACAGCTATATAAATTGTAAAACGTAAGTCTTCGTTAATTCATGGTTCTTTTAGTTGTATGACTGGAAAATTCACAGATTTCATGGAGAAAACTGCCATTATTCTGTCTCAATAATCACAATGTGGTCAGAAGAAGTCACACATAGCATTTCTCTCTCTTCCACAGCAACCCCCTCCCAGTTATTTCTTGAAATCCCTGAGAATGTAATCTTATTAGCACTAAGCTCTCAAGTGGTCTTGTCTGTACTCTTCCATTATCTGGTGACCTGATACCAGGGCTTTGATGCTGATGCAGTTATCATTACTGGCAGGGCCTACCAGAGATACTGCTGTCTTCAACTTCTTAGTTTCAAGTATGAGAAGCTAAAGTTTTGTCAGTTAGGTTTAATGAACCCAAGAGGTGCCGGTAAACTTTCCCAGGCCCTTGGTCCCAGACTCATGTACCCTGACAACGAGAAAAACAGCACTATCTACGTGCTATTAATTAGTTCAGAGTGATTTCACATCCTGTAGCCCCATCATCCCAAACCACACAAGGTGTTAATGTCCCAAGTGGTATCGTAACTGAATCTTCAGTAAGCCTTTCCAACAATCTATGAGACCTGATGCTTCCGTGATGATGTATGTGAAACCAGTGAATCCCATGCACTTCAACCCAGATTATCAGTAGAAGCAACAAACTCTGAGTCCCTGACAAACTAATGTACTTTTAGGTGACTAGCCGTAACCTTATGGCAGGTGGATTGCACTAAATCCCTTCCATTATGGATGGCGCGACAATCTCCCTTAGTAGAAAAGAAACTCTTTCTGGACTTGCTCTCCCTGACGCTGCTGGTACATTTTTCTGCAATGGAGACTAGGGCCTTTGGGGATGCATTCTACTTGAGACATGCAATTTCTCACTGTCTGTGTCCATTTTCAGTAGTTCTTCACATGTTTACCTTTCAAAGGCTTTGGTAGTCTGGTGAAGTTTATGGGCCCCTTCTCAGAGCAGTATTTTTTTGGAAAGATTTTATTTATTTGACAGAGAAAGAGACAGCGAGAGAGGGAACACAAGCAGTAAGAGAGGGAGAGGGAGAAGCAGGCTTCTCGACAAGCAGGGAGCCCGATGCAGGGATCGATCCCAGGACCCTGGGATCATGACCTGAGCCAAAGGCAGACACTCAACTGACTGAGCCACCAGGCACCCCCTCAGAGTAGTATTTTTTAAGTGCAACATATAAAACACATAAGACTATTAAGGAAGCCAGTACTATATAATAATATATTGTACTATTTTCAGGCAACTTAGGGTTCTGTGGACCCCAAATCAAGAGGTTAAACTTGTTACTAATCCTCTACTTTCACTTCCAGATCCATAATCATTTGACCAAACCGTGAACCTCTGCCAGTGAATTGGTACAGAAGAGACGTTGGCAAACTGTAGTCTGTTACCTGGTTTTCTGAAGGAGGTTTTATTGGAACACAACCAGATCCATATATTTACACCCTTGCAGTCGTTTTCGCACTGCAAGGGTGGTGTTGAGCAGTCACCACAGAGATCGTATGTGGCCTACGAAGCAGAAAATATTTATTGTCTGCACTTTTAAAGAAAAATTTGCAAGTCCTGGTCTAGATCCTGGCCTAAAGGCCCAGCAAGCAAAGTGGACCAGAAGTATTCCTTGAAGTTCTGCCCTCTGGAGGATTTTCCTTCTCCGTTGTCCCCTGGAGATACCGCTCAGGGCTCTAATGCTGGAAATTTCACTTCTGCCTGTTGCAGGCCTAGTCTGCAGAGCCAAGTGAAATAAGCCTTGAGCCCTCTATGAGGCTGTAGGTGGGAGTCACCGAGCTATAGGGCATGGACAGCTGTGCTAGGACTTTTACTTGCCAAAATCCATTCAAGCCACTTGCCAAAAACACAGCTTCCACTGAAGATGAAATGCTTCAGGGCACACCTAAATTTAGAGCGAGGCAGTTCTCTGCATGCAATCCAGGACAGGCAGTTTGGATGATGTGGTTGCTTGAAGATATATATTAGAAATCTAATCTCGATCAAAAACTAGAAGCAAGACAGGAACTGGTTTTAAAGGAGAAAAGTTACTTCCTTAAAAGAACATATAGGTTTGTTCCAGAACTCCAGGGATGTCTTGCTGTGATTCACTGGAATGAACTTTCCACACATTGTAAAATCATAACTTGCCAGAAATGTTTTTGGTGCCACTGAGTTTCTTGGATGACAAGGGTCAGGTGGTAGAGCCATGTCCACTAGAGCGTGGACCACATGGAGTACCATCCCTTGCTCTGGGCCTTCTCAAGGAGGGAGCGTTACAGCTTTGTAGGCCAGTACATGGAAAGAGGCAACCAATCAAATGTAATATATGTTTCCTTCAACAGCCACTGAAGTCCAGTAAACAGTAGGGGCTCCATGATGTAACAACTTTCCATTCCCAGTGGACATGTTATCCAATATGTCCAAGGTCACTACTGGACATAACTGGTCTCCCCCACCCCAATTTTACTGAGGTGTCAGCAGGCCCTTGCATTTTCTGGAGAAGTATCACAATTTTCTAGCATCTGGGGTACCTGTTAATTTTTACTCTCCAGATTCAGTCAACACGATGTCATCGATGGTAGACTAGCATAATGATGTCTCATGGGATGATGAGATGATCACTATTTCCTGCAAATTGGTAGCACATGGCTGAAGAGTTGGCACACACTGTGGCAAGACAGTGGTGTTCTGCTCTGGTGTTCTCTGTTTATTGCTCGTTTTGTCGCTATTTCGAATTTTGCTCTTTTGTATATCATGGGGTTTTTTTTGCATCAATTCTAGTTCTATAAAATATTGCATTAAAATATTATTTATCTTGGTTACTGAGTGCTTTGATGTTCCCTCAAATTTTGTGTCTGAGCTGAATGCTTTGCTCATCTCACCCCAGCCCCATGCTGATTGACATATAGAGAAGATGCGCCCATTAGATCAATGCTGCTTGTCAAGTGTTTATAAGATCATATTTGGAACACTAGTCACAATTAGAGTTGACATAAAATGAATGATAATCTAAGGTCACTTTGAGACCCACCTGCTTTTTAAAGTAGCCAAATATGAATTAAGTCATCACTGTTACATCTTTCAAGTCATTGATGGCAACATTTATCCCTGCAATTCTATCTACCAGGGAGGCAATATTGCTTTCTTATTAGGGACTGGAGCTCCAGGAGTTTCTGCTTGGCCCTTTCTTCCATAAGTCTTAAAAGCTTTGCTTCTGTGGCTCAAGGAGCCAGGTGGGAATTCTATCATTTATTAAGGATATGCCTGTCATTTATATCTTCAGGAACTGAAGATATTTCCACTGAACTGGGTTTGGTAGTTTCATTGGGCCCAGAGCAAGACCAACAAGGGTCAAAAACTGCACTTGCATCTTGTCAATCCCTATCCTAAGTCTATAACCTGTAACTGTAGTGTCCTGGCTGATCAGAAGTTAGTGTTTAACTCAGAACTAGGATTTATTATTCTTCAAAATTTGGAATATTTCCTTTTCACCAGGAAAAATGGCTGCGGGTTCACAGTGGATGGGGGAGCTAAGAGAAAAAAAAGTATGCATACATACTTGGGGTGTTCTTCCTTGAGGGTATTTGGCCTCCTTTCATTTATGGGATCTTAAATTTATAAATCAACTTAGATCTGGTAATTGAGTGAAAGGTTATGACTCACTATTGTGGTAGATCAGGACAGTTTTCCATTCACTAAACCAGGAGGTTTGTCAGTTACAGAAGGATCTCATGGCCTGTCCATCCATTTGTGTCCTAGGGCTCTTGCTCAATTATATAATGCCAAAGATTGTTGTGAATTACAATTTCTAGTTACTATACAGGTCCTGCTATGGATTCTAGTAGTCACCCCAGCTGTGTCTACATTGGATCAGTGCTCCCATCTAGTCTTTGCTAGCCCAGGACCTTAATTACCCCCATTGAGATTAGCAAGCTCATTTTGACCACAATATGTCACACTAGCACACTCGCCTAGAGAAAAGAGCTAATAAGGTTGTTTTAAAAGATAAGAGGGCTTGAGTAGCAAATGTGGAGGGAGCCTAGAGTTGGAAAAATCATACTTTCCACCCATCATAGTAAAGATTAGATCAGGGAGAAAATAATCAACTGATGCTAAAACAAAGGGGGAAATTGTGATGAGCATCAGAATATTTGCACTGTTCTTAAAATGTCTCTCCACAGACTGCTTATTAGTTGCTAGAGAAAACACAGTAATTGTAAAGTGGGAAACCTAGAAAACAACTTGATTGGCTGATGAAAATTTACATCGCCCATGGGGGGCAGCCAGACATCCTGTGCCTCCCAATATTATGCTCTGAGAAGGACACAACATCAATTATGCAGTTGTCTAGCCAGGAATGCATAATGTGAATCTAAACATGAGGAAATATTAGACAAACTGCAAATGAGGAGCATTAAAATAAAAGGAAGGACTGTATTTATCAAAAATCTCAATGTCAGATAAGAAAGACTGTGCATGTTTCAGACTAGAGAAGACTAGAGAGACATGACAACTCAATGCAAGACTGGATCCCAGGCTCAAGGGTAAGGATGTGCTAGACAGGGCATTATTGGTCAATGGACAAAACTGAACTATGGGAATTAGATCAAAGCTCTGTAGTCATGTTACATTTTTTTGATTATTTGATATGGCTTTATTTTCTGATCATCCAACTGTGTCCCACAACCAGCCTGAGCGCTCACCAGTCAGCGATCCTGACAACCCAGCCCGCCTTGGGGAGGGATGAAGGGGGAAGGATGAGCTAATGCTGGTGCCTGCATCCAGCACCCCAGAGTGATCAGTCTGGCTGGGCACTCAGGAAACAGTCTTGGGGGGAGACAGGCCACCCAGTGGGGCACAGAAAAGGGGAGATGCAAAAGAGAACCTGTGGCCCCCATGCCTGCCCCTCCCTAGGCCCGGCTCGGCCAACATCTGGCACGGCAGCCTTGCCAGGAAGTCTGGCTGGAAAAAGGCAGGAGGTCCCAGATGGAGGCAGAGACGCCATCCTGTAGGAGCCTGTCCCTTCCAGCAAGTGGAGAGCTGGTTTCTGGGCAAGGAGTGGCTGGGCAGCAGACCGGAAGATGGCAAGACCTTCTTGGGGGCAGAGGAGGCTGGTGCCTGAGCTCCTCATCCCTCATCCCTCATCTTGACC
The DNA here is from genome assembly GCF_009829155.1 of Mustela erminea. Classification (NCBI taxonomy): domain Eukaryota; kingdom Metazoa; phylum Chordata; class Mammalia; order Carnivora; family Mustelidae; genus Mustela; species Mustela erminea. The sequence goes on along the minus strand of NC_045635.1, from coordinate 112,864,342 downwards.
TTCCTCCCTGCACAAAACACCTAATGGATTATACTGCTAATGAATCGGTGCACCGGGAAGAAACACCTGGGCCTCCATGACGTCAATTTCAGCGGGGCTCGAGTGTCCTCTTCATGCCCCTCTCTTACGAGGCACCTGATCCGTGGGGTTCAGGCCCTGACTGTCCTCTCCAGGTTCTGGGAAGGGCAGCCCTGCCAGCCCCACTGGGGGGGAAGGAGTAGGGAAGGAGTAGGGAAGCTGAGGCTGCACATTTCTCCTGTCATCTCTGCTCAACACTCTCGCTCCTGCCCCAGTTTGGATGCCCTCCTAGGACCCTGAAGCAGAAGCTGTCCCAGAACACAAACTCTTTTCTACAGGTGAGGAAACTGAGGCCCAGAGGGACTGAGGTAAGAGGCAGAGGAGCCAGGGGGCCTACTCCAGGGCCGCCTCTTGCCCCAGGGTCTCTGAAGGCACTGGGACCCTAGGCGGACAGGCCCAAGCTCCCTGGGGTGCGGCAGGAGGGCAAAGGCAGTGAGGAGCACAGGAGAGGGCGAGTGGCGCAAGGAGCCCGACAGGGAGGCCACTGGGAGTTCAGAGCACCAGCTGTCCATGGGGACTTGGGGGACATGCATCCAAGGCTACACCCTGAGCTAGTCCCCTCAGCCCTGGCCAAGGCGGGGGAGACACAAGTCTTCTGAGGAAGGGGCCAGAACCAGGGACCCGGAGGCTGACCCTGCCCTCCTTCAGACAAGAGGAGAGAGTATCTCAGTCACCATAGGGTGACTGGGGCAGGGTGGAGGACAGACACAGAGCTGGGAGTCTCTGGTCAGCGCTGAGGGTAGGAGTAGGGAAGCTGAGGCTGTACATTTCTTCTGTCATCTCTGCTCACAAGCCCTGAGGACGATGGGGTCACCTCCAGGGCTCGGGGCTCAATGGCAGGCTCATTCCCAAGTCCATGGCTTGGCCCTGGGACTTCCACATAAATGCTCCTCCAAGGGAGTTCAAAGGACAAAAAGGAGAAAGACTCCCCAAGTCCTCAGGAGCAACACACAAAAGCTCTGTGATTCCAGGTTGGGGCCTCTCAGCAAGGGATGAAGCCCTGCCTTCTTGCCAGCTGCTGAGCAGGGAGGGGTGGCAGGTGCAAAGCTCCCTGCATTGGTGGGTGGCCACGGCACGGCATTTGGGAGCAGTCCCTGAACTGTTTTGTATAGGATGCTGCAGTGCTGGAGGCAGTAACCCTGCCTCAAGGAAGGCCTGAGGGCCACCTGCAGGGTCACCTGCTTCTAGGCAGGATGGAAGGGGGATGCCGAGGACTCACCTGGCCAGGGTGGCCCTCCCACAGAGGGCTTGCCTCCCACCTAAGCTCCTGCTTGCTCACCTGGACTGCTGTGTAGGTCGCCCCGAAGTAGGCACCAATGCAGATGGCCAGGAGCAAGGAGAAAATGGCTGGCTTGACCCTGTAGGCTCTTATAACCTGCTTCAGGTGGTCATGGAAGACAAACTCAGGGTCTCGTTTATCAGCTGTGATGTGGTGCTGCTTCCCTTCCTTCTGGTAGTGACTCAGGAAGTGTTCTCGCATGCTGAGGAACATGCAGTATTTGTCCACCAGCTGGGTGGCTTGGGGCTGGCTGGTGAATAATCCCATTGCCAAGTCCAGCTGTTTCTCTTGGATCATCTGCTCTAGGAAGACCAGCATGTCTCAGGGGTTCCCTGCGCTGGCAGGTTATAAATGACTCGGGTCAGGGCTTCTGCATTGAGCCTCAAGTTGTAGGTCAGAGTTTTAGAACAGACCTGAGATCTCATGTCCATGCTGCTACTGCCCTGGCTGTCATGGGTTAGCGGGGCGGGGGGGGGGGCTCCCCATGTGGGCCAGGGTGAAGGCAGACAGCCAGAGTTTGGTGAAGCACTCATGCTCCCAGGCCAGGATGTTCTCAGTGAGGTTGATCTTGTGTACCATGGAGAACAGCAGCTCCAGGAACTGGCCGCCACTGTCTACAGCTCTGCAGGAAGGGAAGTTGCAGCATCTCCTTGCAAGGTGGCTGGGACGTATGAAGATACAGGCTGTCCGCTTGGCCCACGGTGTCAGAGGACAAAGGCAAAGGACAAAGTCCACGGTATACTGGCGTATGCTGGAATCTGTGTGGTCCATGTTGTCTTCCAATCAGTGCTTGGTTCCCTGGTAGTCGAACTTGCCCCTCCACAAGCAAAGAACAGAAGATTGTACACTGTGTGGGTGCGCTTGTTGGCGTAGAGCTTGGAGAAGTGGTGGGTGAGCCGTAGCAATACAGAGATGCCGCTCTCGTTTGAGTCCATGTCATGCGACAGCCAAGAGGCCACTCTGAAGGCGTCGTAGTGAGCAGTGACGATGATGGTGGTAAGGTCCTCTCCACCCAGCCACATCAGCCGCCAGTCTCTTGCAGCCTTGCTGTGGACTCCGCTCATGACCATCCGGAAGCTGTTGGCCATGGTTGGGTGGAGCGGTAATTTGGCAACAGAGGCAGAGCCCTGGGAAGCGGAGCTGGCCTGCGCCTGTGTGTAGATGGAGGGCAGGACCTCATCGTGCACAGCAAGGAACATGGGGGCAATGGTCTGCATGGCCAGCAACTTGGACCCCATCTCCACGAATTGCCGGATGACGTCCTGGGACAGAAAGGCCACGGCCTATGGCAGGACCGGGAGCATGGCGCTGGCCGCCTGCCCCAAGGACTTCTGGTACTGCTCAGAGAAGCGCCGCAGCCGGAAGCACGCAGCCGCGGCTCGGCTCCGCACGTCCACATTGATGCGTGCGCCTGCGCATTGAGAGCTGTGGTCGCAGTGCCCCCGCAGCTGGGTGGGGAGGGGTCAGGCTCGGCGGACGCCTTGAGGGTGAGCAGAAGCCGGTGGTTTTCAGGATGGGACTAGGCAGTAAGGGTGCCCGTGTGGGTCATATTGCTTCCTGCAGTAGATGAACTCGTGCAGTGCATCGGTAATGGAGCCGAGTGGCAGGCACGACACCTTCGGCATGTTCTCCAGGCCCTTACCCACTTCTAACAGCATCCTGGGCCGCCGTGGGCCACACGGGGCGATTCCTGCACACTTACGTCAGTATGGGTAACCACCGGGGCCCCTGTATTCATGTTAAACTCAGTGAACTTCATACCTTTACTGGGGTTACCTAAGAGAATATTCCTGTTCTGAGAAAATACACCTTGAAATATTTAGGGATAAAGGACCACGATATAGGCCACTTATTTTGAAAAAGTTCAGAAAGTATTCTGTTTATATATATACACACGTATATAAAGAGCCCCACACAAATGCTAAAACAAATAAGCTAAAATGTTTTTTTTTAAAGTGAGTTTTCTTTTTTTATTTTTTAAGATTTGTTTATTTGACAGAGAGAGATCACAAGTAGGCAGAGAGGCAGGCAGAGAGAGAGAGAGGAGGAAGCAGGCTCCCCGCTGAGCAGAGAGCTTGATGCGGGGCTCGATCCCAGGACCCTGAGATCATGACCTGAGCCGAAGGCAGAGGCTTAACCCACTGAGCCACCCAGGCGCCCCTCAAATAAAAATGTTAACAATAGATGTATTTGGTTAAAGGGTATATGAGTAGTTTTTGTGTTATTATAACCCTTCTGAAAGTTTCACATTCTTTTCAACAAAACAAAAAGATATTTGGGCGTAACTCAGTAATTTGTCTCAAGTTTTTAGTGAAGATATAGTCATCTGGCCTTTCAGAGGATGTAATTAGAGAGTGAGCAGGCAAGTCTCTCCCGATAAATTTACACTAGTATATTTCTCTAGCTAAGTCTTTGAATTCTTTCCTTTGCATCATGCTGAGGGATTTCTAGGGTTTCAGGATTTAGTCTAGATTTGTGCTAATCAGATCAGTAAGATAATAGAAGTATATCCTAATGCTCTAGCTACCAGACATATGGGCAAACTCTATCATCCTTACTACAACATCCCAAGTTTCTAGTAACATATAAACTAACAAATTCCTGCAAGTCTTTTGGGATCTTCTGCAGTGACTGTGCATTTCGGGTGAGCAGTGGTAGGAGGTCAGGAGCTGCTGCCTCTGACTAGAGATGAGACCCTTTTAGCAGAGTCAAATAAACCCAGGAGTTTCAGTCTATACTTTGAAGTGAGAAATGAGGGTCGTTGTTACATTTTGGTTTTAACTTATCCAATGTTCTAAAATGCAACATCTCTACCCCTTAGGTCCTGTCATTTCTTAATGTTCCAGAGCAAAAGTTCTGCTGTTTCCAGATGCGTCCTCCCGCCCCCACGAACACTCTGTTCCAGGTGAGCACTGGTCATAACTTACATTGGTCATTTTCTTATTGGGCATTGCTAGATTTCTGTCTTGGATTACTCACTGGAGCTTCATTCACTCCTGCCCTATCTCTGCTAGGTTAGTGGTATGTACTAACTATGAGAAATAGATTTGGAATAAATCTTAAACTTATTCTTGTCAAAGAAATTTAACATAAATTGTCTGGTATTCTCTTTCATCATCACAAAACCATGTGAGATGAGGAGAGAAGCTACTATCTGCATTTTATAGTGAGGAAACTGAGGCACAAAGTGGCTAAGGTCCCATACAACATAATGATGGAACTGGTATTAGAATTTAGGCTTTCAGGGGGGTGCCAGCCTGGCTCAGTCAGTAAAGCATGCGACTCTTGATCTTGGGGTTGTAAGTCTGAGCCCCATGTTGGGTGTAGAGATTACTTAAAAATAAAATCTTTTTTTCTAAGATTGTATTTATTTATTTGGCTAGGAGAGAGAGAGAGAGCGAGAGAGAATGAACAAGCATGAACAAGCACCAGGCAGAGGAAGAGGGAGAAGCAGGCTCTCTGCTGAGTGGGGTCCCAATTTGGGGCTCAGTTCCAGGACCCTGGGATCATGACCTGAGCTGAAGGCAGACACTTTAACCGACTGAGCCATCCAGGCCCCCTAAAAGTAAAATCTTAAAAAAAAATGAATTTACGCTTTCTGTTCTTCATTTTAGTGAAGCATCCCAGGCTCAATGAAAATACTGCCAAGTACCCTAAAATACTTTGGAAATACTAAATATATACAAAGAATTTTGCAGAGATACCTTTTAACCAAATGAAATAATCATTAGGATACTAAATATCAAAAATGATGTCTCAACTCAAACTCAAAACTTCTCTCTTCTGTACCAGCTTTCTCTTTCATTGTCTCAGTTTCCGCCCAGATACCATTATTCTTTGCTTGCTCTTCTTCCCCTCAGCTTCCAGCTCTGGCTGGCTGCACACCCCACCTAAATTGTGATGGTTTAGGATCATCTTGTCCTACCTCTTCAGCAGGTACCTTTCTAGAAAATTCAAGCCTGGATATCTTAAGACCCCTTCCGTCCCATGGTGAATATTCTGTACTTTTGTCCCACCAGATACTTGAAGTTCAGGCTATACCCACTGCAACCCACTGTCTTTGCTCAACAGTCACAGACAGCTCCAACCAGTCTTTAAATTTACTATTTTAGGTAAACCTCAATCACCAGTCCTTGGGCCTTCTGAACCTCAAAGGACACCTATCAACTGTTGTTCAGACTCTAGAGAACACATATCAAACCCATGGTAGTTCCCTTGTAGCCCCTTTAGTTTGAAGATTGTGAGAGTCAGGGGAGAAATGTACAACATTATGACAATCTTCTAAGTAATCCTCACTCATTGATTACCCTTTCTGATCACTCTCTTCTTCTCTTGAATAGACCAGAAGTTGGTAGTGGGCTGTTTTACAATGCACTATGTCCTTCATTGGATAAGTTGGTATTTCTTTTTAGAATTGCTTCAGTTGGCTATAACAAATTATCCTAGGCAAGGTAACGTAAACAACATACATTTCTTTCTCATAGTTCTAAAGGCTGGGAATTGGAAATCATGACACCAGCATGGTCAGGAGCTGGTGAGAGCCCTCTTCTTGGTTGTAGATGGCCAACTTCTTGCTGTATCCTCACTTGTTAGAGAGAGAACTATCTAGCTCTCTGGTCTCCTCTTGTAAGAACGTTAGTCCCATTCATCAGGGCTCCACCTTCATGACCTAATTACTTCTCAAAGGCTCCATCTTCAACTACAATCACATTGGGATTAGGGTTTCAGCATATGCATTTTCAGGAAACAGAAACATTTAGTTCATAACAGAAAAGATAGGCATTTGTCACATATATTTTCCAGCAGCAATTTGGAGACAAATATTCTCATTTTAACACTGTGCTTCATGGGTAAGAGAGACATTAAAACATAAAAAGACAAGGATCCTGACTCACATAGCCTAATCTTCTAGAAATCCCAACAGTTTTATGCTGGCTTTTAGTGCACATGATAATTTGTGGTATCGTTATCTACTTAATTCCTAGGAAGCAGCACAAGTTGGTTCAACAACATTTGGTGCAAAGGAGGAGAGGGTAGTAGAGGTTAAAAGCTCAGATCTAGATGATATCAAGAATGGTGAAGTAAGAAACTCTGAGAAACTTCACCATGAAAGTGATGAGGGGGTGCCCAAGTGGCTTAGTTGGTTGGGTGTCTGATTCTTGATTTTGGCTCAGTTCATGATCTCAGGGTCATAAGATCAAGGCCTGTGTCAGGCTCCGTGCTGGGCATGGAGCCTGCTTGAGATTCTCTCTCTCCCTCTCCTCCCCACTCACTCTTGCTCAAGAGAGCATTTCCTCAAGAAAATGGTTTAATCTTGGTAAGAACACTAAACTTTGTGCCATTAGAACTTCTCCTATTCCCATATTCTCTACCCAGCTCTGTGGTAGATTTGAAAATCAACAGCCCACAGTCACAGTGAAAACCAGCAACTTAGCAGCCTTGGGAGGGATCAGAATGATAGAGAACATAGACTTTATACTTCCTGATTTAAAAACTTTCCGCTAAACCACAATAATCAAGACAGCGTCATGCTGGCCTATATAGATCATTGGAGTATGATAGAAAGTCCATAAATAAACCTTCACATCTATGGTCAATTGATTTTCAACAAGAGTGCCATCACCATTCAAGGGGAAAGAGTGGTCTTATCAAAAAAAGTGCTGGGACAATTGGATATATTCATGCAAGAGAATGAAGTTAAGCCCTTACTTTACACCATATAAAAAAATGAATTCAAAATGGTTCAAAGACCTGAAACTATAAAAATCTTAGAGTGAAAATAGGCATAAATCTTCATGACCTAGATTAGGCAATTTAGGCACTTAAAAATATTTTATTTTTAAGTAATCTCTATACCCAAAATGGGGCTCGAATTCACAACCCTGAGATCAAGAGTCACATGCTCCATTGACTGAGCCAGCCAGGTGCTCCAATTTAGGTACTTTTTAGATATGACACCTAAAGCATGAACAGAAAAAGAAAAAATAGATAATTTAGATTTCATTAAAGATAAAAAATTTATGGGGTGCCTGGTTGGCTTAGTTGGTAAGATCTGACTCTTTGGTTTCAGCTCAGGTCAGGATCTTGTAGTCATGGGGTCAAATCCTGCATTGGTCTCCATTGTCAGTGTGGAGGTTGCTTTGGATTCCCTCTCCCCTCTCACTCTGTTTCTCCCCTGTTTGCATGCTCTTTCTTTCTAAAATTAAAAAATATATATACTTCAGAGGATATTATCAAGAAAGTGACAAGACAACCCATAGATTAGAAGAAAATTTTTGCAAATTACATATATAAGTGTCTTGCATACAGATTATATCAGGAACTCATACAACTCAACAATAAAAGGATACCCCAATTAGAAATGGGCTATAGATTTGGATGTAAAAAACTTCCCACAAGATGATACATGAATGTTTAATAAACACATGAAAAAACGTTCAGCATCATTAATCATTTAGGAAATGCAAATCAAAATACAATGATACCCACTAGCCTGGCTATAATGGCTAGGAGATATATATTAGATAGATAGACAACCAGTCAGACAGAGACAATAACAAGTGTTGGTGAAATAGGAACACTTACCCATGTTAGTGGTAATGTAATATGGTATACCTACTCTGGAATATAGTCTGGCAGTTCCTGAAATGGTTAAACATAGAGTTATCACAAGATCTCGTAATTCCACTCTAGTCTATATATCCAAGAGAAATGAAAACTAATATACACACAGATGCCTTTACAAATGTTCAGAGCAACATTGTTCACAATAACCAAAAGGTGGAAACAACTCAAATGTCCATCAACTGATAAATGGGCAAATAAAATGTGGTATATTCATACAGTGGAATAGTATTGGGCACTAAAAAGTCATGAAGTACTGACACCTTCTACAACATTGATATACCTGGAAAACATTATGCTGCATGAAAAGCACCAGTGAGAAAGACCACATATTGTATATGTCTTTTTGTATGAAGTCCAGTATGGGAAAGTCCATAGAGGCACAAAATGCATTAGTGGTTGCCAGTGGCTGGTAGAAAGGAAGAAGGGGGAATGACTGATAGTGTGTTTGGGGTTTCTTTTGGGGTAATGAAAATTTTCTAGAATTTGGGAGTGATGATGGTTGTACAACCTTGTAAATATACTAAAAATCAGTGAAAAATTGCTTACTACTTCCTCTTAAACAGATATAAACAGATGATATAATGCTCTAGAGTTCCACTTACCAACTTAAGGCTGAGATATAAATGCAACTCACTTCTTTGTATTTCCAGCAGGAGGCAGAAAGACTGTGTGCCTTGGTGTCTCCTAAAATTATATTCTTGTTTACAAACGAAATTCAAAGGGGATAGTAGATGATGTTTTTAAGACGATGCTTAAACGTTGTTTACAAATTTGTCATTCCCCTCCTCCTGTGAGAAAACTGTGTAACTCTCTTTAAAACGATTTTGTGTTTAAGATGTATTTAAAAATACCAACTCTTAAAAATGGAAAAGCCTCTTTACATAGAGTTGTAATTGCTTAAAAACTGTCAGCATCTACATATTTGAGAATTTTCATTGCGTGTTAAAGATTGATTCATTCAAAAGAAGTGGAAACAGAAGACTGAATATATAGGAAAGAAAGAAAGCAGGAGCTTTCTGGTAGAGTCGTGATTTCCTTGGTACCATATTTGGATTTCACAAAAATCCTTACAGGATCTTAGGCTGTTGGCATAAAAGAAGGGCAGCATGGTACATCATCCATCTTTCTCTCTTCAACTTTTGATTAGTGTAGACAAAGCAGTAAGTAGAAGGCATATTGAAGTTATGAAGAAGTATGGGCATCCCTCTGGTAAGAAGTGTGCTATCACCTTTAAAGTAAGGTGTAATGAAAGGATTCGGGGAGACCTTTCCCTTGGGAGCATCTGAATGATGAGTCATTATAAAGAAAGCAGGAAAGGGGCGCCTGGGTGTCTCAGTGGCTTAAAGCCTCTGCCTTTGGCTCAGGTAATTTTCCCCGGGTCCAGGGATGGAGCCCCGCATATGGTTCTCTGCTCAGCGGGGAGCCTGCTTCCTCCTCTCTCTCTGCCTGCCTCTCTGCTTACTTGTGATCTCTGTCAAATAAATAAATAAAATCTTAAAAAAAAGCAGGAAACAAAAATCAAACACCTTAATCAGTTCCTCTGTTCTTATCTGTTGTTTGAGTTAACCCCATTACAGAGGTGTGGCAGGAAGGCTTTGCTCACAGCCCTGTCGGAGACCACTGTGGTGCGGGAAGGCCAACAAAGTGCTGAGAAACAGTGAAGGCGACTGGTTAAGAAAACCCAAATAGTTTCCTCTTCCTTGACAAAACCCAGATCTTTGTGAACCTAGAATACCATCGCAAATTCTGCTTTCCTCACTTTAAAAAGGATTGGATAGAGCTACAGAAAGTCCAGACAAGAGTGTTTTTGAAACTCAGGCTAATAAATATATATATTGATTGTGTAACAAATGTTAGAAATATAATATATATAAAGAGATGTATTATAAGGAATTTGTTCATGTGATTATGGAGGCTGACAAGTCCCAAGATCTGCAGGGTAAGTTGGCAAGCTGAAGACTACTCGAGCAAGCCAATGATATTCTACTCTGAAGATTGGCTTGAGATCCAGAAGGAGCTAATGTTTCTGTTTGAGAGTAAAGCCAGGAAAAAGCTGATGTCTCAGCTCAAAGGCAGTCAGGACAAACTCTCTTTTACTTAGTGGAGTCAACATTTTATTTATATTTTTTGTAAAGATTTTATTTATTTGTCAGAGAGACTGTGCACATGCTGGGGGCAGAGGAAGAAGCTGGCTCCCTACTGAGCAAGGAGCCCAGTGTAGGACTGGACCCCAGGACCCTGGGATCATGATCTGAGCCCAAGGCAGATGCTTAACCTACTGAGCCACCCATGCATCCCAGAGGGTCAACATTTTAATTCTATTCAGGTCTTCAGCTTATTGGATGAGGTCCACTAGCATTATGGAGGGCCATCTGCTTTATTCAGTCTACTAATTTAAATATTAATCTCAGCCAAAAACATCCTCATAGAAACACCCAGAATAATGTTTGACCAAATAGCTGGCCGCTTGATGGCTCAACCAAATTGATACATAAAATTAATCATCACTAGTGGTAAATAGGAAATGAACCCTAAATACTTATTCTCTTGATTCCTCATGTTTTTCTCTTTCCTATACCATTTTTGCTAGTCTGCACTTCCAGAATTCTGCCTTGATTTCCTGGAGTTTCTTTCCTATTCCTTTTACCAACTCTTTCCCCCACTCTCTGTATTCTGAGTGGCTGATGGTAGTTCTACTCTAAACTAGATGGACTACTCCAAACCACGTTGCTACTCCAAATCACTTCATTCACAGGTTTATTTACTCCAGTGTGGAGACCCTTGCTGCCATAACCTCACTCTCTAGACTGGCTCTGGTAGGCACTAATGCTAGAATAATTTAAGATCCAGTCTACCAGATCTTTTGGCCAGTGATTTAAATTGTTGGCTGTCACCTACAAGAGGTAATCCAACAGTTGATTTCATTTCCCTAACCCAAACCCCCACTATTCACAGCTTCCTCTTTTCCCCTGTCACCTCTTTGCTACTACTATGTTCACTTAGAGTATAAACATAACAAGTTTGTGTCCCTCATCTCTTGCTTTATTTTTAGTCCAATTTCATAATTTTAACAGAATTAGACTTTAGAGAAAAAGATAAATTGGACTATATAAAATTTTTAAAATTTTTGTGCTATTGACAATATCATCAAGAAAATGAAAAGACAACCTACAGAATGGGAAAATGTTTGCAAATATATCTTATAAGGCCCAGTATCCAAAATATATAAAGAACAATGACAACTTGGGGCACCTGGGTGGCTTAGTCGGTTAAGTGTCTGCCTTTGGCTCAGGTCATGATCCCAGAGTCCTGGGATCAAGCCCTGTGTTGGGCTCCCTGCTCAGCAGGAAGTCTGCTTCTCACTGTCCCTCTGCCCATCCTGCTGTTTGTGCATTCTCTCTCTCAAATAAAATCTTTAAAGATTAAAGAACACTGACAACTCAACAATAAAAAGATATATGACCCAATGACATAATGGGAAAAGGATTTGAATAGATATTTCTTTAAAAAAGACATACAAATAGTCATTAAGCACATGAAAACATGTGTCATTAGTAGGGAAATGCAAATCAAAATCACAATGAAATATCACTTCAATGCACTGGTATGGTTATAATAAAAAAAGACGGTGACCAGTATTGGCAAGGACATGAAGAAACTGAAATGCTCATGAAGAAATTGAAATGCTTATTCATTGCTAGTTGGAATATAAAAAGTTTAACTTCATTGGAAAACTATTTGGACATTTCTCAGGGAGTTAAACATAAAGTGACCATGTGATCCCATAATACCACTCTTAGATATATTGAAAATACCCAAGTGAATCAAAAACATATGTCCACACAAAGTAGTACATACACATGTTCATAGCAGCATTATTCATAAAGGCTAAAAAGTGGAACTAACCCAAGTGTCCATCAACTGATGAATGGGTAGGCAAAATGTTAATATTTATACAACAGAATATTATTCAGCTATAAAAATGAATGAAGTTCTTATACCTTCTGCAACATGGAGGAATCTTGAAAACATTATGCTAATTAAAAGAAGCCAGACACAAAGGGAGAAATATTGTATGATTCCACTTATATGAAATGTTCAGAATAGGCAAATCTATGGAGACAGAAAATAGAATAGTGGTTGCCAGAGGCTGGAAGAAGGAATAAAGATTGGGAAGTGACTGCATGGGTGTATGATTTCCTTTTGGGGAGTAAAAATGTTCTGGAATTAGGAAGTGGTGATGGTTGTTCAACCTCATAATATACTTAAAAATATTGAGTTGTGAGCATACATCTAAACAAAAGGCTGTAAATGGATTTTCATAGGAGTATTATTTATAATAGCCAAATAGTGGAACCAACTCAAATGTCCACCACCTGATGAGTGGATAAACAAAATGTGGTATATCCATACAGTGGAATATTACTCATTAATAAAAATAAACACTGATGAAAGAAATTAAAGTAGCAGCCCCTGGGTGGCTCAGTCAGTTGAGTTTCTGACTCTTAGATTCAGCTCAGGTCATCATCTCAGGGTCGTACATGAGATCGAGGCCCATGTTAGGCTTTGTGATCAGTGAGGAGTCTGCTGGAGATCTTTTCTCCCTCTCCCTCTGCCCCTCCCCCCTGCTTGTGTGCTCTCACTCTCTCTCTCAAAATAAATAACTAAATGTTTCAAATAAAGAAACCAAAGCAGACACAAATAAATGAAAAGTTATCCCGTGTCCATGGATCAGAAGTCTTAGTTGTTAAAATATCCATACTACCCAAAGTGATCTATAGATTCAATGCATCTAATCCCATTTTAAAAAAAAGAATTTACTTATTTATTAGAAAGAGACAGAGAAAGAGCACACGAGTAGGGGGAGAGGCTGAAGGAGAGAGATAAGCAGACTCTCCACTGAGCATGGAGTCTGATGCAGAGCTTGATCCCAGGACCCTGAGATCAAGACCTGAGCTGAAGTCAGATGCTTAACTGACTGAGCCATCCAGGTATCCCTGCCACTATCATTCTTTACAAAAATAGAAAAACAATCCTAAAATCCACCAAAGACTCTAAATAACCAAAGCAATATTCAGCAAGAAGAACAAAGCAGAAGACATCATACTTCCTGATTTCAAAATAAATTATGAAGTGATAGTAATCAAAACAGTATGGTACTGGCGTAAAAACAGCCATGTAAAAACAACCAGACATGTAGAACAATGGAAGAGAATAGAGAGCCCAGGAACCGGTGCATAAATAGTCAACTGATCTTCAGCAAGTCAGCCAAGACCATTCAATTAGGAAAGGACAGTCTCTTCAATAAACAGTGCTGGGAAAACTGGATATCCACATGCAAAAGAATGAAATTGGACCCTTGTCTTACACAATATACAACCCCCAACTAAAAATAGGTCAAAAACTTAAATAAGACCTGAAATTGTAGAACTCTTTGAAGAAAAAATAGGGGGAAACCTTCTTGACATTGGTCTTAGCAATAATTTCTTGGATATGACACCAAAGGCACAGCCAACAAAAGCATAACTGGGCAAGTGGGACTATGTAAAACTAAAAAGCTCTGTAGAGCAAATGAAACAATCAACAAAATAAAAGACAATCTATGGATCAGGAGAAAAATATTTGGAGGCTATGCATGTGATAAAGGATTAAGATCCAAAATGTATAACTCAATAACAAAAAAAAAAACCAAACCCAAATAATCTGGTTAAAAAAATGGAGAAAGGACCCGAAGAGACAGTTTTCCAAAGAAAACATACAAATGGCCAACAGGTATATAAAAAGATGCTCGGGGCTCCTGGGTGGCTTAGTCGGTTAAGCCTGTGCGTTAAGCTCAGGTCGTGATGCTGGGATCCTGGGATCAAGCCCCAAGTCGGGCTCCTTGCTCAGCAGGAAGCCTGCTTCTCCCTCTCCTGCTCACTCGTGCTCCCTCTCACTATCTCTGTCTCTCTTTCAAATAAATAAATAATGAATGAATGAATGAATAAAATCTTTTTTAAAAAAGTGCTCAACATCACTCATCATCAGGGAAATGCAAATAAAAACCACAATGACATATCACCTCATACCTGTTAGGATGGTTATTATTAAAAAAAAAAAGATTAGTGTTGGCAAGTTGGACAAAAGGGAAAGTAAAAATAAAGAACTCTTAACTCTGTCAAAATTAAGAACTACTGTGTACCAGAGGACACAATCAACAGAGTGAAAAATTAACCTACAAGATGGTTGAAAACATTCACAAATCATTAATCTCATAAGGGGCTCCTATCAAGAGTATGTAAAGAACTCCTACAACTGGACAGCGGAAGAGCAACACAGTTGAAAAAGGGACAAAGAATTTGAATAAACATGTCTCAAAGATGACATACGAATGGCCAAAAAGCATATGAAAAGATGTTCAACATCATTTGTCGTTAGGGACCTGTAAAAACCGCAATGAGACATGACCTCACTTCTATTAGGACGGCCACTATCAAAAAAAACAGACACTAACATGCATTGACAAAGATATAGACAAATCGGGACCTTTGTTCACTGTTGGTAGGAGCTCAAAAGGGTATGGTTGCTGTTGAAAATGATATGGTGGTTCCTCAAAAAATTAAAAATAGATTACTGTATGACCCAGCAATCCCATGCCTGGGTATAGACCCAGAAAAACTGAAAGCAGGATCTTGCAGAAATATTTGCATGCTCGTGGTCATAGCGGCATTATTCACAATAGCCAAGAGGCAGAAGGCACACCGATGTCCATCACTAAAAAAAATACGGTCTATACATACAACGGACTATAATTCAGCCTTAAAAAGGACGGAAATCCTTGAATCACTCTCTTGTACACCTGAATCTAATATAACACTGTATGAGAACTCTGCTGGAATTAAAATAATAAACTTGATTTTTTAAAAAGGAAGGAACTCCTGTCACATGTTGCATATGAGTGAACTTTAAGGTCGGTATGCCAAGTGAAAATAAGTGAGTCACAAGAAGACAAACATATGCAGTGTGATTCCGTCTATATGAGGTATCTAAAGTGGTCAAATCCATAGAAACAAAGTAGAGGGTGGTTGCCAGGGGCGGAGGGGAGTGGGGAAATGGAGAATAGAATTTCAGTTTTGCAAGATGAAAAAGTTCCAGAGATTGATTGCACAACTATGTGAATATACTTAATGCAGCTGAACAGTGCACCTAGAAAGGGTCAAGATAGTGAATTTTACATTGTGTGTTTTTTTAAGATTTATTTATTTTAGAGAGAGAGTGCATGTGCATGCGTGGGTTGGAGAGCAGAGGGAGAGGGAAGGGTGAAGGGAGGGGCTTAGGGAGAAGGAGAGGGACACAAGCAGACTCTCTGCTGAGTGGGAGGCTAGCAGCGGCAGGGCTCCATCCCAGGACCCTGATGAGATCATGACCTGAATCGAAATCAAGAGCCAGGCGCACAACCAACTGAGCCACCCAGGTGCCCCTGTTGTGTGTGTGTTTTTTAAACCACAATTAAAAAGTTTAAAAAAGGAAGAAATGCTGGAGGTGCTACTTTACGCAACAGGCAGCAAACTCAAGGATTAATTAGTCACTCAAGAGCTGGTACAGGTTCCTATTGTAGATAAGTTTTAAAAAGGTGTAAGTATAATTATAAGTGAGAACAGTGAAGTGGATTTTTAACAGAATTTGGGGTGTTTGACATTCCAGATCTTTAAAAAGATCACTAAATAGAGGATGATAGTCTGTCAAACAACCTAAGCTTTTGGTGGATGGGAAAAAGAGACTTCTTGCCTGGATAGGGCACAGCTCTGACAGATTGAGGCTACTACTATGTTCCAATAAACTCAAAATCTGCAGTGTGCCAGTTTAATTAATCAATTGCTTAAATAATATTACTTTAATGTAAGTTGGTTGAAACCAAGTGACAACCGCACAGAGCTCTGTAAAACAAGCAAACCCAAGCAGTGCTACAGATTTTTTAAAAAAACTGAAAGGACCCTTTTCATTATTTTATGATTCTATATTTTCATGGCAGATGTTGACATTTTACCATTGTTCCAGAATCAAATGTCAAGTTATTCCTGTTCAGAATTTTCCATTTCCATTTTCAAAGAATTCCATGTGCAGCTGTATTTCTAAGTGAACTCTCTGTTTGCAAAAGCCCAGCATTTCTAAGCAGGTTTGTAAATAGGCTTGAAGGAGGACATGCAGGCACTGGAGACCTGCTTGGGCTAATTAATTCTCTTTTCAGGCATTAGAACCTACACAAGTAGGCCAGCTGGAGGTGAATGTTGCCTTTGAAAGAGATAATTATATGCCTTACCAATTGTTTGCTTTTCCACATCTCTCCCAGTCAGGTTCCCCAGAATTCATAAACTAAGTATCAGGAGAGGTTTTTTCACCTCCTGGGAAACTGAATGTGTAGATGAGCCGAGATAATAATTGTGGATAATGCAGATAGTTTGAAGGTCTGGGTGATGCATACAAATAATTATAAGAGCGGACTGTGGGCTTCTGCTAAGTATAGCATCTAGAAACTGCGACGGCATTGTGCATTGGTAATTATGCTTCAATTCACATTTTCTTTCCTTTGTTAGTTATGAGATGTTATTCCTTCAGATTTCACACGATCTGCTTTCTTTCCCGCAGAATGCTGTGGTAAATGGCTCTCTGTACCACCTCGGGTGTGTAAAAGCAAGGGGGCCCAGCCCCTCTCCCTCCCTGGGGGAGAGCCCACGGCCCCCAGCAGCAGCGGCAGGAGGCAGTTAGGAAGGGCTCGGCTTTGGCTGGTGGGGGGGTGTCACCTCCCAACTGGCCTTTCCTGTGCCAAAGCCCACCTTGTCCAGGAGATGGCTTCCCACCGCGCTTTGTTAGGCAAACCCAAGTGTTCATTCTTCCTTCCTGGTTAACGGGTTCAGGTTGGCCCTGCCTGCTTCTGGAAGTGGCGTGAGCCTAGAGAGGCAGTTCTGTGTTCCAGGCTGCTTAGCGGGATGGTGGTGTGGACTTTGATGCCAATCTGAGTCTCACTGCTACTGGTCTTTTCTTTACAGCCATTTAGAAAACAACCTGTAAAGGCTAGAAGTTTCATGCGCTTCTCTCCTGCCATGCCTAAAATCTTGTTTGTTCTATGCTGTTGGAGTAATGGAGCTTTATAAAGGACCACAGTTCCTTAATGTCTTTCCTATTCCAACTTTTTCTACCTCTAAGGGAGAGACTATATGAGGAACAGGCCAAGAATGACTGCTGCTGGGGGGCCTGGATGGCTCAGTGGGTTAAAGCCTCTGCCTTCAGCTTGGGTCGTGGTCCTGGGGTCCTGGGATCGAGCCCTGCATCAGGCTCTCTGCTCGGCGGGGAGCCTGCTTCCCTTCTTCTCTCTCTGCCTGCGTCTTTGCCTACTTGTGATCTCTGTCTGGCAATTAAATAAATAAAATCTCAAAAAAAAAAATGACCTCTGCTTCCCTTGCAGGAATGGGAGCGGCCCGGGGGGGCTGTCTAGTAGCACCTAATTGAGACACAAGTTAACAGGTGTCTCCATGGTAAAAGCCAGCCACAGAGACAAAGGAACAGGTGACTTTGCTGACCAGTTCACAGCAGCTCTGGCTTCACAGGTCACTGTGGCTCTGTGCCTCAGGCTCCTGTTGATTTCCTTTCTCATCTTACCTGTACTGCTGTGTTAGTGCCTCTGTACAGGCAAGGAGCTCACGGTGAGCAAGATGCTCTTTAAGGGGAGAGTAGGGAGTGGCTCTTAAAGGAATACATTGACAGAGGCCCCAGACTTGCTCATTGGGATGGGAGTTAGTCCAAAGGGAGAAAAAGTGGGAGGCCCTGGTGGGGGCCTCTGGCATTAGTCCCCAGTGGTGAAAGCTAAGCTGCTCCATTCCCACCAGCCTTTTTGTGGCCTTCTTGTGCTGTGGATCCCATCCTAGTGCTTGATTATAGTACCAGGGGTCTGGAGTTCCCGATGGCCTCCCTTTCTCCTGCTGTTCTCTGGTCACGTGCAAGGAACATCTATGGAGAGGCGAACTGGGCATGAGTGAATCTTGCCTTAACTGGTAAAATGAAAGGCTTGCAGAAGGAGATATTTGGGGGGACAGGTACCCAAAGAGTGATGCTATCTATGTTGTTTTGGGGCAAGAGAAGCTAGTCTGTAACATTTTCCCTGTTAACACCAGCATCTCCTTCATAAGCCTCTACTGCCCTGGGCCTGTGAGTTTTGGCAACCTTGTTTCCTCTCCTTGTGCAAGCCTGAAACGGAGCAGCTGCCTTAATGCTTTCACAGAGCTTGGGGACTGGAAACACCATCAGATTTTCCATCCTCCTAAAGCATAATCCATTTCTGATAGAAACAACCATGTGGTGGCTGCAAGGGGGCTGAATCAGGAGTGACCCACACCTCACTTCTCCTGCTGGAAGGCAGCCCCAGAGGAGAATTAGGGGGAACTCCGGTGTATGACTATGGAGAAGAAGTCGTGGTGGAGGAAATGTCGCTGCCCTGGGAAGTCTAGACCCTCTGCTATCCTGCACCTGGGGGCTTTGGAGAGCTCTCCTTTTTCTGTTTTTGTTAAAATAAACTTTAAAAATCGTTCCAGTTGCACAGAGAAGTTACAAAGAAAGTACAGAGAACTCCTTTGTTGCTCATACCCAGTTTCCACTGTTGTGAACATCCGACATTGCTCTGGTCCATTTGTCATAACGAATCAAAACTGATACGTTACTAGTAGCTGAACTCCACACTTGATTTGGATTTCATTGATTTTCCCCGAATATCCGCTTCCTGTTTCAGGATCCCATTAAGGCTACCACTGGTACTAGGGCTGCCATGACAAAATGCCATGGACGGGCTGGCTCACAAAACAGAAATGTATTTGCTCACAATACTGCAGGGCTGCTTTCTCCCGAGGCCTCTCTCCTTGGCCTGCGGATGGGCCATCTTCTCTCTGTGTCCTCGACATGACCTTTTCTTTGTGGGCATGTACTCCTGGTGTCTCCTCCTCCTCCTCCTCTTCTTCTTTTTTTTTTTTTTTTAAAGACTTTATTTATTTATTTGACAGAGATCACAATTAGGGAGAGAGGCAGGCAGAGAGAGAGAGAGAAGCAGGCTCCCTGCTGAGCAGAGAGCCCGATGCAGGGCCCGATCCCAGGACTCTGAGACCATGACCTGAGCCGAAGGCAGCAGTTTAACCCTCTGAGCCACCCAGGTGCCCCATCTCCTCCTCTTATTATAAGGGCACCAATCCTATTGGATTGGGGAGCCACACTCACGACCTCCTTTAACCCTAATAACTTCTTTAATGGCCTTCTATCCAAAGAAGTCACATTGGAGGATTACTGATTCAACATATGAATTTGGAGGGCACCTAATTCAGTTCACAACACCACTTCTCTCTTTTTGCTAGATTGAGGCTGAGCAACTGTGTTTCTGTCTTTATAGACGTTGGGGAGGAACTACTATCAGTGTTTCCATTTTCCTGGAAATTTGTCTGTATTAAAAAGGAAAAACATGGGGTGGTCATTTTAAGGTAAACGGATCAGGACAGATCCTGTCCTTTTTGGAAATGGAAGACTGCTTAGATATAAATTTAGAGGTGAGACTCAGGCAAGCCCCTCTGCTTATCAGTCTGCAATATTTGAGAAACACTGGTAAAAATGAACCTGCCCCGTTCTCAGTAGATCTTTCTTCTCTAGGCTTTGTTGCTCTCTGCCTCTGGTCCTATCATTCACGTGTATGAGTTTACTCGACAGTTTTGAGAACACTGCTGGTAGCCCATGTTTAAACTCGATGCCTCATGTTCATAAAGGCTGTAATCATTTCTGTCACCCAGTTTAGCCCCAAGAAAATGTGTAGGGAAGAAAAGATCCCAAAGTGATCCTTGAGAGAGTGATACCAGTGAAAATGGAAGAGTGAGGACCTCAGAAATGTCCCTCCTGCATCAAGGAATAAGAAAACTGTCAAAAGATGTTGGATGTGGTCCCCCCCCACAGGAATATTATTCAGCCATAAAAAGAATGAAATCTTGCCATTTACAGCAACATGGATGGAGCTCGAGAGTATAATGCTAAGTGGAAGAAGTCAGAGAATAACTCATACTATTTGATTTCCCACTCATATGTGGAATTGAAGAAACAAAACAAATGAGCAAAGGAAAAAAAGAGAGAGAGGCAAACCAAGAAACAGACTGTTAACTATGGCGAGCAAACTGATGGTTACCAAAGGGGGGTGGGTGGGGGGATAGGGGAAGAGGGGTATTATTAAGGAAATTTTAAAAATCTGTATAGAAAAAGGAAAGGAGTATGGGAGAGACTCGTACACATAATAAAATGAAAGTGCTGGGGAAAAATGTCAGAATTAATTTTTTCAGAACTTTGGAAATTAACCAAATACTTTGGAAATTAACCAAATACTTGCAGCAATCAGGGAGTGTGTTCTATGAAAAAAAAAAATGTCTGGCTAGGTGAGAACAGTGAGCGCTGTGGTCTCTTAACTTCCTTTAGTCCTGTCCCAGACTCTCCAGCTCCCTAGTAGCCTTGAAAAACAACAGCTGACCTTCTCACCTTGGCAGCCAACAGAGGGAGCAAAACCAGTATGGAGCTCTTTCAAAGACTCATTCCCCACAAACGGTCTATCTGGTGGCTCCCTGGAAGACCCCACTTGCAAGCGTGTCTGTATTTGACCTGACTCGGAGCTTATTTCATGTGAAAAACTTTTCCCCATGAGGCATTTGTCAAAAGCAATTTGTGAGGCAATTGTTTAACTTCCTGGCTGTCTGGGAAGGTGATAATAGTTGTAGAACACAACAAGCTAACCAAAAACTTTTAAAAAATCAAGCTAGGGGATGAGGTTTTGAAAAGCTCTCTGAATATATTGCTGGGAATCTAGAAGGCGATGTGCGTGCTCAGGGTTATTTACATACTCAGGAAAGACCGAGGAGGCCCTAAGCTCTCAAGTGGAATTGCTCGCTGGAGCGTAGGATGTGGGTCTATCGCACACATAGCCTCTCAGCCAAGATTGGTAGACTTATTGGTTTCCATAGTTTAAAGGAATTCCTGTTCAGGGGGTTAACTGACCACCAAGCCAACTGAGCAGAGATTTTTAATGGTCACACATGACGAAGAATACAGACTTAATCACTTCAGGAAAATCACTGAATAAGCAACAGCAATCACCAAAGACAGCAACAACATCTTCCTCTGGGGAGGGGAGAGAATTTGATTTCCGAAGTTTTTATATTACTTAAAATGCCCAGTTTTCAGCAAAATATTATAAGATAAGCAAAGAAATGAAAAACCATGGTCCATACACAGGATAAAAAGCAATAAACAGAGGGGCGCCTGTGTGGCTCAGTGGGTTAAAGCCTCTGCCTTCAGCTCGGGTCACAATCCCGGGGACCTGGGATCGACCCCGCGTCAGGCTCTCCGCTCAGTGGGGAGCCTGCTTCCTCCCCTCTCTCTGCCCGCTTCTCTGCCTACTTGTGATCTCTGTCTGTCAAAGAAATAAATAAAATCTTTTTAAAAAAATACAATAAACAGAAACTGTCACTGAGGAAGCCCAGACATTAGATTTACTAGACAAAGATTTTAATTCAGTCACTTACAGTATGTTCAAAGAACTGGAGTAAAATATGTCAGACTGTCTAAAAGAAAGTATAAGAATGATGTCTCATTATATAGAGCATATTAATTAAGAGATAGAAGTGATGAAAGGAACCAAATGGAAAGAGAATGAGAACTTGCCATTTGTGACAACCTGGATGGACCTAGCGGATATTATGTTAAGTGAAATAAGTCAGAGACAAATACCAAATGATTTCACTTATATGAAAAATCTAAAAAATAAGTGAACAACTAAATAGTAGAAACAGGTCTGTAAATACAGAGAACAGACTGTTGCCAGATGGAGGGGAGTAGGGGGATGGGCAAGATGGGTGAAGGGGAATGGGAGATATTTATTCTATTTACAGAACGAATAAGTCATGGGGAAGAAAGCTACAGCATAGGGAATATACTGTATAGTGTTGTAATAGACTTGCTATCAGAGACCGTGGAAGCCCTATTACCTGTATGAAGGCAGTGGCATGACCTATTCGAAGTGCTAGAAGAGTCCATCAACCAAGAATTCTAAATGCATCAAAACTATACTTCATAAAAAGAGCAGCAATTAAGACATTCCGAAGTGGGGCACCTGGGTGGCTCAGTGGGTTAAAGCCTCTGCCTGCGGCTCGGGTCATGATCTCAGGGTCCTGGGATCGAGCCCCACATAGGGCTCTCTGCTCAGCAGGGAGCCTGCTTCCCCCTCTCTCTCTGCCTGCCTCTCTGCCTACTTGTGATCTCTGTCTGTCAAATAAATAAATAAATAATCTATTTAAAAAAAAAAAAAAAAGACATTCCGAAGTGAATAGAAACAAAGAATTCTTCACTGGCCAGCCTGCCTTCCAAGAAATAATACCAAAGGGCATTTTTCAGGTTGGCATGGAAGGACACTGGACCGTAACTTGAATCCACATGAAGAAATAAAGAGCCTCAGTCAACTTTGCCCCATAGATAAACATCAAAGACAGTATTTGTGTATCTTTGTAACTTGTTTTTCTCCTATCTGATTTAAAAGACAGCTGCATAAAGCGGTAATTATGAATCTGTGTTCATGGTCTCTTACTGTATAAAGACGTAAAGCAGAAAGGAAGGGAGAGCCAATGCAGTTTTATGAGAGGAAAGTTTTTGTAAAATATTACAATTAAGTTGATATTAATACAGACTAGATTGTTATAAATTAAGATGCTAATTGTAATCACCAGAGCAACTGCCAAGAAAATAAGTCTGTGTCATTATGCCAACCAGACCAGACAGTGATAGGTTACTTCCCTTCCATCGTTTCTCTGCCTGTAGCATGGCTCGCTCTCTCCCTTAGCTCCCCCGTGTTTTCCCTCCAGCACTGCTGCTAAGTGAGAACCTTCACTGAGCTGGGGGTGTGGAGGGCGGGAGACATTGGGCATTCTGCTGTAGGCACGTCTAAGGTAAAGGGACTCATTATGCTCAATCTTGTATTAGTCACTGGCTAATTTCATCTGAAGCGAATTGAAGTGAAAAGAATTCTTTGGTGGAATTATCTTTCATGGGTGAGGCAGTTCCAACTGGAGGGGTGGCCTTCCTGGGCCCCTCTCTCCGCCTCAGTCAGGCCGGTCACACGCAGGCCGTACCCACACACACACACACACACACATATATATATATATATATGAACGATTTATATATAGTTTACAGCATGTCTGTGAATGAATAATATATATTTTATTTATTTACTTATATTTAATTCATTTATATAAATATTATTTTATTATACTAATACATGCTACATAATATATAATACTATACATAATATATACTAAATATATATAATACATATACTATAAACAAATATATAATATAAATATGTTTATTTATATTATATGTAATTATATACTTGCTGTAAACCCTATAATAATATAGTTATAGTAATATTATATATATAGTTTATAGCATGTCTATGAATGTAGGCATTCATTTGAAGGAGTCTGGGGACTAAAGGATTTTCAGAGAAAGTGTCTGTATGAGGTACACACAGAGGCTCAGTACAGCTTAGAAGGACACAGTGAGCTGATGAAAAGTAGGAGTCTGCACATTTTCTCTGTAGCTCCTTCACGGGCCTCAGCAGCTTTGTGCTGACAGCCTTTGCTGATGGCTTCCCATTGTATGCTCCATTTTGCTTTTTACTTGCCTCCGCCCCCTCTCCCAAACGCTAGGTGAGTGATTTTGGTGTTTTGTTCCCTCTTTAAAAAAAAAAAAAAAAAAAAAGCATTTTCTACCCTAAGCCCGCAGTACTCCATACTGCCCTATGGTTTGAAAAAGAAGGAGAAATTTCTATTGTGTTCTTGCCTTTCCTTCCTGCTCCGCGTTCCTCCCCTCCTCTTTAGGCTCAGGAGGTTGGCTCAGTCCCTCGGACAACAGGCCGTGGCTCAGATTTCGGCAGTCTGGCACTTTGTCAGGGCTGGAGGCTCTGCTCCCACTGGGATCAGATAGGTCCAGAGACAACCAGGAAGCAGGTCCCATTTGGACGTATTTGATGTAAAGGCTTTTTCTTTTCTCCCCTTTCTGTTATTCTTTCCATTGCAAAGGCCAGACCAACAGGCAAAGCGTGACCACAATAGGCGATCAGTGTTGGGTGAAGGAGTGGTCAGTATCTGTGCCAGAAGAGGTGGCAGGTGCCAGAGGAAGCCTCAGTGACTCTTGCAGGGAGGAATACGCTAGATAACGTGAGAAGTCAAGGCAGGCTGATTAACGGCCTTGGAAAGTAGGACACTGTTAACAGGTCCCATAGTCTGGAGGTGATTAAGAGTTCAGTTCCCCAGAAGGGGATCCAGCAAAGCTGGCATCATGGGATCATGGTAATAGGTAGGACAGTAGAGTGAGGGCTCAAGCTCAGAGAAGAGGCACAGTTCCGAGGACCAGAACTGGGACACAAGGAGGGCCTGGAGCTCAGGACAGGGTGTGTGCAGAGCCGTAAAACCTCTGCTGTGCTGCCTTTCATTCATCTCGAGATTCCCACGTGCTAGATGCAGGTAACGAGCTAGATGTCGAGTACCCAATGACGACGGGGACGGGGTGGTCCTGGCTTTGGAGAGTTGGGGAATCCAAACGGTCTCAGCTCTACTACTAGCTGTGTGACCTTGGGCAAGTCACAGAATCACCTTGTGATTTAGTTTTCTTGACTGTAAAATGTTTCTGAGGCTGCGGCAGCCCTGGTAAATTTCCAATCTGGTTGGAAGAAGCAGACGTGTGGTCGGTGAAGGGGCTGGTTCAGAAGATGTTTTCACACAGCAAGCAGAGGTTGTTTTCTCTCCACTGTTTTTTTGTGAAAACTTTCAAACACATAAGAAAGTTAAAAGACGGGCAGAGCAAACACCAAATGCCCACCGCCAGGGTTCTATAGTGGTGACCATTTTGCTATATTTGCTTTAGCTGTCCATCCTTGCATCCAGCAATTAAAGTAAGTTGCAGACATCTGTGCACTCCACCCCTAAATGCTTCTGCATGCATATCATTAACTAGAATTCAGTGTTTATTTATGGTACTTTTTGTTTTTGAGGTAAACTTTACATAGAATAACATGCACACATCTCTAATATACTATTCGATGAGTTGTGGCAAATGTAAACATTCATGTAACCCGAACCTCTAGCAAAATACAAAATAAAATTTGATCAAAACCCCCACAGAAATTTCCTTCACCCTTGAGGAGGTCCCTAATGTTTCTTTCTAGCCAATACCTGTTCTTCCCCCCCCCCCATTAGTCTCCTAGGGCTACTGTTACAAATTATTACAAACTGGATTGCTTGATACAACAGAAACTTACTTTGTCACAGTTCTGGAGGCTGAAAGTCCAAAATCAAGGCCTTAGTAGGTCTCTCTGAAGGCTCTAGGAGAAGAAGCTGTTCCATTTCTTTGTTTTAGCTTCAGGAGTTACTGGCAATCTTGGTGTGCCTTGACTTAGAGCCACAGCACTCCAATATCGGTTTCTTTCATCACATGGTATTCTGCTTGTGGGTCTCCTCTCTTCTTGTAAGGACCCCAGTCCTTTTGGATTAGGGCCCATTCTAATGACATTATTTAAACTTCATTTTATTTGCAAAGACCCCATTTTCAGATAAGGTCACATTCACAGGTACTGAGGATTAGAAATTCATCTTATCTTTTGGGGAGACATAATTCAACCTATAACACGCCCCTAGATGGCCCCTGCTATTTTGGTTTTTTCCATCATTGATTTTGCCTGTTGTAGAACTTCATATAAACAGAATGATGTAGTATATATTCTTTTGTGTGTAGCTTCTCTCCTTCTACATGTTTTTGTAATTCATCCGCGTCATTTCTTATTTCCTGTTCATTGCTGAGTAGCATTCCATTATATGGACGCACCACAGTCTATCAGTTCTTCCACTGATGGACACTTGGGCTATTTTTAGTTTTTTAGCAATTGAAGATAAAGTTGCAAGGACACCTGGCTGGCTGTCAGTAGAGCATGGGACTCTTCATGTCAGAGTTGTGAGTTCAAGCCCCGCATTAGGTGTAGAGTTTACTTCAAAAAATAAATGAATAACATTTGATCAAAACCCCCCACAGAAATAGAAAATCTTTAAAAAAAAATAGAGTGGCTATGAAATTTGAGAGTCAAATTTTTTTGGTAGACATATGATTCCACTTCTCGTGGGCAAAATCCCGAGAGCAGAATTGCTGGATGATGGGGATGAGGGAGGGAGGGAGAGAGGGAGGAAGTAAAGGCAGAAGAGAAAGAGCGGGGAAGGAAGTCCACTTTTAAAAACTGGGCCACAGGCGCAGGACTTGCAGCAAGTTGATGTTGAGCCCCAGGGGGTTGGGGGGAGCTTGTTACCACTCTGCTGATGAAGCTGTGTCTGGAGACAGCGCGGAGCCTCTAGCTGGGATCAGACTGATGTTCCCACTCAGAGTAGAGGAAGCCTAGAGAGACTGGAATCGGACCTTTGTAGATGACCTTAGAGCTGTGGTCAGGAATTAAGATTCATTTGTCCTGAGCTGTGCCTATTCCATCAGCACCCCCCCACGCCCTGCACCCACTTTTTACAGATACTGCCTGTAGCGACTGGGGTCCATGTGTTTCAGGGCTTCTTTTTTTTGAAACATCACTTACTATTTCTGTGTCTGATACGTATTTTCTTTTTTTAAAAGATTATTTATGTATTTATTTGACAGACAGAGATCGCAAGTAGCCAGAGAGAGAGAGAGAGAGAGAGAGGAAGGGAAGCAGGCTCCCCGCTGAGCAGAGAGCCAGATGTGGGGCTCGATCCCAGGACTCTGGGATCATGACCTGAGCCGAAGGCAGGTGCTTTAACCCACTGAGCCACCCAGACACCCCTGATATGTATTTTCCAACCAAAGGTCCTAGAGGCTTAAACTAATTCATATTCTGGTTTCCAAACGTCACAGTAGTGGCACTGGTGCGGCCACGGTCTCATGAAGAAAGCAGCAGGTGAAATTAAGTGGAAGCGTAGCATCTGGTTCTCTGGTAGTTACTTTGTGGGGCTCTCGGGCACGCTGGAGTAAAGCGGTCCTTGCAAACTCTTGGGCTGCTGGCTGGCCTGTGCCGCTGGCCACGCTCCAGCTGGTTGACTACAGCCGGCCCTTGCTGCAGGCCATGCTCAGCCCCTCTCTCTGCGTCTCATTCCTCTGACTCTGCTCCTGGCTGGGGTCCAAGTGAGCACCTCTCTTTTCTTAATGAGCTCCAGGGAAGAAGGTTCCACAGCCTCCTTTGACAGCTTATACACCAGAGCTTTATAATATTGTCAAGCACTGCCTTTCGATTTCTACTACACCTCATTTCCTCTTTTCCTGAATCAGTGGAAATAGAGATGAGGCAGCCCCTGCCTTCTCCCATGGCAGCCCTTCTGTCCGCTGAGCCTCTGCCGGCAGTTTGGGGCATTAGGCTTCACACTTCTTTCTAGGAAGGACAGAGACTACATCTTAGTGCCCTCCCGGTCTGAGGTATTACTAAAGGTGACTGAATAACTCCCTTGAGAGCTGAAGTGACTCTTTTGGTTATTTGTCCCAACTGGACTGTTACCACACTAAGCCTTTTTTCTTCTCCAAGTTTGCATTAGGTTAAACCCTTTTGCACAAGCCGGAGAAGGGCAGTTTATTTTCTTGCTGACTGGGCAAAGTTCATTGCTCTGACACTCACCTGTCTTGTCCTGCTTACTATCTAGCTCCTTGGACTCATGTCTGATCCATGATTCTAGAAACCTGCCTGCTGTTTTCAGTATGGGCACTTCAGTGTTTGTGGCTTATACTGACAGGAGCTTTACTTTACCTTTTGTGTGTGTGAAAGATCTTTTAGATTATTATAGATTATTAGGGGAGGGCGGCCACGATCCAGGGCCAGACTGTGACAAGAACTGCTACGGCGCTGGCCATGGAGACCACACATATTTGGTGTAGATGCAGATAGGTTTTATCAGTTTGGAAAGATGGTGTAACATAATGGTTAAGAATATAAACTCTGGTGTTGGACAGACCTGGGTTTGAATGCCAGCACTACTACTTACTTGCCTGTGATTTAGGACAATCACAGCTAACGTCTCTCCATGCCTCACTTTGCTTTATTTGTAGAGTGGGTGTGAATATAATATTAACTGTCTGAATGGATAAGCAAATTATGGTAGATCCATACAGTAGAACACTGTTCAGCAACATCAAAAATGTCCTAAAATGACAAATTTTATGTTATATGTATTACGTCACAATTTAAAAGTTAATAATGTAATATACCAAAATCATTGAGTTGTACCCTTGAAATGGGTGAATTACATGGGATGTGAGTTGTATCTCAATGAAGTTGTTTAAAAAAAAAAAGAATGGGCTGTTCATACCTTGAAGCAGTTGGATAAATCCCAAAGTCATTACGCTGAGTGAAAGAAGCCAGACAAAACAGAGTATATGCCATATAATTCTGTTTATATAAAACTCTAGAAAACGCATACTAATCTATAAGGACAGAAAGCAGAACAGTGGTTGCTTGGCAGGGGGGATGAGAAGGGTCAGGAAGGAGGGATCACAAAGCAGAGCAAGGAAACTTTTAGAGATGATGGAAATGTTAATTATCTTGATTATGGTGATGGTTTCATGGGGTGTATACATATGTCTAAGCTCATCAGATTTACACTTTAAATATGTGCAGTTTACTGTATGCCAGTTATACCTTTGAAGAGTTGTTTTACAAAATGGTGCTTTTTTCATATGGCTGGTACAAGGTTGAAATGAGGCAATGAGAGAAAATGGCCTGGTGCATGGTGAATGCTTCATAAATCATAACTTTAAAAAAATCAGATATACAAATGGTCAATGAGCACATGACAAGATGCTCAACAGCATGAGCTCTCTGGGAAAAGCACATGAAAACCACAGTGAGATTCCACTTCACAGCCACTGGAATAGTGATTACAACAAGTGTTGTCCAGGATGTGGAGAAATTGGACTCCTTGTATATTGCTGATGGAAATGTGCAATGGTGCAGGCACTCTGGAAAACAGATTAGGTCTCCTCCAACATTTAAACATATAGTTAACATGTGACACCCTCGAAGGAATATACCCACGAGAACTGAAAACATACACCCACCCAAAAACTCATACACAAATGTTCACAGTAGGATCATTCAAAATAGCCAAAAAATGGAAACAACTCAAATGTCCATCAACGGATGAATGGATAAACAAAAGGTTGCATATGCATGCAATGGGCTATAACTGGCATGAAAGGGACTGAAATATATGCTATAACACCGGCAAACCTTGAAAGCTTTATGCTAAGTGAAAGAAGCCAGTCACAAAAGATCACGTATCCAGAGTAGGCAAATCCATAGAGACAGAAAGTAGATTGGTAGTTGCCTAGCGCTGGAGGGGTTAAGGCAAGATGGAGTGATCAGTAATGGGTACTGGATTTCTTTTTGGAGTGATGAATATGTTCTAAAATTAGAGCATGGTGATGGCTGCACAATTCTGTGAGTATACTGAAAACCACTGGATTATACACGACAAAATGGTGATTTTATGCTCTGTGAATTATGTCTCAATAAAGCTGTTATTTTAAAAAGTCACTCAGCCAACAAGCATTTATTAATTATTTTCTTTGTGCTTCATAGGAAGCGAATGTCCCTAATGCCAACATCTACTATGGAGTCATGTGAACAGGGAGCATTTTTATCCAGAGGAAATATTTTTAGTTTTTGTTGAACATGTTGGAAGTGTGAATGAAAGAAGTGGAAACTGAAAACATATTTGTCATAAAGTTTCCTGCAGAATATAAAGTGTTGTTTTTTTTTTTTTGGTAGCCTAAAGCCTTGCTACTCAAATTGTGGTCAGTAGCATGGGTACCACCTGGGAGCTTGTTAGAAATGCAGAATCGTGAGTCCCACGGAGAGTTACTGAATCAGAATCTGCATTTTAACAAGATCCGCAGGTGTTTGGCATGCACATTAGAGTCTGAGAAGCACTAGCCTGAAGGTTAGCAGGATGACTTCGGTAAGTGAGATGGTGACACCATATTTAATATTATATTATGTTGAATATTCTCTAAATAGATGGATCATAGATGTAATCATAATCCTAAAAAGTGAAGGTGAGTCCATTTGAGTATAATTTCTGTCCTTTTAATCTATTACTTTCCATAGCTCTTTGTAAAATCCTCTAATATATTTCTTTGCAGTGATAATATTTTCGTGATAATTCGTCATGACATTGATTAATATTTGCCTATTTCAAGAAGACCCACCCACTTAGTGGACTGCCAAAAAAATCTTGGAATTTTAAATTTAAAGTATGGGTACAAAGATAATTTGTGGTTTTAAGGTTAAACTCAGTAGTAAGAAAAACTCTTTGGTTTTTAGTGTGTTGTTTAGTATGATAAGTAGGTAAGTTATATTACTCAGTTAAAAGCTGTTCATTTTCAAAGGATTGTTGTGTCCTTGTTAAATTGCTAAATTACATTTTCAACATTATGGGACTGCTCCTTCATCTATGTAAAAACTAAGATAAAATGACAGACTGGTTTTGTAAAATAAAACTGTTAGGTACATTAATTTGAGCAATATTTGGTAACAGTATATTTCATATATTTTGGAGAAGGGACACATAATAAACTTTGAAAGCATTTCTGATGTATCAATCATATGTATGCATCTTGTGAAATTCAAATAATTCTCTTCTTGCCTTCCTATAGTAATATTATGCCTTTTGAATATCCATTTGGATGATAAAATGGTTTTCTTGATCTTCTTATATTGCTGGAGGTTTTATTTTACAATTCACCTGCAGGATCTCTCAAGTCTGAGCATCTGGCTATTAATAACCTCAGAGTAGGCCAGAACCTGTGTTCATTTTTTTCTCTAAGTTATTGTGGCATAAAGAGCATGTAGTTTATTTGTACTTTATTTTAAGTATCCTTCATTAATATGGTTTGATAATATATATGGACACATTTCTGCTTCTTGCCTTTGCTTTCTTTCGGCCCATCACTTTTCAGAAGAAAAGAGACAAGTTACTCTTCAAGAATTACTCTGTTTAGGGGTGTCTGAGGGGTGTCGTTAAGCATCTGCCGTCGCTCAGGTCATGACCCTGGCGTCCTGGGATGGAGTCCCGCATCAGGCTCCCTGCTCAGCAGGAAGCCGGCTTCTCCCTCCCCCACTCCCCCTGCTTGTTTTGTGTTCTCATTCTCACTGTCTCTCTCTCTCGTCAAATAAATAAACAAAATATTAAAAAAAAAAAAGACTTCCTCTGTTGGGGTAATCCATGGAGACTGTTGAAGGAAGGGTCCAGGGGTGGCAGAGAATGTTCATCCCGGCAGAGGTGAGATCAGAGTTGTCCACCTGTGTTTTATAGGTGAAAACTCAGTATGAACTGCCCATGAAGGACCCAAATTCTCTACATGGTCTACAACATGGTCCTCCTCACTCACTGTGAAGAAGCTTTAGGAATATTATAACTATCTTATTTTGCTTCGTCTATGTCTAAAGTCTGAAAGAGCTCCTTCAGTAAATATAGGATAAAAATTCCATATGAAACGAAACTATTGAGTTATTGTCTGATCGGCAGTGTTTATCTTTTCTTAGTCTTGTATAAGATACTAATGAAAAAATTAAAAAAGAAAAAAGGGAAAAAGGGGTGCCCGGCTGGCTTAGTCACTATAGCGTGAGACTCTTAATCTCGGGGTTTTGAGTTCAAGCCCCACATTGGGTGTAGAGATTATTTAAAAATTAAAAAAAAGTTTTTTAAAATTTTATTTTTTAAAAAATATTTGTTTGAGAGAGAGAGAGTGAGAGAGAGAGCACAAGCAGGGGGAATGGCAGGCAGAGGGAGAGGGAGAAGCAGGTTCCGGGCTGAGCAGGGAGCCCTACTCGGGTCTTGATCCCAGGACACTAGGATCACAACACGAGCTGAAGACGGTCACTTGACCAACTGAGCCACCCAGGAGCCCCCAAAATAAAAAGTCTTTTAAAAAATTTGGGGCACCTGGGTGGCTCAGTCATTAAGCATCTGCCTTCAGCTCAGGTCCTGATCCCAGGGTCCTGGGATGGAGCCCCATGTCGGGCTCCTTGCTCAGCAGGAAGCCTGCTTCTCCCTGTGCCTGCTACTACCCCTGCTTGTGTGCGTGCTCTCTCTCTCTCTCTCTCTCTCTCTAAAATAAATAAAACATTTTAAAAAAATGACAATGTATCTTACAATCTGGTGGCTTAAGATTCTTTGAAAGAATATAGTTGCTATTCTTATGTAGATCTCAGTGCATTTTTTTAATGAAGTTACCCCCGCCTGGCATCTCCTTTCCATTTCTTCGTTTTAAGTTAATTTATTTTTAATGGAAGTGTAGTTGACATAGGATATTATACTAGTTTCAGGTATACAGCATAGTGATTAAACATTCATATACATCATGAAATGCTCACCACAAGAAGTGTAGTTACCACCTGTAACCATACAAAATTATTACAGCATTATTGACTCTATTCCCTATGCTGCACTTTACATCCCCATGACTTATTTATTTTATAATGGGAAGTTTGTACCTCTTGATCTCCATCACCTATTTGGCCCATCCCTACAGCCCCAACCAGCAACTGCCAGTTTGTTCTCTGAATTAATGAGTCTGTTTCTGGTTTTTGTGTTTTTTAAAAAATTGTATTTATTTATTTTATTTATTTATTTAAAGGTTTTATCTATTTGAGATAGAGAGAGTGTGTAAGTAGGGGGAGGGACAGAAGGAGAGGGAAAGAAGCTCAAGCAGACTCCATGCTGAGCGCAGAGCTGGATGCAGGGCTTGATCTCTCGACCCCGAGCTCATGACCTGAGCCAAAAGCAGCGTCAGAGACTTAAATGACTGAGCCCCAGTTTTTTTTTTTTTTTATATTCCATATATAAGTGGCATCATATGGCATTTGTCTGTCTCTGTCTGATTTGTATCACTTAGCATCATACATTCTAGGTCCATCCACG
Source organism: Mustela erminea (assembly GCF_009829155.1). Taxonomy (NCBI): domain Eukaryota; kingdom Metazoa; phylum Chordata; class Mammalia; order Carnivora; family Mustelidae; genus Mustela; species Mustela erminea. Next base: position 112,831,339 of record NC_045635.1, on the reverse strand, counting down.
TTGTCGTAAATGGCAAGTTCTCATTGTTTTCTATGGCTGAGTAATATTCCATTGTGTATCTATACCACATCTTCTTTATCCATTCATCTTATCAATGGACACATAGACTGCTGCTGTATCTCGGCTTTTGTAAATAATGCTGCAATAAACATGGGGGTGTATAGATCTTTTTGAATTAGTATTTTTTGGGGGGCAGTAAATACTCTGAAGTGGAATTACTGGATCGTATGGTATTTCTAATTTTCTTTTTTTAAAGATTTTATTTATTTATTTGAGAGAGAGAGAGAGTGAGAGAGAACATGAGAGGGGAGAGGGTCAGAGGGAGAAGCAGACTCCCCATGGAGCTGGGAGCCCAATGTGGGACTTGATCCCAGGACTCTGGGATCATGACCTGAGCTGAAGGCAGTTGCCTAACCAGCTGAGCCACCCAGGCGCCCACTATTTCTTAATTTTCTGAGGAAACTCCATACTAGTTTCCAATATGGCTCAACTAATTTATCCCAACAGTGCATGAAGGTTCTTTTTTCTACACATCTTCGCCAGCACTTGGTAATGTCTTTTTAATCCAGCCATTCTGACAGGTGGGAGGTGATACGTCATTGCACTTTTGATTTGCATTTCTTTGATGATGAGTGATGTTGAGCATCTTTTCATGTGTCTGATGGCCATCTGGATGTCTTCTTTGGAAAAACATCTATTCAGATCTGCCCATTTTCTAGCCAGACTGTGTTGTCGATGTTGGATTGTATGAGTTCTTTGTATATTTTGCATATTAACCCTTTATCGAGCGTATTATTTGAAAATATCTTCTCCCATTTGGTAGGTTGCCTTTTTGTTTCATTGGTTTCCTTCACTGTGCAAAAGCTTTTTAGTTTGATGTAGTCCTAATAGTTTATTATTGCTTTTGTTACTCTTGCCTTCTTACCCTTCTGTGCATACTAAAACTTTTCTATCTTCTAGGCCCTAGAAACTCCATCATCTCCTCTGTCAAGCCTCTCCTAATATCACCAGCTAGAAATAATCTTCTACTTTTGAATTCCCATATCATTTAATCCCATTTATGGTTCTTATTTTCATTATTTTATTATTGTTGTTTGTATATAGGCCTCATCTCTTATCCTAGTCTGTAATTTTTATTCACATATCTATCTCTCCCATTATGTCTTGGATTTAGTAATTAAATATTTGGAAAATAGTAACAATATTTGGATAGTACATCGGTATTCAAATAACAGACACATGACAGGTACTAGAAGGCCTCTTCTCGTCCGTGTCCAAAATGGACCCATTTTCTACTCCAAAATTGAGCTGGATCTAATGGTCTGTTTTCATTTACATATTTCTTTGGGTTAAACATTGCCACCCCCACTCTGTAAGTCCTCCCATCAGGGAACCTCAGTGTAAATGAATTTCTAAGATCTTCCTGACAATGACTGGAGAGTCTAGGAAACAATGATCAGTGGATCAGGGGAGGAGGGGATGTAAAAGTGGAAAAAGGAAACCAAAAAGGAAGGGGAGGCTCTGATGATGAGGCGAGCCCAGCTTGTTGACAACCAGCTTTGCTCATGGTTTGATGGGGCCACTGGCTTAACCTAGAGTCCAATTGTATCATTAGAGCACACATACTTCTCAGGAATTTCTTGACTGTCATCAGAGTGCCTCTCTTTGATTTTAGAATTTATTGGAAAGACAAAATTAAAGGTAATCTTAGAAGGGAAAGAAAATCATCCTAATTTTCCTGCCTAAACATGACTGTTTTCACCATTCCGGTATGCACAAAAGTCTGTATTGAGAGTTTTATATTATGTTATATATTTACATAATGCAAGAATGTTTATATATATCTCCTGATGTTTTCACATACTCTTTATAATTTTTACTCTTAATAGTTACATAATATTTTATTGAATATTGGTTTATATAACATAGTTTCTTTAAACATTTCTCAGTAGTTGGGCTTTTAAGTTCTTACAGTGTTTGCTTCTAAAGGTTATTCATTAATTCATGATTCACTATTCATATAATGCAGAGATAAAGTAAATATTGATACACATAGCTTTTCTTCATTTGAATTTATTCTTTAGAATAAATTCCCAGGAAGGAATATCATTACTAGGTTAAAGGTTCCTGATAGGTATATCTAAATTCCTTTCTGGGGTAGACATTGTAGTTCTCTTCCTAGCAACCATTTGATATGTGTGGAGTTGGCCTCACCACCAGCTCCAAGTGTGAGCCGTCATTTGTCTTAGCTAATCTGAGTGACCCATCCCCTTTGCCATAATATTTGGTCGAGGTAACACCGGACCAACCTATTCAGCATATGGTATTCTCCTGGCCAGAGAAATTGGTTCGTCGGTGGTCCAGTCATTATGAAGCTCAGGGCTTCTTTCTATGTTTATATAAGGCAGTGGACTCTCTTTCCTACTATATTCAAGAAGAAGCATCTAGTCTTGTTGCTTTGGCAGCATTTTGCAATGAGGGACAGCTGCCTGAGGATGAAGCCAGTACAAAGATGCAAGCAGAGGGGAAGAGATTACAATGAAACGGAGCTAGAATGCCCAGGCATTCCAGACAGAGGAACAGAGCAGGTGCAAAGGCCCAGAAGGACTGTGCGTGATAAGTTTAAGGAGGCCAGTGTGGTTGGAGCAGAGTGAGCAGAGGAGGAGATGAAGTCAGAGAGGAATCAGCAGTCCAGATTATATAGATCTTTGTAGATTCTCAGAAGGATTTTCAATTTTATTGTACAGAAGTTTTTTCAACAGTACAATCATGAAAGTTTATCATTTCCTTTTAAATTTCTTTGCCTAAAATATTTCTTCCAATGACATAATACAGGTTCTTTTCTAATTTCTGTTTGTTTCTAATTAAGTCGATTTTCAATACTTAACTTTTTTATTTCTTTTCTCAAAGTAATCTCCATGCCCAACAAGGGGCTCAAACTCATGATGCCGAGATCAAGGGTCCCATGCTCTACCGCCTGAGTCAGCCAGGCATCCCTAGGCTGATATTCTCAACTGGCAATTTTTACCAGTGTAGAGTTGAAAACAAAGGACAAAATGCAAAGGCAAATATTAGAAGCCTTTATGGAAGGGGCTTGAAGAACAGATGGCATCAGTACATAGTGGTGGTTGACATGAGGGCATGGGAAGGCTGTGAGAAGATGGCAAAGAAAGACAGAGGAAGGTAAATGAAGATATGCAGATGTGCCCCAGTCGTTGATGAAGGTAGTCTTAACTGAGAAATTAACTAGGGCCTCCTCAGTGACCTGAAAGAAGTCCTTTTGCCTTGGGTCTATTTGGAGCAGTTTGGATCTCTCAAAAACACCAGTTGTGGTGGAACAGCTGTTGTCTTACAGCAGAAACTCTCCACAGGACAAACCTTATGCCCTGGATTTGACTATTTGTGATTAATCGAGCTGGAGCTTCTGCAAGAGAAAGCAGTCTTGGGTCTTGGGATTGGAAAGAGTACTGAGCCTCGCCGCTCTGGTGCCTTAACAGCAGCTTGCAAAAGGGCATTTTGCAGGGAGGGGATGTTTGAAGAGGCAACGAGAAAAGTCAAAGAAGAAATGGGAGGAGGGAATCAGCAGTGAAACAGCCTGTGGCAAAAGGATAAGCAAGAGGATCAGTGCAGAAAAACATGGAAAGAAGTAACTAGGGTTCTGGCGGAGGAGGCTGAATTTATGAACATATAATAATTATAAGCAGTGTATCAGCTACCTTACGTATATTATCTCATTTAATCCGCATAGCAGTTCTATGAGGGTAGTTAGAGTTATTACCCCAGCTTACAGATAAGAAAACCAAGGTCCAGAGAGGTGAAGTAACTTATCCAAACTTATCCAGGTAATAAGTGGCAGAGTCTGGGTTCTAGTCTACACAGTCTGGTGTTGAGTCCATGCTCTTACTACACGGTCTTTCTCAGGCTGTGTTGACAAGAACTAGAGCAGGATTTTGACATCATCCCAAGGTCAAATTTTTTCTTTCATTGTAGTTATTATTATTCCATGTTTAGTGCATGAGGATTTATTGTATGATATGGGGTACTTTGGGGCCCTCGGGGTTCCTTCTTAAATGAGGTCTACTTTTGTTTGTGTGTTTGTTTGTTTGTTTCCAGAGTGCCCCATGGGAAATGGTTGGACCTCTATATTCCTGAGCCAGTTTTAGGACTAAATCCATGAGCACTGGGTGAGCCCATGCCTTCAGTGCTCTGTGTGTTTTATTTGTGAACTCCTCCCCTTCTTGCAGAAGCCCAGGGTGTGTAGGGTGACAAGCATCTCGGGGTGATTTTATGAGCTTCTATGACATCCTTCAGTATAAAAGAAACAGGCTTATCAAGCAAAAAAAAAAGTGGGACTCTTAGAAATTATTAGAAAAAGGGAGAAATGAGTATTGAGAAAAGGAGGTCTTGAGAAAAGATGGAGAAAACAGAATCAAAACATACACAAGGGCTTTTGGACTACATTCCTCGCTGTTAGAGAGAAGGGAGCTGAGTGTGGGTGAGGCCACTAAGAGAGCCAAGTACCAGGGCCTTCCTGTGTTCTGATGAGCCCTGGTACAAAGTTACCAGGGGAGAAACCAGAGCTATAGAACTCTTTATACTTTGGACAGGGTTTGGAGAAGACATCCCTAGTGTACTTTGATACACCTCTCTTAAGGAGATCAAGTAAAATTTATTATAACAAATACTCAAAGATTTTCCTTTCATAAGTAATCTATATCCTGTGCATCTTTGATGTTACTTTTCCACTGGAATATGATGCTAACAAATGAATTGATTCAAGGAGAATTTATATGCTTACCATATTGTCCATCTATGAACAGGACATGTGTTCTCTTTATTGAATTCATCCTTTATGTCTCCTAAAAAAACTTCTACCTTTGTTAATTAAATTAAGCCTAGAACCCTTAACTTTTGTTCTTGCCAATTGTCTCTTCTTGGGGATCTCTTGGAGCAGGTAGCAGCTGAGAACACAGAGCTGGAAGTTGGACAGAGCTGTGTTTCTGTTCTACCTCGGCTGTTTTCCTTGCTGTATAGTTTTGGATCCATCACTATGCTCCCTGAGTTTCAGTGTTCTCACCTGTAAATTGGGGTTAATAAAAGTGCCTACCTCATCAGCTTGTTGAGAGAGTTGAATGAGATAATGTATGTAAAGCACTGCCTAACTCAAGCACTCAATTATTCATAATTACTGGCAACCTCGCTTCTATCTGCCTCCGAAAAAAGAGGTCCCACTCTTCCATTAAGCCTTTGGCCTAAATGTAGATGCATTCACCTTTCCTGAGTACCTTCTCGCATAGTTGAGGTACGGCTGGAATATTGAACAAGACTGTCTAAAGACTAGGGAATAACAACAGCTAAATGAACATAGAAAATAATATGAAGCACATCATCGTACTTTACACTATAAGGCTTGCTTTTCAGAGTGCCATCTTATTCTCGGTCCTCATCTGTTTCCACAAGGTGGGTACCATCTTAGCAACCCACCACCCAGGAGCATAGCTGAGAACTTCTAAATCCTCTGACATCTGAACCCAAGAGCACTAGGACTGGAGAAAGACAAATGGATCATTTCCTGGCATACCCAAGACCTGCCTTCTTAGTTTTACGTTCTTGTCTTCTTGCTCAGATGGGGGATTCCAGCCATCATTTGCCCACAGGAGTGTGGCCTTTCCCTATAGCCATAACTCGACAACAAGATGAGAATATAACATAATAGTATATATTGACATTCATACACAAAACGTACATGGTTGATGGAGGGGGCTTTTTGTTGTGTATTCCTAATAGTATTATAGTTTTTTTTTATATGAGTAATATCACTTATGTTTATACTTAAGTTCCTCATCTTTTGCATTTTCTATCACAATTCATGTAGTATCTATACCTTATTTCTTTTTTGTGCCTTATTGATCAGAAATTCTAAAACAATATTTAAAATGATAGAAAAGGGGCACCTGGGTGGCTCAGTCATTAGGTGTCTGCCTTCAGCTCAAATCATGATCCCGGGGTCCTGGGATCGAGCCCTGTATCGGGCTCTCTGCTCAGTAGGAAGCCTGCTTCTCCCTCTCCCACTCCCCCTGCTTGTGTTCCCTCTCTCACTGTGTCTCTCTCTGTCAAATACATAAAATCTTTTAAAAAAGTGATAGACTATATCTTTATTTTGCTTGTTTTTTTTTTTCAAAAAAGAACTGGTGGGGTGCCTGACTCAGTGCAGCGTGTAATGCTTGGTCTTGGAGTTATAGGTTCGAGTCCTGTATTGGGTATAAAGACGACTTAAAAATAAAAATCTTTAAAAAATGATAGTAGGGGGATCCTGGCTGGCTCAGTTGGTGGAGCATGTGACTCTTGATCTTTTTTTTTTTTTAAGATTTTATTTGTTTATTTGACAGACAGAGATCACAAGTAGACAGGGAGGCAGGCAGAGAGAGAGAGAGAGGGAAGCAGGCTCCCTGCTGAGCAGAGAGCCCGATGCAGGACTCGATCCCAGGACCCTGAGATCATGATCTGAGCTGAAGGCAGTGGCTTAACCCACAGAGCCACCCAGGCGCCCGTGACTCTTGATTTTGAGGTCATGAGTTTGAGCCTCACATTGTGCATAGAGTTTCCTTAAAAAACAAAACCAACAATAAATAAACAAATGAAAAATAAATGCTGGTAATATTCTTTGGTAAGTATTAATTTGCCTCATGTTTGACAGAGATGTTCTTTATTATGCTTTCCTTGTCATTTTCATGTATATCCTCATCCTTTAAGCTCACAGTCCCAATTTGACATGATAGGTATTAAATGTTATGATTTGCTTTTTTGGATATCTCTTCGAAATGATTCTTAATCCATCTGGCAAACATTTATTAAGTTTCTACTATGTGTCAGATACTTTGCAGGGATGCTGGGAAGACAAAGATGGATCGCTCCTCAGACTAGTCGGAAGGACAAGATAATCTATGACGGTGTCATAGCATTGCACAGGGACAGCTGACGGTGACACTTGTGGGGAGCACAGACTGACATAGAGACTTGCTGAATCATTATGTTGCACACCTGAAACTACTCTAACACCATGGGTCAACTATACCTCAGTAAGAAAATAAAAGAAGGGCAAGATGCCACCCATTACAATATGGTGTGATAAATACTAAAACAGTCTTAAAGTGTGGTCTAACCCAGAGTTTCCCAAATGATGTACCTGATGATCTGGTCTGGGTCGCAGCTAGAGCTGAGATGCAGCTGGTATACACCACAATGGTTAGACCGTTTAAAATATTAAAACATTTCCATAGTAAATCACTACTCCCCTGAGCGCCCCAGGTGCTCCCTCCCTGACCCAGCTCGTCCTGCGAATCCACCCACTAAAGGAGTAGTATCTGGTATACAGAGCACATGGCCGCCGGGCCCGGATCTCATGCTACTTCCCAGCATGGCTTGTACATTTCGATTGGTCAATTCCTGTGCCTTTGCACTTGGTAAATACTGTGAATAGCGCCCTTGGTGATAGCCAATATATCCATCCTTTCGACTCTCAGGATAGCCAGAGGGCTTGGGATAACCTAACATGCCTTCTCCCCTTCTCCAGTGGCCCATGCAAATATTTTCATTTTCTAGGTACACCATGAAACGTTGGATGGCACTAATTTAACCTATAGATAGTTTATACTAATAGACGGCCTTAGGCTTGAACTATTGTTGCTTTGTTCCTTTCAAGCTTTGTTAAATTATGTTTCCTAGCATCTTACCTAAAGTTTTTGTATTTTTATTTGGAGTTTATATTGGTCCCTGATTTTTGAGTTTTATTTTATCTTTGTCAGGTTTGGGAATCAGGACCATATTTGTTTTGTGGAATGAATTAGGTTCGTCCTAACTTTTTCTGTTTTCTCCCTTGAAGATTGAAACTACTTATCATTAGGTTCAGGGACCTGGTGCAACAGTTTCTCAATTTACTCCTCAGTTATTAATTTATTCAGATTTTCTACTTGGAGTATGAATTTTAATATTTTATATCTGTTTTCTGGAAAAAAGGCATCCATTGCATTATATTTTAAAAACGCATTAGCATACAATTGTGCATGGCATTTCCTTACAATTAAAAATATTGTTTATACTGGTTGTTATACCTCCCTTTCTCATTTCTAATTTTATGTGTGTTTTTCTCACATAGGTTTGCCAGGGGTTTAGCTACTTTATTAGCCCTCTCAAGCTACCAGCTCTGGAATGTATTTATTAATTCCACTGTTTTTACACTTTTATCTTTATTATTTCCCTCTTCCTCTTTTCCTGTGCAATTTTTTTTTGCTCTGTTTCTGAGCTGTTAAGCTCAACGCCTAGTTTAGTTTATTGGCCTTAAATGCTAACGGTGAGAGGTAGAGGCGATGCTCTCGGACTTCTGTCAAAAGCCCCTTTCTCTGGGCTAGAGACAGGGAGGCAAGGGAAGGTGGGGACTGCCAGGACCCCAAAGCCAAGAAGGCAGAGGATGGCAAAGAATGTTTTTCTCTCTCGCATTTCAACACTTTCCCCAAAGCGTTTCTCCACAGCGGGGCAGTAGGGAGTAAGGCGTGGGGAGCGGGCTTGCAGGAGCCCAGGGATTCCGCCGCGCTGGGGAAGCCGAGCCGACTGGGGTGCGAGCCCGCCGCCGGCCGCCTGCTGTCGCCGCGGGGGCCGGGCTTTGGATTCTTGTTCCCTGGGGTTTGCCTCTTCTGGGTCTCGCCTTCTTTCCTGCTCGCCGCAGCGGTGAGGAAGTTCAACGGTTTTCGTCACGCAAAAATTGCCTGCCTCCCTCCGGGGGCTCCTGCAGAAGGAGTCTTTGAGCTTTGACCTCAAGCTCTGCCACGGTCACCATCACTCCCTCCTCTTATCTGACTTAAGGGTTTTCACGTGAGAGGTTCAAGGCAGGGACCGGCGGTCTCACGGTCCCAGAAGGAGTTGGAGGAGATGGCCTGCGCGCTTTAATGGTTCTAGAGTTGAGTGTGGAGGAGGAGGAGGAGGAGGAGGAGGACAAAATGGGAGCAGGGAGCAAAGAAAGGTGTCCTCCGGGAAAAGAGGCAGCCAGGGTCGGGAAGGCCCGTACTTTCCCTCCCCAGTGCAGAGATCCTGCCTCCGAATATCCCCTTTCAAAACCTTGTTTCTTCCACTCCGGCTCCTGGGAGTAATCAGTAGGGGGCAGCAGTCCCAATCCTAAGTGTAGGGACAGTAGGAAGTGCCTAATGCCTGCGGGGATCCGTGATCCCGTCGGAGCTGCCGTCTCCCCCACCGCCCCTGCTCCCCTGTGCCTCACCCGCACTGGCCCTCTTTCCCTCCTCAAATGCGCCAGACTCTTTCCCAACTCCTGGCTTTTGTACATTCTTGGCCCTCTGCTGGGAGCGCGCTTCTTCTGGCTCTCCTCACGGCCGGTCCTTTCTGGCAAGTTCGGTCTCAGCTCCAGTGAACTGTCCCCTGCTTAGAGAGGCCTTCCTTGACCACCTCGGCCTCCCGAAACACTACCCACCCCCACGCCAGCTGCTCTTAATCACGTTTCCGTCACAGAAAATCTTATTTACTGGTCTGTCTCCACCTGAATGGAAGAACCACCAGGCCAGAGATCTTCCCGCCTTGTTCACCGCGGGGTGTCCACGTGCCCTGAGCCAGTGTTTAGCTTAGAGTCCACGCTCAGTAGCTCTGTCTTGAAGGAATGAATGAACCCGTGTGCCAAGCTGTACGCTAGGCCCTGACAGTACAAACCCAGAGGGAGCTCGTAGCATAGTGGGAGAGAAGGATTTGCAAATGAATAATTACTAAATGATGAGAGGCATATGCCCTGTAACATCATAGACTGTGCCTCTGTGTTCAGAGAGGCCTGGTTTTAAACCCTGGCTCTGGGGACACCTGCGTGGCTCAGTCGGTTAAGTGTCTGGCTTTGGCTTGGGTTGTGATCCCGGAGTCCCACATTGGGCTCCTTGCTCAGTGGGGAACCTGCTTCTCCCTCTGCTGATGCTCCCCCTTCTTGTGCACTCGCGTGCTCTCTCTCTGTCATATAAATAAGGAAAATCTTTAAAAATAAATAAATAAACCTTGGCTCTACCACTTACTAGATGCATGACTTTGGGTGGTTGTTCAACCTGTCTGGCTCAGTTTCCTCATTTGTAAAATAAGGATGATGATGATGATAAAAAATAATAGTAATAATACTAATATAATAAAACAATAATACTGATCCATAGGATTATTATGAACATGATATGAGATGGCTTAGATAAAGGGTCAATGCCGTGTTTGATACATGGGAATTTCTGTTATCGAGTACCATACACACTTAGAGTGGTGTATGTAGAGATTATGCCATGCTTCTAAATCGTTTTTTTGTTTCTAATGGAGAGCAGTTCCGATCCGGAAGGAGCCGCAGCAGTATTCATCAGGGGCGAGCCCACTCAAAATAGCCTGGGCCGGGCTCATGGAACCGGGAGGTGCTTCTCTGAGACAGGAGTGCCTCCTACTTTCCGTTCCATCTTACAAAGCCAGGCCAGGGTTGGGAAATTAATTCAGGTCTTTAAATGCTGATAAATGCAGAGGCACTTACTGCTAATATTTCAATCAAGTGTCAAGATAGAACTGATTAAAAGAGGGTTCAGAAGCTTCTAGTTGATGGAGGTACCATCCCTCAACCATTCTAATGTAAGACATCATTTTAATTTTTTGTTTATTTGACCTCCGCAAATGCTACATTATTAATGCTATGAGAGAAAAAGAGTATACTTTGTACAGTGCCATTTTACATTCATTTGAGAGAAATGTATTTTTAATGCATTTGGCATCCTTCTGGCTCTCCTTAATAATTATAGGACTAATTAAACATATACTTGTAAGCAATCAGTGTCAGAGCTAAGAAGGATTGCAGGGATTACTGAGGCAAGCGCTTCAGTTCTCAGAGGAAAAACTGAGGCCCAGCGTGTTGCTCGCGGACATCAGGCTTGAAGAAAGCAGTGTTAGGAAGTTTAGGCTGGTGGCCCATTCGCAAGCCACCAGCCACCTTTCTGTTTTGGGCCGCTCCCTCCGCCCCCCGCTCGCGTTCCCATTTCATTCATTCAGCAAAGCAATCGAGGGCCTACTGTGTGCCACCTACTCTGCTGGTGCAGGGGGTGAGCGGTCCGTGTACATAACCCTCGTTGGGAGAGGGCTGGGAGAGAGGCAGACAAAAAGACCAACAACCAGGGGAGCATCTAGGAGGCTTACCTGTTCTAGACTGGAGAGGGAGGGCGGATGGGAGGAGGCTGTCCTCACAGGCTTCCGGGGGAAATCTTTTCATTCTATCTAGACCAGAGAGCTGAGGTTTGAGTGGGAGTCACCCATGCGAGAAGCCACATGTTCCCGGCAGAGGCTTACCACGGACAAAGGTCAGGCAATAGGAGAGGACATGGTGCGGCCAGAGCAAGGAATGAAGGACTGATTCCTGCTACCACATGGAGGGAGCTTGAAGACAGGATGCTGCGTGAAACAGGCCTGTCACAAAAGAACGAACAGTGCATGATTCCACGTCTAGAAGTCCAGAATAGAGAAATCCATGGAGACAGAAAGTAGATTGATTAGTGGTTGCCTGGAGCCAGGACAGCTGGGGAGGGGGTTGGGAGGGCGATGAATACGGGGCGTAGAGTTTCTCTTTGGAGGAATGAAAATGTTCTGAAATTGAGTGTGGCGATAAATGCATAATTCTCTGAATATAAAAGAGGCCATTGAAATGTACACTTAAAAAAAGAAAACAGAATATGTCACACTGTAGGAACCAAAAAACATGCTATGGCCAGAGCATGGAGAGAGGGGAAAGGCCTAGCAAGAGATAAGGTTAGAGATGTATTACTACTCAAAGCTGACATTTAGAGGGCATGATTTCAGCACGAGGCACGTATTGACAAAATATTCAAAACAACCCTAGAAGGGATGAAACCGTAATTACCCCATTTTACAGGTGCGGAAAACTAAGACATGCTCAGTTACATAGCTGCCGAAAGTAGTGAAGCTGGGTTTTGAACCCAGCCAGTCTTGCTTCTCTGTCTGACCCTTACGGTGTATGTGAAAGCAAGAGCTGATCGCCAAGGGCCTTGGAAGCCACGCGAAAGCATTTTAATTTTTGATTCAGGTTCCTTTGAAGTGTTTTAAGCAGAGGTGATAAGATCAGATCTGTGTTAGAGGACATTGATTGCATTCTTGTTGCCATGTGACCGAATGGACTGGGGGGAGTGACACCATCAGAGACAGTGAGTTCTGTAAGGATTTGGTCTGAACCTGGGGGCCTGGAGTGAGAGTGGCAGGAACAATGGGGATGAAAAGAAGCAGAGGGATTTCAGAAATGTTTAGGAGAAGCCACTGACAGGACTTGCTGGTTGACTGAATGTCGGAAGGAGTTGAGGCTGACTCTCACGGTCTCCCTCCGGCAACTGGGTGATGCTTTCTCTGAAATCGTGGCAAGAGGACAAATTCAGATTCGGGCATGTTGAGTCTAAGTTCAAGTTTAAATGTTGAGGAAGAAGCTGGATATTATGGCCCGAAAACCAAGAGGACAGATCACACTAGAAATACAAATTCGCGGCGCCCAGGCTGGCTTAGTTAGTAGAGCATGTAACTCTTAATCTCAGGATTGTGAGTTTAAGCCCCATGGTGGGCACAGAGTTTACTTAAAAAAAATGAGAGAGAAATAGACAACCCCCCTGTTTAAGGACTGACAGATCTGAGGAGCCAGAGAGTAGGGCCCAAACCAGGAGGACATGGCACTGTAGAAGCCAAACGCACAGAATGTTGCAAGAACAAGGGAAGGCTGGCTGTGTCACATGCATCTGAGAGCTAATGACAGCAAAGTGCCCATTGGGTTTTGCAGTAAGGACTCCACTGGTAAGTGCAATTTCAGTGGAGTGTGGGAAGAGAAGGACTGATTATGGTCATTGAGAGAGTGATTCATAAAAAGCTTGCTTTTTCCTTTTTTCACAGATCCTACCAGCTGATTTTTCTACTTGAGTTTCTCTCTGTCTAGGCCATTCTCTTCAGCCCTTCTCCCTACCCTAATTTTGGTAGCTTCTTTTGGACATTCAGGGTCCTTTCCCTTTAAAGCTGCATTTTGGAGGTGCTTGGCTGGCTCAGTCAGTAAAGCCTGTGACTCTTGATCTCGGGGAGGGGGTGGGGGGGGTTGTGAGTTCAAGCTTGATGTTGGGTGTAGAGATTACTTTGAAAAGAAAGCTCCATTTTGCTTTAAGCGTTTTGTTCTTGTTTTTGTTTGCTTGAAGGGCTTTCCTGGTGATAACGAAATGGAAACAGGCAGAAGACAAAAAAACAAATCTGGAAAAGTGACTGAAGGCTTCCAGAACGTGCATAACTTTCTTAGGATTATTTCCTACAATACTTTCTGCAGGTATTATATGATAAAAGGGTTCTATAATCAAGCTTGTTTCTTTGCTCTCTGACATCTGAAAGCCTTTAATATGCTAATACACACCTTGAATCTGTCAGTGCCCTGAGTGGAGAATTAATCAGGCAGTGTTTCTCAAACTTTCTTGATCATGGAACCCTCGTGTTGCGAAGCATTTGTGGGATTAATTTTCCACAGAAGACACTTTGGCAAAGTCTTACCTGGGTTTATAATCCCAAATACCCTTTTCAGAGAGCCGTAGAGGGTTAAAAGCCCCCTCACTGGTACTCTTCCCCTCCCGAGGGTGGAGCTCGTGCTCCTTTACCTCCTCCCTCAAGTGCCATGGAGCTCTTCGCCGCCATTCAGGTCAAGCCTGACAGGGAGGTGCATACAGGGCTGGAGAGACGGCAGGCTGGGGGCCCAGCTGGGAAGCCTTGGCTTCGCTCTTTATTCATCCGTCCATTCGTGCAGAGATTTACTGAGTGTGGGCTGTATACCAGATGTGGGGCACAGTCCTGGGGATCGGTCGATGAAGCTGATAGCAAAAAACCCAGACCCCATCCCCAAAACAAAAAATTGTTCTCATCGAGCTTACTTTCATAGCAGTAGGCAAGTAGACAAAATTAGAGAGAGTGACTTAAGGGATGGAAGCCCAAGTCAAGTAAGGTAGAGGCAGTAAGAATGGATCAGCTTAGCCTCAGGAGTGGGTTTAGGGAAGAGGGAGAGAAATTTCAGTTTCACAAAGATGAATGAATGAGGAACCCTCTCCAGAGCTCGGCATTACCAGTGCTATTTTGCTTACACTTTTCACGCTCAGAGAAGCTTTGGGCAGCTGTTTCTGTGCCTACTCATAAGACCAGCTGGATTGCTTTGTGTCTGTTACCTGGGTAAGGAGGTCATGTCTGTCACCTGGATAAGATGTCTGGAAAAGCACTGAACATACTGAAGAGATAGTTTTGGACCCCTAACCTGATACAGGTTGAATAATAATGACTTGTCCTGTACTTTGTATTTTTCAAAGTGCTTTTTCATCCAGGTTATGATTTATTGAAAACTGAGGCTCGAGTCTGACTCACGGTAGATCATACAGCTGCTCGGTGTCAGGGCTGGGATTTGAATTCAAGTCTTTAGGTGGCAGAACATCCACAGATTGGCCACGTTATTGCTGGTTTTTCAGTCCTTATGCTCATGGATATGTCTGGATTATTCGTGTGTGTGTGTGTGTGTGTGTGTGTGTGTGTGTGACATGGAGAGAGAGAGAGAGAGAGAGCTAGCTCCTGTGAGTCTGCATGTGGGGGAGGGGAGAGTAGAGAGGAGGTTGGGATAATGATTAACTCTCCTTAGGGGAAAAATTGTCCCTGTTAATGTTTTTGGGTTGAATGAAAGAGTTTTCAGGGCAAGGGCCAAGTAGTGATTAGATCTTTTTCCCTCCAAGTAATCCCCATTCAGGGCTGCAGTAAATTGGAATCCCGAGCATTAGGACTGGGAGGCAGCAAACCCTTTAGCCTCTTCCAACTAGTCAGACCCTTTGAATGAGGGATTTTGGTGGAGTTTGTGTGAAGGTTTGGGTTTTTAGCTTAAAGGCAGATGTAGTGAACTTGAAGAAGGCTCAGAGGAGGTGGTGAAAGTCTTGGAAAATTTAACTTGAATCACAAAGGTGGAAGGGATTGGAATGGTTCTGTGGAGACCTGCCTCCCTCTCCCATCACCTCTGGTCACTTCCTGCTTTACACTTTGTGCGGCAGCCATACTGAAATGCCCACCACATTTCCCATCACTCCCCGCCTTCCTGTGCCCCTTGCCGCCATCTTGCCCATGCGTGCTCGCAGTGCCCAGAGCGCCCCTTTCTCTGCATAGCCATCCTTTGCTCAGAGCTCTGAGCTCTTCGTGGCATGCGGCACCATGCTGAATGTGTTAAGGCAGTAGTTCATTTCATTTTCATAGTAGCCTTCGGAGGTGGTTACCATTACCTTACTTTACAGTCAAGTCAATGAGACTCAAAGAAGTATGGTAATTTGCTCAAGGCCACACAGCTTATAAGGGGAGCCAGAATTCGAACCCAGATATTTCTTTCTCTCTCTCTTTTTTCCCCAAGATTTTATTTGTTCATTTGAGAAAGAGAGAGAGCAGGAGCAGGGGGAGAGGGAAGGGCCAGAGGAGAGGGAGAAGCAGACTCCCCGCTGGGCTGAGATCACGACTTGAGCTGAAGGCAGACACCTAACTGACTGAGCCACTCAGGCACCCCTCATTAGGAAATTTAGAACCAAGTTTGTAGCCCATTTGTAGCAACTACACAACGACTGAGTGGTGCTTTTTTATGTATGCTAAGCATACTTTATGTTTTAGTATTTTCCTCCATCATTTTTCCCCTGTGATTGGTTCCCTCAATCATTTGTTTTCTGGTTGTGGTATGTGTTGTTGTTTTTGGGTTTTTTTTTTTTTTGAGATTTATGTTTTACTCATTTGAGAGACAGAAAGCATGCACAAGCAGTTGGAGGGCCAAGGGAGGGGAGAGACAGACTCCCCACTGAGCAGGGAGCCTGACTCGGGGTTTGATCCCAGGGGCCCGAGATCACGACCTGAGCCAAAGGCGGATACTTAAGTGACTGAGCTGCCCAGGTGCCCTGAACCCAGATATTTCTGATATCAGAGTCTGACTACCTCTGTTAGTCTGGGTCCTCTGAGAAGCAGAAGCTGAGATGGAATTAAACATGCAAAGTTTTTACTAGGGGTGATATTAGTAGGAGAGAAATTGGGGAGGTTGCTGGAGGAGGATGACAGAGCCATCAGACTGAGATGCAAAGAGAGAGGAAAAAAAGCTGGGTCTGAACATCCTAGACAGCCATGCAGTCAAGAAAAGATTCAGGAGGCCCTTTGCAGAGTCCTTGAGCTGAAGTCTGCTGTCAGTGGAGTCCTATGTGTCCCCACTGCACATCTGCCTTCTGGGCCCTGTCGTGTGGGCTAGCAGCAGCTGGGGGCGGGGGGGGGGGGGCGTGCCGCCTCGTGCATACTCCATAATGAACACAGCACCTCGGGCCCTTGATCAGATTATGTTCCATGAAGTTCAGGGGTTCTCGACTGGGCAGTTTTGGTTCCAGCAGGGGACAGGAGGCAACATCTAGAGATAGCTTTGATTGTCACCAGTGAAGGGCGGTTTCTCCTGGTATCTAGCGAGTACAGGCCACGGCTGCCATTCAGCATCCCACAGTGCACAGGCTAGCCCTCCCAACAAAGAATGATCCAGTCTCCAATTCTGATGATGCTGAGGTTGAGAAACACTCATGTGGTGGGAAGCCAGCAAGGGGCATTCTTAGGCCCATGGCAGTTCTCCACCTCTCCGTCTTGTCTCGTCTGCCAATATGCCCTCTCTGCCTTTCCCCTTCCACTCACTCCGGTAGACACACTCCTCTCTTGCACTCACAGCGCTCAGCATGCCTCCTTCCCAGCACTTCCCAGTGCTCATGGCCTCATCTGTCTCCCTGGATGGACCCTGAAGGTGTGGAGGGCAGGGTTAGGTTAAACCCATCTTACTTTGCTTTGTGTCCCTCGCACCCAGGCCAGGGTCTGGCACTTAGTGAACATTTATTAAATGAATGAAGGTGAGAGAAGGCTCTGAAGCCCTTTAGTAGCAAATGTTCTATAGGTGACAGGTTGTCCCATAGCAACTTTTCAGGACCCATCTACACTTGTAGATCCTGTGACTCCCTGCTTAATGCCCACCAGTATAAGAAATCCCTCCCTGAACATTTCCCCTTGAATGTCCTGTATTAACTCCAAGTCAACATGCGAGAGTTACGCTCCTCCCCAAACCTGATTTTCTTTCTGGGTTCCCTTTGTCTGTGAATGGCCCCACAATTTATCCTGTTATTAAAACTGGAAACCTGGGAGTCTCATCTTTTCCCTCATTCCCCTGCTATTCCCTAAATCACTAAGTACTAAGAATTTGACCCATATTATCTCTCAGATCTTCCTTCCTGCCTCCATTCTCGCCACCATCGCTGCGACACTGGCTCTCATCACTTCTGTTCTGGATGATTGCAAGTCTCCTAACTCATCACCCTGCCACACATCCCCTTCAAATCTACACTCGACTCTGCTGCCGGCATGAGACTTAACACGCATTTGAGCATATTATCCTCTTGCTCGGAATCTTTCAAGGGTTTCTTGTGATCTTCAGGATAAAGTCCAAACTTCTTATCACAGCGCCCATGACTTTCATGACCTGGACCTCTGCCTGGCTTTCCAACCTCATCTCCTATCACTTCCTCACACATACCTTTGGCACTAACTGTTTCTCAGCCGGGGGTGACTTTGCACCCCAGAGAACATCTGACAATGCCTGCAGACATTTTTCGTTGTCACAGCTCAGGGGAGTGAGGCGCTGATGGCATTGAGTGGGAGTGGATGCAACCCAGGGATATTATTTGCTAAACAATCTGCAATGCACAGGACAGCCTCTCACAACAAGAATGAGCCAGCGTGCAAACCGTCCATGGGAAGTGTATCAGCTGCCTATAGTTCCCTGGAAGCCTCACGCCCGTTTCTCTGGTCTGTGCCTAAAACGTGCCTGGAATGCCTTTCTCTCCCTTTTTCATCTGGCTAACTCCCACTTGCCCTACAAAACTCAATTTAATCCTTGCCTCTTCTGGGAAGCCTTTCCTGACCTCCCAGTCTGAATCAGATGTCCCTCCTTTGTGCTCCTGTGGCCCTCAGCCGCCCCCTCCCCACCGCCTCTCATGGTATTTATTAGATAGCTCTGCCGTTATTTCATTATCTGTTCCCTGGGAGGACTGAACTTCTTGACAGCCGGGAACACAGTTCGTTCACATGTGCATCCCCTGTACTTGGCACATGGTACGTGTTCCAATGAACATTTGAATACATGAATGAATGACCACGTGATATGAACAAACGATGGCTCAGATCCAAAAAAAAAAAAAGAAGAGAAGTTGTTGCTTGTCATCAGCCTCACCACTGGTCCTTCCTTAGGGAGAGGCCTAAAATATTTACTGTGATGTTGGGCCAGTCAGTTGATAAGAAGTTGAACTAGAAAAAGACTCTTTCATTTATCCATCAATATTTTAGTGGTCACCTACTATGTACCAGACCCTGAGCTAGACACTCAGGACCTGGCAGTGAATAAGACAGACATTTGTAAGTTGCCTCGAGGAACTTACAAATCGAGCAGGTTATACACGTTTGACTGAAATCTAGTTAGTCTAAGTAGACCACCTTGGGGAATCTCAGTTAAGGGTCTGGAAATAAAATGTATTAGAAAGTTAGAGTGCTTCCCAGTCTGATTTGATTTGCTTGCAGCAAATTGACCACCTTGCAAATCCTTGGTGTAACAGGCATGTCCTTCCCCTGAGCAATGCACAGAGCATAAATGCAGCCAAACTATTTCTGGCCCTAACTCTCCAGCCATAAGAAAGGCCCTATCTGCAAGGAAGAAAGAAGGTTACTGATCTGAATAAGCTACAAAGTAAGCAGAGACCACCCACTTCCTTAATTGACTTTGTATAAAGAAAATGAAAGCTCATTACCCGTCTTGTCAGTTGCCCCACATCTCGGGAGCTGGGGCAGCAGCTGAATAGTGAAAAGCTCACTAGTGCAGAAACAGTTAACATTAACTTTGGCACCGTGTGTCAAGTGAGCTTTGGGGCTGTTACCTCTTTCCGAAGAGTTTCTCAGATTCAGCTACAACACTAAGATATCCAAATGCCCGAAAGTAAATTTCTACATTTTTTAAGTGGATCTAACCATACTCATTCGACTTATTTGAGCAGCTTTGTGCTGACCTCATGGTAGGAAAAGACTTACTTGACCATGATTGGGAAAACCCTGTGGAAAAGGTGAAGTGTTATACTCTGGTATATGAGAGAATGGGAGAGATATATCTTCCAGATGCCCAGAGAAATTTCCAACTGAGATAACCTCAGGGGCTATCTGGAAGGTTATTAAGGAGTCTTTGGGCACCAGAGGAAACTTCCCTCCATTTCATTCATTTATTCGTTTTTTAAAGTTTTATTTATTTAAGTAATCTCTGCACCCAATGTGGGGCTTGATCTCTTGACCCTGAGATCAAGAGTCGTGTGTGATTCCCACTAAGCCAGCCAGGCGCCCCTATTCATTTATTCATTTAACAAATATTTATTGAGCACATACTACACATCAGGTGCCATGCTACTTGCTAGAGATACTGTAGTGGGTGGGTGGAGGCGTGGACAAAAATCCCTGACCTGATGTAGATTACATACTACTGGGTAAATATTTGGCAAACAAAGGTGAGCTGCAATGCGTGCGTGCGCGTGTGTGTGCATTTGTGTGTGTGTGTGCACGCCTGCTGGGCTTCTATTCAGCCCCCTTCACCCTACACCCCTCCCCTTCCAGGTCTGGCAAGTAGAGATGTTGGCTTCCGTCACAGATTCCATAACTTTTGGGGGAACTGTACAGGGTGGATATGTTAAATCATTGATGAAACTGTCTTGACCCTTAGGCGCAGTTTGAGTTTTCCCCGAAACACTTACATTGCCTTTCAGGACTTTAAGGCTGTAAATGGAATCATTCTGGTTCTCGGGATCCATAATTAAGCTCCTCTGTTTGCATGTTCAAATCTTGAGGGTGCCCCTTGGGCATTTGGAGAGCATTTAGCACACTCAGCAGCCTCTTGCAACAGAAGCCAAAGTGGCAGCGGGAGTGCATTCCATAAAAGCAGCTCTCTTCCTAGAGCCCATAATTAGAATGTGTTAACTACATCCTCTTTGCATCTGGTACACAGCAATTCAAGGGTGACAGAGGCAGAATGGAAATGGGACCCATAAAAATGTTCTGCTATCTGTAAAGGTAAGAAGTTGGTCTTTATTCTCACTTGTCTGCTGGAAGTCAGGGTTTTTTTTCCTACCTGAGATTAGACACCACAGTTCCCAGCCCGTCACAAGAATTAAAAAAATGACAGCTCTCATCATCACGTTAGCTCTTCACTGTCTCGTGGAGAATGAGGTAGAAAGAAACAGGGTTTCAGGTCTGTGGTTTGGTTTTGTCATTAAATCGTCATGGGGTCTTCGGGAAACTTGCTTAATATAAAGACTGGGGATGGCTTGTGTGCCCATACAAGAAGTGGGATCTTCAGCAATGTGGAATAAGGGAGGGGGAGCGGAAGGAATCATAAGCGGAGCAGATTGGGGCTAGGAAGGAAATAATCCAGTCGCACAGTGTTCCTGGCAGTCCAGATCCGCTCTTCCCCCGCTCCATGCGACGGAAGGCTGACCCACGGACAGCCACTCACGGACTCCCTTGCCTCCTGGCTTCTGGTTGTGTTTGGCACCGGTTGGGGGTTGGTGGGCAGGAGGAGAGGGAAGCTGGAACATTTATTCCCTCTCTCTACTGAAGGCCACGGTGCCTTATAAAGCATCCTCTGTACACAGATCTCTATCCTTGGCCCTAGGTGGGTGACAGCGCCCTGCTGTTACTATCTCCCAGGTATGACCCCATCTCTTGTGAGCGTCCCACTCTCTACCCACACCTTTGTAAATAACCCCTCTAGAAAATTCTCCCCCACATTACTCAGTTTGAGGGTGCTGTTTCCTGACCAGACCTTCACTGATAAACCTTGGTCATTTTTGTACTATCTCCTAAGCCCGGAGGGACATCGGCATCATGGTAGCACAGGACGTCCCTCCTTTTTGTCCCTCAAGCCCCTAGCACAGTGCTTGGCACCTGGTAGGCACCCAGTAAGCACCGGTTCAATGAATCAATTAATGAACTTTGGTGAGGACAGCTGGGTAGTCCAAATTCTGATCATCGGGAGTTTGAGGAGGATAAATCTGGACCAACACTAGGGTAGGGAGTAGGATTGAGAAAGAAATTGAGCAAGGATAGTGTCTAAGACCCTAGTCACCGACTGGGGTTCAGGGCAGGGTCCAGATGTGCGTACAGAGGGACTGAAAAAGCAGCAGTGCTCAGTTTTACTTAATCACTGGAATTTCGGCAGGGGAGAGCGTCCTGGCTGATCACTGAAAATCCGGGAGCTATTGAGCAGGGTAAAGGATTCTGATTCACTAGACCGGGATAGCTTGAGGACTCCTAACTATTTATTCAGAGAGGATATTTCTTGAGCTCCTTGTTCTGCTTTTGGCAATCAGCAAATGGTCTTTAGGACTTAACTCGGTTTCTATCATTTTCTTTTTGGGGGAGGGAACTCACACAGTAGCCAATAGTTTACTTTTTCACTATAAAATAAGGAGTGGCTACATGGGTAGGGGTTGAGAACGAGAGCATTAGAATCAGACAGACTTTTATAGGAGTCTTCACTTGAACATCGTGGACAAGCCAGAACTTTTCTGAGTCTCTGTTTATGTATTTTATAAATGAAGGTGGTGATAGTGCTTTTCTCCTTGTGTTGTGATGAGTGTTAAATGAGATAATTCACACCAAGCACTTAGAACATTTCTTGGCATGCAGTAAATACATAGTGAATGAACTTGAGCTTACATCTGTGTTAGTATTTCTCTTTGTTTTTTCATGGGTCAGTCTCTTGGAGTCTGATTAGCGCTAGAGCAACCAACACATAAAATTAAGTTTTGGAACCCGCAAAACAGAGGATGCCATGTCTTCGAGATGCTACAGCCATCCTTCCCTATCATATTTCTATGCCAGTCACTAGCACTGGCTGTTGGAGGACACTTACCTAGCATCTGGGCTTTCCCAGCTTTGGGTCCATGCTTCTGTAATGGTGCTTATCACATTCTAACGTGTCTGTTTCCCCTACCTGACAGTGAGTTATGGGAGGGCAGGGCTAGGCACAAAAGTAGGGGCTCAGAAATACTTGTGGAAATTTTTAAAAATAAAATGTCATTTGCATACATCCTCCTAGGACCTTAGCCTCTTCTGAAGAATAAACTGGGCACTTCTTTTAGGACGGCAGGGCACCTGCTTCCTTCCTCTTGTTCCAATCCCTATTCCTTCCATTCCCAGACACCTGCCTCCTGCTCTGAACAAGTGTTGGAAAGCAAATATGGCAGAAATAAATACCATTCAAGCAGTGCCTACACTGCAGGGAGCCCATAAAAGGAGAAGGCCCCTCTAAACTGGAGATCTGTTTATTTTGCAATTAACAAAAGGTCAGGAGGCCTGGCATAGAATCCAAGTGTTACTCTGCTGTGTTAGCAAGAAATGTGGGGTTGGGAAGTTATAGCTGGGGATTTGGAATTTTTATTATGAATTCCAGGAAGCCAAAGTTTTCTGGGCAATATGTGAATCGCGGCAAAGCATTCTGCCATCCTTTGACCCAAAGTTAGCTCCTTTTTGGTGATATAACAAGGTCAGTAGGTCATGGGAGCTCTGCCGGGTTACCTTAAAATGACCCCTTTTGAGGATGTAACAGATTATTAATCAGGAGCCATATCAAGGAGCTATGGCTAGGGAGGAGCAAGCTTTCAACCTTTGATTTAGGAGCTGGGAATTTACAGTTCTCTTTCTTCTGCAGGGCCCTAAATTGTCTTGACATAACTCTAACAGGAACATTCGTCCGGCGGGCGCTCTCTTCACCACAGGGCATTATGGGATAGGGTCCGTTCAAAAAAAAAAAACACCGCACTGAGCACCTACTATGTGCCAGGTACTGAGCTCGTATGATGGAGACACACAAAAGACCAAGACGTTGTCCTCTAAGTACTTGAGGCATGCAAACGGAAATGCGGTCCATTGTTAGGGGTGGCTCCATGTGGAACATCACAGTCTCACTGGGTCAGGGCAGAGTGGGGCCGCAGGCCAAGAGTGGCCCATCTCGCAGCCAGGGAAAGGGCCAGGGACGGGAAGGACTTAACAGGGGAGGTGACGGATTTCAGTTGTCCGAAGGAAAAGAATCCTTTAAATAAGAACGGTGCCTCCCTCAGATTCTGCCGCTGTGGCCACAGTATCACGGACCCTTTTCTAGGGACTTGTAGCTACTCGTGCTCTGAAAATTGGTTTTGAAGTGTTAATTGTAAGATTGTGCATCTCAAATTCATTGACTTTGCTTTTGAAGCCAACATGCGTATGCTTTTCTGTCCCTCTGTTAATGCATCTATTTGGTTGCTTAACAATGGAGCGTTTCTGTACTACACGTGTCATCTGAGGACGGAAACTTCTTGGAAGGGGAATCCCTTTGTTGTTAGAAGCTGCCTGCCTCGTAAGCTTTTAAAGCTTATTTCTCAAGGTGCATGCTGGGAGGTGAGTGAGGATGAAGTATCTGGGCTACAAAGCCCCGTCCAGAAGGCCTTCCCCTCAGACCACCAGTCTGTCATATCTCTGACCAGAGGCCGGCCAGTGGAGCTCACATCTCCGCAGTCTCCACACTCCCTTTCTGTTGCCTAGAACCAGAACAGGAGGAGCGTCTCTGGTCCTTTTTCATCCCTGTGGCTCTCAAAATGCTTTCCCATCAGCAAGTCACAATTTCTGTGATACAGGAGGCCAACACAACAACCACCCGACATGTATATAGGAAACCAAGCACGTATTTGAAGTTTCTCCACATGGTTCATGTCTTCCTGGGAAACTCCAAAAAATATACATCGAAATAATGTTTTCCCTCAAGTCCCTTAAATATTGAATAGCTTTTGGCTAACTTTTTCTCTTTTTTTGACCACATGGTTTATAGCTTGTGGATCTTGGAAAACACTCTTCAAAAATAGCACTTCGGGGTGCCTGGGTGGCTCAAGGGTTAAAGCCTCTGCCATCGGCTCAGGTCATGGTCCCAGGGGCCTGGGATCAAGCCCCACGTTGGGCTCTCTGCTCCGCGGAGAGCCTGCTTCCTTCTCTCTACCTGCCTGCCTCTCTGACTACTTGAGATCTCTGTCTGTCCAATAAATAAACAAAATCTTAAAAAAAAAAACAGATCTGTTAAAAAAAAAATAGCACATCACAAGTACTGTAATCCACAGCTGTTCTGAAGAGAGTGATTCTTCTATGATGCTTCTAAGTTATGCCCTTGAAGAGCATTGGTGCTTTCCATTTACAAAGGAATGAAAAGTAATTTTTAATTTGGCATTAGCTAGGGGCACCTGGGTGGCTCAGTCGGTTAAGCGACTGCCTTCAGCTCAGGTCATGATCCCAGCGTCCTGGGATGAAGCCCCACATCAGGCTCTCTGCTCGGCCGGAAGCCTGCTTCTCCCTCTCCCACTCCCCCTGCTTGTGTTCCCTCTCTTCCTCTGTCTCTGTCTCTCTCTGTCAAATAAATAAATAAAGTCCTGAAAAACATAAGTTGGTATTAGCTTAATAATGACCTTTATGGAACAAAAAAAAATGAGTCAGTCCACGGAGAAAACAAAGCTGTTCGGCACTAGGCAGGAAAGTCAGGGCCCCTTCTTGTTGTAATGCAACTCGCTAATGGAAACCAAGGTAAATAACAAGTGGAGAGAAATTGTCACCTATGGATCCTGATAGTGAGATGTCAAACAATGTGTTTCAAATTCAGAGAGGGAGAGGGGGAGAAATCCCCTCTTTTGTTTCACCACTTACAAACGACTCGAAAATCTGCCTCAGCAAAATCTCATCTATTTGGACTAATGGGGGTGGGGGCAGGAAGACCAGCCTGAATTACTGACAGGTTGGAATTCTGGAATGTTTTAAAACATGCCCTTTTATTAGCTGAAGTCTATGTGGACAATAACTCAAACTAACTGCTCGCTGTGGTTCCCAAGAGAGACCCTCAGAGACTTGCTTTCGTGACTAGATAAGACCCATTTGTTCTTAGCAGTTCCCATCGACTCATAAACAATGTGAAGTCCTTAAAAACAATTTGTTCCTAAAGGAGATGAAAATGCATGTGTGATGTAGCTTAAAGAACCCTGCCCAGCAGACGCTTCCTTCATGGAAAGTGCGAAGAGATCTCGCCCTAGAATCTTCCCCACACAGTTGGTGGCAACTGAGGGACTGAGGCGTGGCTGGCCTGGTGGGGAAAAGAGACCCAATGGTCTCTGTCAAGAGATACACAGAATACGGAGTTGGGAGAAATATCCCCATTCCCACCTCAGCCTCCGCTAGAATACTTCTGGCATCAAGGAGTTCACTACCTCTGGAGGCCGGGCAGTGCACATGTCTGGAAATGGGTTTTCCTTTGCTCTCGGTTACTTGTGGGGAGGACAGCCCCCTTAAGCCCATCTGCGTGTGAACTTGCCACATCAACATTGTGTCCCCAGTCTCCTTCACTTGGGCGTGAAAGTGGGAAGTTGACTTTGGTTGCCCACCCATCTCTTTCCTCCCCCAATTCTTCCCCTCTCGTCCCAGAACCCTGTCATATAAAACAGGGAGCAAACTGTTAGCTCAAACCCATTCTTGTCCCTTCCCGGGTACGTATTTGCCTACTTATAAGGAATTGTGGAGGATCCTAATCCTTCCAGATTTGAAAGAAAGAACTGTAATTTTGCAGTGCATGACGGCAATGGCGTCCGTTGATATAGTTTGGAGAAACGGATCAGGAGCCACATTTGGGCAAATCATACCGTGTGGACAGCCTGCCCTCCCTCCATCCCCAAATGTACTCACCTTTGCTCTGTTAGGTAATGTAAATATCCAGCTGCCTCTCCATATCTGGGCTGAATGTTTGTGTTCTCTTGTCTGTGTGGCCTTGACACGCCTGGCCACATCACGAAGGGTCTGTATTACAATGTAAACTCCAGCAAAGGGCTCGTGTTTGTTAATCTTCGTACAATTCTCACAAAAGAGTGTTCAATATTTTTTAATTACACATGTCATCATTTTAAATACACCTATCATGAAATTCACCATCGTAACCATTTTTAAGTGTATAGCTCAGTGGTGTTAAGACATTATATAGTAATTCCTCCCTCCCCCAACCCCCAGCCCCTGGCAACCAACCATTCCACTTTCAGTCTCTATGAATTTCCCTACTCTAGACACCTCATTTAAGTGCAATCATACTCTATCAGTCTTTTTGTGACTAGCTTATTTCACTTAGCATAATGTCTTCAAGCTTTATACATGCTGTGGCATATGTCAGAATTTCTGTCCTTTTAAAGGCTGAACAACATTCCATTTGCAGGCATAGACCACATTTTGTCTATTCATCTCTTGCTGGACACTAGGGTTGTTTCCACCTTTTGGCAGCTGCAAAAAAAAAAATGCTGTATTGTCATACGCATATCTGTTCAAGCTTCTGCTTTCAGTTCTCTCAAGCATATACCTAGGAATGGAATTGCTGTATCATACGGTAATTCTCTTTTGAACTTTTTGAGGATAATCAGCGTTATTTAACAAGACTGAGGAGGAGAAACATAAACTAAGATGCATCATTATATTAGAGTCTCTCTTTTCACCACATCATCTATTGAGTAGTTCTCGTGTGCTCAGTGCTGTGTCTGAAACCACTTGGAAATATAGGGTCTGTCACTATGATATAATCTCCATAAATCTGTCTATCCTCTTGACTGGTAGAGGCCCAGAGCCTAGGATAGTGCCTGGCTTTCATTCGTTCACCTGTTCAGCAAAAACTGCTGAGGGTCTAGTGTGTGGCTGGGCGAAATGTTCATGAGAGTGATCATGGGCTTCTGAAGAAAGCAGCGTTCCCTGCCTGCTTGGCCAAGGGACAGAGTGGATGAAAGGAGCCAACAGGGTCTTTCTCAATCACTTTGTGCCCTATCAGCTAATACTGGCAATCCCCTGCTTGCAAAGGGAGACTGGGGTGAATTTAGGACTCAGAGAGAGCAGCTCAGCTAGAAACGACCATCATTAGAGACCGAAGCCTTTTCCAAGCGGTCCCGGCCGCCCATTCACAATACTGAATCCTTAGCAGGGCACGATCAGCTCCTGGCTGAAAAGGAATTTTGTTGTTCTTGTTGCATTTTTGCCTCAAATCTGAGGGAGGAGATGGGGGGGCCCCTGTGGCCCAAGCAGCGCCTTCGAATTAGGAGGCTCAAGAAATCAACCTACAGGTTACCTGGTACTCAGTCAACCCTAGTTAGTTCAACCAGGTTAACCCTTGAACAGCACAGGTTTGAAAAGCCCGGTTCTGCTCATATATGGTTTTTCTTCTTCTTCTTCTTCTTTTTTTTTTTTGGCAATAAATACAGCACAGTACTGTAAACATATTTTCTCTTCCATATGATTTTTGAGAGTGATCCCTCCATAACATTTTTTTCCTAGCTTACTTTATTGTGAGACTACAGTATAGAACACATACAACTGTATGTATTAATTACTTAATTATGCGTTAATTGACGGTTTATGTTATTAGTAAGGCTTCTGGTCAACAGTTGTTAAGTTTTGGGGAAGACAAAGGTTATACGTGGATTTTCTACTGCATGGCGGGTCGTCACCCCTAACCCCGTGCAGTTCACGGGTCAGTTGTAGGTACAGAATCGTGTCGGGGCTCTCTGGGGTTCACAAAACCCTTCGGTTCCCCTCCTCTAACGTAGCACGAGAGACGCTGCTAGAATAGTGGAGCCGGGAGGGAGATGGCTAAGGTTCCTCGCAGTTAAGCCCTCACAGGCATTTCGCAATTCCACGCTGACTCCAAATAGGCCGCTTCTCCTCCCTCTTCCGTGAGCCGCAGTGATTTTCCTGGTCTGTCTCCCTACTCTGAAACCACCGCCACTTAGTCCATTTCTGAGGGTCCTTTTCGCCTCCGTCTGGCCTTTGGGGGGTAGGATTAAGCTCTCTAGCTCTCCCCTTCTTGCCGTCACCCCCAATGGTGCTGATACCGCGACGGAAAAACCAAGTCACTAGTATGGAAAACGGTGATAAAAACGCAAGACGTTTCACAAAGTTCTTGCAATCAATGTCCCTGCTTCTTTCCTTGAAGGCACCCAGAAGCCCCAGGGGTCTCCTGTTTTCTTTTATTTGTGAGGGCGGCGCTGCTTATTTCTTATAGGCTAAGGCTGCACTAATTAGCAGAGCATTTGAGGCCCTCTCCAAGCGACTCGGGCCCACCGTCCCATTATTACCCACCACTCGTCCTCTGGTCCACACAAACTGTCTGCCCTTCGCAAATGGTCTCCTAATTGTTTCCCCCTCAAATAGCTGAAACTATTTTCATTCCTGCTTCCTGGTCTTTGTCCACATTAATTCTGTCAGGCTCTCTGCTACCCTTTCTTCAGGGCTTGGAGTCTTACCTTTTGTGACGACCCGGGGGCCCTTGGGGGAGAATTGCCTCCTCCCTGGAATTCCAGTAATCCTTCTCGTCTGCCCCTTCCCCGGATGTGACCCACGGGAGTACATGTGTGTGCGCATGGGGAGGCAAGCGCTTCTGTCTGTCTCTGGGGCTAACACAGCACCGTGGCCCGAGCAGGGCACTCCGTAAACTTTTCATTGCAGGGACGACGCAGGCTCTCGGAGCCGATGCCTTCTTTCCTTAGGTGGTGTTTACTAACGTGAATGAAGCGCTGACGAGACTTGCTCACGTTTTGAGAAAAGATGGGGATGGTGATGACTCAGTGGCAAGATCTTTTGGCAGAGAATTCATCTCGAAAATACTCGTACTATCCTAGCAACTTACACGTAGCAAGGGGAAACAGCCGAACCCGTCTGAAGATAAAGCAGGAGAGATTTTAGCCTTTTAGTCGGCAAGAATTTCCCTCCCTTCCTCCCTCCCTTCCTCTTTCTTCCTTCCTTTTCTTTCTTTCTCTCTTTCTTTCATTACCAAGGTGATTAAACACTGCAATGAGCTACAGAGGTAGATTATTGAGAAAATTTGGAGAGGTGGACAATTTATTCATTCATTCAAAGGAAAACTGGCAGGCAAAATAAAGGAAGGGGGGAAAAGTTTAAGTATGAGGGATTTGGCATGCGTCCATGGAAAACAGAGGAAGGCGGATAAAATCTTTTTTTTTTTTTTTTTGGATTTTTTTGGTCTCTCAACTCTGTATGGCTTCCCCAGCAGGATGAAGAGCCTTGTGGAGGGTGGGGCTCCTTCTTGACTGTGTTGTAGAACCATCAAGAAGGCCAATAAAATAAAAAAAAAAGGCTGCAGATGTTTTTCTCCTGAAGAAGGGGTTGGAACGGTTCCTGAGGAACTGTTGGTTAATGGCGATATACTTTCAGTCACGAAAAGATACGGAGAGGCTGACAACTTTGGCTCTGATATACCTCACCCAAAGGAGTGTAGGGGCTGGGGCGTGCCGAAGTACATACTCTTACAAAGAAGGGGGGCATCAGGGCTGGACAGACACAGCCTCGCACAAGGGACCAGATGGGAAGTCAGAGACTAAGAAGTTGTCACTCAAGGAAAAACAAGAGAACAAAATGAAAACGTTAGAGGGATGCTCACTCCTGAGAAAGCAAGTTTGGAAGTTTGTGATTAGATTCTTGGTGGAAAGTACAGACAACGTGGCATTTGTTGTTGTTGTTGAAAAAGCCGAAGATCACATCCAGTACTGAACATCTGATCTTGGACTTGCTTGTTTGTAATATAATTTTAGGTGTCTAAAGAGCAGGAATCTATATTTGTAAGAAGTGCTTCTGTTGATTCTTAAGATCGAGCAAGTCTTGGAAGCGCTGTCTTGTAGTAGAAGGAGTTCTGGCAAAGTGTTAAAACAGCAACAAATGATTTCACTTGGAAGAGAAGTCATACAAAAGAAAGAAGGGAAAAAGGGAGACAGGATGGGAAATTTGATTGGGGAAATAAACAATCACTTTCTGCCCTGCTTGCTCCTGAAATTATTTAAGCCAGTAGCAAAATTATAGTATGAAATAACTGAATTGCTTACTGTCGGCTTGGTACGACACCTGTGTTCTCTCACTTAACACCGACAACAACCCCCATGACGTGAGAACTGCTGCTCTGTCCACTTTACAGATTGGGAAACTGAGACTTGGGGAAGGGAAAATAGGAAAGGGCACAGCTGGGATCCAAGCAGAGGCCTCTGCTCCTCTTAATCGTGTCACTAAACTACTTACAGACATCAAAACAAGCCAACCCCAAAGCCCAGAAACCACAACAGAAGATACAACCAAGGGAAGAGGTTTGGATGAAGAGAAGATAAGGGAAAGAAAGCTTGGTAACACTGATTGGGTCCTGTTCATTGATTACAAATGTGGCTGCGTGCTTTCTAACAGCCAAAAGAAAAAAAAAAAAAAAGGAAATGTGTCTTGATTCAGAGCATCCATAAGATAAAAAGCAGATCTGCTTTTTCAGGAGCGACATCACAGCTTCTGATAGAATTTCCTGAGAGAAATTTCTCATGTGGATCTCTGAAAAGAGGAGCAGTGCTTCTATTGAAAGGATTCCCCCCGCCCCAAGGGAAAAGGACATTTTGTAGTTTCTTCATTTTTTTAAAAACTTGACGGGAAGACAAATATTGAAGAAAAGAAATCATTTAAATATGGATTATAATATTCTTGCCTTGTAAATATGTTTTACAGTTCACATTTTTTGGTAACAAAAATGCTCCGTGTGGAGTTTTTGTCCTTGGAGATCTTAAAGAAAGGGGTGGCTATTCCCCTGGCTTGGATGCCTGAAGGCAAGGACTGGCTTAATGGGGCCCCTTCCAACTTGGGGGCTGGGATTCTATCCTTCTGTGGCTGTGCAAACACTTCTACCTGGGGCTGCTTACCCAGTCTTAAACCTAAAGACTCAGCCACAGAGATGGCCATGAATGCTTCCATTGTGAGGATCCTTTCTGATAAAATAAATGTTTAAACACACACACACACACGCGCGCGCGCGCGTGCACACACACACACAGGCTAAAACAAAACCTCCACAACATTCGGGATTAAGACACACCCAAGTAAGACATTTGCTGTAACAAAAGTCTCACTTAGTAAATGCTTGTCACTGGGGATGGAGAGTCAGCACTTAGCACTACTCATTTAACTCCAAGCGTTTGCTGAAGTCCTTTGTGTCTTGGATGTCAAAGAAATCTTTTCTAAGGCAGCCATCAGCACCACGTCAGGGGTGATGTTTTAAGCCTAATGTGAAAAAGAGAGCTTCTTTAAAACTTCTTATATGATTAACACGGTTCAATGCCCTTTATGACAAAGCATGGGGAGTGCAAATAAAATTCTCTTCAGGAGGAGACCTTCTTCGGCCCCCCTTTTTTGCTTAAATCATTTCTTAGCCATGTGACACAGGAAAAAGAACTTTCAAATTTCGGGGGGCGGGGGGGATCTCAAGAGACAGAACTCTGTAGTTTCCACTGACCCAGTTCACTCTGGAGTGGGGTGAAGGGCTCCAAGGAGCCTTCCGTGGGGGGCCCGGAGCGAGGCCGAAACCCGGGAAAGGTGAGAGAGAATCGAGCTCACGTCTTGGAGTGCGTTCGGGAATGTTCTGTGGCGAGAGCGAACACAAGCCCCTTTGCCTCTGAGTTTGTTTGAATCTGTGGCACGTCCAGGAAGAAGGCACAGGGGAGGTTTCTGTAAAAACGGAAAGAGGTGCTCGCGCTACAAAGAGGGGTATGTCCACCCCGCTGTCGAGGGACAGCTACTCTAACAGGTTTTCACTTTATAAACAGAGGCCTGCCGCTTTGGCGTTATCTACTTTATTCTAAAATAGCTCGTCAATTGAATAGCGTTCAGGTTGTTTATGCACACACAAGGCCCTTCAGAAAAAAAAAAAAAAAAAGAAAAAAACCCTTTTCATGTCGCCAAACGGGCATTTTGAAATCAACTAATTGGATGGTTGTCTGAATTCAACTCGTTGTTTTAAAAATAACCAGTTGTTCCACTGAATTACATTTTTTTACCCCCAAGCCAATTGGTGTGTGTAGACAGAGCTTGAGTCAATCCAGATGGCTGGCTGCATTTTTGACTTGAACTGACTGGATGTTTTGTGGTCAGACATATACAGCTCTTGATAGCCACTGGGGAAATGGAGTGGACGGGAAGAAAGGTGTAGGAAAGTTAGGAGAAATTATATCAACAAAAGTTTCCATCTTGAGGGCCGTGGATTCGGACATTTTTCTGCAATCAATCCTCAACACACACGCACGCACATGCACGTGCACACACACACACACACACACGCACACGCACACACACACACACACACACATAGTTAAGAAAACAGAAATAAAGTAATAACATCCCTCCCAGCTGGCTCAGCTCACGGCTGTGGGTCTTTTCTTTCTTTCTCTCCACGAATTTCTTCACTGCTTGGGTGGCCTGGCAAGTCAGCTTCATAGGGTTAGCCCCCTCGTAGGCTAACTTTTCCTTCCTGTGGGGAGCTCTCCTTGGAGGGACTCTGTGCTCCTCTCGGTCTGTGAAGGCGAGGTAGAAAAAAGAGGGCTCCGGCCAGACCAGTACCCCCTAATTCCAAGCATGAGGCCTGACTCTGACCCGTGGAACCACTTTTCCTCAGGGAAGCTGTGGATTTCCTGTAATGAATGTAAACGGCCCTCCTTACCCAGGCGTCACTACTACATTCGGAGAAATTCTGAGTTTTATATCATGGATAGTCTCTGTAATTAGCTATCAAATTCCACTGGCCCGAGGAAGTGCGATTTCAGAGGCTTTCAAAGGCTTCTTCATTCGGACTTCTCCTTTTGATTTCATTTACCTTTCTGATAACAGGATGAAAGCAAAACAGAGCCAGACTTTCCCTGCACCACTTGAGGCTTTGCATGTACAAGGAGGAAAAGGTTCTCCAAACATTTAAAATCCAACTACAGGGTGATTTCCAAAACGTCTCCCAGTTTCAGCGCCCCCCACCCCGCCCCCCTGCCCCCAAATTCCAAGTGAATTGTGATCAATGAACTCGCTTTTCCATCACCAACACCGGAGCTTTTCTATCTTGTGTAAAGGTCATTGTTTGCAGTAAAGGGAAGAGCAACACAAAACAGTTCTGAAACCTGGCCCGGTCTATATGGTCTCCGACTTTTCTCTCTCATCTAGTAAATCCTAAACTGGCATTGTGTTTCATAATATGGCATTTTTCAGGCCTGGCTCTCGAAGGTGAATATCGATTCCCCTGAGCCTTTCAAAGACATCTGGATAACATTCAAAAGTTTTTGCCTATGACATTTAGGTTTTAAACCACTGCCACATGGCTTGTTGGGAGTTTTAAAATTTTTTTATCTTTTAGAAATGGACGGGCATGGCTTGGGATCATCACGCTACGTCTTCGAATCTCGGGGGTTTTCTCGTCAATGTTATGGCGGTAATAATACTTGCACGTCTGGTCTGTCTCGTGGGGCTGTTGGGAAGAACAATCCGGATAAGGTACGGGGAAGCCCTTTGTGAGAAGCATGAAGGCTTAAAACAAATGTAAGAAAGTTGGAAAGGAGACAAGCTAACTGGGGTGATTAGGCAGTCCTGGAAACCAGGCCCCTCCTTCTCACATCCAGAGGCATGTTGTCAGGGCCCCAAATTACCCTGCGTGGCACCATCACTTTAATCCCTGTTTCTTGGATGTAAACACCCCAAAAGATCAAATTCTAAGAAAAAAAAGATGGTCTGAATGGATATATTGCCTCAGTTTGAAGAACCCATAATAAGATTAGTACAGGGGTGAGGAAACTTGGCAGGCTTAACGTTCTGTTAATATCAGCGACGCTGTGAGTGTGTTAAAGGTACATCGTTAATAGTGCAAGCCCTGTTTGCAGCCAAACTAAAGTGAGACAGATATTCCCCCTGGATTTCAGAGTCATGGCTGGTTCAGGTACAAACATCGCAGAGTCAAGAACTAAACCGTGCCTGTGAGAAGAGACAAATCCATCCTTCATTCTTTGATTTTTCTCTTTAACTGTCTCAGGGTTTCCCATTCTTGAGTGTTGTAGGGGCATCTGATAAACCCCAGATGGTTTAGAAGCACACAGAATCCTGCTTTATATTATCATCTTGTCTAGCTGCCGGCATGTGATTAAATGACCTTTTTGCCATAGGAGCAGTTACACTGAGGAAGATGAACTTTCCCTTCCACATGTGGGAGAAATGTTTTCCCTGCACAGATAGACCATCCGCCAAAAGCCTGGCATTGTTTCCAGTTGTCAAGAAATCACTGGCCTTTTTCCTCTGAAGAAGAGTCAATTCGTTGCCTAGTATCGAGCAGAAAAAAAGAAAAGTAAATACAGCATGATATTTCTGTACAGCAGTAAATTAGAAACGGTATGAGTGTATGTGAATACAACTGTGGAGTTTAAAACTGGGGTAGATCTGGCTGCAAGCTCAAGTTTGAAAGCCTTTTTTTTTTTTTTTCAGAAGTGAATTTGAGCTCCTGTAGTTACATCCAGGAAATACGAGCCATTACGAAGGCTGGGAATTGAGAGTAAGGCCAAAAAAAGGGTCTGGAAATGTAATTGTAATTGGGGAGGCCAAATGACAGAGGTTAAGCCCTGGGAAATGGAAAGGCAAATCGGTGTCTGAGAATTCCTGGGCCTGTGGCAGGTCTCTGGCTGTAGCCTGGCCATCATACCCTCCACACTGGACCTGCTGCTGGAGGGTTGAGCTGGAGCCAAGATGTGTAGTCAAAGGAGAGCCTCTGAGAGCACAAACTTCTGAATCCTATAAAATCTTGATAATCTGGCACACCCCAAAGCTGGCACTGTGGCAAACCCAACAGTGAACTCGCAAGGAAAGATGCAAGATCTCAGTTAGGCCTGATCAGTCTGGTGGCTAAAAGCAAAACTGGGTAAGGACCATGAGGGTAAGAATTTTGCCCCAATTGTTGTATCAACAGTGCTTGGAGCCTAGTGACAGTTCAATAAATGTTGTTTGTAAAAAAATAAGGCAATCTATATTAAAAACAAAAAGCAAACAGAAAACCTGGCTTCCATGGCCCTTAAAAGAAATAGTCTTCAAGTTCATAGGATAATGTGAATACCTACAATGTACCAGACAATATTATCTCAAGTCCTCGCAAAGACCTTGCAAGGTTATGTTTCTCCTAGCATATGGAGAAGCCAAAGGAATATTGCAGTGGATACCAGTATTCTACGATTAACACTGTACTATGTTTGTATTATCACATGAATTTATCTACCTATCAATTCATCAACCAAGGTTAAGCTTTTAATTCCTGTTTTTTTTAAAAGAATTTATTGATTTATTTGACACACAGAGAACACAAGCAGGGGGAGTGGCAGGCAGAGGGAGAAGCAGGCTCCCCACTGAGCAGGGAGCCTGACGTGGGGCGCTCAACCCCAGGACCCCGAGATCACAGCCGGAGCTGAAGTCACACGCCCAACCAACTGAGTCACCCAGGCGCCCCTTTAATCCTTGTTTTGTAAGTGAAGGCTCAACCGGGAGGGCAGCTGGCCTAAGGTCACCTAGCTAGTAAGTAACAGAGCTGGAATTTGGACTCAGGACTCTCTGCCTCCAGAACCCACACTCACTCCCCCACGCTGCGGGGACTCTTGTGATCCCTGTGTTGCAACATCAGTTAAGGCAAGTAAACTAAAGAGCGGGATGAAACTGACCTGTGGTTGAAGTTACTAGTGACGAGTATTGACAGCAAAGGAACAGCCCAGGAAGGGCCTTTCATTCCGTAATCACAA
Organism: Mustela erminea; assembly: GCF_009829155.1. Taxonomy (NCBI): domain Eukaryota; kingdom Metazoa; phylum Chordata; class Mammalia; order Carnivora; family Mustelidae; genus Mustela; species Mustela erminea. The sequence goes on along the minus strand of NC_045635.1, from coordinate 112,795,556 downwards.
TTTGTAAAAAGCAGACTCATGCAGGACGGTTTGGAGCTCTACATGTTCGGTAGCCTACATTAAAGAGGAAGGGACAAATAATCACAGGGGATTTTTGTTGCGCTTGTTTTTAAGAAAGCAAGTTTCATGATGTGTCATGGGCCCAATACAGACTGGACTCCAGTGAAACACCATTTCTGTATATTCACAACCTCGTACACAAGTTAAACATGAGCAAACAAAGCAGCAAGAATAGGTTAGATTTCCTATACTTTGCTTAATAAGGCAGGGAAATAGGCAAGACATTTCAGAAAGATTTCATAGAAAGGATTGACACAGGTCTCCTGACAGGGAAAAAGTAATAATAAACCCTCCTAAAAGTTTACTACCATCATTTCCAGGCAATATAGTAACCTGTTAGACCCCCATGCAGCAAGATTTAGATAAACATAGTCTCTTACCTTTAGTACTTTACAATCTTCAGGAGTCAACATCAAAGCCCCAGTCACTTAAAAATTTTAATGACGTAATTCTAAACATCTCTGACTGAGATTTCCGGAGATAAAGAAAATACAATAGAAGTACGTCTGTTTGTGTCACCGCTCTTACAATATTGCTTACAACAAGCATGCCTGGGCTGCTTGTTAGAGGAGAAAAATTAGATTCTAAATGTTGCACACATTACTTGGATGAAGAAGAGCACCGACGGACCAACAAATATTTCTCAGGACTCTCCTGTGGAGATTGCACCCCCATTGCTGGGGTGTGTGTTGTGAGGGCTGCGTTCAGGCATCCATTCTACACATATGTGGGGGTCTGCGGTGCTCTAGGTACTGTCCTCAAAGTGACGTATAGAAGTGTCAGATTCCTTCCTTCAAGGAGTTCAAAGTCACAGAAACACAGACTCAGAGCTGGAAGGAATCTTAGAGATAATATAGACTACCTTCCTCAGTTGGAAGTTAAGGAAGCTGTGGGTTCAGAGCTGTTAAGTTACTGGTCCAAGGTCACAATGCTCGGAGTGGCAGAACAAGAATTAGAAACCAGCTCTTTGGACTGCTAGTCCCATGTTCCTTCCATTATTCCAGTCGATTTGGGAAGACTCGATACTCCCACGTAAAACCGCTTCAGAACAATAGCAGACAAAAAGCTGCTAACAAACCATATGGTATTAACCGTGAGTTTAACAGGAGTTAGAGGAGGACTGGAGACATCCAACAGAGCTTAAATCTTCTGAGTAATGACATGCGATTTATTTATGGCATGGGAGACTTGCTATGTTTCTGACATGTTGTAAGGATGAATGAGATGAAGGCATTCCAAGGAAGCAGTACTTCCCTCTGGATCTTATCATCTTGCTCTAGGAAGATATGTTTTGGTACACAGGCTTGCATCTCCTTTATTTACAACAGAAAACATGATATAAAATTGGCGGTGGGGGGATAATCAGCAAAATAAAATACGAAAGCTGAGGAGTCCAACTTCTGTTTTGCAATTTACACCAACATCTACCGAGACGCAAAATCTCACGAAAACTATATTTACTCTCTTCTGAGCATTGCTGAGAAAAAGGGAGCCAGAGAAGAAGAATGTTTCTATGGGGAAATTTTTGCAGGATAAACCTTTTAGTTCAAAATTTATCTTCAGATGGACTACGTATTACCGGAATGTGTTTACGTGTTGTGATTTTAATAGGAACTCTCTATAAGTAGGGAAGGTGGGGATTTATTCTTGTAAAGAAAAGCATCACGGGGCTTTATTTGAAAACTATTTATGAAGTGACTACCATGGCACTGGGCACATCCTAGGATTCCTTTATTTTATATTATTTTTATTTTCTATCTGACGTGTACAAAAACTTGGGGAAACTACAATAAAAATGAATGACTAGAAAAACTGAGAAATAAAACCAAGATACAGGACCATTTTGAAACAATGATGAGATTCAACAGCGGGACCAATTCATCATGGGCTTCCATGTGGCTGCAGTATCAAAATGCTATAAAATTTTCTAAAGGCTTACTCTCCCTTTTTGTAGTTAAATTTGGCACAGACCGGTAGCCGGCAGTGCAGGGACCAGCACAAGCACACAGACCACACTTCGAGTAGCACTGTACTAGAGGAAACAGAGAAGTGTAACGAGAACCCACAAGTTCTCTAAAGCTTACAAGTCATGATGGAGGCAATGGTCCCTCCAGTGTTGGTATCGCAAATTTGGCGGACGCTGGGCTTAGCTGGTGGGGTAGAATGGCTTGGTGTGTTCTCCCCTTTCTTTGGCAGCAGGCTCCCACCACGCTGTTGCTCAGGAGCACAGTTCCTCATGGAGAGATAGCCTTTATGATGACTATAGAGTTAGGGCTGCGGTGGGGGTGGCCCTTTCTTGAGAGTTGCTACTTTGGAAATTCCCCGAGACTTGGAACTGTGGATGGGGTTTGGGAATTGAGATGGGAGAGGTGGTTGAGAAAGCACGAGTTGCTCCCTGTGGTGGTGGCTGTCGATTTTCCTTCCCCAAATTGCTGGGAATTCAGGGAGCTCTGAGGACCCTGATGGAAGGAAACAACGTGAGAGGTCGACAGGTTGGAGGTCCTCTGTAGACCTCGGTTCCAGAGCATAAAGACTCAGGGAAAAACAACAACAACAAAACAACACAGTAAAATTACTTACAGGTTCTACACACCATACGACAAAATAAATATATTACATTACGTAAAGCACTGTGTTTTTGGGGCCACGGTAACTCAAACCAAACCAAAGGATGTGTGAATTGCCATGTGGCACATAAAGCCAGGCTTCAGGCATCACCAGACTTTCGATTTAATGCTACCATAGTCTCAACTACCCAACTACAAACCCCTTAAATTGTTTAGAAAACCAAATACCTCATGCAAGAGACAAAATATTAGCTATAGATAGATACACTATATCTGCCCAATCAAAAAAAAATCAATGGACTAGGGGTATGAAGAAATATGTTAGGAATCTAGATCAATATCCCTCATACAGAGACAGAACAGAATAATTTTTATTTATAGTAATCAACATGATGCCACAAATAAAATTTTCAATAGTTTTTTTCTCCCCACCCCAAGTCTCAGACTCTGGCTTTATAAGAACCTCAGTATATTTTGTGGATTTACTGAGGGCTGAGCTTAGTCCCCGGTCTGAGGAGAGGCTATCCTTCCACAACTCATAATGCAAGCATCTCAGCCGGCCCTATTAATTTTCCATACACACGGAGCCAAACTCTGCCTGGGATTATTATGCAATTTTCAAAATGGCTTTAAGTCTTTCAACTTACAAAGTTACCATTTACATTGCACTGGCCTGCTGGCTGGGATGAATGAATGAACACTCTTTCCCAAAGGACCATAATTCATTCTCTGATCATAGCTTATACATTTGGGAGAATTGGGATCAGTGTGCCTGGCGCCTCCCCTCCTCTCCGCCCCACAAAGGAGTCATACACTGCAAGGGAAGGGGAGACAAAGTGGCTGTGTGCCACGGAGTGCAGAGGTGTAGCTAGGGAGGTGTCGACTGGGGCAGCAGCGGTCCAACGTATAAGCAACTGTCTACATGATGTGATTTCAGGTGCACCAAAAAAGGCCTCATTGCCCCTCAGTTTAAACACTCCCTTCCCACTGGCGAATGCCTGGAATTCCACAGTTTGGAGAGCTCTGTTCCTTTGGCTTAAAGCTTTGATCCCTGTTAAAATACCCATACCCCTGGGTGGGCAGCCCCATTGTATCCTACCAGGCGCATGGACCGTAGGCAGATGAGTCCAAAACTTTCTTCTCTGAAAGCCGGTCTTGAGGGTAGCAGCAAGGAAGAGGAGGCCCTGTGCACCTGAGGGGGGTGGGGAGGGGAGGGCATCCCCTGGGGGTTGGGGGGGGGCAGGCACAGGGAGCCGGGCCCAAGACAAACCATGTGTGCGTGTGTGGCCGTGTGCACGGCTGTGGAAGAACCCCTCCCATGGCGGCAGCTGCTGAGGACCCTTTCTTAACTCTCTCCCAGAAACCTTGATTTATGCTGCTTTTGGAGCCATGGAACTAGACCCTCCTCCCAGCTACAGCGAGATAATAGCTGCTGGCTACAGCTGGGAATTCTCGAATTCTTTCAAACTGGAGACTAGGAACGAAAGGTGAAGAAAAGTTCTTCTGAGGTCCAAAGAGGAAAATGGGGCCCAACGGTGTCATCTAAATGCTTCCAGTGGGGCCCCAAAGCACAGAACCATGAGTTGTAGAAAGCGAACACTCTCTCGGTCCGCACACCCTTTTGTGTTTCTCGACTGATTGTTTCTCTTTGTCTCTTCCAGCTGGAGTAAGAATGAGTCACTGGCCTGACTCCTAATGCGAGGAAGGGAGCCTTGAAGGGGGTAAGATGGTTGTTTATGGAAAAGAGAAAAGAGAAAACCCAATCTTAATTCACAGTCACTCATCTGGGCAGTGGAGAGTATGGAATGGGACGGATTTGAGACTTTGCGAAAGGAACTGGATGTTTGTCCGTCCCGGGTCGATAGCTGTTCCTGCCCCAAAGTCTGATCTCCCTTGGGGGTCTGTTCCAGTGCCTGAAATTCTACCACTGGAGTCATCGCTTGGGGGCAAGAAGGCCAGAAAGTCTTTTAGGGGCCCTTAAAAAAATGGAACCACTTCTTAAGCGCAGCACATTTTATTCAGTCCGCGCTTAGGTTGGGTCAGAGCCTGGAAGAAGCTGCTTGGAGGAGGGGCAGACGTTTTGCGGCCAAAGACATAGTCCTCCAAACCTTGGGGCCGGTTTGTCTACAAGCTAGTCCAAATCCTGGTCATTCACATAGCACCCCACAAGTTTTGCCATATCGTCACATTCGCAATACACTTTCATGTTTTTCTTCGAGCCAGCTCACGTTCTTATTGAAGGCAATTTGTGCCAGCTCTGTCTACTTCGCTTTGTCCTAACACAGTCAGGGGTTAGGGGCACTGCTCATGTATATGTTTTTCTAACCCACATTAAAATAAATATCGATGAAAATAAAACCCCAAACCTTTGCTGGCCACCCCCATCACCAGGGATTCACACACTTTACTTTGGGAAGCCCTGCTCTGGCTCATACAAAGCATAGCACATAAAGAAGTTTATATTAAAAATAGGTCTGCGTCCCTCATTTCAAGGTACTCAATACCCAGTAGTTGAAAACAACTGTTGCCTTTGTAGTTAGTTGCATGAGCTCTGGAAGATCATGAATTTATGGGAGGTCATGTCTTCCTCTGCGAGGTCATGAAATTCAATCAATGCTTGCCTTCCAATCTGCCCTTTGGTCACAGGGCTCCACAGGTGGAACATATCAAACTCACCAGCCAAATTATGACTCTTAATTGGTGTTTCTTTTAAAGTGGATATGTCATTTGTCAAATGTTCAATGCAGGCGCAGGCCTAGCCCCAGGCAAAATTATGAAGTAGGAGAAGAATGCCAGATACATAGGCGGCACTCAAATGTTTGTTGAAAAAAGAATGAATGAGCCCTCCGTCCTTGACTCCTCTCCCAGCCCCCACATCCACCAGGTCACTAAGACTTTTTCATTCTCCTCCCAAATACCGCTGTTAGGTTTTTTTTTTTTTTCCTTCCCCTTCCACATTGCCCTTAGCGCTTCTGGTCTGGGCGATTTTCACAGCATTTTAACTGGCTTCCAGGCCTCGTTCTTCTCCAAGCCGTTCTCCGCAATCCACAAAGTTGCTGCAGAGATCTTTTCCTCAGGCAGATATGATCATGTCATCCTTCTGCTTAACATTCCCTTAAGTGGTTCCCCTGGCTCTCTGGCCTGGCTTCCAGGCTTCACCACCTGGCCCTTGCTCGCTCTCCTCGGCTCCGTGAGCTCTTCTGAGCCGTCCCCCATCCCCAGGTTACTTGTACTTCCCACCCTCCAGTGGGGCCCTACAGGCTCTCCCTGCTCCGTCTCTGTTCCTGCTGCTTCTTTTCCCTCAGCTCCTTTTGGCCTTGTAAGCCTGAGTTTAGGGCACAATTTCTTCTGGGAAGCTGTCTCTGACCTACCCTCTCACCCCTTAGAACCCTGGCCTTGCTTCTGTCTTATCACTGACCATGTGCTGTGTTAACATTTTCTATTTGGTTGTTTTCCCCATTCGACTTGTAGCTCTTTGAAGTTAAGTACCAAGGGTTAATCTTTGGATCCTCGGTGTCTGTTTACATCCCACGTGTCGGGTGCATAGTAGGAGTTCAAATATTTGTTACTGAATGAAGGAGTGAATGAGTGAGTGAGCTCCTCAGCAACCTAACCTGCCTTTACCTCTTTCCTCAGCCCCCAAGTTCTGGCACATGGCCTTCTCTTCCCTGGCCTGGCACTCCGGGAAAATTCGTGACCCTCTGAGGGAAGCCCCTTGAAGAGAGCTCTGCCTTTTCTTTCCTTATCAAAACCTACTTTTACCTAGATCAGAAACAACATGATCAGATGATAAACGAATCCACACTGATAAACTAATCCACATGTTAAATGGTGTCATTGTATGAGAACTTTTTGAGTTCCTACCCTGTACAAGGCACCGTGCTGAGACGCATGTTGTTGTTGGGGGGGCGGTTCACAGAGGAGAATAGGAGAGTTAAAGATCCCTACTACTTACGAGCACATGGGTAATGACTAAATGCATTCCTCCTTTGAGAGGTATTTCAAAGAACTGGATTTCTAATGGAGAAATTTAAGCAGGAGAGGTGGGGATTTAGGTCTAGGAGACAGTTCAAACAGCCTTTTCTACTCCATCTACGAAACAGGCAAGCTCTGGCTCGATGAATCTGCTGTGTCCAATGATTTTCTAATGAGTTAGGCTGGCGTTAAGCCCCAGGTTATTTTGTTGTTACCAGTTATGCTTTGCTTCGTGAAGGGTCACCCGGGGCTATCTTGCAGGAGACAGATTCTTGTAACATCCTGGGATTAGGTGCTTTCTCTGACTTTGTGTGGCTCTTTGGAATCAAACACAGCAAATCCCCCAGGTTTGTAGACTTTTTAGATACAGGAGTCAAAGATGAGGCAGACTGTGAACCCCTTGGTGGTCGCCACCTGCCCCTGAATGTGACTATTCGTGGGCTGGGTTTGAGAACCCGGCCGGGGCTGCTGCGTTGGGAAGACCCTTTGAGGGAAGCCCCTGGAAGAGAGCAGGAAGAGGAGGTAGGAAGATTTTGTGCGGAGGAGGAAGACCTCGGGTGGCTCCGGTGGCCAGGGGCGAGCTGGACAGGACTGGCAGGAGGCCTGTGGCAAAGCGGAGAGGCCCCCCCCTCACCCCACCCGCCGAGGCCAGTGAGCCTCCGCGCACCCCGAGGAAGGATGGAGAGGTTGCAAAAATCCTGAAGGGAAAAGCCCTGCCGGCTGTAGGCCAATGAGCGGCGGGAAGGAGGAGTGAGGCTGGGGAACTTCTCCCAGAGCCAGTCAGAGGGGATGGCTGCTGGGAAGCCAATCAGCGCGCCGGAGCCCGCAGCCCCTCTGCAGTAGTTATGCCAGAGCGCCCTGGGTAGAGCGGCGGCGAGCGGGCAGCTGGGCTGGGCCGCCAGGAGCCACCGCACACGCTCGGCGCCCTCCTCCCCGCCGTCCCCGCCCGGTCCCCGCGCCGCCGAGCCCCAGCCCACCCCGCAGCCCGGCGCCCCGCACCCGCAGGCTCGCCGCCGCTCGGCAGCCACCGCCCCCTGGCCGCGCGCTTGGCCTCGCCCCGCCCCGCCCGGTCCCTCGTCGCCCCGCCCCGCCCGCCGGCCCCGCCCCGCCCGAGCCGCCGAGCCGTTCCCGCCCTCGCCCCGCGCCCAGGTAGCTGCGAGGAAACTTTTGCCGCGGCTGGGTAGCGGCACGTCTCCCGCTCCTCAGGGCCGCTGCCAGCCTTGCCGAGTCTCGGGACCGCTCTCGCCCCCGCTGCCACTCTCCCGCGCTCTCCTCGCTGCCCGCGAAGCAGGATGGCGGGGACCGTGCGCACCGCGTGCTTGGTGGTGGCGATGCTGCTCAGCTTGGACTGCCCGGGACAGGCGCAGCCCCCGCCGCCGCCGCCGGACGCCACCTGTCACCAGGTCCGCTCCTTCTTCCAGAGACTGCAGCCCGGACTCAAGTGGGTGCCCGAAACCCCCGTACCAGGTGAGGAGGCGTCCCCGCGCGCGTCCCCCCGCGCCCGGAGGGGAGCCGGGGGCGCGTGGCCACCGTACCCCGGGAGCGCTGGCCTCGTGGAGCCGCGTTCGTGCGCCCCGCCGCTGGGCACCTGGGAGTGGTCGCTGCGCCCGGGGCCCGGCCAGGTCTACCGGGGGAGGGCGGAGGGTTGAGCGTGGACCGTGTCCTCCTCTCCCGGGATCGCTCTGCTGTCAGGGAAGGCACGGGTGGGAGGCACGGCCGGGAGGGCCTCCTCGCAAGCGCCCATTTTTTGGGGAGGGCAGGAAGGTGGGAGCTGCTTCCCCGGGCCTCGGCGAACTGGCGCCCCGCTGCCGAGCCGGTATCTCGAGCATTTGCCACCCTCGCTTGCACGAACGTGCCACCGTTTCAGCCGGAGCTGGACTGTGGCTACGGCCGGCCATTCTCTCCCCAACCTGCCCCCTACGCTCTCCTTTCCGTAGCCTGGGTTCCGGGGTTTGCGGGCCCAAGTGCAGACAAAGTTGGGGACAGATCTCCGAATCCGCAGTGGCAGGTAGAGTGCACGCTGGGGGAAACTTTTGAGCAGGAGGGTCCCCAAGAGGAGGATGACCGGACCTTTCCCTTCAAAACAGCGTCCCTTATCTAGGTTGGCAAAATCGCTTCGAAAACGGTGCTGCAGGCTGGGGAGCAGGAGTCCAAAGATGATTTAACTCCTCCCCTTCTCAAATTCATCTGCCTTCTTGACAGGCTGGACCCTGGAGGGGAGATGATTTTAGGTAGAGGAAAGTTTCCGAACGCCTGCCTTTTGTTCTGCACAATCAGATCGTGTTGTAAGGGCATATTTTAACCTTAGCCGAGGGCTGCCGCTGTCAACAGATGAATATTAATGGCCCTGTGTGATTGACTGTCCCGCGGTTGGACTCCTAAAAGCCTGCCTTAGAATCCAATTAGTACAAGTTGCTACACTGACAATGCGGGCAAGAAGAGTTGGTATGAAACAGGTTAATTTATCGGAGGCGCGCTCTGCAGAAGCGGCCGGTGGTGTTCGCAAACCCTGAGCCGTCCGTGGCCTTCGGGGGTCTCTTCCCAGCCCGTGCCTCCAGCGAGGCGCGCGTCCCGCGCTTCGGAGGGATGGGGAGCAGCCTTCGTCAAAAACTTGGCTCGTGGCTCTCAACAAGTCAGAGAGGCGGGCCTGATGGTTGGACCAAGTTGGGAAGGCGATGCGCGCCCTGTGGGCGCTGCCAGCGAGCAGTTCACTAGCGGGAGGTTACCTAGGCAGCCAGCGGCGCCCTCAGCCCTCAGCCTTTTCTTTAGGTGGATGAAAAGAGCGGAGGGAGCCTGCTGTTCGGTTGCAAAGGTAATTGGTCACCCCTTTTGGCAACCGAAATGCGTTTGCGCATATGTTAAATATTGCGTTGCAGGATTTCACTCTATGGGAGGGGAGAACTACCTCTTCCACTCTTAAGTGTTAATAACGTACCACGTGGGCGTGTGCAAGAGCTGTAAGGGGCAACCTATGAATCAGTTGCACAGAGCTGAAACAACAGGCGAAATCTCTGTGCCCTCGAAGTGCCGTGGTAATTAGATTGCGAAGGCCAGAGAACACGCTTTTGTTGATAATGTAAAAATTGGTCCCCACAGGGTGAGTCCCCACCAGATGAATGGTTCCGGGGTTGGGGTTGGGGCCACATTCGGCTGATTCGAAGCCAGGGAGGAAAGGTTGTGCTTAAAAGAAGAAAAAGACCAGAAGGAACACACTGATACTCATTTAGCAACCCCCTCCCTCTACACTCACTCCTGCTGGCTCGGGCCCTTCCCTCCTCCCCAGCTCTCCGGCTGCCTGCCTCGTTGCGGCGGCCTCTGTATACAAGTACTGGGAGGGCCCACACACTGTGTGTAAGAGATTTGGCCCGGGCTCTCTCCCTGCGAGCTCCCTCACTCCACGCCTAAGGATGGCCATACTATAGAGAACAGGAATTCCTAAAGGGGACTCCCCCCACCCCTTTCTTCCAGCATTTCCCAAACTCTGTAGGCAAAATCACTTTCCAATGGTCTTCATAAAAACCCAACTTCCCTACTTCACTTCTGTTTAACAGCTGGGCGCGGAGGCTAGCACCTTCTACATGGTGGGCAGGCACTGCTCTGACTCGTACTGGAGTAAAGCCAAACTTCAAATGTGGTGACACCCAGGCAGCGACCATATATCCTGGATTTTCCAGGGTCTGTGCAGATTTCCGGGACTCTTGACTTGCCATGAAAACCATGTGTCCCAAATTTCCCTTGGGCGACTCTGGGCACTGTAGAACGAGAAACATGGTGAAAATCCTAATGTCCAGGAGTGGAAAGAACTCATCAGTATTTCAGAGAAGAGACGATAATGGCCGACTAAATACAATGGCAAGCACATCATTTCAAAGCGAATAAATGTGTCATTTGCTGCTGTCGTTCAGTGGTTGGAAATTGAAAGAGAGCTGCAAATTATTTGGTAGTTATGAACCATCAAGATGACCGCTTGACTTTCTCCCTTCCTTGTATTTTAAGCCATGTTCAGTTTGCCCGCATCACTGTATTAACTGCTAATTAAAGCTCTCTTTGTCCCAGATAAAATGAGATTTGGTCACAGTAAGGAGAAATCCTCAAGAATGTCCTGTCTCACTTAAGGGGAGCATTTGGGATTGACTGCTAACTTCGGCCATTAGCAGAATTGGGTTAGAATAGATAAGGTACATTTCTTATGTAAAATTTAAAATCCGCCAGCCTAAAAAATAAATGACTGGTGCTAAAGGGCTACACCAGCTTTCCACAAAGTTCATCTAAAGCCTTGCAATCTCGTGTTCCCATTTCTTTTAGAGTGTTCAAAGGCGTGGGATAACAATTCTAAATAACATGTCCCCCAAATCCATAGATCTTTTCATACCCCCCCCCTTTAAGGATTTGTAGCTTGGAAAGCACCACAGATGGAAACCAGGCACACAGAGTTAGCATTTGGCAGAAAAATCCATATAACTGACTTTCAGTGTAGCTCTTTTGCCCTTATTTAATTTAGAAAAATTCAGAAAAAAGCCAATGAGCTCATAAGTCTGGATGTTTATTTTGTTTTGCTTAACCTACCCACAGGCGCAATCAAGAATGGATACAATTTTAGGCAAGGAAAGTGAGCTAGTAATCAGACAATGATGTTTCCAATTGTCTCAAGGGAATGTTACAGAAGTCTGAAAAAAAAATTCCTCTAAACAAAAATCAAGTGTAATTCACTTTATGAATGCCATACACCGCTTTTGTGGGGGGGGGGTGGTGCTGGTGGTGAAGGGGACGGAGGGGAAGGAGAAAATCAATCAAACTGTGGTGGTGTTGCAACTCCCCAAAGATTGAGGGATCTTGCCTTAGAGGGCCCTGGAAAGGGCAAGGACCAATCCCAGGAAGGCCAGACTCCCGTGTGGGTCAAAGGCAACCCAGAAGAGGCAAGCCCGTCTTGAGAGTTTCTCAAAATAGACGAAACACCCTAAAAATAAAAATCAGCATTCTTGAAACAAAGACAGAGTTTGCTCTTGGTTGTAGTTGTTGTTTTAAAGTGTGAGAACTAGCCACCAGGTCTGGGTGGTCTGGGTGGCCAGCTGCAGTCCCCCAATTAGTTAGAAGCAGTTCCCGGTCCTAAGGTCGGGGAGCGAGAACAAGGCCCCGGCTGTGGGTGTGGGACGACTTTCTCTGTCCTGAGGCCGTCCTGGAGGGGGAGGTGAGCAGGTGATTGATTCACCCTTTGACCAAGTCGCATTATTGCCCCCCTAACTGGGAACAGTTGGGAGGACCCTTTAGAGTGGTGTCTAAGGTGGGACCCGGCTGGGCTTGGAGGGCAGGGTGGGGCCGGGTCAGGAGGTGGCTGGTGGTCGATGGAGCGCCTGGGCCTTCGAGAAGCCTGAGCCTGGCGCTCCTTGGCCAGGCCCCCGTGAGGTGTTGGAGGTGCCGAGAGGAGTAAGACACAGCCCCTTTTGTCAAGGCGCTCACAGTCTAGTGGGGGAGCCTACGAGTAAACAGACTTCTCAGGACACTTGTAGGATTAAATAGGGTGAAAAGGGCTAGAAAATACCTCCAGGAAATTGGCTGAAATGGTCACAATAGCCAGCCTGGCCAAGGGAAAAGAACTGAAGAGATGAAGTGGGAGATAGGGCAGATGCTCTTAATAGGGCCGCCATCTTAAAGAGAGTTTTCTTAATTCTTGGAGCAAATTCCGCACAAGCATTAGGAGATGCATGCAAGAGATGATTCCGGTGGATGCTAGATGACACAGATGGTGTCAGTTTTGCAATTTCTTTTTTCTTATGGGCTGGGAGATTGCATCCAATCTTTTGATGCAATATTTTTGAGCGTTCTGCTACTTTCATCTTGAGAGTTGCAATGTTTGCTGTTTGCCGTAGCCTAGAAAAAGGCTGCTTATTAGCAACCTGGGAAGAAAGAGGCCTGGGTTTGTCTGCTGTGAGACAAGACAGAAAATATGTTTTCTCCTTAAATGGCAGCTATCAATGACCACGCCAACTTTAGTGTTTGATGCATATACAAAAGCATGGGTCTTAAGAGGTATCTTATTACTCATTTCTAAGAAAATTGAAGATAATCACTTATAACTTGTGCACACGATACATCATTTGGAAAGAATTTCACTAGGGATCATATTGCTCAACTGAAAAGTTCTGGCATGCTGAATTTGTACATTTTTGTGAATGCTTCCTTTACTCTGATCTCTCGCTTTTTTCTGCATATGGTTATTTGTATGTTTTAGATTAGAAGCTTCTTAAAGGGAAAGCACTGAATTTGGTGCAGTGTTGAGCACAATACCAAGAGCTCCACAGCACATTTAGTATATCATCGACGATGATAGAATTTCGCGATCATGATGTATTCCCTATGAACGCTCAGATACTTTCCTAAGCTCTATGTCATCTTACTTATTTTAAAAACCTAAATCCAGCTTGTTCGGGGACACTGTTGGGGTACGTGGACAAACTTTTCAGGCTACATATATCTGTCCTGGAGCCAGATTCAGTCTTTCTTCAGTTAGCTGGCAACTCATACCATGGGTTAAGGGCTTATTAATGTCGAGGACCCAAAGCACAGATTGAAATTAGCAACATTGTTATGACTGGCATAGTATCATTACAGAGCAACAATTATTATGGCCATCTCTTAAATCGAACTCTCTTTGATTTAATGTCAGCTGGACCTTTCTTGCTAGCATTGACATTACCGTACTTGGGGGTCAAGCTGTAACACATGCGTGTGTTTCTGTAGCCTGGGATCGGAATTTGTGCAGAGGCTCAATCCAAGAGCCCATACCAGGAGCCAACATCTATTCGGCCCTAGCCAAGCTTGCAAAGGGGTTTGAAGTTTTGGGTAAGCTAGGGTCTAATGGAAAGTGTGGGCAGAACACCCCCCCCCACACACACACTCATCTGCCCATATTTAGCAAATTGTCTGACTTGAAACAGGATCCCCAGCGCTCCATTAAGAAATGAGCATCAGAGAATAGAATCTAAACCATGGGCCCCAGACTGGCTTTAGAGACAGCATAAGGTAATGGGAATTTACCTTCTAAAATAGAATGACAGGGAGAACACGAGTCAAAAAGCGAAGTGAAGGTGGGCATACTGGCAGAGAAAATGTGCATTTTGAAATGCTGCGTGTGTGGAGAAAACCCTCATTGGAGCGCGGTAGTCTCACTTGAAGACCTCACTGAATGTACAAAGTAAAGAAGATTTAGTTCTTTACTTCAAATCAGGCCAATTAAACCTCAATTGTCCGAGTGCTAATTATTAGAAATACTTGTCCACCATTTTTCAACAAAAATGAATTCAGACTGATTACCGAGAAAGGCCTGTTCACTTTTCCCTCTCTTTGTGTGTAGCTGGACAAAGCCTTATTTGAGAGTTTGTATTTTTCCTCATGAGTAAAAGAGAGTCAGTGTTAGGACCGAAATGCATTGCTAGTGTTCCAAATAGTTAATTACTTCCAGTAGCCGAAATTGTATTTATACGCTAGATTAGTAAATCTACTAAGCTCTCTGAAGTATACTTAATAGGCTTATATTGATAAATAATTGATAGGGAGGGAGATAAAATACAAGTGAAAGTGGCAATAAGAAGGGACAGGGAAGTTAAAGCCTTTATAAGGAAAAAAACCCTCCATTCACTGTATTCTATCCATCCACCTGAAAGCTGAATGATATACATTTCTCAGAAGTGAGGATTTTAAGAATATCTTGTGTTTTTCAGAATTTTCAAAATGTGGCATGCATTTATTTCTTGTATAAATCCAGAATAAGGCAGAATTCTAGACTATAATTTTAGCTGGCCTTTTCAAGTCTGCCTTTTGGAAATAAGTTTATGACTGGAAAATTAGAAGTCTTGAGTATGGCATCTTTAAGGTATGTATCTCCCGTCTCGTAGTACAGATCATAAGTGCTTGATAAATATTTGTCGCCTAAATGAATGATTGGAAGTAGGAATGTATTACAAACATAAAATTTCCACAAAGCTAATATTTAAGTAGTCGATTCACTTTTACTAATATATTAAGGTTTCTAAAAAAACAACTCCTTTTTCAGGTCAAAACTCCATCTGTTGTCTATAGGTAAGTGGCAAAGGACTGGTTGAATTCATGTGACTATACTGAAATTCCCCAAAAGAAGTAGACTTAGGCAAATCTTTCCAAGAGGTAAGTATTCTATGCTTGGTTACAAGGCTAGTCTAAGAAGTTTATAGGTAAATTAAATATATCCACATATAGATAAATGCATTTATTTACTTTACAGATCAGTGGCATTTAGGTTTCAAAAATAATGCAACTTGGTGTCCGTTACAGAAACATACATGGAGAGTATGTAAGTTTTTCTTTGGTGTTTGGTGTTTCTTACCAATAACATGAAACTTCATAAATGTACATTTTAAAGGACATCGTCTGAGGTGGATATTCAGCCATGGAAATTTTATTGGAGTAGGATAAAGGGCCTCCTGAGAGGTCTCTTAATTTCTGTATGCACTGGGGCAAGCTTTTAAAGTCAGCTGAGAAAACTCAGCGGGTTGGCTAGGGATGACCCATGGGGGGTTCTTTCAGCTAGAGGCCCAGCTCGGAAAGAGGGTAAAAAAGAAAGGGATGATGCTCATTTGAAAATAATATTAGAATTGTGTTTGGATACTTTCCTCCTTCATTATGGTTTTGCTCCCTCTCTCCCGAACTCTGCATCCCGGTTCTCATGGTGTGTGTCAGCATCCTGGGGTACTCCATTGCTCTTTGTCCAATTTTGGCTCGGATCATTGGCACTGAGGGAAATGTGGGGAAGAGAGGAAGGGTCAGAGTGACAGATACAGGAAGGACATTCAAAGCCCTTACCCTGGTATGTATCAGAAAGTTCGCTTACACATAACAGCCTGAAAGTATTGGAAAATATTCGAGTTTGGAAGCTTGGGTGTACATAGAAAATATGGAGTTAAGCCCCAAGTGTGTTTGGGTCCCAGAAATACTCTATTGTTCTTCTTGCTTAGTATCCATGTTTCTGTGAAGTACATAGCTTATTCATAGCCTCTGCCGGACTCTACAGCGGCTGATGGCAGAAGCCATATTTGATTCAGCATGATATCCTCTAGAGTGGTGAGTAGAGTGCCTTGTGTAAAGTTATTAATAAAGGTTGGAGCGAAGGTAAGATTTAACACCTAAAGAAACAGTCTACAGGTCTTGACTGCTGTTGAATGAGATCCTAGGATGGCATACACCTAGCGAAGGACCAAGTCTCTGGGTGCATCGTTGTCTACGTTGATCTGCAATTGGGACTGAGGGTGGGGTGGCGGACGTGAAGCCCATTTATTTGTTCTTTGTAGACCTGGGGGCCTTGTTGCCCCTGTTTCAAAACTGAAGTCTGAGGAGGAAGTGACTAGTAGAGAGAAATTTTTATGTACAGGTTTCCTCTAAGATTTATTTAATTATTTGGGGGCGGGTAGAGGGAGAGAGAATCTGAAGCAGATTCCATGCTGAGTGCGGAGCCCCATATGGGGCATGATGCAAGGCTCGAACCTACAACCCTGAGATCAGGACCTGAGCCAAAACCAAGAGTTGGGTGCTTCTTTGACTGCACACCCAGGCGCCGCCGCCCCCCCACCCCCTGCCCCGGCTACAGACTTCTCTAAATATGGTGCTTGAGGGGTGCCTGGCTGGCTCAGTTGGTAGAGCATGTGACTCTTGGTCTTGGGGTCATAAGTCCAAGCCCCAAGTTGGGCATAGAGCCTACTTAAAAACAATGTGGTGTTTAGATATGTTTTACATGTACTTATATCTATATACACACATGTTTTAGTTTATATATGTATAAATATTCTGCATTTCTGTTATTTTGATAGGAACAATTTATAATTATGTGTTGTTTAAACTGTTTGAAAGTTGTTAATTATTACTCCTAGTAGGGAGTGGTCTTATGTACAGAGAATACAACCACTCATGGAATGTCTGCAGGTTGAGTTCTGCGTATACACACACACACACGCACACACACACACACACACACATCTGTACACTCTCACACACACATAATATCCCTACATCAGTACATCCTTAATAACATAGAGAAAAAGCCTAATTTACCCTGGGAAAACCTAGGGGGTACTGCTTCTCAGAGCTCAAGTAAACCATTTTCAGTTGGATTGGCCCCAAATTGTTGCAGAGTGAATTGTCACTGATATCACAGAGCTCATTTATTAAGTTCCATCATTTTCCTAAGTACAGAGATGTGATCCTCATTTAAAGCAGTGGTGGTCAACCCATACCGTGAATTTGGCTCATTTTGGAGAATGACTTCTAGCACCGGCCGCATTGCACGTTGAGCTCCACAGCAATGAGAATGTGACCCAAGAGGCAGTTTCCAAGTTAGCTTTCATGGAGTGATTGTATTGGGGACCACATTTAGTTGTTTTGGAAAACAGATGGAAATTCTCAGGAAAGGAACCTACTACTAATAATGAACTCTATGTGCCATCGCTGCATAAATACTGTAAAGTTTTTCATTCATTCTCTGCTTCAGCCAGCATTCACTGGGCCCTGATTCCATGCCAGGTACTGAGCTGGGAGCTGATGCATAAGATACAATCACTGCCTAGGAAGGGAGCCATATAGGGATCTGGGGGTTGTTAAGCTATGGAGGAGGGATGCCTAGCTGCCTTAAGTGGGCTGCCACGTAAGGTATATGCAAAGACACGTAGAGACAGAATGACTCATTTTTTGGACAGGACTGGTTTGGATTGGTTGGAGAACAGCTGTTGGGGGGTGCAGGGAGTAGAGGAAAGATGAACTAGAAAAGTAGGCAGGAAATGCTGAGGAGTTTCATTGGGCTATATCCAAGGATGATAAAGAGCCATGAAAACATTTGAAGAAGAGAAAATGGTATTTAGTATGGAGAATGACTGGCAGGGAGTCTTACTAATGCAGGTTGGAAAAAGCAGGGCAGGAAATAGGGGAGTAAAATACCAAGTTGAGAGACTAGAGGAAATGGATCAGGTATGACTTGCTGACTGGTTATGAGGATAGGAGGGAGAGTCTAGAACTTCTAGTTTTTCTGGGTGGTGGACCTATGGCACATTTTAAGTGCTCAGTAAATATTTGTTGACTAAATGAGTGAAGTACAGGTGGCACATATATTTTTTGGGGCTCAAGCTCATGACCCCAAGGTCAAGAGTCATACACTCTATCCACTGAACCAACCAGGCGCCCCAAGAAGTACATATTTTTAAGGAGTGAAATAATGAGTTTGATTTTGAAGGGGTTGAGTTTGAGGGGTCCGTTGATCATTGAGGTGGAAATGTCCGCTAGGTGGTTGAGGTTGTGTTTTGGACAGTAGAAGAGAGAGATCAGGGCTACATACTCGGATACATACTCGGGTATAGAACAACATATAGATGGTAACAGAAACTCTGGGAATTGATGAGATCACCAGGAAATAGTGCATACACTCTTCTGGAGTTCAGAAAACGCATAGTTGGGACTCATCAGCATATAGGCTCAAGTTGGAAGTCATGGGTGTGGATGATATTTTCCAGGCTTTTGCATGTGACACATCTTAAAATGCATTTTGCCAACATCTGGTGATTAAGAAAAAAACTGCCAAAGACTTCAAGAATTCTCTTGATTAAGAGAAAGTATGAGTGGATGTTGTCATGGTCCAAGATTTTGCAAATAAGATAATGCACGACGAAACACACACACACACACACACACACACACACACGGGTGGTGGGGAATGTAGAGAAGTACATTTGAAGCAAGGGATTGGATTTCTATTACTTTTGATAGCAGTAATTCATAATTTTTCATGTTATTTAAACTGTTAGAAAGTTGTTAATTGTTCGTTTTAGCAGTGGGTGGTCTTCCCCAATCCTTCCTTACATCTATGTCGTGAAAGCCTTGCTTTCATATATCTTACGTACAGGCAATGCAACCACTCATGGAGTGTCCCTAGCTTCTGAGTTCAGCTGACCTGCCTGGTTCCAACATAGAGGCCCCTCTGGTGCCCCCAGCCCCCCCGGGGAGCAGCCCCCCACTCTGGAGAATGAAAGCTGTAGGTTTTGGGAGCTCTGGTCTCTCTTCCACTAGTGGTCTCTGAAACATGTGGTTCCAAGCAAATATTAGACATACTTGTGTCATTGGGCTGATCCTTTCTTAAGTGTCTATGGAGATGTAATGTGGTTTTGTTGTTGTTGTTGTTGTGGGGGTGGGGGTAGAGGGTGGTAGAATTTTCCGTTTCTCTGGCATGAAGAGTCTCTTTCATTTCCCTATTGTTCTAGAGGTTGCCTTCGTCCGGGCTTCTACCTCCATTCAATGTAAACTTGAAACCTCCTGTTCTCCAGAAGATTTTCTTTTTTTTTTTAAAGATTTTATTTATTTATTTGACAGAGAGAGATCACAAGTAGGCAGAGAGGCAGACAGAGAGAGAGGAAGGGAAGCAGGCTCCCTGCTGAGCAGAGAGCCCGATGCGGGACTCGATCCCAGGACCCTGAGATCATGACCTGAGCCGAAGGCAGCAGCCCAACCCACTGAGCCACCCAGGTGCCCTCCAGAAGATTTTCTTAAGATCGCTTTCAGATGAACGGAATAGTCTGGAAGGGCCCTGAGGGAGGAGCACAGAAACTACCACTTACTGAGTGCCCGCTATGTGCCAGTTGCTTTGCAGTTAATCCCATTTAGTCCACACAGAAAAGCTGAAAGGGAGGTTGTGTGATGCCCATTTTACAGATGAAGAGACTGAGGCCCGAAGGCTAACATTCCCCGAGCTTGTGTGGTATGGGGAGCCAGAATTGGCATCCAGATGTGTCTCACTCGACAGCTCCTGCTCCTGCTGGTATGCCCTTTGGAAGATGGGCCGGATTCAAAGCATTGACTTAAATTCTCACACCCCTTTGACTGGGTGACATTTCGCTCTGGGCTTCTCTCCTCCTCAGGCTGATTCTCTCTCTGCTTGTTTGCCTTCTCCCTCCCTCCCTCTCTTAGATGCAAGCGCTCCAGTCTTGCTTGTCCTTTGCCCCTTCTGTTGTCTCTTTGCTCATTCCCACACCCATTCCCATGACTTCATTATCTTCGCGGTCCGAATCACTCCCGTCTCCCTCTCCAGCCTGACCTCCTCCTTGCTGTCTGGTTCAGGATCTGCCAGTCGCTCTGCCAAACATCTCCGTCCAGAAGTCCTGCCAGGGCTTCCCCTGCCACAGAGCCAGAAATCAGTCCATCATTTTCTCCTCCTGCCTGCACAAACCTGGCCCCCTCCGACATTCTGCATCTGTGGCGCTAGCAGTTCCGGGACCGAGACCTGAAACCGCGCGATTGTCTTGGACTTCTCTTTGTCCACGTCTTACCCCTAAATTAAATGGCTAAATCCTGCGAGCCTGACTCTGTCATGTCTTTTGGGCTTACCTCCTTGGCCCATGGGCCCGCTGCTTAGTCACAACAAGCCAACTCCTTAACTGAAAGGACCCTGTAGTTGTCTGCCCCCAAGCCTTTGCTTTCGGACCACCCGACTGTCTGCCTTCCGGGGTGTCTGCTCTAGTCCTAGCCACCTTCAAGTTGGCCATGCCATGCTGTCTCCTGCATGAGCTGTATCACGGGTCCTCGTGCCTAGTTCCCTTTGAACCCTGGTATCCCTGCACTTCTCCTATGGCCTTGGTTCTCTCTTGCTCTTCTAGTTATTTATGTACTTGGCTTTTTCCTCTTCCTAGAGGCTTGCAAGAAATGAGGACTCAGGCCACATCCCAGACCCGCTGAATGAGACCCGTGTTTTTAAACAAGATCTCCAGTTGATCTGTGCGCACATTAAAGCTTGCGAAGGCCTGCTTCCAAGCACAAGCTCCTTGAGGGACCTCAGGACTCAGGGGAGGGACTTGCACATAACAGATCTATGTTCTTTTGATTTCTTGCATTTGTGCTGTGCTTGGCTGTTCGGTCATTGTTGTGGCCCCAGCGATCTATACACAAGAACTGTATGGTGGGCAGAGGACGGAGGAGGAGAGAGAGACTCCGAGAGTGGGGTGGGGGAGAAGGAAAAACGTGGCGGGGGTGTAGAATGAAGGGACTGGATTGAGCCCCTATGGTGGCTAATAACTTCATGACCAGTTTGGAAAACGATCTTTCCTCTCCCAGATATTTAGAGCCTCTTGTCTACAGCTTGGCTTAGTTTAATGTGGCCAGAGGCAAGTATTTTTGGAGACCGTTTTGCTTTTACCTAGGCACCTAATGGTTTCCCACTTTTTTTTTTTTAAACTGGCCTTCTGGGGGTGTACCTTCTCTGGCCATCCCCAGAAGTCAGAGTGGGACTTTTGAAGCAATTCCGAGGGCCACGGAGGAACTGTGCTCAGTGTTTCCAATAGTCCCTTCTGTTTTCAGAAACCAGTTTTCTGCTTTCTTCTGAAACTTCAAAGTTTATTTCTGAAATAAAGGTTTATTTTCCCCCATGGAATTCGAAGGTTTTATACAAGTGTTAATTTCTAAAACCCAAGTCATTTCTTGCCTTTGAAACTTCGGGGCTGTGGGTCAATTTAATAATGTTGCCTGAAGGTTCTTTGGCCTTCCAAAGCTGTCAGATTGCCTTTTCTTTGTTCTTTGAGGGAGTAAGGTTGCCTCATTCACAAAGCTTGAAGGAGCTGGAACCAGCATTTAGTCAATCATTCAGCCTTTCTCCACCCCTCAGCAACATACAGTTTTATTTTCAATCTCCGTCCTAGTGGCAAAGAGATGTATTGCTGACTCACAGTTCTTGGTGGGATTCTCCAAAAGCTCCTCGCCATTTATTCCATAGAGTAGAGGGACAAGAAGTAGCCTGAGTTACTAGGACACCCGTCGCTAAGAGGAGCAGTGGGGGGTTCTGCCCTTCTGGGGCTCAGAAAAGCTCCAAAGCTACCAAGGACCCCCCGACCCCGGTTCATCGTCTGCAGGACTGCTCCCCACATCTTCCCTTTTCGCCTTCCTCCTTCCTACCCTCACGCTCTCTCTCAACTGGTTATAATTTAGAACAGAAGGTGTTTTATGGTTTGTTATATTTATTGAATGGTTTTGTGTTTCTTGTTCTCCAAAAAAACTGGAGGAGTGGCATGTTTTATATTTTGCTCCGTATTTGAGTTTTTAAGTTGTGTTTCCTTTTCCTATAGCTCCTGATTTCCTTCTCTCCTCTCTCTGCCCCCATCTTCCTCTGCCTCCTCCACATCCGCTTGCCCTCAGTGATTCTGGAGAGAAAACAGCCTTCCCATTTCTGCCCGCATATTTGGTTTGGGTACCTGGTTACTTCTCCCGGGGATATTTCGAAATTTGATTCCTTAGTTCGTTTGGAAATGCAGAGCTCTAAAATATGCACCGATGAATTTACATTCCACTTTCTAAGAACTCTGAGCATTTAAAAGGGTTTCTGTACAGATAGCACCAGGCTAAATATATCTGACTGGAGTATCTCAGATCATCGCTATGTAGTTTACATTCTCTCTCACTTTGTCATAATTCTCAATGAATGCAAATTGCATCTTTGTTCTTCGAAATCTCTTGTCTTCCACCGAACTGCCTTTCCTTTTTCTGAAGATCAGGGAGCCCCTTTAAAACCCTGCTCATGTGGGGCGAAATTGACACCTAGCTCGCAGGCTAACCAAATGTAGCTTGCTTTTCCCTGACAAAGTGAACCGCATTTCAGGACATTGTGTCACTTGCAGGATTTTATTGTCCTAGTTTCAAATTTGACTTCAGGTTAAAGAGCATCTTCCAGTTGGACTATTCCTTGGTATTTTTTTTCTTCGTCTTTATACTTAGGGGGATCTTTTGTTTGTTCTGTGTCTATTATCTCTTCCAAGCTTGGCCAAGGCTGTTAGGTTATGCACCTATGTATAAATATTTAACAAGATAAGTCAGACAAAACGGGCTGGGAGATACTTCAGCCCTGCCTCCACCAACCTTGCCTCCGCCACCCCCCCACAACCCCCCACCCCCGCTCCGTTTTTTGTGTTGAGTCACAGATGGTTGCTTTATCTCAGATGTTTAGATTTGGAGGACATTCCTTTGCACTTTGCTTGATGGACACAATGAAATGGAAGCATTTGAGTCAATCTCGACTACCAAAATGGTAGCACCAAGGAACAGATAACGTTAGGCTCCTCTTCCTATTTTTTTTTCCAACTGGTTATCCAAACTCCCCAAAGCCAGAGAGTTTTAGGTATGAGATTGTGTGTTTTTAAAGAAAATATTTTGGATAAAGACTAATGTTCTCAAGTCAGGAATAACAATTAGTACCATTCATTAATCAGGAGCATGTTTTGACTTTGAGTCCTGGCTAGGAAATATAAACTGTGAAAGTCACACATATATATGAACCTCAGGCAAATTTATGACTTGTCAGCCTTTTAAGGTTAAATTCTTAACCCCAAATCGGGGCTGGCTTTATATGTGGAGTCCAGCACATTCCTCTGGGCCACTGAACACCCCCCTCCCCAGCCCCAGCGCTTTGCTTAACAGCAGCTAATGGCCTAATGAGCAAGAAGGATTTCTGCCTCTTATCAGCTGCCTGAACAGCCACAGGAAGGCTGATGTACAGAGTACGGGTCAAAACCCGAGTTCTTGAACCAAAAAACTACAGGCGCAGCTTCAGACTCTGGCTGTGCAGTATCTGTGTCGTTATCAGTACCTAACCATGAGGGAGTGGGGCGCTCGAGTTCCAAGAGTCGCCAAAAGTATGAACAGTCTGGTTAGTTTTGCTAATAGTCTGTTCCTTCTTTGTTTAGTTCCTCCACAAATAGCCTCCATATATGAGCTTGTAGTTTGCGCCTGGAGGTTGTTACGGTCACGTGTGGGGGGGGGTTGATTGTCAGATGGTGAGGATGGAGGCAAGTATATTTATGTTCAGGCCCAGACTTTGGAAGCTGCTGCCAAAAAAACACAAATAGATACCTACTACCACTTTTATTTCTTTTTAAACTGAGTTTTGGAATCCGTATGCACTCCAACTTGCCGCGGAGCCGGAGAAAGCCTTGTGTCTCCTCGGACCATACTCGGACATTTCTGCAGAGAAAGAGTCCTTGCCTGTTTGTTGGAACCGCCTGGAATCCAGGCTCAGGCTGGCACAGAATAAATATTTTAGGGTACTCAGGGCCCATTAGAGTGAAAGCCCCTTGACTTTCATCTTCTGCATTTGCATTTTTTTCAGAGACAATAATGAAAACATTTTTTTTCCAGATTCCGTCCTGTTACTGAAAATCCTATTTACATAAACAGGCATTGTTGTGGCTTAGGGAAGAATGTGGGGTCCCATTCTTTAGCTCCTTGTATATCTTTGCTAAGGCTTGTCTAAATAGAAGTAATGACGCTTTAGTGTAAGCAGCTTTTCTCATTTAGGTAAGCAGGGTGGTTTGAAATTTCAGTTTACTAGATAATTGAGTCTCTTCTTAATTATTTCAGGCATGCCGGTTGCTCTCTTGATAGTAAAGACCCTAAAAATCTAGTAATCTCCTCAGGCATCCGTTTGGTAATAAAATCCTGTGCATTTTCAGGGGTTAATTTTCATGACAATTGTGCGTCCCCTCCACACCCCCAGCCTGAAAGAAATCCTGCTCACTTTTAGGGCCTTGGTCTCCTCACGTCGGCAAGAGCACACTTAGAAATATGTGTCACGGTGTTGCTGGAATTATGGATCTTGAGGAAATTTAAATGTATTCACATTCATGCTCATTACACAACTTCCATTTAGAGTTTTTAATAGCCTTGTCCTAGGTCTCAGAAAATCATCTGCCTGACTTTGCCAGGTTAGGTTTTCTGCCCTGAATGAAAAACTAAAGATCACCAAGACCGGAGCCTGATTATCCTCCTATTCGGTCCTTTAAAGTAAAGTAAAGTAAAGTAAAGTAAAATAAATAAATAAAGAAAGAAGGAAAGAAAGAAAGAAAGAAAGAAAGAAAGAAAGAAAGAAAGAAAGAAAGAAAGAAAGAAAGAAAGAAAGAAAGAAAATCTCAGAGGTCATCTGGGGCAGAGTGAGGTGGAAAAAACCTTAAAAAAAAAAAAAAAAGTCCAGGCCGCCTTTCACATCTGCTAGTCATTCCCACTGGTGTGACTTCAATTCAGCGAGTTTTTATTGAGCACCTGTGGTGGGGGCGGTGCTAATAATCGTTAACATTTATTGAGCCAGGCGCTGTGCTAAGCCCTTTATGGGCGACATCCCATTTAATCCTCACCACAGCACTACCAGGTGGGCAGCATTACCTCCCCCATTTTGCAGATGAGGAAACTGAGGCTTAAAGAGGTTTAGTGGCTTGGCCAAGGACAGATATTTTTTCTGAAATGAATCACACTTCATCTGGTTCCAGAGCCCTGTTCCTAATCGCTACCCTTGGGAAGGGCTCAGCGTTTTCCGGGAATTACTCCTGAAACCAGTTCTGAGAACCCAGCCTGCATGAGATGCTGGGGATTCAAAGTCCAACACTCCACTGTCTCTGCTCTCGGTGGGGGAGGTGGACAGGTAGACCTCTGAGGACCTGGCATGGGCGGTGGCAGGGGGGCAGGGGCGGGGTGCGGGTGGTGGGGGTTGTTGGGAATGGGGTGTTTTCAGATCTGTGGAGAGGCAGAAGGAGGACATGGCCAGGAGCCGTGGCTTGGATCTGTGGGAATTCTCTGTCCTGAGTGAGTTCGGCAGGCAACGTGGGGGTCATGGGCATTTGATTTTCCTGTTCAGTGAAGGTCATCATCTAGGAGTTGAGCTGCCTCAGTGATTTCATCAACCTTTTTCCATCACGGCCCCAGCTGACTGTAGCATCGGGTGCCTTGAACCCAGCACTGCTTAGACACGTGTGGTCAGCACAGTTTGGGACCTAAGCGGCTCCATAGTTCCTGTGTCACAGTTTCTCTGATTGATTGCACTCGTCCCTTTAAAAAAAAAAAAAGAGTAAATTAAATGAGGCAGATATTCCTGAACAAAACTGCTGTGGTCTTGAGAGCGGGTGGTTTTCTGAAGGTCTGAAGGCAGGTGGTGTAGGACTGGCCACCCACAGGGAGCCCCTGAGCCAGGTCTGCTTTGTGTGGCTTGCCTCTTGGAGCCCACACTGGGCTCTGGGGAGCCCTGTATCTGCATCACCCACGGCTTGATGGAAGAATGGAGTGACTCTTCACGATTTTTGAGTTTTTCAGTGAAATCATGGGGATGGAAGAGCAATCCTCAGGTCACTTGTTTGGGTAATCCATTGTTTTTTGTATCTCCCGAAGAAGGCAAGGAGGAAAGCAGTCACCATCACTGAAAAGTCCTTTAGGTGTTGCTTGAGTAACTGAGATTTTCCTCGATTTGGGGAGACGTTTGGCTCAGGGTAGAGTGGACATACCGACGTGTGCATATGTGAAAGGGAGAGGGAGAGAGAGAGAGAGAGACAATATTCTTTAGCTTTCAATCTCAGCTTACCAAGAACTCCTCATGTCTCCAAGCTTCCTGTAGCTGCTCTGCAACGGTTTGCTTGCCAGCATCCCTCCCGTGCACTTTCTCCTTCATTAAATCTCTTCCACGGAAAGGGGTTGCCACCAAGTCTAGACTGCAGGGACATGCAGGAGGAGGGCCAATTAGTGGGTATTTTGATTCCTATTACATGAGGGGTGGGGTGGGGGGAGGAGGAGGAAAATCTGTGCTTCCAAGTCCTTCAGAGTCTCCAGTTCTAGCACGAAGGCTCCAAAGCATTTACACAGCTATTCCCCAAGATGGCATGAATGCCACAGCACTAGAGCACGTCAGTGTAGACGCTCGGATCTGCTGAAGGGTAGGAAAAGGGACAAGAGTGACAGCGAGGCTTCTCAAGGATCAAGAGTGTTTGGTTTCCTTGTGGTTTGCCTTTTTGCTCAGGTGCCGTGCGTGTGTTGCACTAACAAGGCAACCCCCTCCCTCTACCACAGGTTCCTCGCGTCGGGAAAGAAGAAAGATAAAATAGGGGGCACAGGTTATTTAGAGGGGCTGAGAATGTAATTACAAGGTGCAGTGGCTTGAAACTGAAATGTAGGTTAACCATTAGAGCCGGGAGAGGCATCTTAACAGGAAGGGCAATTGGGCGTTGGAGAGATTGTCTTGGGAGCTGGTTGAGCGGCATCTTCCCGAGGGCCCAAGACTGGGAGGGAGACGCCAGCCACATTCCCAGTTGGGCTCCCAGCTGGGTCGGCATCTTCCCTTGTTGTCTGGCTCTGTTCGTGACTACTTGCTAGGAGCTTGAACACGATTCTTCGTGTATCTGAAATATGCCTGGTTGGGGAAGCAGAAGAAAACAGAGGCGGCAGAGCACTGAGAATGAGGCCTTTGGATTGGTCTGAGGAACCCCCCCCAACTTTTTTTTTTTAAGGATTTTATTTATTTCAGAGAGAATGAGTGAGCACACAGGGTGGAGAGGGGCAGAAGGAGAGAGAGAATCCAAAGCAGGCTTCACACCCCAGCTCAGAGCCCAGTGCAGGGCTCGATTTCATGACCCTGAGATCACGACCTGAGCCAAAATCAAGAGTCAGGCGCTTCACCTACTGAGCCACAGTCTGAGCACCCCCCCTTACCAGACTTTCTGAAATATGGGCCAAGGACGGAGGCAGTATTAGGAATTTTTGCTTCTATAACGCTTCTCCTTCTTCTAGCATGGGACTACTGTTGTTCAAGTTACATTTGGGCTCTGTCAGTGGGACTTTCTTAGGGCTGACCCTAGATAAAATTTGGCTTGAGTCTCTTTTATCTTTTTGAAAAAATCTTTCCTCTTTGACATTTCCCCCTCGCCCCCATCCGGGTGTTTTGGGTTGCCTGCCCACTCTCTTCTTTCCCATGTTGGATGAAAATCCCAAGTAAACTCTTCAGCCTTGAGGGGTGTTGCACTTTCAGACAAAAACCTGAGGAAACTGGCTAACCAGAGCACTAACTCTGCCGTGAGGAAACATTTCGATACCGCTAGGCAGACACTCGTAGGCGGCATTGAGGGAGAGAGTAGGGCCATTAGCTTCCCAGGGCTGCCCTACCAAATTGCCTCAGATTTGGTGCCTTCAGACGTTTCAGTTCTGGAGGCCAGAAGTTCAAAATCAAAGTGTCAGCAGGGCCACGCTCCCTCCACACGAGCTCTAGGGGAGGATATCCTTCCTTGCCTCTTCTGGCTTCTGGAGGTTTCGGGCCTGTCTTGTCCTGGGGGCTGTGTTCCTCCAGCATCTGCCTCTGCTTTCACTCGGCCTTCACTTCTCTAGGTCTCCTGTCTGTGTGTCTCTTGTAAGGACACTAGTCATCAAATTTAGGGCCCACCTGATTAATCCAGGATGAGTCCTCGTTCATTCCTCCAACAAGGCTTTGTGGAGTACGTACCATATACTCGGGACTGGGCCATGTCCGGGAACACAAGGATGGCCAAGATACAGTTCCTGTCCCCAGCAACGTGCACTCTAATAGTTGGAATACGAAGAGTATACTGATAGCTATAACATCTAGATTGCAAAATGTGGTGTTAGAGGTCCAAAGTGTGAGCCCTTGGGGATTATTTGGTGGAGAGGGTAGCTGGGGTAGGGTAGGCAAACATGATGAAAGAGACACTTTGATGGGTGAGAAGGCTTGAAGAGCTGAAACTCGGGGGAGGGCGCTCTAGGGACAGGAATAGCCTGAGCAAAACGGGGAGGCCAGAGATGGAGCCATGTGTTTGGGACACATGAAATAAATTTAATTTAATCCCCAGAACCATGTCAAGAGGTAAGTGATCTTGTCCCCATTTTACAGATATGGAAATGGAGTCTCAGAGAGGAAGTAACTTGCCTATGATCACACTGGTGTTAAATGGGGTTTCGCACCCCACTGGTCTGATTTCGCAGGTCCTCCCTTCGCCACCACGTACCATCCCATAAGGAAGCTTCTGCCATTAGTTAGCCTCTGGAGACAAAGGGTCATGTAGAGAGGAATGTGGTTATTACATGGAGTGAAGCTTTGTAAGCCTGAGTCATTGGCCTTCACCCCATATCCATGTTCATGTAGAGCCAAGTGCTATTGACAAAGGCTTCCTAGAAAGGCAGAAGCAAACTTTTTTTTTTTTTTTGGTCTGTCCTCCCAATGCCCAGTCTAGAATGGGCTCAGTGACTAGCGATCGATCTGCAGTTGGGAAACGTAGACCCTCAGCTCTGAAGTGACCTTAGCCGGGCCTGGATTTGAGAAGGTCTTTGGGTAAATCACACAGCTGATTTGGTAGCAGAGCAGGTAACAACACCTTAGTCTGGGTAGGGAAGGGGTCTTCCCCTGCCCCCGGTGTGATTTCATACACAGGGGGAAGGGCCTGGCGCTCGGATCGAGCCTAGGGTGTTGAAATTCTCAGCTATAGTTCAGGTCTGCATATTTGAAGATTGTATCTGAAAAATAAAAATTATACATCTCCTGAAAGATGGGATCTCAGCTACTTATCTGAATAGAATAACAATTAGTGAAAGAGTGACTCAGGGAGATAGGGAAATTGCCTTAGTTGAGTCCCTCTGGCAAAATTCTAAACTAAAAGATTTTTATCCCAACTGGCATTGTTCTCCAACCCAATTTTGTTTTTATTAGGACTTTTCCTCGTGTCTAAAGAATGTGTGTGTGTGTGTGTGTGTGTGTGTGTGTGAGAGAGAGAGAGAGAGAGAGAGAGAGAAAGGGGGGGGGGCTCTGAGAACTCTTCCTTCATTTTCCCTGGAATACCATTCTTCTAGAATTTGCCGTAGCAGCATCAGTTAATCTGATCTAGTTCCTTTAAAACTGAACTCTCCCGAAGTTCTGGCATTGGTTCCAAGTCAAAGGGGAGGGCATCGAGCCCAAACCTCAGCGGGCCCCTTGAGATATGAAGATGAGTCAGTCAGGGGTGTTTGCGTCAAGGAACTTAAATCTGGTGGCGATAAGCCATGCAGATTTAACTGTGATGCAAGTTAGAGTGATAAGTGTCTTCATAAAGGGTGCAGGATACTGTGGGAATTCAGAGGACAGAAAGCTTATGGAGTACAACTCTTTCTGCTCCCATAAACCCTCCATCCTGTGAGAATCCAGTCCAAAGATAAGCAGGAGTCCATTCTATCTCAGTAAAGCTGGGGAAAAAAAAATTGTAAAGATAAAAAACAGAAAAGAACCGAAGATAGGTGGACATACTCTTGTAGCAGGACTCTCAGAGCTCCTCTGGGCTCCGGCCACTCTGCACAGCTCACTTGTCCCTGTAGCCTTACCAGGTTTCTTGGCCGTTCCCGGCCGTGCCACGCATTTACACACCCCTGTGCCCCGGCTCTCTTCTCTTGCGCCTCTCCTCTCCTCCTTTCTGAGAGTTCATGAGTTGGGGCGCAGTGCGTGTGGAGGGGCAGAGGGAGAGAGAATCCTGAGCAGACTCCCTGGTAAGTGCGGAGCCTGATGCAGGGCTTGATCTCAAGACTCTGAGGTAGTGACCTGAGCCGAAATCAAGAGTCAGATGCTTAATGGACTGAGCCACCCAGATGCCCCCTTGCTCCATTTTCTTGAAGGGTTTTTAAGAAGGAGAATGATGGGATCAGATATGTCCTTTAGCATATCTCTCTGGGGCTCAGGTGGAGGAGAGTCTGGCAGAGGCTGGAAGACCCATGTGGAGGCTCTTCTAGCTGTCCAAGGGAAAAGAGGCAGGGTGATGAGAGACATTTGCAAAGTGGAGCCAGTGGGATTTAGTGGCATTTGGCTACAGGGAATAAGGGCGAGTAAGGTGTCTAGAATGACCCAGAGGTTTCTAGTTAGTTTGGAAGTCCCTCTTCTTGACGGGGACTGTGTCCTGTTCTTTATTGTACTCCTTGGGTTGGGGATAGGCCCTGGTCCAAAGTAGGCATTCAGTAAATGTTGGATGAATGAATCATTCGCCACTTTGGCAGGCTGAGTGTAATCAGTGAATTTGTATTCCCAGAGCACATGTTGACTGCTGGTTGGGATTGGGGTCCAGAAAGAACCCGTTTGTGGGGGAGTGTAGCGGTCTAGGAATTCAACCTTCACCGGGCATGGAATGATACGCACTTAATCGACAGTTGGCAGTGGAGATAAAGGTAATTCATTCTTTAATTCTCAGGCTTAGAGAATGGCTTATCTCCAGGGTTGTTTTAAACTCCCAGTACTCTAGTGTGGTAGCGACACTTTGGCCTGCCTTTTACAGAGACAGTCTGTGGTGGCCCCAGGCATGATCTCTGATTTAAAGTCAGAGCTCATGATACCCAGGTGTGCCCTCTGCAAGGTCATGTTCTTTCACGCTAAATAACAGAAGGGTAACCTTCAGCTGGGTTCCCAAAGATGATTTCTTCCACCAGCAATCATCACTTTCCACACTGGTTTTGAATGCAGTCATTTCTTTAATCTGTATTCCTATCTTGATTAGTGAGAAATTAATGAGCGTGTAAGATTTGATTTAGATAATGATTAATTAGGGGAAAAGGCACCATTCTAATAGCTAGTCACTATTATATGCTAAGGAAATTAGTTAATATTTTTGGATGGCTAATTGACTTGTCCTCTGTTTAAAAAAAATCTTTTAAAAGTGCCTGGTATGTTTTTTTAGTTCATTAGTAGAGCAACCTGCACTTAATCCTTTGGATAATTTTAATAGGCATCTCTTACTTTCCCTACAAGTCACGAAGCAACCAGTTTGGGATATCACTCATTCTTTTGCTTAATATTACTTTAATGATGATATTACATCATTTTTTTTAGCACAATGTACCTTTGTTAGCAAAAAAAGTAATCTGCCACAAAGCGGACCTTGGCAATGAAATGTGTCAAATCATCATATTCATATATATATATATATATATATATAGAAAAGATTTCAATTTTCATTGTTACTGAGCCCTGACGATTCCTCCTCTTCTGTTGCTATTTGAATATGTTTTATCTTGCTCTTAGGAAAGTATAAGGAATGAGGTCTACATTAATATTTCTTCTGTTCTTTATTGTGTTTTTAATGGGATTTTTGACAATTTATAGTCATTAGTAAAATTGCAGTTGAGTAAAATAACCAATGTATAGGACACAATAAAGGTAATTAGAGAACTGGCAGGCTTGAAGTGACCTTGAGGGGTTATTTAGTCCATTCCCAATTTCAGGCTTAAGACTCATCTGCCTACGCAGCTTTCCTCCACGCATTATGCTTTTGTTCGAGAAGCAGCAGTGGGCCTTTACTGCCTATGGGGCCAAGCCCACAGGTTTCTGTCCAAACTCACATTCTGCCCTGAGAAGCTAGCTGTGCCCCAGATTCCAGCTTCTTTCCAGGCAGGTTAGTCTTGCCCTAGTACGCTGCTGCCGCCAAACCATTGTATCCCTTGGCTTTTCCAAATCCTTCCCATCTGGCTCAAGCCCCGCCTCCCCTAGAAGTCCCATTTGGCTCCCAGAGTCTCTGGTGAGCATTCATTTACCTAGGAAATGTTGTCCATAGGACATATTTTAAAAATCACCTTGACTGAGATAATTTACAAAAAATAAAATATACCCGTGTTGAGTGAAGAATTTAATGAGTTTTTACAAATGTACACACCTGTGTAACTCCTATCCCCAAAGAAAATAGAGACTCTTTCCATCACCTCAGAAAAGATATTGCGTATTTTGTCACCTTTTCTCTTCTCTAGCTATTCTTGTGTGAAAGTCTGGTCTCTTTGTGTGAGTTTTGTATTTGTTTATTTTAATGTTACTTAACCCGTGGTGTGCCAAGAAGGTGAGAGCTTTACCCACATCATCGCATTCAACCCTTGCAATGACTCTATAAGGTAAGGGTTATTGATAATCCCCTTTTAGCGCCAAGGACAGAAAGACATGTGGAATTTCAGTGACTACCCTTGCTTGCATAGTTAGCCAGTGGTGGGGTAGGACTACATTTATAAGCAACTCGACAAAGCGAGGAGGGGCACACCGTGATTGATCTTTTCCTGCCCATGGTGCCTGCCATGATGCTGACCTTCAGGCCATTCCTACTTGCTGATTTGGAATAAAATCCAATAAACAGATGTATTTAGACAGACCCATAGCACATTGTTCACTCTCCTCTTCCAATTAGGGGCAAGGCTCAGGCTTGGAATGGGGTCTCTGGGTGAGTGTGTGAGCCTGTGGCTGCAAGTTCTTGAATGGAGTCAAAAAAGAACAAGAACTGGGCCCAAAGGATGGGTGGAGGTCAGGAAAGCAAGGCTACGGGTAGCCAAGGCTAAGCCATCCTTTGAAACAAGAGTACACATTAGGAAAGGGCCTGCTGTGGTATCCCAGTGGCCTAGCCTCTGGGAAGGGGAGCAATGATAAGGGTGCCCAGTATGGGTCCATGTGGCAAGAATCCTCTAGAGGATTTATGGCCATAACCCAAATATCCCTTTTCAGCTGTCAGACCCAAACTCGGACCCAGTGTGCCAGGAAGACCTTGCCTCAAAATAATTCGAAATAAATTACTCTATAGTTCCTTCAACTGAAACCTCTATTTGTGTATCTCCAAGATGTTTGGAAATTGATTTTTGTGGTATTTAAAGATATTTTTTCCAGGATCAAAGTTAAGCGCATAGATGTAAAATTTTCAGGGTCATCTGTCTCCTCTCCCTTGTTTTAGATCAGAGAGACACAAAGGTGGTTTTGTTTGTTTGTTTGTTTGTTTTTACCAGCGTTCTCAATCTGCGGCCCTCATTAATTCAACACTATATGCACAGGGCTGAATGGGATAGACAGGGCATCCCAAGGAGATGGGTGTCATTCTCTGTTCTTCAGGAATGGAAAATCTGGGAGAGGAGATTATAGTATGAAGGTACTTTTTAATCCTCCAAAATAAATGGGAACTAGCAGCCCTGTAATGACTTCAGTTAAAAAAATTTTTTTTAAGCATCTGGGAATCCAAAGTTATTAAGCTCCAAAGACTTGAACCTTTATGGCTCATTTGAATAGTCAATTGTTGAGCCTTCTCCTCATCTCCATCCCAGGCTATATTGCTTGTCTCTATTCCCATTTCCTAGCTGAATTCCATTTTTATATAAAAAAAATGTGAGCACCTCTATGATGAGTGTGGTCAACGATTACTTTTCCTTTCTGTCTAATAACGGAGTTATTTCCCCTTAACCTTCTTTTGTTCCTGACATCCCTACAGAATGCTCTGCTATTTATTGTGTCTTTTGTAGGTTGCATCTGAGTTCTTGAATTGGCCTTTCTGCTTTCATTCATACAAGTATGTACCAGTTCTTGGTGTACCTCCTTAGTCATTTGCACTTGGTTATTTTTTATTAATCCCACTTGAGATTTGGTTTCCAGAGTAAGTCTTTGTTTCATTGATGAGGATTCCTCTCTAAATTCTTTCTTTACTTCTTTTGGTTCTGCTTTGTTTCTTTTATGCCTCTGTTCCTGCATTGAAATGGTTCATTTTTCATTATTGTCATTTCATTTAGGCATGTCTAGCTCTCCTGGCCCAGTTTGTTCCTTATGTTCTCTTGTGCTGGCCTGTGAGTTATATGAAATGTACTTAAAATGTTTTTCCCTTTGGCATATATTTCTGTATTCCTGGCTTGGAAATTCGAAATTTGTATCAGCTTATAGATGTGTTTATTTCCTCAAATACTCTAGCTACCTCTTAGCCCCCAGATCAGTTGTACTGGTTTATTGATTGATCAGGTAGTGTTAACTGGGAGGGAAGGTAGATGTTACTCTATGTACATTTCTTATGCTACATCTTTCTTCATGATGTTTGAGATCTTTTCCCATAAATTCTCACTTGATATTTTGTTCCTCTCAAGATGTTTGACTCAATGAATTCTTGAGGGAGTGGGCATTTTTACAATGATAAGACCTGCCCAAGCCAGGGAAAGGGCCGCACTATGCAATCTCTAAGTTACTCTATGAGTTACCCATCAAAGGCAAACCAAACTGGTGTCATAGTGATTCAAAGAGGCGGTCCTGGGTTTCTGCAGGTACACTGAGTGGTGATTTGTTATTTCTGAGACCTAACAACTCATGGCACTTCACAGAGGAAAGATTTGAGCCCCATTATTTTATGATTCCCACTGGCTAGAGCTGGAACACTATCAGCAGCCAGGCTGCCGAATAAACCCTACCATTCCCGAAAACGGGAAGTCCTCACTACCAGAAACTGAGAAACACAAAGGATTTTTTTTTTAATAACATTGAATTTTATGAATGTATTCAAATACAGCTATTTTAAACACATATGACTTAGGCATCAGTTTATCAAGAAAGTAGATAAAACATTGTCAAATGGACAGGAACTTGGTACATGGCAAGTATCTTCTCTATAGGATTTTCCTATCTACACGTGTGTCCCAACCAACCTTGTTTCAATCTAGATTAGCCACTCTTCCCGAAGGGGACTCTTTGCCTTCGTGGTCCAGTAAACCGCATCACTTTCTATTCCTAGAATAGCATTATATTTTGTAACCTCCTGTAGAAAGAACACAGTGAGCTAGAACTAGCTCTGTTTTCTTTTTCAGAAGATAATCATAAAACCTTTAAGCTTAGACCGTATTTAATATCAGTTTAAGGCTTGTCTCTGAGATTGACATTTATAGGAGTTAAATCTGAACCCTTTGTCTCCAGACCCCAAATTGTATTTTGACACATTAAATATCACCTTTCCATCCAGTGCTATAAATTGCAGTGCTGGATTTGGTTTGGTGATATGTATTATCTGTGCTCTCCGTTGACTGCTTTTGTCAGCTCCCTTGAGGAAGGGGAAGGGGAGTGCTCGAAGTCCGTATCTTGGACTCCCAACGGTGATGTCATGTGAGGCAACACTTGATGAATTTCATTCCTAAATTAAGAAAATAGAACTTGGACACATACATTAAGGTCGTGATTAACTGGAATTCCTAGGGAAATAAGCTGTAATAGAAAGAAATTTTCTGGTCACTTAGGACTAACTAGTCTCTTCCTGCACACACTCCCACCACCCCATTTTTTAAAATCTCAGTTGTTACAAAGCTGTCTAAAATGTCTGCGTATGCTTTCCTTCAGGAAGATTTGATGTTTATTACAGGTCCTTGCTTTGCCAAAGACCTCACAGGACTTTGGGAGAGTTTCCCCTCTACCTCATATACATGTTTTGTCATCTTGACTAACTATGCTGCTTTATTGCACTCATTTCCTATGTCTTCGGTATTTATCTCTGGCAACCCCTTTAGACAGTGAGCTCTTTGGAGTCAGGACCATGTCTCTCTTGTTCAACGTGGGACCTTCACCACGTAGCACAGTGCTTGGCACCCAGACCTTGAGTCCGACTGAGTCCTCTGAGAAGCTGATGCCAGTAGGGCCCTACACGTATAAGGGGTTTCTGAGGGAAAACATTTGTGAAGGAAAAAGAGCAGGGAGCTGAAGGATGCTGGAAGGACCCTCACACTGTGGTGTAGGTCTGACCCTGTGGAGGAGGGTGCGAAAGAAGGAAGGTAGAGTAGGAAGAATCTTTGACCGCAGTACCATTTTCAGAAAGTTTTGTCAAGGTCAATGGGGAGTCCTTGAGCCCAAATCCCCGTCAGCCGAGGCCCATGCTCACAGAACTTAGCATCTCTGTTATGCTCCGACATTGGCTGGGGCAGGCCCTGGGGATGGTGGCCCAGATACAACATGGTGGTGAGTTCAGAGCGCAGCAGCTGGGACCATCAGTTAGTTACATGCAGCACAGTAGGAGGTCTGAGATGCGCATGCTCACCACAGAAGGATCTCGACAAATGTTGGTTGGAGGGAAAGTCTGAGTACAGTGGGAGTTGCAGAAGAGGAGGGAGATTGGACTTAATATTTGCTAGTATTGGCAGAAGATACAAAATCAGGGAATGCCTCATCATTTCCTTCGTCTCTCTTTAGATGATACCTTATGAAAGAAGCCTTTCCTGACAATCCTATTAAATAGAATTGTTGCTGCCACTACCATCTACCCTACCTCCCTGACTTTGGTTTTTAAACATAGAAAAAAGAACAGTTTTATTGAGGTACAATTAACATACAATAAAGTACATATTTTAAGGGTATAATTTGATAATTTTGACACATGCATATAGCTAGGAGACAATCACTGCAGCCAAAATTATGAATCTATCCATCGCTCTGCCAAACTTCCTGACTCTGGCCCCGTCCCTGCCCTGTGTCCCCTCCCCAACAACCACTGAACTGCTTTCCGTCACTACTGGTTAATTCTCATTTGGGAGACTTTTGTATAAATGGAACCGTAGAGTATGTAGGGTTTTTGTGATGTGGCTTCTATGGCTTTGCATAATGTTTTGGGGGCCCGTTGCCGTGGTAGCATGGATCGATAGTTTGTTCCTTTGTATGGCCAAGTCATAATCCACTGTATGTATATACCACAACTTGTTTTGCTGTCCTGCCGTAGTTCTATTTTCTCTGGAGTGCTCATCACTACTTGGCTGTGTGTGTCAATATATACACAAACTATACATATATACAACATATATACAAACTATATATGTGTGTCTGTATATATCTGTTATATCCAGGGTGCTTGGCACGTGGTAGATGCCCAATAAAATATTTGTTGAATGACTTTCATCTACGCCCCTGGCTTGAATTTTCCTTTATATGCTGTGAAGACCTCCACCGGAGCTGAAATGCCTTGCATCCCCAGGGGAGAGCTGAGAATGACAAAGGTTTCAGTCATTGGGATACTTGGCAGATGATCTTTATTAACTGAGATATAGAACACAAGAGATGGAACTGTGTGTGTGTGTGTGTGTGTGTGAGATACATAGAGATCAGTTTGGAGTAGGCTGAATTTGAGATGCTCATGGAGAGGTTGCAGATAGGAAGTTTTCGAGCTCAGAAGAGAGGTGAGGGCTGGGTTAGGGAGTTCAGCAGCCCCATAGATGAGATGAGATCATGTGGGGGGGGAGACGTAGAACACAGGGAGGGTCAGTAACATTAAAGTGACAGGCAGAAGAGGAGGAAGAACTGAAAAGCAGATAAGAGTAGCCATAGCAGTAGGGGTATGTGTGTGTGTGTGTGTGTGTGTGTGTGTGTGTGGCAGGGGTAGGTTCACTATAACAAGGGAGGAGGGGAGCCTTTTAAGAAGAAACTGGTCGAGGGACGCCTGGGTGGCTCAGTTGGTTAAGCAGCTGCCTTCGGCTCAGGTCACGATCCCAGTGTCCTGGGATCGAGTCAGCAGGGAGCCTGCTTGCTCAGCAGGGAGCCTGCTTCTCCCTCTGCCTCTGCCTGCGGTTCTGTCTGCCTGTGCTCGCTCTCCCCTCCCCTTCTGATAAATAAATAAAATCTTTAAAAAAAAAAAGAAGAAGAAGAAGAAACTGGTCGACTGGGAGGGATGCCACCAAAGGTCACATTGGATGAGGACTGAGAAGAGCTTCTGATTCCCTAATTTTGGAATAAGCGAGGAGATTCTTAATTCGACAACTTTTTATGGAGTTGCAGAAATAAAAAGGTACCATGCATCATAAGCGAGGTGCAAGGAAGTGACTTAGGAGTTCAGAGGTCGATATTCGAATAGCGCTAGAATGTTGTCCTTGTAAGGGATTTTGGTGATTGTCAGAAAGTTGATGTTGTCCTTTGGATATTTCCTCTGTGAATCTTACCCCAGACCTTTAGTTAACAACAACAGCAAAGCTTTGATAAGATATTGATGTTTTAATCATTTATCCCAAAAAGCCACACCGGGGTGACAGACATACATTTCATTAGGAAATCATAACTGGAATTTTGAAAATTGCCTCTTGGTTGTGCTCTCATTCATAAATTATAATCAAGAAAAATAAATTGTAGGAGTGAAGATTAATCTTTTAACGGACAAATTAAATATCGGTGTTCAATGACGTCTACTTGGTGCTATAAATTGGTTTGTGCAGAATTTATGAGTCAAACCTAAGCAATTAATTCTAATGGTTATTCAAAAAGAATCAGTCATAAAGATAATTGGGAGAAAGCAGGGATTCGTTAAGATAAACACTAATTTTGAATAATCAAGATTTTACTGTATTTTAAAAAATGCATTGTCTTGCCTTATTCACTTCGTGTATGTGTGTGTGTGTGTGTATGTGTGTGTGTGACATTCTGCTTACTGAAACGTTAAACACTTGTTTGTTTCAGGATCAGATCTGCAAGTATGTCTCCCCAAGGGTCCAACGTGCTGCTCCAGAAAGATGGAAGAAAAGTACCAACTGACCGCGCGCTTGAACATGGAGCAGCTGCTTCAGTCTGCAAGTATGGAGCTCAAGTTCTTGATCATCCAGAACGCCGCAGTTTTCCAAGGTGAGTGCTGGGGATCATTTTAGACATGTGCCCCTTGGCATCATTCTCTGGGCGCTGGGCTTTCAGATGCTAAGTCTAATTTATAAATGACCATGCCAGCGTTAATACTTGACAGAGAAACCTCCCAGTGAGAGATTCTGTTTCAGGAAAAGCACAGCTTTTAGAGACACTGCGTTTCACTCTTTGGAGAGGCAGGCATTGTCCAAAGTCATTGTCCAAGGACATTCTGTTTACCTGTGTGCGATGGCTACAAATCCCTACAGAAAGGGTAAATGATATCTTCTCTCAACAAGCCCTGAAGACCAGTTTAAAAAAAAAACAAAACAACAAAAGAGGTTACTTAAATACCAGTTTTCTCCAGGCGTGGGTTAGATGGTTGTGGAACACGCCTGAACTCCTTCTGACCACGGGGACCGTTTCCAGAGAGATCTGGAGCTTGGCTCAAAGGCGCTATGTTTTCTCATTTGTGTGAGTGGACCACCTCTTCTTTCTTTGTGAGTCTCCATCTTTACTACACCTGTGTGTGACTATAAAGGGACCTGTGGTGGCATTGCCAGGATGGGTCAGAAATTCCATTTCTCCTCACTGACCAGTAGGACCAACCCAGCAGGATGGAGAATACCTCCTTCGATTCAAAGACCCAGCTAGGAATGTTGACGACATGCTCTCTGTGTATTTGTTCCTTTAGTCTTCACAATAACCCTAGGAAGTAGGTCTTACTATCAGCATCCCCATGTAAGGGATGAAAAGCCAAGGCACAGAATGGTTAAGTAATTTGCCTGAGGCCACACAACTAATTAATGGGGGGAAATCAGGATTTGAACCCAGGCGGCCTTGCTCTTAGAGCCTATATTTTTAACTACCTCGGTATGCTGCCTCCTGGGAGGGGAAATTAATTACAGATATTGGGGCTTGCTTCTGTCTTCCCTGAAGCACAGGACGCCAGCTCCCTTTTTCTTGCTCTACAGAGAATTGGAGTTTAGATAGAAAAATCTCTTCTGATGACCTGACGTTCCAAATTTGTAGGTTTCTGGCACCTTGTTAAGGATTAACCTCTTTGAATTGTAAGGTAGGTTGATTATAGCTTATTTTGTGTATTGCAAGGAAAATCTTAGAATTAGCTAAGAAAATTATTCCAATTAGCTAATAAAGCCTACATTCATGATAGTTCCCTGGGTCAAAGCCTCAGGGGATGTTGGGTTGATTATATGAAATACAGTATAGAAGCGTGAGGTATTTGTTCACTTACGTATGCCGTCAGACTCTTGTGAAGAGTTTGTGGAGACTAACAATTTGGCGATCAAATGAATAATTGAAGCTGGTTTTAAAAATACATGTGCCATTCATGTACTTCTTAGATTGGTTTTGGAGCTGAGCGGCTGACTGAAAGTGGGGTGGTAAAAAGTGATGGGACAAGAGAATTTTGTCGAAGGCAAGAGCTGAATCTGACTCTTTGGGGGTGTTCAGGGGCTTTTCAAAATGGAGTGTGAGTGGTTTCATTCGCAGAATAACCAGGCCCACTGGTGTTACCTGACAGCCGTGGGCCTGCTGGAGGTGGGTGGGAGAACAAGCACCACTGGTAGTCCACTGTGTGGAGTAGCGGTAATGGCTGCCCTCTGAGGGCCTTGGGTGTCAGCCCTTCTGTCTCTGCCCAGTCCTCCATCTTTTTTTCCAGTCTTCCATTTTGCATATTGTGTTTTCTAGGCACGAGATGAGGAGAGAAAGGAAGTTCTGACCAGATTTTGATTGGCTTAGCGTGGAGGTTGGACACTAGTCATGTGAACAGAGGCTGGAAAGGGGGGAGGGTAGCACCTACTACTTGTATCTTTTCTCTCTTTTTCTCACACACACACATGTACACACACAAATATGTATTATTTCTCCAGTTGTGAACATAGGAGGACAGGTCTGGCAAAGGAACATGGAGACAACTCAGTGATGTCTGAACTCACGGCTGGGGCCTTCTACCTCATCACCATATGGACTCAATTCTTTCTCTTGTTTCATTCCCTTTTTCTTTCCCTGCTTCCCATTTAGAGCAAATATACCCCATAAGAAAAGGGAAACCATGGTCCCAG
The DNA here is from genome assembly GCF_009829155.1 of Mustela erminea. Classification (NCBI taxonomy): domain Eukaryota; kingdom Metazoa; phylum Chordata; class Mammalia; order Carnivora; family Mustelidae; genus Mustela; species Mustela erminea. Next base: position 112,754,715 of record NC_045635.1, on the reverse strand, counting down.
ACCTCAAGGCAATTATGCCATGTTTGTAGAAACATCGCCCCCAAATTCTTTCTGTAACGAACATTGGGAGGGACAAGACGAAAATCAGGGACCGAGGCAAGCTGATGTATTATTGATGGCTAAAAAAAAGAGAAGAGCCACTTTTGTCCCCCTTATGATTACTTATTATTCTGATGAGCTGGAATTGGGAGGGCCCAGTTGTTTCTTCCATAAAATACACTCCCTCCCCAAGATTCCGGTAGACCAAATCCTTGCTCCAATAATTCAGTCCTATGAAATTTGATGCAAGCTATTTTCCCCACCACATGAAGTTGAAGAAAGCTCATCTTGATATTGGCCTAGATCCACAATCTCTTTAGGATTCCCTCACTCGTCCACACTGGGGGTATTTAAGCAGCGAATGCTTTCTGCAAATATGTGCACAGTTCCACGAGCAATCCTTACTGCCTCAATTTGGATTTTATGTCTTCGTTTGCAAGAAGCCTTTGCCCTCATAAATGAGCCTGGGGCCCTTCGCTACAGCGGTTGGAGTGCTCTCTTGCTAATGTTGTTTTGATAATGATTGAAGCATTAAAAAAAAAGTTGTTCTTTATTTTCAATCTTTGCATTGCCTCGTTTCCTAAATTTAATTTACTCGGATGTGCTTAGTAAAATGGGGCAGCACAATCGTTTTTTGTTTCTGCTTAATTAATTCTTTTTGAAAAACTCCACTAAAAGATTTTTGTCTCTTTTTCTTCTCCCCTACCTCATAATAATTACTATGATAATACTACTAATGGCAATTTATTAAATGCCTGCTATATGATGCTTACTTTTACATAATTCTCTCGCTGGATTTTCCCAGCAGCTCTCTGAGGTTCCTACTGTAATTATCTCCATTTTACAGATGAGGAAACTCACTGATGCCTTGGCTTCTTCCGGGCCGTCATCTGACATGGTCTTCCTAATTAATGTTTTATCCGTCACCTTTGCACGTTCAATCCTGGAGCTCTGTTTTCCTTGCAGGATGGCATTCTAACTGTCAAACGTGTCCCATCAGGGAGTATTTGGGGGGATAGGCCTAGGAAATTTTTCTGTATTTTGGATGATTCCAGTCTTCCCCAAGGTACTTTGAGGGAGAACACGCTTCAGCTTTTCTGGAAGTTGCCTAACCCGCAAGAAGCCAGTTCAGCTTCTTCAGAGGGGAGAACTAGAGTGGTTAAGCAGAAGACATCCCTGTGCTCCTGGAATGCTATAGAGCTCCTGCTGAGGTCGCTGAGAAATTCTCAGGCCCTCGTTCCTTCAGTACCCACTACTGTCCCACATTTGTGTGTGGTCTTTTTACAGGCTGGATTTTCTAGTTTTCTAGCAGGCGGTAGGTTTAGGAGTTAGGTGGAAGGATTATGGAAGAATGCCAGAGGGAGGTATCTATGAACAGCAAGAAGTTATGAGTGCCAGGAAGGGTGAAAAACATGAAAGTAGACTTGGGGGCTCACTGAGTGGGGCAGTCCAGAGGACATTCAGTAGAGGGGGATAACCTACGTGCCTCGGTAGCCCCTGTATTACAGGAGGGGCAATAGCCCATGTCTGTAGTGACGGCTGCGAATCAATAAAGAAAGATCAAGTTACTTGCACCATTTTTCTTTTCCTTCACATTTTCATTTGAAGGAGCTAAAATATATTTGGGGGAGTATGTGTCTGAAAGGCAATGGAAGAAACACTGGGCTTGGAGTCAGAGCATCTCAGTTTTAATTCTAGTTCTGTCTTGGTAAGCTTTATGACTATAGGGGCTTACGTAGACTCCATTAGCCTCAGTTTTGTGATCTGCAAAATGGGGGTGATAATTACAGTCCTGCTTTCCTCCTAGGGGAGAGGTAGTGTATATGAAAGTGTCTTGAAAACTGGAAAGCTCCATGTCCCAGCATTATTATCTCTAAAGCTATTACCTCGAAAGCACTGGGGGTGCCAGATAAATGGCACATTTCCATTACAGACATGAGCCCCAGTAAAGCTGGAGGCCATGATGCAATTCACCCACGTTTGCCCCCACAGTGGATATCCCGTGCACAGGTGAGAGAGCACTTAGGTAAAGTAGCCTTTGGAAAATGGGTCTGTTTTGTACCTTTGTAGATGTGAAACTGTGCTGTTCAAAATGTCAGTACCACCAGGAGCTAGCCTTTCTTCCCCAGCCTCCTGAAGCTTCTCTTCTGGCCCCTATCTGGTATATTTTACACACAAACAAGCAGCTAGAGTGGGAGGGGTTTGTCACATTCAGGCCATACGTAGTTTTTTCAGGCCATATTTTAATTGCATTGTCTGGCCTGTGGAATCATGGCGGTGCTGGATGGTTTCCTCCTACCTGTTTTCTACGGTAGAGACGACACATTTCCACATGCGGGGGGCTGTGGTGAGAGGGGACAGGGTTTCTGTGCTGCTGTTTCTTCACTCCCTTGTTTCCCATTTCCATCCGCTCTTGGCAGTTCTTATACTTTTTTTTCTCCTGTCAGATTCCTGTCTCTCCCACTCCCCCTAAATAAAATTGACCTTGGGTAGAACACCCTTTTCCATCAGCTCAGAGCAATTTCTCTAGTCATTTCTGCTTGAAATAACTCTTCAGGCAAAGCTTTTTTTCCTTCACAGTTAATATGTGACTAAATAATTGCTTGGATGTTGATAAACATGTTTTTGAGATTCAATCATTTGTTCATTTAGTTTTTATAATGTTGCGGGGGGTTTTTAAGTTAGCACTGAGCAATTTTTCTCCATTTCACAATTTTTCCCCTTGACTAGTCTGACAGCTCTCCTGCGCATGCTCCAGCTGTGTGCAGGCCGAGCGAGTCCCTGACTCTGACCACTGGCCATCCTGTCACAACCCTTGCTTCCTTGAAAATAATGTAGGGGAGAGAATAATTACACTGATGTCTAATCAGAACTTAATTCATTTGCCAGAGCAAAATGTAATAACATTAAACTGGATAGAAGAATTTTAGGAACGCAAACCATGACCATGAGTCAGGTTATATAGCCTCAAAAATGTAAATTATTAATCAAACCACTCATCTGTACAGCAAAGCTCTAGTAATCCCATTATAAAAGGGTGAATTTCTCATCAGAGCTCAGAAGATGCTGGCTTTAATTAGTGTACTTTGATGGCGCTGACTCAAAGAGATAGTTAACTTTGGTTACAAAGTTTTAAAAAATGCGATTCTTTAATTATTAGTGCTATGGGACAAACAATTGGAAACTGGGTGTTTAAAGTCATTTTCATTTCATACTTAGAACTTTCGATTCAAGTGGGTTTCAAAATTCTGTGGCTCTTGCAGAGCCAGAGGCTGGGGGAGTTATAAACCTTTACTGTGCCCTCTTATTGATTTAGAAAAGTCAGTCATTAGGCTGAAAACTCTTTTTAATAAAAAGAGCTTAGAAAAATGACTCAGTGTGCGGGTGGAGACTGTTCTGCAGCCAACATGAGGTGAGGAGATTATACAGATTAACTCTTTACCGCAGCCCATGCCCCTCCATTCAACAGGGCTCTGGACACACTCCCCACGGCTGCCATGCTCCTGCCCACTTTCTCACTAGTGGGCCCAACGAAGCAAATTAAAGGACATTGTCCCTGTCCTCGAGAAGCTTCCAGGAAAAATAACCACTTTTGCCTCCCGTGATTACTCCCTACCCTTCCCCGCCCCCACTGGGATTTGTTTACTTTCTGAAAACATATGTTCCTCCTCCTCTTTCTGTCTCCCTGAGTTGCAGTACCTGATATCGGTATAATGAAGCATATGTTTGAGAGGTTTGAATTCTCCTGTCAGTAGAGTGGAGGTAGAAATGATTTTCCTTTAAGCTGGAAGCAGTAATGTAGAAATTAAAAACACCTTTGCCTCTGTTGACTGTGAGAGGCCTCCAGGGGCTGAGTTGTGGCCCCACACCCCTCCTCCTTCCTCATCCCGGTTTCCAGTCAGGCGCCAGGTCTTGTTTCTCGCGTCACATTCCCTCGCATCTTCTTCCTCCACCCCATTCCCCTCTGCCCTCTCTGGGTCTCAGCGGCCTCACACTGATGCCCGCTGGCCTCGTCTCTGATTTGAGTTCCAGGCTCCATCAGCTCACACCTAGACTACCAGCAAAGGTGGAACAAAGTGCCAGGCCTCTGGACTCTTCCTTTGGTTCCCCGTCCAGCTCCAGAGTGTGATGATTAAGAAGGCAGGCTCTGGAGTCATTTGGGCTGGGTTTGAGTGAGTCTGGGTGGGGATAGGTAGGACAAGTGGGGTGACTGTGGAGAGAAGGAAGTTGAGGGCTTGGGCCTAGAATCAAGGCTCCTCTCCCAACAGGTGCTGAGTTGGTGGGAATCAAATGGAAAGTCTCCTCTTCGAAAGTGTTCTATTGGCATCATCTCATTGAAACCTCATGGCAGCCGTCTGAGGTTGATACTATTATTAGCCTCACTTCACCTGGAGGAAGTGGGGCTTTCGAGAGACAAAGTGACTTGTCTAAGGTCAGCCAACAAATGGCAGAGGTGGCAACTGGGAACCTGGGAAGGCCAGCTCCGGAGACTGGGCCCTTAACCAGCATATATTATATATTATATATTGCCTCTGTGTATTTTGTTTCATGGTCATGGGCAACCTTTCCAATTCTAGCTTGCTTTCGTGCAAGGGGATTCTGTCGTATTTAATTAGAAAACATTTGCTGAGCTAGGACCTAGCATGTCTGGAGGCAGGCGTTGTGGGGGATTCAAAGATAAAAAACACTTCCTGCTTACCTTCAACTTCTAGAAACCAAGATTTTTATACACGAATAACTCAGGTACAAGGCATCCTAAGAGAAATGCTGTGAGAAACATTTAGCACTCCCCAGTCTTCCCTGGGGAGTAAGGGTAGATTTAGGTTTTGTGGGGCCCAAAGCTTATACAATCTGGGGGCCCTCTTTAAGAAAAAGAAGACAAAATAAAAGCTACAAAATGCCCCTGGCTCTTCCAGACGGAGGATCACAAGTGTGGATCCCTAAAGCTTAGGTTTCAATAGCTTCCCACGAAACCCGCCTCTGTATGGGAGTGTGAGGTTGGAGAAGATTAATTCCAACTAGAGGGTAGAGGTTCTTGGAGGAGATTGCCTGTATGAATTCCCCAGCAGACATGGCTCTTGATCAAAGAGAAGGTCAGGTGAGGGAGTTAGGTAAATCAGCGCATATCTTTTTCTAAATTAAATTAAAATTTGAACATTAATAATTGCCTACCAGATACCAGTCTTGCTGGCCTCCCTGGCTAGCCTTGTAGCATCTCAGCCTTAACCTCTTGAAAGAGCAAGATGCCTAGGAGGCATGCAGAGAGGAGTGTAGTGTGACAGACGTGTGCTTGGGCTTTGGGGGGACTGGATTCAAAGTCCCAGATCTGCTAAGCTCTCTCTTTGTGACCGCAGAGCAAGTCAGTTCTCTCCGAGCCATTAATTCAGCAGGGTTAATTCAGAAGAGGGCTGTGAAGAGCTCAACTCTGTATGGGTCTGTAGGAATCAAATGCAGGCAGCCATTATTTCTGTTATTCTCGGTTGTATGTTTGTCAGCATCATTGTAGATGAGGTAGAATATCTTTCTTTGCTCTGCGGCATTGACGGTGACATATCTGGTACATATACTTTATTAAAAAATGCTTTTCTGTGCTTTTATGTAATTATGATTCATATAAAAAAGGTTCCAGCATATTGACTCCTAATCATATCACTCAGAAAAATATTGCTTGTAACCTTTGTATGTGTTTTCTTCTTTTTCCTCTCTGTGTGTGTATGCATGTACGTGTGTGTGTGTGTGTTTGTGTGTGTGTACTTAAGACTAGATAGTATGCACTCTCTAAATAGTCCCCTAGTGGTCTGAATGAGTTAACATAACCTCAAGATCTAACTAGCAATGGCAGACTCTGATTCCATTGGGTTGCATTAGGAGAGGAAGGAAAACAAAAATGGTAAAATGAACCAGGATATTTATGATGCTTCCTCTATTCGTGGAAGTTCTTTAGCATTAGTACTGGACCTGATTAACTGAAATGTAATCATTGGACTAGACCAGGTCCCACAGTACTCCCTCTCTTGGGATCCTGTGTTTTTCCTTTCTAACACTTACCATGTTTGTAGTGATCCATGTATGGATATTTTGTTAACATGAGTCTCCTTTACTGGAGAATGATCTCTCTGAGGGTAGGGCCAATGTGTAGTCTATCTCATTGCTATAGCCCCAGGTGAGATATTAGAAAATACTCACCCCAGGGGAGTGTGCTCGTGCACATGTGCATCTACGCATATACAGAATTAAAAGAAATAATATCAATAGAAACAGATTTCCAACTCTTCTGCATCCTTTGCAGCAAGTACCACTAGGACCAAATAGAAAAAATAAATACAACCTGTTGCCTGAGGCATTTATTTTCAGGTTTTATTTATTTATTTTTATTTTTTTAGAGAGACAGAGAGTAAGCCAGGAATGGTGGGGAGGGGCAGAGGGAGAAGGAGAAGAATCTCAAGCAGGCTCCATGCCCAGCACGAAGCCTGATGTGTGGTTCGATCTCATGATCTTGAGATTATGACCTAAGCCGAAATCAGAAGTCGGATGCTTAACCGACTGAACCACCCAGGCACCCCTGTTTTTAGGTTTTAAACTCCACTCAGCTAGAAGATCTTAAGAGTGTAGCTAATAGGTTGAAGCTTTCCCATTTTGAGGTGAAATGTCCTATGCTATACCTGAGCTTCAGCCTCTGCTTATGGCCTCACCACTCCCTGGCTTGCTGGGTATCTTTTCTTCCAGCCTGATCTAGGCTCTTCATAGAGCACTGTGAAGAAGGCTCAGTGCCACGGATTTACACTTTGTGACCAAGAATCATGAGACTCGCGACGCTTGTCAGCTTTTCCAAATATGCTCTTATGTGTCATTCCTGATTATAATGTCACTTAAAAGTAATAGAGCAAACTTTTTTTCAGGATATTCTTTTTAAAAAATAAGTTTTGGGGTGCCTGGGTAGCTCAGTGGGTTAAAGCCTCTGCCTTCGGCTCAGGTCATGATTCCAGAATCTTGGGATCGAGCCCCGCATTGGACTCTCTGCTTAGCAGGGAGCCTGCTTCCTCCTCTCTCTCTGCCTGCCTCTCTGCCTACTTGTGATCTCTGTCTGTCAAATGAATAAATAAAATCTTTAAAAAAAAAAGTTTTGACTACACAAATAAGTATCACAGGAGTCTGCCCTCACCAGTTTGTGGTTTTACTTTCCATGGGGTCAGTTGCCCGAGGTAAACCCTAGTCTAGGATCAGATGATTCTCCTTCTGACAATCTGTAGTAGCCTAACACTATAGAACCATGCCTATGTTACCCACCTCACTTGATCTCGTCACGTGGGCATCTTATCATCTCACATCGCCACAGGAAGAAGAAGGGTGAGTACAGGACCATCAAATGCTTTTAGAGAGAGCCCACATTCATATAAATTTTATTACAGTTTATAGTTGTTATTCTATTTTATTATTAGTTATTGTTGTTAATCTCTTACTGTGCCTAATTTATAAGTGAAACTCTATCATATATATGTACATATAGGGAAACGTAGAGGGAAAAACATAGTCTATCTAGGGTTCAGCCTTATTCATGTTTCAGGCACCCACAGAGCATCTTGGAATATATTCCCATGAATGAGGAAGGGAAATACTGTACATGTTTATTGGGAAAATGAAAAAACACAAAAAAGTGGAAAATAAAATGACTTACATTTTAGCCCCCAGAGGATAAGTACTATTACCATTTTGGTATATAATCTTGCATACTTTGGTTCAGTGTTATACATATATGGGTGTATGTATATATTTAAAAAAATGGATTATAGCTTTCTCATGTGATATAGCCTTCTTTCCATGTCAATAATGTTTTTCTATAATACAATGTAGTATTGTACAAACATAGTATTTAGAGGTCACATAGTACTTAGCCCCATGGCTGTCTCACATGTTATTAGTCCAACGTTCTTTAACTGCTAGAAATTTAGGGTATTTTCACTAAACTGTAGTGAGATAAGTAATGTGCATATAACTGAATACTTATGCACATCCTTAATTATTTACTCAGGATAATTTCCTGGAACTAGGATTACTGGGTCAGAGGCAATATAGTTTTTAAGGTTTCTCACATTTATTTCCTCTTTTTGCCTGACCATTTGCCATTTTACGGTAATCCTACTTTGGATGAAAAATAGCACTTTTTGGTTACTAGGGAGATTTGATGTTCATATGTACTTTTTATTTTGTGAGTTTTGTTGTTAATATTCTTTTATCATTAAAAAATTAGCTATTCATTATTTCTTATTGAGATGCCCCTTTCTTATTGATTTGTAAGGGCTCTTTATATATTCAGGATGCTAACCCATTTTATGTGTTATTAATTGAATTTATTGCTTTGTTTATTAGATTTTTCATTTTTATGGGGGTTTAAAAACACCTTCAGTCAATATATCAATGTCTTCCTTTGGTTTCCAATATATTCTTTGATTATTTATCGATTGGTAACAGCTTTGGCATGAATCAAAGATGTGCTCTATTTCCTGTTCTGACACTAGCTATGTGAAAATTGGTAAGTAATTTAGTGTCTCAGTTTGTTTTTGTATGCGCAAGATAACACCTCACCTGCCAACCTGCCAGAGCTTTTATGGATCAGAAGAGGTAAGGTATATGAAAATGCCTTCAACATTTAAAGGATTATTTTTGTTGTTATTCAGCTATCCCCTGACACTGACTATTAATCTGAATCAGTTCATTTTTACTGTACTGAAAACAGCATTGCCTTTCCTTCCCCTGGATCTGAGATCTTTCTGGCCACTTAGTAGGAAGTAGTCCTGGTCTAAAAGTACACTGGAGTCTGTGCTCTGGTAGTTGGAGAGGTGCTCAGAGGGTGGTGAAATGTTGTCTGCCATCAGTCTCTGCCTGGAGCACGGATTCTGGGCATCCATCCCACCTTCCCAGCTGGGGAAATGGGCTCTGGAACTACTCTTTGATGTAGTATGTGTGTTTACTTCTACATGCCCCCGCCCTTGAAGGATAGCTAACGAAACCCATTCAGTGAGGCCAAAGTGTCTGTTCCTGTCCAATAGAGTAGTAGGTGGGGGAAAACCCAAAAGCCTTCTGTTCACACTCCTATTCCTTGGGGACTAGAAAAACAGTACTCTTTCTAGCAATTAATATTTGAAACAGATACACTGGCCTATCAGATAAATCAGTGGTTTAGCACAGTTTTGTGGTACACATTCTGGTAAGAGTTGTTTATTGGGACAACTTTTTTTTTTTTAAAAACCATGAGATGACCATAATTCCCCCTCTCTAAATGCCAGATTAAAAAACTCAGAGAGGCAAGAAAAATAATTAAAATATCTCATGCATCAAAGTAATCATTAGTAGAAAAATAAAGTATGTTCTTTCTGGCAAGCTCTGCCAGATGGTTGAGGTGGCTTATAGTAGGAGAAGATGCTTAAATGATACATGTATTATTTCAAATATAACCTTGAGAAGTTTTGTTTTTGTTTTGATGGGAGGGGAAGATAGTGTATGCTTTCATAACTCAAGCCTTCTTGAAGGTCAGAGGCCTCTAGAAAGTTGGTGAAGTTAGATACTTGAACTCATCTGAGTCGTTTCCATGCAGGAAAAGTGAGGTTAGCTTACTGAATGTCTACTGTGTGTTAGGTTTGATTAATCTTGATAACAGTAATGATACTGTTAGGTATGACTATTGCAATTTCACAAGAAATGGAAACTGGAGTTAAGAGCTATTAAGCAATCCGCCTTAGGCCACATAATCAGTAAGTGGCAGCATTAAGTTTCTAACTTCAACGTCATTGAACCACACTGTCTTCCTTGGCCTTAGAAGACAAAAATAAGCCTTAGCAACTCATAAAAGTGATCATGATCAGGGTGCCTGGGTGGCTCAGTCGGTTAAGCATCCGACTCTTGATTTTAGCTTGGGTTGTGATCTCAGGGTTGTGAGATGGAGCCCCACGTTGAGCCCTGCATCGAACTCCATGCTGGGCGTGGAGCCTGCTTGGGATTCTCTCTCTCCCTCTCCCAGTGCCGACCCCCCCTCCTTAAAAAATGATCATGATCATAGTTTGAAAAATAGAAAGTGCTGTTGGAATCTGTACAGTAATGGAGAAATAAACAAAATACCCCAAGAATGGCCCCCCAATTTTATTTGGCAGAAGGCTGCAAATTCCACTGCCGTGAAGCAGTTCTCTGTAGGGACATACTAGGGTGGGTTAACTGTACCCTGATGTTCTGTGGCATGTGGCAACCTTTCCTATTGCCTCATACGGAATCGCACACACACCCTTCAGAGTTCATTTTAGTACTTTTCAGCCTGACATGGAAAGGGGCTGCTACTCTGACAAACACGATCTGGCCAGATGTTATTATTTTGCACTACATTTAATTTCTTCCTGCCAAAGATTTAGACTTCTTTTCCCTGATAAAGATCAGGGGAAATTGTCTGGTATTTACAAAATCCCATCCAGGCGTATCTGTTACAATGTTCACTTAGCAAAGTTTATTAGATTATTAGGGCTTTAAACCCTTGGGCTCTTTCGTTATTGAAATTAAAAAAAGAAAAACCCAAACATCTTCAACAAATTTAAGTGGCATAATTAGGCCCTGGACTTGTGTTACAGGCATTTTGGAATTATGAAAATTATTTAAATAGTATTTGCTTCCTGAGAAACTTGCTGAGTTTGACAGGGATGAAAGGAAAGTGGTTATGCTCCTTTGGTCTCCCGAGTTCATGGGGAAAGTGATATCTGGAACTGAAATAAATTTGCTATAGTAGTATAGCAAAATTATTCCCATAAGTAGTTAGCCATACCACACAGGGCCTCTCTTTCTTGGCCTAGTTAAAATGCGGGCACCACAATATTAGAGGAACATCTGGGTCTGTCACTTCCTTGCTGATGAAATCCATTTAGGGTAACACTGAACCAGACCCCTTAAACGTTAATTCTTGGCATATACCCATGCTCTACTAGGCATATGAAGATAGTAATAGACATATTCAGTATTTACAAGACATAGTAGGTTCTGGTTTGTATACACTGCCATTTTCCTCAAGGGATTTCACTGTGCTTTGCCTGCAATGATTATATTTTCATGCATTTTCCAAGTTGGAAGCTGGTGGCCCAATTCTTACTTTTTCTAGTGTAGCAATGGAGGCAGGGGAGGGTTTGGGCCAGGGATCTGAAGGACTCAAGATTCGGAGCCAGTAACTGGTCAGGAACTTGAGCTGTGTGGTATACGTAGGAAATTGAGGCTGACTAGATGGCTAATTTGTTTTGGGGAGTGCGGTGGAGTGGCACTAATTCAAGCACCAAAATTTTGGAATATCAAACTTTGCTTAAGAGAGAGAGACAACTGGGGAGCTCGGCTAGGTCAGCTAAGAGAGCACACGACTCTTCATCTCGGGTCATGAATTCAAGCCCCACATTGGCATAGAGCTTACTTTAGAAAAAGAGAGAGCAATGACTGTTTAAGAACACTGAAAGGAAGTGTTCATTATCTATGTCAACTTGAGCATTTTCTTCTATCATATATTTACTTGGCATCAGACTTGGCTTTTAACAAATTATGAAAGCCCAGTTCCTTAGAGACTATGTTAGAAATGTCTCACAACTAAGCCGGACCATAGCTGGCCTTTGTCTTCTTATTTTGAAGCCCTTTATGGGAAAACCATAATAGCACAAACATACATATAGGCCATAAATGCTGAAATGGCAGAAGTGAACTCAAGGCAGGAGGTAAATATTTTGTAAAAATTAATGATCTAGACTGAACTCTCATTAACTCTGGCTCTGTTAATTTGAATATTGTGATAATTTGACTTGGACTGAAGTTTACTTCCATCCCATTTATGAAGAAAGAATCTGATAAACAAATTAATAGTGTATATAAGATTTTCAGGAAGCCATGTTTAACTTGCTTGAAAGACTTGAACAAGCCCATTAATTAGCTAATTATAACAAGCTTTGCTTATTAAAGCAAGCCTAATGGAACCTCTACTTGGAAACACTTTATTAGTGAGTTTGAATTACTCCAGGTATGGAAAAATAATAAAAAGAGAATAGATTCCAGAATAAAAATAATAAAAATAGAATAGATTCCAGAATAAAAATAATAAAAAGAGAATAGATTCCAGAATAAATTGACTTGAGCTTGAATCTTGTAACCTAGAGGAGGTCCACTTAACCTATCTAAGCTTCAGTTTCCTCATCTCTAAAGCAGGGACAATAGGAGTGCCTGGGTTGTACAGTCCATTAATACTCCGACTCTTAATTTTGGCTCTGCTCGTGATCTCAGGGTCATGGGGTTGAGTCCCAAGTTGGGCTCTACGCTCAGCACAGAGTCTGCTTGAGTTTCTCTCTCCTCCCTCTGCAGTCCCCAACACATTCTCACTCTCTCTCTCAGATAAGTAAATCTTAAAACAAAACAAAACAAAACAGGGACAATAAATAATAGGACCTACCTAACCTGAGAAAGAAATGATATGACCCATGTGCAACTTAATTTAGAATGCCTGGTACATAACAAGTGTTCAATAAATGTGAGCCAGTGTTTGTTATTTTTGAAAAGTAGTTGTAAATCACACTTCACTAACTCACAGTATCTTTTCCTTCATCAATTCAGATTAGTGAGGATGTTCAGGAAAATAACCTATTTGTTGAGTTAGCTGTTCTGGAGTTGGAATGAGAGTTCATCTGGGGAAAGTAACTTAATAAATCGGTCTACGTAATCTATAGGCCACATATACACATGGAAAGGGGATAATTTTCAGGTTCAATGTCCTTTTAGTTTCCCAGGAGGGAAATTCTGTTTGAACGGGTTTTATGTTATAAGTTTAGTTTTCATGAGTTCGTGTTGTGAAGTTATTTTGGAGCTTGAAAAATGCAAGATTTTAATATGTCTGAATATTTTACTGTAACATTTCGAGTATTATTCCTTTTCTGTTATCCTGATGACACTTCACTACACAAATAATAGGTGTTAATTTTGGAAGAGAAATAAGTATATACTGGTAAATAAAACAGAATATAAACATCACCCCGAATCTTAACATTCAGAGATGACCATAGTCATGTTTCCTTTAGCTATTTTCAGGTGCGCCTTCGAATAAGGCATGGCTTTGTGATCACAAGATGGACTTGAACTTGAAAAATTGCATATAATTTTACATCTGAGAGTCCTCCTCAGATCTCGTTCTGTTGAGACCCATAGTAATACAGCACAGAGAATATGGCTTCAATTATCTTTCTAGGTCCATTCTAATTCAGAATTGACATTGTGTGTGTGTGTGCGCATGAGAAAGTGAGATGGAGGAGGAGACAGACAGAGACAGAGACAGAGAGACAGATGCACACAGAGAGAGGACGCCTGCATCTGCTGGGTGGAGGTTTTCCCTGTTGTGTGGTCTAGTGACAAGAACATTGGACTAGGTATAAGAAGATATGGCTTGTAGCTCTGACTCCAGCATGACTCATTGGACGACCTTATGCAATTAATTTAGTTTTTCTGGGCTTTAGTTTTCTCATATATAAAATGGGAGGTTAGGCCAGATAATTTTTACAGCTGCTTTCAGCTCAAAGAGTCTGAGTTGGTTTTTTTTTTTGTTTTTAAATCAGACTTGCCTGTCTGCCTGGAAGAACCCAAGCTCTGTGGATATCTTCCTAAAGAGAGGAGAGTGATGAATCTCAAACAGTTTCTTTGGCGCCAGATAGACCAAAGACTGTAATTTTTAGCCTATCAGGAGTTTGACTTTTGGAAGTGCTAAATCCTCCATTAGGAATAAATGTGGAAGCTCCAGGTTATTTATCGTTATTTACACTTTCCATTCATAACTGTCAGTGTCAAAGTCTCTGTCGACATAACTGTGTCAACGAGGTTAGCTTTAATCAGTTTAGTGGCGGCTAAGTCACAAATATATCAAATAGCCAATCACGATGCAGGAGTCCTCTACAGCCTGACTGAATTATTTATTTTGTTATGATGAAAATGTCTGGGCTTTATTGGGTTTTCTTTGAAGAACTTGATTTGGCTTGAAGTCTGGAAGATAAAAGATCCGAGATTGTCTCTCAGATTTTTATTCTGCCTTCCTTCAAGGCTTTTCATTTTTCACAAGCCGTTGTTAGCACTTTTAAGTCAAGGTGAGAGAGCTGTGATATTTTTTATCCTAGGGGTTTAAGCATGTGTGAAAAACTTTTACCTTTGATTTCTTGTCCCGTTTCTGTCGTTTGGAAGCTATGTGACCTTGAACTAACCACTTAACCTGTCTGAGCCTCACTTGCTTCATCTGTAGAATGGGGATAATCTTAATCTTGCCTGTATCTCAGATTGTTACGGAACCCAATCAGATGGTGATTTAGTCATCACACAGAGGTAAGGGATTTTATTATTATCATTGAGTGTAGTGCTATTACTTAGGCCCTTAGTAGGTAGGTCTGCCTTGATAGGACAGATAGGATCCTGAAAAATTACATGGAAGTCAATTTTAGGAATCAAAACTCTCCTCCACCTTACATTATACCCTGGTATATTACCCAGAAAATTTTGTCCTCCAGAGGTCATTCAAAAATTAAAGGATTCGGGGCACCTGGCTGTCTCAATTGGTAGAGCATTCGACTTTCGGTTTCGGGGTCATGGATTCGAGCCCCACATTGGGTTTCAAGATTACTTAAAAATAAAATCTTTAAAAAAAAAATTAAAGGATTTCACAAACTTAAGATCATTTTCAACTGAAAAAGAGATTATATTCAAGTAAAACATGAGCACTGCAAATCATGTCAAATGCAATGCTAATAATGTAACTCCAGAGACTTTGAAAAGGGAAAGAATTCATCTCGCTTTAAAGATGCTCAGGACCTATCTGGGGAGGGGACAGCATCGGGGAGCGGGCTGCTGGCATTGGGGAGGTCAGCAAGAGGAGAGGACAGGAAGAAAAACACGTAAAATCTAGCTCTCCCGAGCAGTCCTCTCTGTGTGAGTCCACGTAGCTCTTACCAACCCCCACTGCACACTTCTTACTCTTTTTCCACACGTCTTTAGTACGGACGGCGAAACTGTAGACGTGCGCCTTTGTCCTTAAAATAAGTTGTATGCTCTCTCTGAGCATCACTTTTGTTTCCTTTTTCCTCTTTTTCCTAACAAGCCATTCAGAGGCCCTGCTTACCAGCATAGCAGGAAAGAAAAGAGATAAATACCTAGGGCCAAAGCAGAACACAAAGGAAGCAAGATTAGAAAATTGGGCAGTGTGCAGAGAGAACATCCGAGTGGGGTAACGTGGCCATCAGTGGGAAAGGCTGCCCATTCATCCAGCGCATGATGTCATGTTTAAGTTGAGTCACGGCTAATTAACTTTCATGTGCTCAAGCAAATTTGCATGTATTGAGTATATGCTAACTGAGAGTGACATTTATGGAAAATTTGAAGAGCTAGGTGGCTTTATTCCTGACGAGATAGAAGCCGGGCTCCCAGGAGGGATTTTTCCAGCCTCTTCTAACTGCAAGGCCCTTGGGAAGCTCTAGTTGTGGAGAAGCGCTGGCCTTGGAATCAGAACATGTAGATCCCAGTTCCAGCGTGGTTATTCTCTAGCCCTGGGACCTGCAACCAGCCCTCTGAGCCCCTCAGGATCTCTTCCCAAGCCTGCCAGTGAGGCTAGGTTTGCCTACCATGCTGCTCTGTGCCACCTGGCTCCAGCCCCGTGTTGCCTCCCTCTGCCCTAGGACCCACCACACTAGAAATAATGTGCTTTGGTTGAAGCAGGAGGGGCAAGGGGGATGTCTGTCCCCTTCACTGGACTGGAGTCCCTCCAGGATCTGGTTTGAGCTCCTCTCTGTCCCTAGCCAGTGTCAGTGTTGGAAGGTGGATACACACAGTTGACTCTCAGTGGATGTTCGTGAGACTTGATGTGATTCCTCTAACCCTTAGGTTTCTCGTCTGTAAAATGGAGCTACTCCATGTCCAGTCTCTGTTAGTTGTGAGAATATGAACATGTGTACACAAAATTACATATTGGGGTGCCTGGCTGGCTCAGTTGGTAGAGCGTGCGACTCTTGATCTCGGGGTGGTGAGTTCAAGCCCCAAAGTTGGGTGCAGAGATGACTTAAAAATAAAATCTTAAAAAAATTAAAAATGCATATTACACTAAATAGCACTATACATACACTTATGGAAGGGGTATTAGCAATTAGGGTCGTTATGTATAATTCACATCTTAAAATATAGGGCTAACTTCTTAATGGAGTTTGGGAAAATTGACCTTTTGGAAGCACAGTTTCTTTGTCGGAAGCAGTGAGTAGATTAGCACAACAGCTTCATCTGGGGACCATGGATGGGTTGCAGTGGGCCCTCGAAGCCCCTGTCATTGTTTGTAAAACTTTTGGTATCTGTGCCTTCTTTCCTAAAGAGAGCACATAGCTCAAATCAGATTCGTAAAGGGGTCTATGCCCCCCAACTTCCCAAACACTTAAGAACCACGAAGGTAGCTAATCTCTTCAGCTTTAATCTGCTTCTATGAAGAATCCTAGTCTGAACAAGTAGACTTCAGTTTATAATTATTTAATGGACTCAAAGAAGTAGCCTCAGTTATTTTAACCACGCTAACGTCAGGATTCCCAGAGGTAATAATATCCATTGGGGTACTGACCACGGGTATACCCTGCTACCAGCCAGATGCCTACTTGGCTTGAGGGAAGAACTACTGTTTTTTTTTTTTTTTTTTAAAAGAGTTTATTTATTTATTTATTTATTTGACGCAGAGAGAGACACACAGTGAGAGAGGGAACAGAAGTAAGGGGAGTGGGAGAGGGAGAAGCATGCCTCCCACTGAGCAGGGAGCTGATGCGGGGCTCGATCCCAGGACCCTGGGATCACGACCTGAGCGAAGGCAGAGGCTTAGCTGACTGAGCCACCCAGGCGCCCAAGAGCTACCATTTGGGGTATGGTCTTCCACCTCCTTTCCCAAACGTGGTGTTGCTTTTAAGCGGACCTGGGGCTTGGTCTGCAGAATTAGAAGTTTCACTTGTATGTTTGCCCACCAAGTGCGATAGATATGCTTTAAAGAATGGAATAGCAAGAGCGGAGCCATAGGCCCGCCACGCTGGGAGGGGCACAAACTGGCCCAGCTGTGTTTGTTCTGATGATACTGGATACTATTTCCTTCTCTCGGGAAGTGATACAGTTAAAATCCCAACATCTGCAGAAATGGCAAGGTTGATTCACTTGGTTATGTATACTGAGCTTTCCGTTTTAATAGAGGCGGATGTCAACTTATCAGATTAAGTGTGGAACGTAGAAGGGAGTGATCCACCAGACTGTTTCCGAATCCACTGCTGACCGTGGGAGATGACTGGGGCAGTGCGGGCGTCTCTCCTTCATCTCTGGGAGGGGAGCATCCTCCAACCAATCACTAGGAGAGAACAATGGGAAAAAAACCGGCAGAAGATACAGTTTTTGTTCACGGCTCCCACACTAAGCAAATAGCGTAGCATTGGGTAAGTCGCTTTCTAACTGAGGGCCTCCCGGGCTATCTCTTAGCTAAGGCTCCCTTTCAGGGTTGTTGTAATTATTGTTAATAAGAGTTATGGTAGTGCTCGCTTCGGCAGCACATATACTAAGATTGGAAGAGTTATGGTAATAGTGACGCCTGGGTGGCTCAGTCATTAAGCGTCTGGCTTCCGCTCAGGTCATGATCTCAGGGTCCCGTGATCCAGCCCCGCATCGGGCTCTCTGCTCAGCGGGAAGCCTGCTTTCCCCTCTCCCACTCCCCCTGCTCGTGTTCCTGCTCTTGCGGTCTCTCACTGTCAAATAAATAAAATCTTAAAAAAAAAAGAATTACAGTAATAGAATTTCCATTTATTGTCTACTATGTGCCACTATGCCAGGGGTTTGAGAATAAAATTGATCTAATCCTTCTAGTAATCCTGTTAAGTAGAGGGTATCACTCCATTTTATGAATGGGGAAAACTGAAGCTCAGAGAGGGTAACCAGTTTGTTCAAGTACTACCGTCTGCCCACCCTTTCCTGATTTCTCTTCTCCCACACCAGTCACGGCCAAGTCCTACTGCTTATACCTCTTTTCCCTCCTTAAAACCACTGCCCTGGTTTCAACCCTCAACTCTTTTTTTTATTTTTTTTATTTTTATTTATTTATTTATTTATTTTAAAGATTTTATTTATTTATTTGACAGAGAACACAAGTAGGCAGAGAGGCAGGCAGAGAGAGAGGAGGAAGCAGGCTCCCTGCTGAGCAGAGAGCCCGATGCGGGACTCGATCCCAGGACCCTGAGATCATGACCTGAGCCGAAGGCAGCGGCTTAACCCACTGAGCCACCCAGGCGCCCTCAACCCTCAACTCTTGCCTGACCTTTCTAACCTGCTTTCTACTGTCTCTCTACCTCCAGTTTTATGCCCTACCTGTAGGGCCCATCAGTTTTTTGTTTTGTTTTGTTTTGTTTTGTTTTTAGAGAGAGAGAGATAGGGAGAGAGCAAGTGAGCGAGCAGGGACAAGCGGAGGGAGACAGAGAGAGACTCTCAAGCAGGCTCCGTCTGACATGGTGCTTGATCCCATGCCCCTGAGATCATGATCTGAGCCAAAATGAAGAGTTGATGCTTAACTAACTGAGCCACCCAGGTACCCTTGTCTTTCTAGTTTTTATGAAGTACCTCAGGTACCACTTTTTCAGGAAACTTGCCCTCATCACCCTCTCCACTGGAATAGGTTCCCCTCATCTGCATACCTCGGGTCTGCTTCATTAAAAATAGAACACTAGCCAATATTTAGTAAGCATTTACCATCCACCAAGCACTGTTCTCAGCTCATTATATACATTAACTCTTTGAATCCTCACAGCAACCATATGAAGTATAGGCACGATTACTAGCAAGTTCTACAGATGTTTGGTTCAGTTCGTGTTTACAGATACCACATTGAACACAAAGCTATGACATGCGCGAGCTGGGATTCAAACCCCAGATACACTTACTTGAGAGCCTGGTCTCAGCCTCTGGTTCTGTGGTGTCTTTTGCCTCAGGGACCACCTTCACCAGGAAGTCCCCCACCCATGGCTCTTTCCTAAATTATTTTTACTTTCTTTTTATTAAAAAAGATTTTATTTATTTATTTCAAAGAGAGAGAGCAAGCACGAGCATGAGAGGGGAGAGGGTCAGAGGGAGAAGCAGACTCCTCACTGAGCAGGGAGCCCAATGCGGGGCTTGATCCTGGGACCCTGCGATCATGACCCAAGCCAAAGGCAGACGCCTAGTGACTGAGCCACCCAGGCGCCCCCTAAATTACTTTAAAACATAATTTGGATTTATATAGATAAGTTGAAATTTAGCATATTTAGCTGAGTATGAAGCTGAAAATGAGCAGTTCCCAGGCATGATAAGCTTGAGGTAATAAAATGACCCCAGGATCAGATAATCCTACATGTACACTTTAAAACATTTTGACTTCCATGAGACACAGGGTGGCTATTTTCCAGGTCAGAAAACTGAGGACAGAGTGATGTGAAGTGACTTGCCGAAAAGCAGAGTTTCTCAACCTCGACAAATACTGATGTTTGGGGCTGGATAAGTCTTAGCTCCCCCCATGGGGTGGTGGTGGGGGACTGTCTATCCTGTGTATCATAGAATGTTCAGCAGTGCCTCTGGCCTTACCTCCCCCTGTTTCTCATTGTGATAACCAAAAATATCATCAGACATTGTCCCATGTCCCCTGGAAGGCAAATTCACCTCTGGCCTGGAGTCCCCTGCTGGCGAGTGGCAGCTGGAAAGCTGGCCTTTGAACTGGCGGTCCAGTTCTTTTCTTGTTCTGTGAGCTAGCTTCCATTCTCGTGCTGATGAAGAAGACTGTGGTCCGTGAGGTGCTTTTGCACATTTACCTTTCTTTCATAAAGTGTTCATACCACAGAGATGGTTTGGTGATGAACCAAAGAGTTGATCACAGTGATTTCCTGGGGTGCTTTGGTGCTTGAATCCTGTTATTCGAGGTCACCTGATTTTCTTCTCCTAAACAGTGTGCGTGTGTGCGTGTGTACATATGTGTACATGTGTGTGCATGTTGTCTGGGAGGGTTTGATAGAAAAGGACGTGTGTATGAAGACTTTGTTTCCTGGAGGCTTATGTGAATCAGCCCCTTCATTTTACTGAGTTCCCATTTGCCTCAAGTGCTGGGTTTTCTCCATCAGAAATACTACCTTGACAGTGTCAAGCATTTCAGGGGCTGTGTTATGGGAATTCATGAGGGAGCCCTGTGCTGGTTCTCATGAGAAGCCTTTGCGAGGGTGGTTGCTTCTCCCAGGGTTTTGACCTTCTGAGAGAATCACTTCTTTATAAACCATCCTTCCATGTGAGTCTATGGATGACCCTGAGAACCAGTCTCCTCTCTAACCCCCCATCCCCACCCCGAGAGAGAGAGACTGGGAATGCCTTGCTTGGGTAGGGCAGGGAAGCTACGCAGGCCTGGTTGGACTCCTTCAGCCCGGCCCTCCCCGGGGAAGCTGGGGGGTCGGGGGAGAGAGTGGGGCTTTCTTCCTTTTTCAGAAAATTTTTAATATTTTTCCGAACTAGGTAATTTTGCTGATTTGGGAAAACACATACAGTAGTTAGACATGCTTAATGTAAAAAAAAAAAAAAAAGAAAGAAAGAATATATATATATTTATATCCCACCCCCTCAGTCTGATGAACTTTGCCGACCGCGAGCACTGTACTTTGATGGGTGTCTCCTTGCAGACCTTCCCCGTGTACACAGTGAACACACGGTCACGGGGCGCTCACACACGTGGCGTTCCCCTCTACGTAAATGGACCCGTACTGTTTGGCCAACATTCACTTCCTCTTCATATATCTTTGGTGTCTTTCAAAACATGTATTTGAAGGTGTTTTCCTTTTTAAAAACAGCTGCATAATAGTTCCCACCCATCCACTCCCCTCTCTGTACACCAGTTACGTGTGTGCTTTTTAATTTTTTTCCTTCTCTCTCAACATGCGATGCCGAAGGGACTATCTTTACTCACACCTTTTCTTGTGCCTGGAGCAGAACCTCCTAGAAGTTGGAATGCTGGGTCCAGAGCAAGGCTTCCAGGGGCCGTAGGCCAGTATCATGCTCTCTGCTACTCTCCTTTCCAGCACCCCAGAAGCCAAGGAACACCGAGCTCTCGGCTCTACCGTGCTCTGCTGTCTTGGCAGAAGGCCTACACCTTGTCGTCAGACTGCAGGCTCAAATCTGGAGGGCATTTTGGGTCGGATGCCTCCAAAACTTGATTTTTCTGTTGCCGTTAGCCAGACAACACCGATTTAATGGGAGACTGCTGTATGCCGGGCACTGCTGGGCCTTTTCAGACACGCACATAGTAGTCTTCAGATGTAGTCCTCAAAAATGTAGGTCAGTCTGTCTATGGACATGCTCTGTGTTATTTTTATGTCTTAATTAAAGGCACACAGAAGAAATGCTTGGCTGTAGATTGAGTTTCAATTATTATTTCACAAATCGTCCCTTTAAAGTGGGTTAGGTCGTTGTTTGTTTTTTCGGCCCTGTCCATATAAATCACTCTCTCTATAGGAAAACATGAAATTCTGTTTTCACAGAAGGCAGGGAAATAAGTTGTTTACACATCACCATTTGACTCCCTTCATCACAAACATCTCAGCCACCCAAGTGAAGTTTATGTAAACTCCCAAGCCGCCCATGCAAACAAGACCCCTACAGCTTAGGAGTCTGGAGAAAGAAAGGAGTGGGATTGTCTCCTACTTCCCTTGTCACTGTGCCTGGTGCCGAATATTTCTTTTCATGTGGTCGTTCACTGCCCAGAGGCTTAGCTTCAGTTCTGTGTCCTTTTTCGGTTCTCTGAATTAGGCAGGTGGTTCCCTAAAGCCGCAGTGTCTCAGAGCTTTCAGGGAGCTGTACTGATCCTTTAGGTCAGCTTCAGTACCAGTTCTTGCATTTGTTGGACTTGACTCAACCTCTGTGTCACTCTTTCTTCACGCGGCTAAGCTTCGACAGGGTGATTGTCTCCGTAAATTTTGGCCCCCAGAGCTGCCCACCCCGGAGCACTGGGGAGTGATCTTGGCCTGAAGTCATACTTTCAGGGAGGCCGCCCACCCAGCGCCCTCTCTGTTGAGTTGGTGCGTGTTGACTTAAAAAGTAGGGCAGAATTCTCCAAACTGTTGTCACCAGCCTTCATCCCATTTGGGGGTGTCAGTCTCCTATGAGTAGGACATCTTATTCAATTCAAGCCAAGACACTGGCCTCTTGAGATCACCGGGGTTTCAAAATGGGTTACGTGTTCCTTGCAATTTGTAAACTCGATCGGTGTCCCACGTATGCCTTTACTCTAATCCTTGATAAAAATGCCGAGCAGGACAGATCGCGTAGGTTCCCCATCAGAGACTTCCTTTCAGATTGCCGTTCATCTATTAGCTAGCACCTTTGGAGATAGCTGTCACCGCAGCGAAGGAACCAGCCGGCGGGATTTGTCACAGTTCAGGACAGCCTATCTCGGACATGACTGCTCACTCTGTCCTAGGCCCTCTCAGAACCCGGAAGTACTGTGTCCACTGTATTCCTCTGGTTTTCAGCCCAAGACTCCCATCATAAAAGGAAATGAGGATGGTCTGGCATGACTCGTTCTTAGAAAACTGTGCCAACTTCTTGTGATGGCCACTGCGTTTTTTTAAATGCTCACAGATCTTCGGCTTGATGATGCATCCCAAACTCTTGCTTGGAGATTGACAGGAGACTGGCGAGACTATAATTTGTGAGCGCCTCCTTTCTCTTCCCCTCTGAGAAATATGGGAATCAGAAGGGCTTCAGTTCTGCTCACCCTCCCTACCTCCCCACTACCTCTGTTTCCGCAGATACCCCTCTCTTTGTCACCATTCCCCACACTGCCCTGACTTCTCCTTCCCATTCCCATGGACCCCTGCCCTCAGTTTGCCTAGGTGAGAGCTACCGAGTGTGGTAATGGGTGCTAATGGGCTAACGTGTTTTTGACAATGAGTCATCTATTTGCTTTTTGAGCAGGGCCTAAATCCCAACATGTGATTAGAATGGTGGTAATTTGGGGCACCACGGCAGGTTATTAATGCAGCGTGGGACGCTAAAGCGTTTGTTTCCTCTCAAATAGGTGACTACCATTTACACCCCGCATATGGCTTTCTGCCAATTGTGTTGGGGGCGATTTCAAGCCAAATTGATTGGCTAATTGCTTGTGGTCATCCGGCTTTTCAGCTGCCCATGTAGCACCCCTGGAGGTAATTAGCACTTCCAGAATTGGGGGTGAATTGGAGTTATTCACGGTCATGGCTTTTGGAGTGGGAGCAGGGGCTGTTATGAGTGAATCATTTTTACTTTAAAATGATTCCTGAGGATTGATGAGTTTCTTTAACAATTTTTAAAAATCCGTTACGGAGGAGTTTGCTATACAATTGCCTTCGAGAGTCATTGAAAGTGGCCAGTTGGGTTCTATATATTGTGAGATAAACTCATTGGAAGGAAATAGCTTCAAAAATGTCGAGCATTTTCTAAAAGCGATTGGAATTTCAATTGCAACCCTGTACCAGCACACAGAGTGGAATATTTTTCAGCCAGTGTTATGCTAAAAAGTATAGAATACATTTTTCATTAAGAATGCCTTCATATGTAAATGCTGTGTAAAACCCACTGGTATCTGACGGTGATCCCCAAATTTAGAATCATCACAACTTCCAGGCAATTTCTCTCTTTTAAAAAGATAATGTTCCTGGGTGGTTCATAGGACACAGGGTGACCAAGCAGAGCATCTCGGGACCCTGTCCCTCTGCCCAAACGTGTCATTTGTCAGTGTCCGTCAGCACTGAAATTCTACCTATGTAGTCAAGGAAGGCCTACGGTCATCTACTTACTTGGATTCTTCCTTTTTCATAATTCAGTAGGAGCTGATATTATCATCTTTGGGAGATTCAGCTTGAGGGTGATATGCTCTTGCAATGCAAATAAACAGCAGGCTTGGGCCACTGCCCAGCCCAGGCCTGGGAAGCCTTGGCCCAACCAGCTGTTGAGTTCCAGTTGTTCCCATGCTGTTCAGGGTGGTCCCCCAGGCCTTTGACCTGCTGACTGGTATACAGCCCCCCTCTTTGAGATTCTTCTAATTTTCCCCCTCCTGTGTTAGATTCCCAGCCTTGACTAATGCGGGAATTCAGGGAAGGCTAGAGGGGAAGAGGCAGTAATTCCTTTTCTCTGTCCTCCTGGTCATCAGATAAGCCCTAGCCCCTATTTCAGGATGGGCTGGGGTTCTAGAGATGGCATGATTTAGATCATTCTTTCTTAAACTCTTGCTTTGTAATGTCTCACAAATGGAGGAGCAGTGCCTGAGATGGTCCTTGTCCTGTATCTCTGTGATCAGAGGTCCCAGCCTGCTCTCTCTACTTCCTGTTTTCTGCAAGTCTGATTTTTACTTTCACTTGCTTGTCTATTCTCAGCCTGTCTCCTCTCCCTGACTAAATGGGTCAGATTGTGTTTCCTAAAAGGAGATTAAATTGCTCTTTGCTGGAAAAGATAAACAATCACTGGCATGGGGTGTGTGTGTGTGTGTGTGTGTGTGTGTGTGTGTGTGTGTGTGTGTTGGCAAGGGATTCTTGGGCGGGGATTTTAAGGCTTCTTTTCTGGAGTCTGTTTTTAATCCTAATGGGTCTTTGAATTCAAATCCTGGCTCTGCCTCTCTGTGACCTTGGGCTAGAGACTTCTGCTCTTAGACCTCTACTTTCCCCGTCTTTCAGACAAATGAGAGAAGAAGCTCACGGTGTTGTAGTCAAGGGCCAAGCACATAAATGAATACGTGAGCTTCTAGTCACAGTTTCTGGGGGGCGGAGGTGGACAGGGTGGTGGTAGTCACGCTTCTGGGGTCACCCCTCTTTCACCCGGAGGGACAGACAGCAGTGGGGAAAGTTGTTTTTTTTTTTATCTCCTGAGGGCCCAGTGTGTGACCCGGAGGAAATCTATCCCCAGTTTTTGTCCCCAGAGAACAAGCTACATCTTCTGAGCGGGGATCAATCAAAGAGCTGTCTTCGCCAGTGGGAAGTGTCACAAGAATAAACAGCTGCTCCCTCCAGCCCGCACCCCCTCCACCCTGCACCCCCTCCTGCTGCTAAATGACTCTAGGGAAGAGGAAACCAGTCATCAAAGGCTTCTGCCACCTGTGCGCAGCTGGTAGTTCCTGAGGTCACTCCTGTAGTGACTAGAGGAGTTTAGAAAGTCTGCACTGGGCCAAGTCACCGACACAGTCATTCCCCTAAGGCTTGTCACTTCCTCCGTCCTTCACTCTGAGCTGAGAAGCTCCTTTGTAAGCTGGGAGACACTAGTCTAGGGTTCTCCCACGTCTTCCACGGTGCCATTTTGGGAACAGCCTCTCTTGAGAGATTCTCAGTATAGAGAAAGGGAGTAGGACGAGGCTGTCTTCCTCCTGTCCCTCTAGACTTTTTATTTTATTTTATTTTATTTTTAAGGAAGACGAGAAAGTTATTTCCCTTGAGTTACTTGGTGCCAAGTGTCTCTCCCAGGGGATTCAGAGCCCTTTGCCTGGCTCTAAGGTCACCAAGCCAACTAGTAGTGTACAGGGGGCCCCAAGGTAAGGCCCGTAGTCCTGTGTTTCTGATGGGGCAGGGGGGCCAGTGACTGCTAGAGGGCAGCAGAGGGCCAGGAGCAGGTCTAGAACCGCTTAACGGCCAGATGGTCACCAGACTGGCTGACGGAGCAACGGACCCCAGAGGCTCCCCATTGTCAGGGAAGAGGCAGTGTGGTCGCCAGGCAGGGGAGGCACACATATCCGAGAAGTTTTAACAGAATGTGACTATGACCCCTTACGGAGGGGTCAGCTGGGTTGCTATATATCCAGCACAACATGGTAGGTAAGGCCAAATTTTAATAACAGGGGAGGGAAGGCTCACAGCCATAAGGATCAAGTTAGAGCCAGGGCTGGGTCAGATCTCAACTAGAGGTTGGAGTCATCACGGCTGGAGAACTAGAACTGGAATGACTTCGCTCAACCATTCACTAAAGATCTCTCAAGAAGGCCCGATGAGAGAACCATTAAGATCATGGACTTCAGGGGCACCTGGGTGGCTCAGTGGGTTAAAGCCTCTGCCTTCGGCTCGGGTCATGGTCCCAGGGTCCTGTGATCGAGCCCCGCATTGGGCTCTCTGCTCAGCAGGGAACCTGCTTCCCCCTCTCTCTCTGCCTGCCTTTCTGCCTACTTGTGATCTCTGTCTCTGTCAAATAAATAAATAAAATCTTAAAAAAAAATCATGGACTTCAGAGTCACACAGGAACTGGGGTTTGAATCACTGCCTGCCACGTATTAGCTAAGTGACTTTTTGTTGTTACTCAGCCTCTCTGCACCACAAGGAGATCACGCACATGAGGCTAAAGAGGTTTTTATGTGTCTATGCTAATTAAATGTTTGTTGAGTGAATCGTCTTTATCCAGGGGTTGTTCCAGCAAGACTGGAGTTACTGATAACAGATCCCCACCTCAATATTCTATTCCATTCTGTTTAGTACTAGTTCTTGTCCCTTGTCTGAGATGGTGCTGCCCAGCCAGTGAGGGCCTGATTGTTAGGAGAACGTGAATCTCGCTGACCGGGACCCAGGAACCGTGGGAGAGGGAAATGTCCAGGTCTGTAAGAAGAACTCTGAGATAAGGAAATTCATGTGAAAATCAGGAAAAGAGATTATTTTGACTTATTCTTAAAGGACATCTTCTCTATATTTTCATGGCTCTTCTTACAGAAATAGCTGAAACTAAAAGAAAGCTTGGTGGAACAAAGAGACATTTTATGAGTCACGGGCAAGGCAAAAGTGTGCAATATCTTGTCAGACTAAGTGACCAAGGAAATGCAATGTGGTATCCTGAATTAGAGCCTACAACAGAAAAAAGACATCAGTGGAAATCCTGGAGAAATCCAAATAAAGGCTGTAGTTTAGCTAATTGTATTATACCAATGTCAATATTTTAATTTTGACAAGTGGTCTATAGTTAGGTAAGATGTTAATATAATGGGAAGCTTGGTGAAAGGAACCTTTTTTTTTTAAGATTTATTTTTAAGCAATCTCTGTACCAAAATGGGGCTTGAACTTAAGCTCCGAAGATCAAAAGTTGCATGTTCTACCAACTGAGCCAGCCAGGCGCCCTAAGCTTTGTAACTCTTCTGTAACTCTAAAATGATTTCAAAATGAGAAGGGTTTATTTTAAGTGGCTAACCTCTTACTTTCAACGGTGATGAGCTGTGATTTATTTTTTATTTCATAGCACTGTGTTTGAAGATGTTTCGAAAATACACAGGATTGGGGGGGGTAGATTACGATACTTTCTATCACATTTGCAGGTTTTTTTTTTGAGAGAGAGAGAGAGAGAGCAAGAGCGAGCGCGAGTGCTGCCGAGGGAAGGAGCAGAAGGGAGGGAGATGTAGACGCAGACTCTGCACTGAGCGTGGAGCCCGACATGGGTCTTGATCCCAAGACCTTGAGATCATGACCCAAGCCAAAACCAAACCAAGAGCAGGTTACTTAACCAGCTGAACCACCCAGGCACCCTTCACATACACAGTTTTGAATTCTGCCCTTTTTTCTTACCAATGTATACAGACCCTTTCACCTGCCATTAAAGTATGTGAGTATAAGTGCTAATATACAGAGTGTATAGCACCAGCTTCTCACGGATGTGCATTTAGGTTTTTTCCAACTTCATGCTGGTGTAAATAATGTGGCAGTGAACACAAGTGTAGATATATCTTTGTGCTCATTTCTGCTGTTTCCTTGGGAGTGGGGACCTGAAAGTAAAATGACCGCATCAGAGAATATAAACTTTTAAGAAGATGTTGATATACCTAGTGCCAAGGACCCTCCAGTAGGTTTTGCCACTTTATATGCCCAGGAGCAACAAGTGAGTGCCCATCTCCCTGCGTCCTGATCAGCACTGAGTCCTTCCCTGGGTACTGGCTTTCACCTGGCCCCTGCTGAGATGCTCTGCTTCAACCTGTGGTTTATAATGGCTGGGCTTAGTCCCCTCTTCCCTCATTCTTTTACCATTATTGTGTATAATTCCTTAACCTGGCAGCTACCTGCGCCATGATTTTTTCAGGGAACATACTATATTCACAGGTAACTGGAGATTCTCTTTCATTTCCAGGAATATTGTGAATTTAACGTACAAAATTTTGATTCCTTTTGCTGTTTACACACACACAGACACAGACACACACATACACAGTATCATTGAAAGAATGGTGTTGGGAAAAGAAGTGAAAGCTACCATTTAGGGAGACTACCCACTGGGGTTTGGAGAGCATCAACCCAGCATGGGCCGGGTTGACTAGAATGTACCGTTGCCTAGCATTATGTGTTCTCCTGAATAGTAAGTAGCTTCTCAATAAACATGACTAATGGCTGAAATCTGAAAACTTGCAGTAGTGCAGTGGAAGCAAAAGGGCCTAGAATGTTCTTGGCGGTGGAAATGCCATTTTTGTTCCTAGCTCCCTCTGTTGGGTGGCAGGTGAACTCAGGGACCTCACTTGATGCTGGTGGGCTCTGGAGGAGAGCATCCTGGCCAGCGAGCCGGGGTCCTGTTCTGCACAGGGACTGCTCGATCAGAAAACAAGCTGCCACCGCTGGGTATGTGGTTCTTTCTGCTTCTGTCGCCTTTCACAGTCTCAGATCCTCTTGTATTTATAAGACTGCTTTAATAGTCTTGTCTTGTAATTACATCTGGAGACAGGAGACAGTATCTTTTGATAGTTCAAGTCCTAACGCATTTAAATTGCCCTCCTAATGCTATAAAAGAGGCAAATTATATATTCTGGTTTGCACTAGACGGCAATAAATGTCAAGGCGTCATCCACTCTGCTACTTAACTCCTTGATGCCGTCCGTTTTGGTGTTCCTCACCCAGATGGGACACTCGTGTTTTCCCATCTCTCAGCTCGAAAGAATCAAGTTGAGAGATAAATTTCACTATTCAAAATATATTAAAAGGCAGGAGCGGTTTGTAAACATTGCTTTGGAAAGGTAGGCATCGCAGTAAAGTCAAGGACAGGAACCTGATTCCGTAAAGGAAACATTTCACAAGATTGTCATCTACTTTATTTTTAAAGCTGCAATAAGATGTAACGACAAAAAGACCAATGATGCATTTCAGCCAAGTGATATGAACTCTTGCTAAACCAATGAAACTGTCAGTATACTATGGTTTCACATTTTCTAGAACATACTAGGTCACCTTAGGACACTTAGTCACTTATGACTTTTTACCACTGATGCAAAATCAATTTGGCAATTTATAATCTTACATTTCATTATGAAAGTATATTATTCTGCATGAAAGCCGCTGGAGAAATAAGAGATTTCTGAAGCCCATTCATTCCTCTCCTGTTCAGGTAGAGTCATAAAGGAATAAAGCCAATCATGGTATCTGATGTTTTGAGACTTCAAGCAGTTTTTCTGATTTCTATGATTTAAAAAAAAAAGACATACCAAATGTACAATTTCTAACCCCAGATGCGATTCTGAATGTTCGATAAAATTGCGGACGTTAGAAAGTGAGAATTTTGACTGACGAGCTCACTTTTTCACCTACCTTTTTAAAGTTTTGAGTGTGTAGGCTGAAAAAACCCTTGGCTTAAGTATGCTGGAGGGCGGGCTTTTTTGGTGTGCTATATTTGAAGTTTGGAGCTCCAGCTCTCCTCAAAGAGCTGGAGCAGATGGTTATTCATATTTAATACCGTCACATTTTTCAGTTTATTTTCTGGAAATTGGGAGTTACAGAATGATAAACCAGCTGTATTTGAGAGAGGTTTGGGGGAAAGGAAGAGGAAAGGTTGGAGGCTTTATTATTATTATTATTATTATTATTAATTATTACTGTTGTTACACTTGCACTTGGAAATACCTTCCCTTTTCCTCTCCAGGATGAATACGACACTGCTTTTGGAAAAACCAATGGGAGGAATAAAATGCAAATAACAGAACCTCAGTTCTAGCTGCCCATTAGCACAGTCGAGAACAGATCTGCTTTCGTAAGATCATATAGCACACAAGAACATAATTAACATTGACCGTATAGCCCTTTTCTTCTGTGGTGAACTCAACAAGGATTTCCTGGAACCCTTCCTCAGGACTGTCCATCACACTTGTAAACCCATCTCCTGACCGCCACCCCCAAGCTTCAGTCACGCATGTGACTCTGGCCACTATGGCTGCAGTAAGGCTGGGCCCTTTATTATTATTCTTTTAAGATTTTATTTATTTATCTGAGAAAGAGAGAGAGAGAGAGAGTGCACAAGCATGGGGAGCAGCAGAGGGAGAGGGAGAAGCAGGCTCTCCGCTGAGCGGGGAGCCCAATGCAGGTCTCGATCCGAGGACCCCGGGATCATGACCCAAGCCAAAGGCAGACGCCCAACTGACTGAGCCACCCAGGCACCTCAGCACGGGACCCTTTAAATGGGAGACTTAAATTTGAGCTTTTCTTCTTTTTTGGGTTTAAGTCGCAGGCAGGCAGGGCTGTTTCACAGTATTCATTTAGATCAGCTTGTGATCCAGCATCTCTAGTTTGTACATGATGCGAAAACCGTGCTCCCGAGATTCTTGCCGGCCCCCACTGTCCCAGGTATTTCCACTCACTGGCGTTCCTCCTATTTGTGTCTTCTCTCTCAGACTACAGTTTGAACACATGAGCACACACCGAATGAAAAGAGAGAAATACAGAGGAGGAATTGAATAATTAAAACAAGAGGCACTTTGCACTTTCTGTCTTGCTGAGAAAGGTATTAGAGTGAGGTGTAACTGGCTTTCTGTGCACCAGGCATGGGAACAGTCGTCTGCACCTGCGCTGTCTCATTAAAACTCATGGCTGCCTTGTGGAGTAGGCAGTACTATTCCCTATTTTAGAGCTGAGAACTATGGCTTAGGGTGATGAAGTCACTGGCTGGAGGCACAATGCTAGGACACGGTAGAGTTTAGTTTCCAATTCCAAACCTTGACTCGAATTCCGGCGTTCTGTGGCTCCAACAGGGTGTTACTGTGATATAATGAAGTCTCGAGAAGCCAGATTACATAGGGAATGGTAGCACACACCGTAAGAGGGGTTTTAGAAGGGGCTCCTGGGTGGCTCAGTCGGTTAAGTGTCTGCCTTTGGCTCAGGTCATGATCCCAGGGTTCTGGGATCGAGTCCCAAGTCAGGCTCCCTGCTCAGTAGGGAATCTGCTTCTCCCTCTGCCTGCCCCCCCCCCACTGCTTGTGCTTATGTGCTCTATCAAATAAATAAAATCTTTGGGACACTTGGGTGGCTCAGTTGGTTAAGCAGCTGCTTTCAACTTGGGTCATGATCCCAGGGTCCTGGGTTCAAGTCCTGTATTGGGCTCCTTGCTCAGCAGAGAGCCTGCTTCTCCCTCTGCCTCTACCTGCCACTCTGCCGGCTTGTGCTCTCTCTCTCTGACAAACAAGTAAATAAAATCCTTTTTTTTTTTTTTAAAGAGGGGTTTTAGAAGGTAGGTGAATGAACAATTTTGGCTCTTTTTTAAAAATTAAGAATCATTCATTGGCATCATACCTATTAACTTTAGAGAGTTCAAAAATACAGTGAAGATAGAGAAGAAAATAATTCATTCACGATGCTAGGACCCAGAGATAACCACTCATAATGGCTTGGTTAATAGACTATTTAATAGACTACAGATACATACACACAATTTTAAACAAGACTTATAATATACACACCATTTTATAACCTGCTTTTTAAACAACCTAGCAATATTTTGTAAACATTTTCCCATGTTATTACATAGAGGTCAACATGTTGAGTGGTTTTGCAATATACTGTTGCCTGGGTGTAGCATAATGTATTTAACCAATCTGTCTTGGATATCTTAATGAGAACCAGTCCTCTGGTTCAGGAATGTGCCACTGATGTCATAAAATGCATGGTAATGAGGCTTGTCAAAATACGCGGCTATGCGTTTCATTATTAGGTAGCTATGGCTGAATGTACATAATGTTACATACTTCTTTTTAAGCTGGTGGTTTCTTAGGACGTCGGCCCAAAAGTCTAACTTTCACAGTTTCTGCTTAGACATCGACAGGCAACACTAAAGCCAATAACCACCTCCCCCCTCACAGAGGCAGTTAGAAGGATGATGGCCAAACACAAGGTATAATTTAAGGGAAATAGAAAGAATATTATAAAGCCACAAAACAAGGATGAAACAAAGGATGTTTTCAAAGAATATTTCATATTATGAAAAATGATCATATGCTAAAATTTTATAAGTAATAGGATATGAAACTATATATTTCCCCAGTTTGATTAAAAAAAATCACATATACATCTATGTTATAATATCTGGGGATTTTTTGGTGGGGGATGGTAGGATAACAGCTCATTTTTATTTCTCTTCACATCTTTCTGGATTTTTCTAAGATTTTATGGCAATATATACATTTACTATAAAAAATAATTTTACTCGAGGGAAAGAACTTGATCATCATGTACTTGATGTTGAGGGAAACCTCAAATCATTACTCAGTGCTCACATTTTTAAAAAAGTAACACTTTTGATGATGTACTATGTGCTAGGCTCTGTGCTAGTATCTCAGTCTTTACAGCAACCCTGGAAGCTACCATTATTTGCCCTTTTGAGGAAGCCATTTTGCCCCAGACCCCCCAGCTGGGAAAGGCCAGAGCCAGCATTTGAACTTGTGTCTATTTATTTCCAAAGCCTGCGTGACACGAGATAGAGTAGGGGAAAATCTAGGGAAGTTTATTTATTTTTAACTGGTTGAAAACCAAGCAGTCAAAGCAGTTCTGGGACAAGAAAATACAAGTTGATGGCCTGGATATGGGTATAGGGCATTTATGCTAACAAAACCTGGGAGGTCCTTTGGCGCCAGGGGGTTAGCCCAGGGGCTCTGCCTCCCTGGGGCTAATAATATCTAACCTCCTGGGGCTTTTGTGAGGATTCAATGAGACAATGCACATAAAGGGCACATGGTACATGCTTGCTCAACAATGTAGCTAGTATTATTATTTCTCTCATTTAGGACCTTGCTTGTTATAGGGATTAGAGGTTCCAAGAAGCCTGAGGCAGGACATGTTTACCCTAGTGAATCCTGTCAGGTCTTAATAGTCCTCAAACATTCCTGACCAGTTGAAATGCCTTTTATTTGAAACTTTCAAATAAACAAGCGCTAATCAGCTTTGTGGACCCCACCAGCTTTTTCAGAAAGCTATTCTGTTTCTTGGGGGGTTATTTATTTACTCACTGAAGATAGGGACTTTGTGTAATACAAGGGAAGCAGGAGGTGATTGGTTTGAAGTTAATAGGCAAGCTTTCCTTTTTTTTTTTTTTTTTTTCCTCCCCCTTTTAACCTGAGGAAGCTTGATTGGGTTACGCTCCTTTAAGACTCTTGGAGAGTCTGGGAATTTTGAGAACAAAAGCTCTGTAGGGAAGCCACCAAACAGAGAAGGCTCTTCACCAATCTTTGTACATTCTTAAATTTTTCTTTCTGTCCCCCCCTCCCCACCCTGCCTTCAGTCCCTTGAATTGAGTGGCATTATCTTGAAGCCATGGAGATTTAAGAAGCAAGCAAGGTTGGCCTCTCTTTGTTGAGTTTATGAAAGCCATATTTAGTTTTAGGAGGAATGTGTTTTTCCCTTGGGAGGCCCCTCTGTACCTGCAGCCATCAGAAATTCCATATTAAAATCCCACATTTAAGTCTTCACGGCGAAAGTCTGTTCTTGCATGTCTGGACCGAGTCCAGCTGTCAGACTGAGAGATTACTGACTTTCTCTTCTCAAGCGAGTGGTTTACATCTGCTGCCTCCATTTCTTTACTACTCATTCCGAAACACCTTGTAATCTGGCTTCTGCCACTGCCTCTTTGCTCAAATTGTCCCCCTGCAGATTACCAGCAACAGACTTTTCGCTGATTTCATTGGGGCTTATTTTTCTTTCTCACCCTTGAACTTGGCTTGAACTTCGCTTGGCTTGTGACACTACATGTATCTGTTTCCCTCCTACCTGTCTGGGCATTCCTTCTCTCCTTTTTTAATGGCCGATCTTCATCTTCCAGCCAAAGGTCTGCAGTTCTGGCTCCTTACCCATGCCCCAGTCCCGTGTTTCTTATGGACTGATGATAATTAAAACAATCTTGTGGAGTCCAGCATCATGTACTTAATACATACCCTCTCCAATTCTTACAACACTCTTCAAGGCAGAGAGTCTTAAACCCATTTTACCTGAGACGAAACCAGCTCGGATAAGTTACGTACACTTGTATTTTTCCATTCAGATCTCTAACCATCAACTGAAACTCAGCAGAGAACATCTTCTTCTCTGGCTCCAAACCACCAAACTCCTTCTCACTTTAAGGTGATGTCACTTTCCCACTTTCTGCTGTATCACCTACAGCCTGAGAGAGTTGAAAATCAGACAGGTAATTGCTTTGGAATAATGCCCTCCCTCCCCAATAAAACCAGCCCTTTCAAAATCCCCCAAGCCCAGCTCATGAACTCATGTCTTGAAAATTGAAGTTAGCTTGAACTTAGGACCAGCAATTCGCCACCATGATGAGAACTAAGTCTGACAACTTTCTCACACTGCCTGCTCAGGGTTGCCCAGAGTTAAGCTTGACTGGAAGCTCTGTTGGTGCCGTTGGCCGGTCCTCAGAAACGCTCTTCCCAAGCTCGTCCCTCCCCTAGGCAGGGCTGGCGGAGCTTCTGGACAGTTCCCAGTTCACCACCCCTTTCTTGTCTCTTGGACTAGAAAACCTATTGGAATGTGAGTGATTTGGCAATGGTATTTCTATAGTATCAGAACAACTCTCAATTCACTATTTTTTAAAGAAAATTACTTACAAATGTTGGTAGTTCGGTATTAGTAACAGCTGATGCAAAGCGCATACTCACAGCTGATCTGGACATGCCAATGTGTTGAGACCATGAGTCTGAAACCACTTGCACAGATTCTTAGGGAAGGCCCCAAATGCCCACACAGCTTTCTTCTCTGGGTGGCGTGTTTGCTTAATGCAAAAAAATGCAAACCTGATACTCAGAGTCAGAGAATTGAGGAACTCTGCCTCTTTTTGAAGGCGGGTAACGGGACCACCAAACACTAACATCTCATTGAGGATTCTCCACATGCCAAACCAGATGCTTTCCTTGGGCTGTTTTTACTCTGCTGGCATCTTTGTGACCATTTCATTTTTTAAAGGCGGGGATCTGCCATGGCTGCTGTCATTTTCAATGGGAGCAGTACAAAAGGTCAGAAGTTCAGGTATACGCCGTTCTTGTGAAGTGAGGCTAAAACAAAGTATAGACCCACTGAGAAGTTTCAGTTATCTGTTCAGGACTTCACTTCACTTTCTTCTATTAGTAAGGCACAGGAGCCCAGAGCTGTGGTGACACCGCTCTTCAATCAGACTTAACTAGGATGGCAGCATGGTGTCGATGGATAAACATATTCAGATTAACCTTTGGTGAATTATCTTTTTTTAAAAAAAAGGTTTTATTTATTTATTTGTCAGAGAGAAAGAGAGAGAGAGAGAGAGCGTGCACAAGCAAGGGAAGCAGAGGTAGCAGAGGGAGAAGCAGGAGAAAGGAGCCCTATGTAGGGCTCGATCCCAGAACCCTGGGATCACAACCTGAGTTGAAGGCAGGCGCTTAACTGATTGAGTCACCCAGGCATCTGTGAATTATCTCCTTAATAAGGAAATGAGAGGGGTGCCTCTGCCTTCAACTCAGGGGCTAAGCCTCTGCCTTCAACTCAGGTCATGATCTCAGGGTCCTGGGATCGAGCCCCAAATTGGGCTCTCTGCTTGGCAGGGAGCCTGCTTCCCCCTCCCCCTCTGCCTGTCTTTCTGCCTACTTGTGATCTCTCTCTGTGTCAAATAAATAAGTAAAATCTTTAAAAAAATTAAAATATTAAAAAAATAAGGAAATTAGAACATACTTTTTTTTTTTTTTAATTGGAAGAGCTGGGTATTTAATCACTGGCATGAAAAGAAGATAGAAGGCTAAAAAAAAAGAAGAAGATAGAAAGCTGATGCGTTTTCCAGGATTTTAACCTATATCCGGCTGAACAAATGTGTAAATATTGTCCTACATGCACTGTGTACGTATGTGCTTTGTTCACAGCTAACACAGTGCCTATCATGGAGCTGGGGTTCCATTAAAATTTGTAGAATGAATTTGTTCCTTTGGCAAAATGAATGTTAAATAGTTCTGAGTTTTTAAGACATGGTGGTTAGCATAAAGAAATATTTGATGGGGGTAGAATCTAATTTGAAATTAAAAAATCACCGAAATGTTTATGTTTTAAGAAAAAAATTGATTCCTAAAGGTAAAATATTAACAGTATCTCACCAGGCTGCTTTTTGTTTTCTTCTTGGACT
This sequence comes from Mustela erminea, assembly GCF_009829155.1. Classification (NCBI taxonomy): domain Eukaryota; kingdom Metazoa; phylum Chordata; class Mammalia; order Carnivora; family Mustelidae; genus Mustela; species Mustela erminea. Next base: position 112,718,283 of record NC_045635.1, on the reverse strand, counting down.
ATGCTATAAAGAGCATTTTTCACATTTAACTTATTAGCACACGCCAGTTAGGTCGTAGGCACTAGGGAAGAGGTGAAGTTGAAAAGGTCACTGGGAAACATCACTCCCATCTGGTCACAGTGGGTCATGGAAGACCTGCATCAGATTCCCTGGGAGGCTCGGTATGTTCTTGGGCTATCCCTGCAATTCTTATGCCCTACAAGCAGCAGCCAAGGTGACCTGTGACGTCTTAATGCTCCTCTAAGTAAAGTCACTGAATAGAAGCCTAATTACAGCCAGTCTAGCACATGGGGAATCAGTTCAGTCGAGAAATGGTCCTAAGTACCTTCTATGTGCTCGGATTGTGTGATGTCTTCTGTGGAAGTGTGAAACGTGGTCCTTACCCCAGAGATGCTGAATGGCAAGGCAGTTACCGATGAAATAGACAACAGTAGCACTCAGAGAGGCATAGTTGGAGAAGCAGTTGTGAAGATCAGGTAGTATATAAGCTTTCCAGTAGCAAGGAAGATGCGGTCAGATTAGAAATAGAATTTCCCAAGGTTTGCCAGACGATCGGTAGAAGTTGGAGGTACTACTCAAGTCTTCTAACTCGTAGATACTGTTTTCATTCTGTCAGAGGTGGTTATGTGGCATTTTGACACACTTGCGTGGATCAGCTATTTTGATGCTGGGAACTTTGTGATAAGAGGCCATTTTGACATGGGGGGAGAGGACTTCAGTAACACCCTGCAAAACTGACTAATAAAACACTGAGCTACTTTTTTTGTTTTTTATTACCAAGTAATGAGGAAAATCGCTTAGATTCACTTCATTCCTCAGCCTTCAGGGTGGAGACTGGGGATGAGGTGGGGGGGTCAAGGTCGGAAAGGGCGGCATGGGTGGGGTGAAGCGCGGAGAAGGGATGCGGGATGGAATGGGGGGGGTGGTCAGGCGCCATTGGGCAGGCAAAGCCCACATCGCCAGGGCCATGTATTCTCCACACTTGTCCATCTCTGAAAGGCCATTAGTCATTCGGGGCACGTTATCTCTTCATTCTCTGAGAATTCTTTTATTTCTTGACGAGTTTGTTTCTTAACATCTCTGATTCCAAACTTTCAAGGGGCAGGAATGGGAGTAGAGAGGGATATTTGGATTACAGCCCAGTCCCATCATCCCAGATGCAGGCTCCAGTGGGAATCCTTGAGTCTGTGACTCTGTCGTCTCCTTAATACTCCATGTAATATGCTATGGAAAAATAATAGGTTTGCTCTATTTTCAAAAGCTCACATTTTGAGGGAAGAGGACTGGTAGGTTCTTTCAAGGTTTGTCCTCTTTCAAAATCTAATGAATTGAAGACTCTTCCTTTTTTATTTTTTTTCCTGATTGTAAATGGATGAAATTTCCACTTTCTCCATGTAGTATTTAGTGTAAAATTATTTTAAAAAATTTACCTCTGAATGATGAAGATGATAATGCAGTAAAGGAACACACATTCAGATGGGCATAGCGAAGACAACGGCAAGTGGCCATCCGCGGTAATCTGGATAAGGGTTGAGGAAAAAGCATCAGGGACATAAGGGACCAACGGCCTCCAGTAAATCTGCGTTTCTCATGGCCGCGATCACAGTGTCTGCATCAGAGCAACCATGCCGGAATGTCAAACATAAATATAGGGTGTCTGGTTTTTAGCAAAACATTTGAGAGTCCTTCTGTAAGATCCTTGTACATAAGATTGTGAAATTTGACTGCATAACTAGTCATTAGGCAGATTCCCAGCTGGTTGAGCAACCGAATCGGTATCCTCCTGGAGGAAGATGTTTTTAGTTAAGGGCCAGGGAATAGCTTTTCGGCTCTACCTGGACATTCATTCATGGAACAAGTACCGAACACCTATGATGTAAAAGGCACCCTGCTTAGCAGCGTGAAGTAAACAGAGTCCAGATCACGGCCCCTGCCTGAAAACAGCAGATTCCTGATCCTAACTGATCACAAAGACAGGCTTTCCACTTTGCAGATAATATAGAGCTGGGTGGCGTAGCTTAATATACAGGATGACAGAATCCAGATTTAAAATGACCTCAACTTGTAGGAACTCTAGGTCAAAACCTACAAGCTGAAATTTAACAGTGATCGATGTAAAGTCTTGAATTTAGGTTTAAAAAATTGCATATGTACAGGATATGAGAGATGTGACTTGGCAGCAGTTTATGTAAAAAGTTCTTGGGGATTTAGTTGATCACAAGTTTAATATGAGCCAACAATGTGGTGTAGCTTATTTTTTTTAAGCAAAACAATTTTAGGCTGTATTAGAAGCATGTGTGCCGATCAGACCACATCTGGAGTATTATGTTCAAGTAGAGTCACCGCATTTTATGAACATTGACAAAGTTGAGTATATCCAGAAGATAGTGACCAGCAAGGATCTGAAATGATGTCACATGAGAAATGGTTAAAAGAAAGAACCAAGACATTTAGGTTTTGCTTCAGGCCTCTGTTTATTTTATTTAATTTTATTTTTTTTAAGTAGGCTCCTGCCCAATGTGGGGCTTGAACTTGTGACCCAGAGGTTAAGAGTCGCCCGCTCTACCAACTGAGTTTGAGATGGGTGAGTCCTCAGCAATGTTTAGAGAATGAACGAGTAGAATTTCCACATGTGAGGGCCTTGGGGAAAGCTGCTGGAAAACTGCAGTGCCTGGCATCTGTAGTCATTAAATAAAAGGACAGAAAAGGAACTTAAAAAGTTCTAAAAGCTTTAGAATGGGTCTTTTTTCTCATGTCCTTTTGGCCTTTGCCAGGACCTGATACTGGATTTATGTGTCCACTTTAACATAAATCTTATTGGAAGGGGAGGTGAATCATGAGAGACTATGGACTCTGAAAAACAATCTGAGGGGTTTGAAGTGGCGGGGGGGTGGGAGGTTGGGGTACCAGGTGGTGAGTATTATAGAGGGCACAGATTGCATGGAGCACTGGGTGTGTTGAAAAAATAATGAATACTGTTTTTCTGAAAATAAATAAATTGAAAAAATTAAAAAAAAAACAAAAACAAAAACAAAAATGAAAAAAAAAAGCATTCTCTCCAGAAGGAGCATGTAAGAAAATGAATCCAAGTGCAGGCACTAGTTATCAAGGACATGCAAATGAAAACAATGAGATAACATTTTTTTTTTAAACACGCAGATTAGGAAAAGAGTATCTAAAAAATATAAAATATTCATGGTTAAATCCAATAGTTCTACTTCTGGGACTTTGTTCTATGAAAGCTACCCTGAATACAGAAAAAAGAAAGCCTTATGAAGAGAGGTGTTTTCTGATAACAAAAAAAAAATTAGAAACAACAAAATATTCAATAATAGAGGAGCAAATGGTTATATTAACTGTGATAGGTCCATTCGATAGAATGTTATAAAACCATTAGAGTTTGTAGCTTTCACAGGATATGCAGCTGTGTATATACAGTATGCTATAACCAAGCAAAAATAAATAAATCTAAACCTGTGTGTAGAAAAATCCTGGCACGTCTCACACCCAAATGTCAACATTGGCTGTTCTTCAGTGTGAAAAGATCAATTATTTTCACATTTGGTCTCCTTTTTTTGCATTCTCTGAATTTTTCTTTAAAAGGCATTTTTTTACATTGTATGTAGAGTCTAGGCCGTCAGCCCTGCCGTGTTTTGTGTGGAAAAGACAAATACAAATGACTTCAGAGTAAAATTGATTTTCATTCTAAATTTAATTTACTTAATTTTAATCCACTTTAATTCAAAACACATGTAACTGTACATCATGAACAACTTTAGATCAAGGGTATGTTAATGAACTTCTCAAATGAAAGATGATGCAACTCTTCAAAAGAAAAAAGGTTAGCATCCCAGATTCTCGAAAGCCAGGAACCTTTGGCAAAGGGAGATGATAAAGTGCCTTGTAGGTAGCAGGCACTTAATAAAGTCTTGAGTGACTGGCTCCTAGAGGTGAGGAGGGACAAATGAGAGATGGATTGCTAATGGGTGAGCCTGAACGTCTTGATGGATACCAGAAGAACCTGGGTATCAGGTATTATCTTGTTAAATCACAATCTGTTCGAAGGGGTATTTAGATATTGCTCAGATGTATCAAAGTTCAAGCTGTCACTCCTCTGTATATTGCAAAAATGCATCCATTACAAGTAATTTGCTCTAACCCATGACTCTAGATATTCAATCCAGTTCAGTTTTCTTCTTGTATCAAAATTACTAGTAGTTTCCCCGATATCCATTGTTTGATTTCACATGACGGCAGGGATTCTTGGTTCTTGAGTCCTTACTGTTTTCCTAATTCCACTTAAAAAAAAAAAAAAAAAAAGGAAACTGCATACCTCAGAAAACTGAATGGTTCTGTTCTGTTTGTGGTATGGGGGAGATCAGCACTCTACCAGGGGTAAATAACAGATCTGGTTTCACTGAGACTGTTCAGAATGTTTGAAGACCATCTAGGTTTGAAGAAAGTGGAATTTTTACATATGTTAACATTTAGTGATCTTGCTTTTTGTAACTTCAGCTCTTCTTAATGTGCATATCTATTTCTGTGGAATTAGCTTCCTCCTGTTTTCATGTATATTTCATGTTAAGGACAATACTGTTACCAAGGTGAATTTAGTAACAATGATTTATATTCTTATTTTTTTTTGTCCTTTTGGTCTCCCCTCTCCTATGTCTTCCTCTCTCCTATTTTAAATATTTCCTTCATCTTTTCTTCTGTCACCTTATTTCTGTCCCAATGGGAAGAAAACTGTTCTTCAGAACTGGTCAAATCCCTTGTTGTTTTTTTTGTTTGTTTGTTTGTTTTGTTTTCTTTTACTCCAAAATCTCTGCTAAATGAAAAATTTCGTACAGCATTGGATTGGCATTTGCACAAAGCCAAAGAATGGAGAGTTTTTGAGAATGGATTCGATATGCATTTTCTTTTAAGATGTCCTAGGCTGGTTGATGCTGACAAGAGATTTTTCGTCTGATAACCCAAAGGTGTGATCTCCCTGGGACGAGTATTCTTACGTGAGGATCTGGATAACTTGAAAGCAAGCTGTGTACTTCAAAGCTCCTTTTGCCTCAATCACAGTTAACTTTATAGTCTCACTGGTCTGGCAAGTGGTAATAGCTCGATCATTTGTCTGCAGATAACGCCATTGGAACCTGTGGATTATTTCAGTGGGGGATAGCCAGTGGCTCTTTGATCTCCACTTAGACAGAGATAGAATAATTCAGAAAGAATTCTATTGGCGTGATTTATGGCAGAGATGGCACAATTTTATGAATGTTTCCGCCCACCCCAGTATGTCCATCCCAGTATGTCCAAAACACGTTGGCAGATCTCAGTAGAAGATGTACTCTTTCCATTGTTCCTATTTTCTATGAAATGGGGTTCTTGGTGACATGATTTTTCAAACTCCCCCCCCCTTTTTTTTTTTAAATAAAATGGTTTTAAGAATAAGTGTCTACTGATCGTTAAACATGTAAAATATTGGTGCTTGGTGAGGACAGGGGAAAAGTTTATTTTGAAAGGCGCAGATGGTACCCCATAGGTTAAAGATGATGTGGGAAATTAGCTTTCTTTACCGTGTGCGTAAGGTCATGTACAAATGGCCAGAAAGCAAATGAGAGTTACCCCTAAGGCCATTTGCACTTAGATGCCAACTTTCTTTCAGGAAAGGCTGTTTTGCTTTTATTTTTCTTTTTATACAAATCTGGGCCCCAATGTCGTTTGTTAGTTTCTCTCTTTTATGGCTGCTTATTTAGGGCTGTTTCATCAAGGGCTTAGGTTTCTCTTTGAAGTATCTGAGTCCTACGTCTATAATGCAGTCCTCAAAGCCTCTAGTGATTAACTAGCCTGGAGCCAGTAACCTAGCCAGCATATTTTGCCTTAACTGCCTCTTGCCTTCTCAGCAACACTGGAGTCCGGGGGGTAGATACGCTAGAAAGATTATTGGTGGTGGCACATTTCCTTCTCGATGGCTTTGTCGGTCTTGGGAACATCTTCCCTGTCTTTCTCTGGGTAGCCAAAGACTCTGTTTTCACAGCTAAGTCTTGCCTCCTCCTCTCTTTCTCGAGCCGGCCTGACAGTGGCCTCACCACTTAGGTTTATCATTTTCTAGGCTTTCATGTATTTTCCTTTTTTATTTCCCAGTTAGTTTGCAGTGCTCTGGAGGGGGAGACCATGTTTTAGAGAATATTTTTTTTTTTTTAGAATAATTCTTTTAGTCACAAGATGTATGTGTACCAGTGACACACTTTATTGTCACACAGTTGGATGTGTCATCTGATTGTCACCAGAGGATGAAATGATATAAGAAACAGAGGGCTCTGGAATGTCAAAGAAAAAAACAACAACAACTTTGGAGACAGGAGGGATTGGTACTAAGCTCCCCTTAAATACCAGTTAAAATAAAGTCAGATATATGTATCAGAAGACATAAGCTGGATATAGATGAGAATGTTAATGTTTATTTTAAGGTTATAGCCCTGGGAGCAAAACATTTCAGCTGCACTTCTGCCCTTTATTTTTTATTTTTTTTATTAAATCTTTTTTTTTAAAGATTTTATTTATTTATTTGACAGACAGAGATCACCAGTAGACAGAGAGGCAGGCAGAGAGAGAGAGAGGAGGAAACAGGCTCCCTGTGGAGCAGAGAGCCCGACACGGGGCTCCATCCCAGGACCATGGGACCATGACCCGAGCCGAAAGCAGAGGCTTTAACCCACTGAGCCACCCAGGCGCCCCTACTTCTGCCCTTTAGACTATGTTGGGGATCTGTTCCTCAGTACCGGTACAGCTGCTGCGAAAGTTCTCAGGGGCTATGGTGGTGGAGCTCTTCTGGTCCCAGCCTGAGGGCCAGCCAGAGAGCAGGGAGCCCGTGGGCCAGGCCATCGGTGCCTTTCCCGCTGTTCCAGTTGCCGGCTTCTGTGTGTCTGCTTCTCCCAGAGCGAATCAGAAATCCGAGAGCCAGAAGTAGGACAGTGAAGGGGAGACCCCTGAGCGCCAGAAAGGCGAGGAGAGGAGTGGGAATGAGGAGAGTCAGCCCCCTGTTGGCTCCCCACAGTGTCGCCCTTTCCTTCTCCGCCCATGACTTGCTGGCAAAGAGATGCCAAGTTCAGGAACAGAGGTGAAAACAAAAGGGAAGTCCAGTGCAACGTTGTTTAGAATAGTGAACAATCGCAAATGGTTGCGTAGAGCACAAGAAGATGAAACCATAAAAATGGTGTTTTCGGAGATTTTTAATAATGGCGAAAATTGCTCACAAGCTAATATATATGTAAAAAAGCAACACATCTGATCCCAGTTGACTGTCTATAATACACATAGAGAAAATACTGAAAGGAAATGACTAGAATATTAATGGAGATTATTTTTTGGATGATGGAATCACGGGTAGTTCCTTTGTATTGTATATTCTAAAATTTCCACAATGCAGATTTGTAAGTCTTTTTTTTTTTTTTTTGAAGTATGATCTCCATTTTATTTTTTTTCCAGAGAACAGTTTCTCTTCAATGTTTAAGGACTTAGCTTCTTCCATGAGCTTCGGTGGGGGTGGGGGGGTAGCACCCAAGGGTCTAAATCGGGGTGGGGGTAGGGGTGTTGGGCCCTTCCACGCTTTAGGGGAATGATTCTAGACTGACTAGAATAGAATATAGTCTCAGACAGCTTGGGACACACAGAGGCATCGAAGATACTCACTTTGGGAATGTCCCTGGTGGCAGCGGCCTTTTGTGGAGCTCCTTTTTTTCCTGTGGTCACCTTCAATTAACCAGGAAGATGTAGGTTGGTAAAAAGTTTCAGAGAAGATGAAGCCTCGTACCTTAGTTTTGCTGTATCCCCCAGACCTCAGGCCTGGAGTGAGGTAGGCGCCACTGGAGTTCCCTCAGGGACCACAGCAAGTCTGTGTGGATGGCCTCCGACTCTCCAGAAAGCGTGTGTCCAGTTGCTCCTTCTTGCTACCACTGCTTGGTTGCACTTTTTATTGAAAACACATCCATTGTTTTTTCCTCACAGACTTTATGCACAGGGCCCTGTATGTGCCAGGCAATCGAGAAATATTTGATTGATTGTTATCTTCTCAATGCAAAGTCAACATTTAACATTCAAATATTGAGGTTTCCCTGTGCCACGAAACAAAGTCTCTGCTAGGAGAATGCTCGACTGCTTGGAACCAGCTACTATAGGTCAGTTGGCCTGTGGGCGTTCGGCTTCTGTGCGTTAGTGTGAGTAGAACTTCATCACCACTAGACTACCAGTCAAATCACTTAACAGCCACCTAGAAAATTGGGACCCTCCAATGGCTGGTGGGAAAGCTGGAGTCCTGGAATTCAGTTAAACTATTAACTGAACATTCCTTGAAGTAGGCTTCTGGGTTGGGTGGTGGGGGCGGGGTGGGGGTGGTGGGGTAGCCTGAGTGTAGAGAATGGTTCAGACTCAGTCCCCGTTCTCTGGGATCTTACAGTCTAGTGGAATGGGGGTCACTGAAGAAGACTGATGATAAGCATTCTGAGGAAGACACGCTTTCACAACCAAGAGCCGTGCACCTCATTTGGTCGGCAGTGGCTGTGAAGGTCAGCCCCCGAAGGTGCTGGGACAAGGAGGAGAAGGAGGAGATACATGAGAGACAGTGGAAGAAGGAACAAGGGAGGGTCATGAGAAGGTAGATGTGGCCTCAGGGAAGGAGGGCTCGGTTCAGTACCTCGCTGATGTCGGCCGGGGCTACCGTGGGGCCAAGGCACGCTCACCTCCATGTCCCACACTGTATGAGACTGATGTTCTTTATAATAGCCAGAGCCATCGAATGGCTTTTGTTTCACGTACAGAACTCCACTTACAAACAAATACAGGAAAGATCCATACAGCAACACACAAGCATTTAAAAAGTTACTTTTTATCCAAGAAGACCTCAATCTGCAAATACTTAACAAGGTCAGACGTCATGGGGGATACCAGAAAGCCATGTGTGTGTCTCTGAGCAGTTTACTTAGCCGAGAAGACCAGACATATACAAGTGGAAAGTTTACTCTTGCTTTAAGGCAGTGCGGGCCAATTGCCGAGAGACAGTAACAGCCAGCGGAGGACAGGGGATGGTGAGCTCCCCTGGGGCTTTGGGCAGTTGGGAAAAGTTTCCAGGTTCTTGAGCTGGCCTTGGGGGCTGGGCAGGATTTAGGCTGGCCCAACATATGCCAGATCTGCAGAAATGTGGTCTTTTGCCCTCTGAGAAGTTGCAGCATCTGACCTGCTCTCATAAACTCCTCCCCAAAACAGGCTTGTGCACTTAGCAGTAATAAATTGAACCATCAACTCCTTAAAGCACACCTGGTTGATAATTAGCTCAATCACATTGTGTTTCGGTCATTACCCTTGGATTTCCCAAGGATGAGCTTAATTCATCTCCCACATTAAAGTGAGTGCCGGCATGACCCAAACTCCACTGAATAGAATTTCTGTCTCTATTATGTCAATTTAATGCTGTGGTAGTTTTATTGCAAAATAGGTATTGGGTTACAATTTGCCACCCAAATATCTGCGCAGAAATCGTTAATGTGTGCTGTAAAAAGATCTCCAATGGCAGAAGCCTCTCTTTTATCCTAAACAGTGCTTGATCTGAAGGCAGACCAAGAGGAAATGAGTTGCAGCCCTGATTTGGGGAATTTAGAGTTGATAAGATGAGCTGTTGTTTATTCAGAGACAACTTATTCAGGTTTTATAGCTTATAAACGTATTGATGATGGATACAGCCCTTTGCTTCCAAGGGTTTACAGAGCTTATTTTGTGTTTTAACCACAGTCCCTTCACCTCTGACCTGCTGCTGGAAGTGAGGGGGAAAACTGGTGGCGTATGTGCTCTATTAGGAAAGGAGGAAGGCAAAGGGGCAGCTTTATTGTATCAGATTACTAGCCAGATGCCTGGAATGCTCACATCTACTCACTGGCTGCTATTTAAAAGGGAAAAATACAGATCTAACCACTTCTAGGAATGGTGCCAGGTGTCTATAGGAAGGCAACCCAACTCCAGAAGGCTATAAAAATAGCCCCCAAGTAGTAGGTTCTGATTTCCCACTGAGCTGACCAATAAATCCAACAACCAGTTAATTAAAAATGCTGGGAGGGAATGTTCATCCTCCATTACCCACCTGTCCTTGTGAATACTCACTGGTTACAAACGGGAGGCTACAACTTAGCGCGTCGGTGTCCGGATTAGGAAACTCTCTTGTTCCATCGCACAGCCATCCGGAGATAGAAATGGCCAGTGTGGTTGCCTGATACCCCTACTTGGGTATCAAGGTTTATTTGAGGGCAAAGCGATGGGAAGCTTCCAAACACAAATCCAGTCATTTGCCTTGCCTTGGGGTTTCCGGCACCATCCGGAAAGAACATATTTAGACCAGCTACCTCGTCTCTGCCTTGTTCAGGTTATGGCTTTTCCTCTCATGTGTCAAAACCTGATGGCAAGCCTTCTTGCCCTGACTGCTGCTATGAACAGGATAGCTCAAGAGACTGAGAGGAGAAGAGAGTGCTAGAAGTTGAATCTTCTAGAATCTTAAGTTGATAAAAATTAAAAAAGAAAATCAGTCAGTAAAGCAAACAAAAACTTGGACAGAGTAGACCATCAATATCAGGTCTTGATCTCTCGGGGTCCTGGGATCGAGCCCCGCATCTGGCTTCCCACTCAGCGGGATTCTGCCTGAGGATTCTCTCTCTCCCTCTCCTGCTGCTCGTCTCCCTGCTTATTCTCTCTCTCTCTCTCATATAAATAAATCTTAAAAAAAAAAAAAGCTGGAAAGAGGAAAGCTGTGGGGGTGATGGAGGGTGAGGGAGACACAAACTCACTGAACCTAACTGGTCACCAGGAACCTTTTCTGAGATAGTGCTATTAGTGAATTATGTTTCTTGCAGACTCTTTTTAACTTAGAGGCATTTTGATGGAAAAGAGAATGGTCATGAAACTGACTTCTAGCTAGGCCTCTGTCACTTATGAGTCTGTTTCCATTTCCTAGAGCTCTGTTTCCTCCATCTGTGAACATGTTGGCCTAGAGAAGCACTAGTGATTCTTTGTCCACACCCTAAATTCATAGGACAGTTGGCTTTTGAGTCTTTATGAATTAAAACTGGAAGTTTTCTTATAGAGTGAAAAGTTTTAGGAGAGACTGCTGAGTCCCAGGGTGCAGAAGCTTAGCAAGGACAGAAACTTCTCTTGCAAGTGAGGAATTCTTCAGTAATCAGGAAGCCTGATTGATTGGGGGTGGATATGCAGATTGCTTTTTTCATGCTTTCCGGTTGCAAGTGAGTGTGCGTTTGGTTTCAAGATGCTTCTAGAGCTGAAGCTCTTACATGATTGGCTGTGCATTAACAGGATATGAATTATGAATTCTGCTTATACTATCATCTGAGGGTCTAACCCATGCATCCCTTTTTCTCTATCAAAATGGATTTGTAAATTGTCGTCAGGCCTTAGATCCCAGCCCTCCCCATTAACACCTCTATCTGCTGCCACCTGAGATTTCTTTAATAAGGAATGTCGGGGAGACTCAGAATCACATTATGGGAGAGGAAGTTGAAAGAACTGAAACTTTGTAGCTTGGGGGATTGCTGCCTGTTACCAAAAGGTGAAGGTTTCTCAAGTCAAAGTAGAATTAAACTCGGGTGTGTGTGTGTGTGTGTGTGTGTGTGTGTGTGTGTGTGTGTGTGTGGTTTTGGTGTAGGAGGAGGCAAACTGGGATTAATGGAGGAGAGTCTAGACAGACATAGTTTTCTCAAGCCAAGCAATAACTTTCCAGCAATCTAAGCTGTTCAAAGTGGGGAGAATGGGTTAACCTCAAGGAGGTAGCAAAATCCCTACTGCAAGGCCCCATCACAGAGTTGGGGTTAAAAGTTGATTTCTTTGAGTGGAACTTGGACTCTGTTTTCTGGAGTTGACTTGTAGGGATCCAATGGTCTGGGGAAGTCTTCCAGGGCCCACACTCTGTCTCACTTGTATTCTCCGCACCCAATGTCAGGCCTTATCACAGAAGGAGCTCAGAAAATGTTTGTTGGTCAGCTGATGGAGTGATGATATAAGTAACCAATAGACGCTTTTGGTCCCTCGGTCAAGTGTATTAAATTGGTTCCCATGTCTATGGTGTCCCCCTTTTCTTCAGAAGTTCCTATGCCACTCACAGCAACTCCCCCACTAACAACACTTGTCATTGTCAGAGCACTAAAATACTTCTGTTGACCAAAGGCCCTTCCATAGCAAGATAGATGAGAGAAAACCCACAACTTTAATGTGAAGTAATCATCAGCAGAATGACACGCATGTAAGGCAGCACAGATGTGACCATGACATCTGGTGAGACCTTCATGCATTTTGATGGAAGAAATATTGATACAGAAAAGTGAATGAGAGGGCAATTTAGAACTCCTCTTATTTCCTTGCCAGACAAGAGGAGGCATCTTGTGAAAGGCACCTCAGCCCATTCTAGAGTTAAACATCCGCAGTTCTGAGTGTCGGGGGTCCCGGAACGTGTGTTGTAAAACAAAAGGTTGAGACTTTATTTTTTTAATCAGACCTAGTATGTTCTCAAGGAGATACCTTGAGGGGGTGCCTGGGTGGCTCAGTGGGTTAAAGCCTCTGCCTTCCGCTCAGGTCATGATCCCAGGGTCCTGGGATCGAGCCCCGCATCGGGCTCTCTGCTCAGCAGGAAGCCCGCTCCCCCCCGCTACTCTCTGCCTGCCTCTCTGCCTAATTGTGATCTCTCTCTCTCTGTCAAATAAATAAATAAAATCTTTAAAAAAAGGAGATACCTTGAGGAAAGGACAATGGGTATGTAGGGGCTTCCCTCCTCAACAAAAATTTCATCATGATATCACAGGGATGGTGAGATAGTGGGTGTTTCTCATGGTCTTCTCAAGCTTCCTGAAGGTGAACTCATTTGTGGGATAAAATGTCTTTCCAACAAGATGCCACTGTGACTAGGAGCTGGAAACCTCCCTCTCATTACCTCTTTGGCTCAGTCTATGATTCCCATGTTTTTGCTTGTTTGTTTGTTTTAAATAAAGCTCTTTGGATGACCCTCTCTACAAATAGGGCGAAGGTCCTATTAAAGGGCTGAACAGCTAAACCTCATGAGCAAATGCAACCTCTTTCTCCAAGTTATGGCTTTAGAAACCATTGAGAGGTGAGAGACATCTCCGAACTATAATCTGATCGGAAGCTAAAGAAGGTGCTGATGGCTTTCTGAAACACCGAGACCTGAGAAATATTTGGGCTGGCACCTAATAACGTGATTAAAAGCACATGTAAGTCTTTGGTTGCTTTTGGCTGGCGTCTGACTGTGGCTTTTGCTTAACCTAACCCGCACCCTGCTGGCAAAGGTTTCACTGACTCGCCACTCGTGTGGACACTGCCTGTTTACTTTCATTTGTTCCTCTCTGAGGTCTGTAAAGTTCCCCCCACGGGTTCCTACAGGCAGCCTTTGAAGGTCGTTCGTCAGACCAAGTATGTGCCTCTTTCCAGCCTGACCTTCTCTCTCTCTTGGTGTGGGGTGGCTTGAGGGGGTCACCAGAGGAGTACTGCTTTTGAGCTACCCTGATCACCATTTAGTGGAAAGAAAAAAATCTCAACATCCTGTTTGGACAGATTGTAAGCTGTGACATTAGACCTTCCTGCTATGCAGAATGGCTTTCATCACTCTCCCGTCCCATTCAGCAGGGTTAAAGGTCTCAGGAAAAGTATTTGACTTGTGGCTCAGGCTTGCCCTCACTGCTGAGCAATGATGGGTCTTTTTGCTTGAACCACTTAGGAGGCGCCAATGGGAAGAGAAGTGACGGAGCAGAAGTGAGTTCATGACAGCATTTGAAATGAAGAAGGTATCGAGAGGAAAATAGGATAGACACTGAAGACTTTGCCTATGGGGTTTTTGTTTGTTTGTTTTTGAAATTCTGCTAAAGCAAAGTAAAATGGAAGTAAAATGGTATTTTGTGGTGTTTAGTTCAGGGGCAGTAGAGGGAAGCTGAAAAAGAATACAATTTGTCTTAGATGAGAGGACCCTCTGAGGCAATGGCTGATGTCCCTTTGCCATTTTTGTCATGACCCCAAGTCTGACGTTTTGAATGATGACATTGTAGGTACCTTATCAACTATTGAAAACTGTTGTGTTCTTTCACATTTAGAAAAGTGTGTGTGTGTGTGTGTGTGTGTGTGTGTGTGTGTGTGTTCGTGTTCTACAAAAAGGCATTCTTTTTTTCTGGATTTTGTAATATATAAATAATAAAGCCACAGGTATTCATGATATTGCCATCTTTATGCCAAGGCTAAGAAATCTCAGTCTAGGTGATTCCCAGCTAAACTATCTGGGTGCTTTCACTGGGTGTTGCATAACATTCCAAACATTCTCGAAGCAAAATGATTTTTAGTTCATTTTAGGAAATCATTTTACATCCAAGGCTGAAGATTTTTGCAGACCTTTTGGCCAAATGACAACATGCCTCAGAATTTTTTTAACAGTAGCTTTATTGAAATTTAAAGTCATTCTTTGAAGTGTACAATTCAGTGCTTTTTAGTATATTCGCTTAGTTGTACAGTCATCACCATTGTCTAATTCCAGAATCTTTTCATTACCCTTAAAAGACATGCTATACACATTTGCAGTCACTCCCCAAGTCCTAGCCCCCTCAGCTCCTGGAAGCCACCATTCTACTTTCCATATTCATGGATTTGTTTATTCTGGACTTTTTGTGTAAACAGAATCATACAGTATTTGTCCTTTCATGTCTGGCTTCTTTCACTTAGCATAATGTTTTCAAGATTCATCCATGTTGTAGCATGGGTCAGATCTCTGTTCCTGTTCATGGTTGAATTGTATTCCATTGGATGGATAGACTGCGTTCATCCATGCTGTAGCATGGATTAGAACTCCATTCCTTTTCATGGTTGAATCGTATTCTATTGGATAGATAGACTGCATTATATTTATCCACTCATCAGTTGATGCCCATTTGAGTTGTTTCCATTTTTTTGCACGTCCAGGAATATATCCTGAAGAAATAACCAACTAGGTGCATAAAGAATTAGGGTATTTGTTGTGACATTATAAAAGTGAAAAACTGGAAATACTCTGAATCTCTAACATGAAGGGATTGGTTCCGTGATGAGACAGCTATACGACAGAATACCGTACAGCTCTTAAAATGGTGTAGAAGAATTTATAATGATGATGTAGAAGGCTGACCATTTCTTGTTAAGTGATAAAATAGTACATAAAGTGTGATCCCACTTTTATTAAAAAATGTGTTTGAGATGCATAGAAATAAGGATAGAATCACAGGTAACAGAAAACCATGGTTCTCTCTAGATGGTAAGATTAGGAAGGAGGTATTTTTTTTCCTTTTTTATCTCGATTTTCTGATTTTTCTAGAATTATCCCATACTTATTTACTGAGTACATAGTATGTGCTAGACATTGTGGAGTGTGCATGTATTTTGTAATGAGGAAATTTAAAATGTTATTATTAAAAACAATCTAAAAGGGAACGTGGGAGTGATATACTGTGTCCCCACACATGCATAGACGCCAGATGTGACAGGATCTTACAGGGAGCACTAAGATGTTTTGTTTTAACTCCAAATAGATTACAATGCACTGATAATGACAAATTTATCAGATAAGAAAGGCACTGTTTTGAATTGGTCCTGCACATGTCTGCTTCGTCACTAAAACGTCTAGCTCTTTTTTCCCTACAGGAAGTGATCGGAAGTGGAATGTAGAGTTTATTTCCGCCTCCGTGGTCTGACATTTTGACATTTCCTGAATTGCAGGATGTTTGAGAGCAAGCAACTTGGCTTTTACTGAAAAAATTAATGATGCTGCCACTTCTACTTAAGGATGGGCCTTTGTAAGAGGACAGAGCCCTTCAAGTAGGGAAGGAGATGTTCAACAGGATGAGAGTAACATAAAGGTCTCAAGTCTGGAGCAGCTCATTAAACACTGATTATCAGCATGGTGTAAACTCTTTCCGAAAGTGTTACTACATTCCATGCCAGTGTGGGGTGGAGGAAACTTAAATCTGTGTTCCATTTATATCATAAATGAGATTTGTATCTTCTAATAATAGGCCAGTCTTGCCTCGGGCTGCATCAGTACACACACACGTGTTTGGTTGCTCTGCCTGGCTTGTCACATCAAGCCTGGAATGAAAATTCAGTCACAAAGAGTCACATTCACTTGTAGGTTGGCATACAACCATTTCTCTTTGGGGATGAAGTCCGTTTGGGCCAACTGGGATATGCGTAGTTTCTCTGGGACATACTTGAGTTACTTTTCAGGGCAGGCTCTGTAGGGCGGAGGTTAAGATTTCCAAGTCTGAGGTCAGACCAACCTGAGTTCTAATCTCTGATGAGCTCGAGGTTCTGTGAGCCTCCATTTTCTCATCCATAGAATGGGGATGGAAAGCTCTATCTCTTAGGGTTGATGCACAGAGTCAATGAGTAATCTAATCCTTGCAATATGTTCACCATATTTACATTGTAAGAGCCCAGTAAACTTTTAGAGTTTTAATGAGTATGTAAAGGTATTTAAAGAGGAAAATGGAGAGAATTTCTGTTATTTTTCTTTTTTTCTTCCCTATTCCTTATTATTATTTTTTTTTTTTGGTCTAAAATGGATTGTTAAAATGACCCAAACCTCAATTTTTAAATATAGGCTCTTTTTTTTTTAAAGATTTTACTTATTTATTTGACAGACAGAGATCACAAGTAGGCAGAGAGGCAGGCAGAGAGAGAGGGGAGGAAGCAGGCTCCCTGCTGAGCAGAGAGCCCGATGCGGGGCTCGATCCCAGGACCCTGGGATCATGACCTGAGCTGAAGGCAGAGGCTTTAACCCACTGAGCCACCCAGGCGCCCCTAAATATAGGCTTTTTTAAAAAAGGTTTTATTTATTTGACAGACAGAGATCACAAGTAGGCAGAGAGGCAGGCAGAGAGAGAGAGAGAGGAGGAAGCAGGCTCCCTGCAGAGCAGAGAGCCTGATGTGGGGCTTGATCCCAGGACCCTGGGATCATGACCTGAGCCGAAGGCAGAGGCTTTAACCCACTGAGCCACCCAGGCACCCCAGGCTTTTTTTTATTTTAACAGATTTTATTTTTAAGTCTTCTCTACACCCAATGGGGGGCTTGAATTCATGACCCCAAGATCAGGAGTCGCACCTTCCACTGACTGGGCCAGCTAGGCGCCCCTAAATATGGGCCTTAAGGGTATTTTCTAGCACAGTGATGGAATACTGGTGTTAGCATGTAACAAAACAAAGCACGCAGAGACATATGGCATTCATACCCAACAAAGCCTGTGACCAGCAGTTGTGAGATCTTATCTATGTAGAGTTCTCCAAGTTCTTACTTTTCCTTCTCAGCCTTTGGCCTTTCGTAACGACGAACACATATCTTGAACTTAACAGAGTTGCTTTTTCAAATAAGGTGATTGTGGGATTTTCTATAATTCTTGACAGACTATACCAGTCTCACAGAGCACACCACTCCCTCTCTGACTTGCTGCTTTAACCTCCTGGGGGCTCAAGAACTAGGTGACAGAACTTGTCAGGACTCTGGGTAAAGCACTGTGTTCAGCTCAGACTGAAGGTTTGGGTTGGAGGGAGAGGGATCTACATTTTTGCTGCCAGAGACAACTTTTCTTTGATCATATTCCGGCTGTTGTCTACCTTCTGAACCCTTGGTTGTCTCTAAGGGAAACCCAAATAATGTTTCTCCGTAGAATTTGTGAGCCCGTTAATATAAGAGAGGAATGTTCTTTCGCTCACAAAGAGGACTATTCAGGAAACAACACGTAATGAGTCTCTGACAAATAACCCAGCGCACAGTGAATTGTTACATTGGGATAGGTATTTCTAGAATCCCCAGAAACAAGCTTTCCAAAGTGATAGGTGATGTGGAGGCGAACGTCTCAGGGAAGGGGAAGCTTTGTAATGATGTCACATGACATGTTTACAAGGGTAAAATATTTAGTGCTGCAATAATGTCATCTTGGTAGACAAAGGAAAAATATTTCTAACTAAAATGTCTGTTTCCTTTTTGATGGTAGACTAATGTACAGTAGAGTGGCAGGCCGATGTCTTGAGAATAAAACTAAAAATACCAGAAAGTGCCCCATTTAGGGGGGAAGGAAATTTTGACTTTGATCTGTGCCTTCCCTCATTCGACGTGCGCTATGAACAGGGCCTCCCTGCCGTACTTTCAAGGGAAATTTTCTTGGATCGTAGTTTATGTTGAATGTTGGCCGGGCTTCCAAGTGAGTGACAGATGCTAGCTTTGACACTGATGGGTTTCCATACAAATAACTTATAATTTTCATTCAGGAAGATGCCTGGGCTTTTCTCCACAGATACACAATGACAGCATTATAGTTAGGGTCTTGTTGCTTCTTCTCAGTGTCCCAGTTTGCTAATTTGTAGAGTGCAAGGAGTAACAACCTTAAAG
Organism: Mustela erminea; assembly: GCF_009829155.1. Taxonomy (NCBI): domain Eukaryota; kingdom Metazoa; phylum Chordata; class Mammalia; order Carnivora; family Mustelidae; genus Mustela; species Mustela erminea. The sequence goes on along the minus strand of NC_045635.1, from coordinate 112,699,829 downwards.
GGTGGCCGGGCGGATTAGATAAGAGAATGTATGGGCAGCACTAGGACGACTCTTGTGCCTGCAGGGCACCAAGTTCCCATCACCCATCCCATCCGCCCATTCCCATCACCACCCAAAGCTGGCCTTGGCTTTGATGCCTGGCTAAGGAGACTTCTGACAAGTGAGCTAGCTGTGCCTTTTTCTTGCCATAGTTTTAATCTTTCCAAGGCCCCGGGGCTTGTTGCAGTCTAGAGGAATGTGACTTGGGGAAGTGAAGACAACTTGCTATAGAAAATTGCCAGGCAATCATAACAGGGTATTCTTAATGCACCAAAATGAAAACTTCTTGCGGCAATCGGTAAATGAAGTTAGAGGCTGTGTACTTTCTTCGCTAGTGAAACTGATAGTTCTGTTTCGCGTCTCTCTCTCTCTCTCTCTCTCTATCTCTCTAGTCCTTTAGATGAGCACCGTGGAAACTTTTCTTGACTCCGGGATCTCAGCGAGCTCTGCTCTAGAGGCTAAATAAACTTCATCCATGATTGAGCCATCATTACCATAATAAAGGCTCACTAATCACTGGTGAAAGCCACAGGTTAATTATTACATAAGGGTTGTATAATGTAATCTCAGGAACTAAATAATTTAAAAATTTAAAAGACCATTTAATATATCTTTGACACAGTGCCAGAAAGTAGAAGACATCCTCCCGTTAATCATTTAACAGGGATTTAACAACTCAGGCAGCCTGTATCTGAAGTCGTTAGTGTATTATGGTTGCGGTGTTGGAACATTTCTTTGGGACAAATGGAATTCAGTAAGGAAAGCTAAAATTGAATACAAGTAAGAGAGGAGCGGAGTACTGCCAGAAGAATATAGGTCATCAGTACCTTACAAGTGGACTTGATAGGGTTCAGAATTTGAGTGTCTAGATTCCAGAACATACCCAATCTGCTTTTAATTTCAATCCCAGTATAGTTGCTTAAAAGGTTTCTTCAGCTTAATTGCCCTCTCTTTCACACTCTTGGACTTCAAGTTAAATTCCTTCTATCTTACAAAACCCGGCTTTAAGTTTCTGTGCCCCATTCCATGTCCTTTCAGTACATATGTATCCTGTATGTAGCACATGTCCGAGTCTAGTTATTTATTTATTTTAAAAATTTTAGTTATTGGGGTGCCTGGGTGGCTCAGTGGGTTAAAGCCTCTGCCTTCGGCTCAGGTCATGATCTCAGGGTCCTGGGATCGAGCCCCACATCGGGCTCTCTGCTTGGCAGGGAGCCTGCTTCCTCCTCTGTCTCTGCCTGCCTCTCTGCCTACTTGTGGTCTCTGTCTGTCAAATAAATAAATAAAATCTTAGAAAAAAATTTTAGTTATTTGAGGGACAGTGGGAGCTAGAGAGAGAGAGCACACACAGAGGCAGAGGGAGAGGGAGAAGCAGACTCCCCGCTGGGCTGGTAGCCCAATGTGAGGCTGGATCCCAGGACTCTGGGATCATGACCTGAGCTGAAGGCAGACCCGTAACTGACTGCGCCACCCGGGTGCTCTGTACCATTCCATCTAATGGCATCACAGCGGTTATGACCACCTGGTATTAGAACCTCATTTATTTTTTTTAAGATTTTATTTATTTATTTGACAGACAGGGATCACAAGTAGGCAGAGAGGCAGGCAGAGAGAAAGAGAGGGGAAGCTCGGTCCCTGCTGAGCAGAGAGCCCGATGTGGGGCTCCATCCCAGGACCCTGGGATCATGACCTGAGCCGAAGGCAGAGGCTTTAACCCACTGAGCCACTCAGGCACCCCCTAGAACCTCATTTAAATCAATTCTGACTACAGAACCTCGTGTTCTGATTTGACCAGGCTAGTTGGGCTCCTCACAGACATGGAGGGTAGGGAAGGTTGTACAAAAGGAGCTACTTTGCTGATTCCAGAATGGTGGTATTTCTAAGTAAATACCTCCATAGTCTTCTGCTGTAATCGTATTGGAAGGCAATACAAGCAGGATCTGTAAGTACAGAAAGTCCGAGAGTAAAGGCACAGGCAGAATGATGGTATTCTTAACCTTTTGCAGGTTTTGAAATTTGTTTAAAAGGTGCATAGGGAAGGGCTATAATACACATATTCATAGATGTGTGTGTGTACATACAAACCACATACAGATACACATACACATATGTATGTTTGTAGACATACACTTATATTTCTGAACTTATGTGAAACAGATTGTGAAGGCATTTGGGGTAAATTAAAGTTCAGAATCTCTCTTTTTTTGTTTAAGATTTTATTTATTTATTTATTTATTTAGGTTGTGGGGAGAGAGTGAAGGGCAGAGGGGGGAGGGAGGGGGCGGGGCAAAGACACTCAAGCATACCCCGCATTGAGTGCAGAGCCTGACTCGAGGCTCCATCTCATGACCCTGAGATCATGAACCGAGCCGAAATCAAGAGTCGGAGGCTTCATCGACTGAGCCACCCGGGCGCCCCAGGACCTATCTTTAAGTAAATGATGGTTCAGTTTGAGACACTTTGCCTGATGTAGGGATCTGTTTTAGCAGAAGGATATGATCTTAGGTCGTGGGGAGCAGGGCACGTGGGAGTAGCTGTGGGCAAATCTATTTGGAGTTCTGTGAGCTACTAGGAGTCATATTAGGAGTCATATTAGAAATTAGGCTCTCAAGGGGTTGGAGAGGCCCTCCTCTGCCATGCTTTTCTGCCTCTGAGGAGGGTGTCTTCCCATGTCAGCCCTGTCCTCTACATAGTTCCCTTCCTGTCTAACTACTTGCCCAAGGTCACATGGTAAGTTAGTGGCAGAGCCAGAGTTTAGAATCTCCATAGGCAAAGACTTGGTCTGTACCTTTGCTTACCTTGGGAGCAGAGTTGGAGGGCACACATAGGTCGCTGGCTGAATACACCAGGGGCAACAGCTTCTTAATTCCAACAGCAGCCAAGCCATGAAGAGCTGTTTAAAATATCTGGTGGCCATTTTAAATGGAAATCAAGCAAAATTACTTGTCTTTCATTTTGGGGGGGTTGGTGGGGGGTGGGAGATGGTGCATCTGACCAGTTGTTTCTAAAGAGCACACCCAGGGTCCGGGGCCCTTCCGGAGCAAAAGTAGGCAAATCCAAGCAGGATGTAAGGGCTGTTTGGCGCAGTAGCACCTAGAAACAATTTCAGTCCGGGTCCCGATTTAAATGGTTGTTACCCAGGTCAAGCTAGGGATTAGGAAAGGTAGCAGATGAAATCAACTCGGAGTCTGGCACCAGTTACAAAAGGAAGCGGGTCATTGGGTTGTGTTTATAGAGGAAAGAGAATGGATTGTAAGATTGTTATCGCTGGACTCATGGTAGGGGAAGGGGCCCTCATTTGAAGCCTTGGCCCCCAGAGGAAAGGAGCCCAGAGTGCTTTAAGGACTCACACATAATTGGCCATACATTCCACAGGAAGAAGGTCTGCCTCTGGCTACATCCCTCTGCCTGGGAGAAAGGGATAAAGGAGGAGGGGTCTGGGCAGGAGGGGGGAGTGCAGAGAGGGCCTCTGGCCTCTTGTGAAGACGGTTCTAACGGTTCTAAAGCATCGCCAGACTTTCCAGCCTAGTTTCAGACTTTACGTTGAAAAGTGGCTGATCTCTAGAAGCCTCAGCTAAGGACTTGTGATGTTTCTTTTCCTACTGCCTCAATAAGCAGTGGCAAACAGTTTCTACAGTCCGGGTTTTTTGTTTGTTTAGTTTTTGGAGTGGGTTTTTTTGTTTGTTTGGTTTGGTTTGGTTTGGCTTTTTGGGTTTTTTGTTTTGTTTTGCTTTTTGGGGTTTTTTTTGTGGGGGGGGTTGTTTTTGTTTTTTGTTTTTTCTTTTTGGTGCTGGGTGATCTCCTTGCCCTTTGATGTAAAGGTTTTGTGCTGCTTTGTGGTTTGCAGCAAACACTGTCCCTGCCCCTTGAGGGAGGAAAAAAAGAATTTAGTTCTTCACTTTACTCTCTGAGGATCCAAGCAGCCAAGTGACCCCCACAGGAAGTACAGTTTCACTGCCCTGAGGCTTTGGGTGGTGAATCCTACCTGCTGATCCACATGAAAACAAGCAGCTGAGGAGTTTTCCTTAGTATCTAATTAGTAGATGATTTGTTGCTTGTTAAATGCATCTGCTAATTCATTAACAATGAGATAAATTAAATTTAACAGAAAGGATTTAGGTTTGAAAATAAATGCCACACATATTAATTTTAACTCTATAGATTAAAATCCTTTTCCCGCCTCCCCCCAGCCCCTTCCTCCCTCTCTCCCCCTTTCAGATCGTGCACAGCACACAGGCAATTAGAGCTCGCAGGGTAGGTTGTTTTTCTCATTTAAAGCATCTCTTGTCTCTGGAAATCGGTCCTCCAGTGGAGCATGTCTGTCTGTGTCTCTAGATGAGTGTCAGCGACAAATGGTGCTTGTGCTTCTAATATTGATGGGGATTGTTGGTGCACAGTGAGAACAGGAAAAGCTCTTTGCAGTACAGTGAGGGATTCAGGAAGGTATTTTAGAATTTGAAGGGGCTTAAGGGTTGATTCCGCTGCTGATATTGAATTGCAGCATGACCAAATGATTAACAAACTTGTCTTTCTTGAAATATCTCAGGGCAGAGAGGTTCTCAAGTGATTGCAAATTGGTTAATGACTTTAAAAAACAAGTAACATTGCCGAGTTTTCCTAAACAGTCGGGGCTGTTTAGAAGCCCAGCGATTTAGATCAAGTTGAGATACACAAAGCTGGAAAGCTGATATTCTTTCTTTGGGATAAATCTCAGAATCCGTGCTACAGTTCAGGGTGATGCCTTGATGGCCAGGACCTTGCATTGTTGGAAATAACTTCATTTCAGCATTGACCGTCTGTGATGATAGAAGTTGCAACACATTCCCGCGCCAATACTTTGGGTTGTTTTCATGGTCTCTCTGACTGTTTTTCTGATCTTTGGACAGATCTCATTCACAATTTCCTGGAAAAACAACTAATCTTTTCCCACAGGGGAATCACATTATGTAATTTTTCCTTGTTATCAAATGGAAGATTGAATCAGAAAAGCTAAACAGGGTGGCAAGGCAAACATCCACCCGGATTGGTCTTTTTCAGTTTTTAAAAGGCAGTATTCAAACGGGGAAGGTTGTTATTGTTGTAATCTATTCAGTGTGTGGGGCTGAAAGCAAGAAGATGTTGCCCGTAGGCTTCGATCTTTCCTGTGGCCCCGTGTGGTTGGTCACTTGCCAGGGTAGTTTCACATTTCTCAGAATCTGGCTGTGGTTGCACAGTTAACATCAGTATTTTGCTTTCAACTCATATTAATAGGTTGTTGAAAGTTCAAGTGAACATTGTTGAGCTTGAGTGAGTGAAAAATTATTTAATAGCATCTGTTAACTAGAAGAGGCGATCATTCCCTGCTAGCTGCCATCAGGATATCTGATTTCTCCTCGAGGACCTGACCTGATTTTCTATCATACGAGGGTCAGATTACCACGTACCTCAAAGTCAGCTACTGTGCTCGTAAAAGTTGTGTTTATTTTCTCTCTCTCAGCTATGTGGCCATAAACACTGGCGGAGAAGCATCATGGGACTTTTCTTCTCCTTTTACACCACTTTCTCTTAGTGGAGTTGTCCTGTTTTCTCCCTACCTTTATATTCAGTGTTAGGGGATTGTATAGGAAAATCCTCCTAAAAGGCAGTGATGACGCCAATCTTTTTAAACAGTTTAAACTACGAAAAACTGAAGAGTCTTTAAACGAAGCAAGGTGGTGACAGATGATTTAGAAAATAATGACGGTTCTAATAAGGATTGCATTCTTCTTTTTTTTCACTCACCAACTTTCTCAGTTGATCATTGGACTGATTGACCTCTCAATATCACTGATTTTTGGAATTTCCATTTAGATGTTACAGAGCTGATCACGGAGTTGTTGGATTTTTGCATTTGGAGTGTGTTAGGCATGGTTAAGCACCCTAACTGTGCTCTGAAGAAACTTGGATTTTATGCATAAAATAAAAAAATAAAAAGAGCCATGGATGGAAATTTGGGTCAATTTTCTTATCACCCAGGATGGGGGAGGGAATGGAGAGGCAAAGCACGTAGCCATATACAAAAAAATTTACTGATGTCTCAGATTTAGAATGTCTCCCTGGATGTATATTTTATTTCTTCTTAATAAGCTGTATGCCCAACGTAGGGCCCAAACTCATGACCCTGAGATCAAGAGTCCCATGACTGACTGAGCCGGCCAGCCACCCCTCCAATGTTCTCTTCTTTAGCAGTTTATAAATTCCAGTTTTGCCTTACAGACTGGGAGACTTGTCAGTGATGAGAGACAGATAAATGCACTGTGTCCTCATTTGTCATACTTAGTTGTATGACAGAGAGTTGTCGTACTCTTTGACTGGACTCCTTCGAGTGTGTGGACATTCTAGCTGTGTAACTGGGCAATGCAGTGGTACAGCTTTTTTCACCTTGCAAGACCAGGATGTTATCCAGCTAAAATAACTTCAAGGACTATTCAACAGCTTCTGATTAATTTTAGCAGGTACTGTGTTTAAAAAGAGAAGAAAACATAAGAAGCACATTCTGAGTGTGGCAAAGTCAGTCAAGACCAACAGAACTGATCTGTCTCGGCTAAGTTCTTTCCAGAAATGTCTTTTTTGAGGGTCTCTCCTCCAAACCTGAATTATTTCACTTTTGTCTATAGCAGTGAGGACTTGGACCTCTCAAACAATGATCATATGATCTTACTCTTGTAATATTATTTTAGAGTTTGCAAATATACTTTCATAAGCATATCCTTTCCAAAATGGCGGTAGAGAGGAAATAGTACTTAAATTCTTTTTTCTGATTATGAATGCAATGCATTTTTTTAAAGAAAACTTCAAAATGCAGAGACTATATAAATACCATAAAAGTCATCTGTAATTTCATCCAACAATAACAAGGGTTCAGTGGTTAGTATCTTGGTGTGTTTCCCTCTAGTCTTTTTTCTTTGCATGTGTGTCTGTATTACAGTTTGCATTACATTATGTACTCCTTTGAAACCCACTTTTCCCACTATTCACTTATTATGAACATTCTAGTTCATTAAGTATTTTTCTAAAACCTCAATTTTATGGCTGCATAGTTTCCATTGTATGGATATAGAGTAATTTGTTTGGACTCGATCATCCGTCTAGATTGTTGCTGACTTTTCCAGTTAGAGCTCATGCTGTGATTAACATTCTGGTACATAAATATTTGGGTACGTTTCAGATTCTTTCATCAGGATGAATTCTCAAAATTTCAGGATTACTCAGTCAAAAAACACAAATGAAGATGTAAAAATTCTTCAATATGGCCCCACAGTTACGCTTTGAGAAGTTTCTGTTTGTTTAGTTCCACCAGCAGTGTGGGAGTAGAGAATAGCAGCTACTATCCCTATTTTATAGATGCAAAAGCTCAGATCTAGAGAGATTCCATGCTTGTCCAAGGTCACATGACCAATATCACTTGTCCTTTGGTTTTCTGACAGTTCTATATTCTTTCCACTCTACCGCTGTTGTAGTAATCTCACTGACAGACCTGTAGTGATTTACCTGTGCTATTCGTCAAAGGAAACTTAATGTAGCCATGGCCTTAAAATAAATTTACTTCTATTATTATTTACAAACTCTAATGTGTTTGGAGTTTGATATATAGTGAGGACTACACATAAATGCATGGCTCACCTCCCAAAGGCATTCTTTTATATTTTCAATATGTTTTCTGACTTGCACCTAAAATATCCAACCGAGAAATAATAGCCTAAAGTGATTTAGTTGTTCTGTGTTGGTCACCAAAAGCTGGTTTATAGTATTATTCTTTGTTAAGTAATAGTCTTTCCAGCCCAGCATCAGGACCCTGAAAAGATTACTTCTGTCAGAATTAAATCTGCTCTCAAACCATAATAAGTAACCCTTAATATCTACAAAATGAATTGAAACTTTTGTTGACACTCATTTTTGGAAGAAGGGGGAAAAAACCCCACAATTTTTATGTCAAGACTCCAGAATGAGATGGGATATAGCAATTAAAGATGGTCTCCTTAATTGGAACATAACCAAACCAGATGTGGGAAGTAAAACAAAGATCTACCCGCCCTCCCCCAAAACAAAACAAAACAATAGTACCAAAGGACAAACCACATTCAGTAGTCTTCATTTCTTTCCCATAGCATGGCCTCAATTCTTAGACTAGCTGGGCACCATGATCTTGGTGTGAGGATGGTGCATTCCCAGCTTCTAGGTCATCGGGGAACCATACCAGGTCTGTGCTGAAGACTTCTTGCTCTTTGCCTTAGAGAATCAGTGTGATAACCTTGTTTTGACTCTGGATTCTTGGATAGATAGCACATAAACTGGAAGTAAAACATTCAGATTCTAAAAGCTGGGATTAGGCTTTATTTTATTTGAGACTCTGTTTTCTTTCATATCACCTTACCCTGGGAGTTAGCCCTTCCCCCACACCCCAAGTGTTTAATAGGTACCATTGCTTTTCTGGATTTTACCATTTTTTTTCTTTCTTTCTTTCTTTCTTTCTTTTTTTATCTAAGATCATGTTGGTAGAAATCTTCTTGAGAATGTCTTTGGTTGAAAAAATGCTTTTCAGGTGTTAGCAGGGTCTGTATTCTGTTTTAGGCCCTTGTCATTATTATTTCCAATCACATTATGTCAATGAAACAGGAGTTTATATAATACGAATTTTGTTGTATTTGACAACAAACTAAAGAGGGCTGTGAATTGTGATCATGTTATCTTAATTGCTGAAAATATGGTTAATGTTTTTCAGTTCTTTTGTGTTGACTGAATAACCTTTGGGGTAGATGGCACATCTCAATGGCTCTAGTAATAAAAATCTAAATAGCCTAATAGGGACAGCTGGGTGGCTCATTCGATTAAACAGCTGCCTTTAGCTCAGGTCATGATCTCAGGGTCCTGGGATTGAGCCCCACATCGGGTTCCCAGCTCAGCAAGGCATCTGCTTCTTCCTCTCCCTCTGCCCCTCCCCCTGCTCCTGCTCTCTTTCTCTCAAATAAATAAACAAAATCTTAAAAAATAGCCTTATTGTATATCTGAGTGTAGTAGTTCTTCTGTGTTTCAGGAAATAACTATTTTCCCCAGCTTTATTGAGATATAATTGAGATATAATTGACATATAACATTGTGTGAGATTAAGGAGTATGATGTAATGATTTGATAAATGTACATATTGTAAAATGATTACCACAATAAGGTTAGGTAACACATCCATCACCTCACATAGGAGTGTGTGTGTGTGTGTGTGTGTGTGTGTACGGTGAGAAGTTTTTTTTTTTTTTAAGACTTTATTTATTTATTTGATAAGGAGAGAGAGATCACAAGTAGACAGAGAGGCAGGCAGAGAAAGAGGGGGAGGCAGGCTCCCTGCCAAGCAGAGAGACCGATGTGGGGCTCAATCCCAGGACTCTGCGATCATGACCTGAGCTGAAGGCAGAGGCTTAACCCACTGAGCCACCCAGGTGCCCCACGGTGAGAAGTTTTAAGATCTATTCTCTTAGCAACTTTCAAATATGCAATACGGTATTCTTAACTGTCATTACCAGATTGTACATTACACCCACAGAACTCTTGTCATCTAATGATTGGAAGTTGGTACCCTCTGACCACCTTCACTCCAGGAAATGACAGTTTCTGATCCAGGTATTTATACTGAAATCAGATAGTGGTAACAGTGCAGGTCCCCGTTGTTTAGCCCTTTTCAGACAGTGAGAGCTGCATTTTGAATATATGCATCTGCTAAAGTTAGATTCTCAGGAATGTTCATGTCATGGTAAGCATCTTGAAGCTGATACTGATTAACGAGTTCATTCAGTCCACAAGTATTTCATGTACAAAGTGCCAAGCGCTGTGCTAGGTTTTATGGGGGTGATACGTAAGAGGCAATTTCTCCTCTCAAGGGGGTTTACGGTCTAGTTGACAAAGAAGCCACGCACATATCATCCCTTTTTGAGCTAAGTTCCATTGATGGAGAGGCTACTGATGAAAGGTTATAAGCAACCGGGATATCCACTGCAAGTAAATATAATGGCCTGAGCAAAATCTTTGAGGCAGGAAACATGAGCTTGGTGGGTGCCAAAGAAACTATTTGGGCTGGAATAAAAGCTTCTTTCTTTTTTAAAGATTTATTTATTTACTTGAAAGAGAGAAAGAGAGTGAGTGAGTGAGTGAGTGAGCAGGGGGAGGGGAAGAGGGAGAGGGAGAGAGAGAGAATCCTGAGCAGACTCCCTGCTGAACATGGAGGCCAACACAGGGCTCGAGATCATGACCCTGAGATCATGACCTGAGCCGAAACCAAGAGTCGGACGCTCAAGCAACTGAGCCATCCAGGTGCCCCAGGAATAGTTCTTTAAAGGCAATAGCATAGCAGAAGAGAAAGTTGAAAAGGCAGGCGAGGCGTGGGACAGAATACCCTCATTTCCATTTCCCAGCTGTTTTCTAGGGCTGTATGCCTGGAACTCCATAAATATGAATAAATTTTTAAAAACACATGTCTAATTTAAAGTAACACCCAAAGAACAATATCTTGAGTTAATCTGTACAACATGTGGCATTGTAAAATAACCCTTCAGGGTGTCCTACTTTAAACAGCCCCCTTTTTAGTCTCTGCATATATCATGTGGGCCACCCAATGAGACCAGTTGGAAACAAGAGCTGTGGATTAGAAAATTTTGCCAGAGCGGTTAACATCTCATTGGATCAAGCTGGGCAGCTGTGTGATTTCAAGCTCACTACCTTCTCGTGAAATGATGTAGCATGGATTTCTGGATGTTTGGAAGGAACACTCACTGATCACATGATCTCATATATGAACCTTTCATATGAGATAGACCACTAGCCAGAATCTGTCCTCTACACATTATCCCTTTTTTCTTGTTCTCTCTTGGCCACTGCCTTCATCCGTCATGTTCTTTTAAAAGCAAGGTCCTAGAACCTTGCTTTCAAATCAGTATTCTGAGGCGAATTTTGTGATGTTTTGAATTAATGGCAGGGAACCAGGGGTATGGGCTATTGCAAACGGCAGATGATGAATAACTCATTTATATGTGACTCGGAAAGTCTGTTTATACTTAGACTTGACTACGGGTGAGTCTGTTTTTAAAATTCACTTGCAAACTAAATAATGAAGTCTTACTATAAAGGTCTGACTTGAGCTGCTGAGAGGCTGACCTAATTTCCTGCAACCTGCTCCATGCTGGGTAGAGAATAAGAACATTGCCTGTTGCCCAACATATTACTTACATAGCATTGTTCTAAGTCCCACCGACAAGGGTAACTGAAATATTTTATTCTGCAGCTCATGACTATTTCTTCTTAGTTTGTCCTCAAGAAATATGGAAGGGACCACAATCAGAGGACTTACAAAGGAAAAGTAGGATAGTTGTGTATAAGGAACTATAGGGAAAGAAATAGACACAGAAAATGGAAGGATTGGGGTTCCATGGTCTCAACAAATCTTTAAAAGATTGCATGAACTATAAAGGAGTTGAAGCAAAACCAAGATAACGTGACATTTAATGCTCAAGAAGTTATTGGTCAAACCAAACCAAAAAGCTCACACAGATCGGGGGGCAGGGAGGAAGGGGAAAGGTTTCTCTGAGATGAAGAAATTGGATGGTTTATGCACTCCCAAAATGCAATTGCAAAGTATTGGCAGGGTGGCTGTGGTGGTGGGGATGGGGGAGGGCAGATGGCTATAGAACATGGAAAGGGAGGATTGTAAAATTATTTTTGAAAAAGCAATGAGAACCTTGTTTTTCAACAAAAAGGATATGTCCATAAATATGTGATTGTGATTTAGTGGTTTTGTGGGGATACAAATTGGATACCAGGGAAACCTTGGGAGCTCTTCTTAAGTATCATAATTAGAACAGGATCATTTTTATGCTTTCCACGCGTCTGCTCCTGAAGACCAGGGTCTATTTTGAAATTATGCTCATTCAATAAGCCATTGTGGATTTAAATCTTATGAATGTATGTAAACTCCATTTTTGGGAAGCCATTAGCACCTCTTGGTTTGAATAATGTAATGAGTTCCATATATTTAAACCAGCCGCTTCCCACTCCACCGCCCATTTGACTCTGTCTTAAGCTGGTCTTTGTTTAGTTTCAAAAGTCTCCCTTATCTCTGCTGTATTAGGATTTGGTGAATGAGTTCACTTCACCTCGTCAATATCCATTATTATTTGACAGGCTGATTATATCCCTTCTCTACCTTCATCTATTCTGACTGGAGTGCCTGTGGTCTGTAATCTCTGTTCATATAGCGCCTCCTCCACGCCCCCCCCCGAAGATCTCTGCTAACTTTCTCAAGCTTTCTCCTGTCTTGTCACCCATGGAGCCCAGAAGAGTATGTTGCAACCCGGGTGGGCATTGTTTTGTTCATTGGAATGCACTGGAATGCATCATTTTGATGCATCATTTTGTTCACTGGAATGCTTCATGGATGATGATTTATATTTCAACAACATTCTTTGGATCTGGGGGGAGATAGCTACATCAGAACTGGTATAGGACCACCTGTCCTTTTTGTTGGCTGCCCTCACCCCGCCTGCCAGCCTACAGACTTGGCTGCGATCTTTGTTCATTGACAAAAGAATGCCAAAGGGTCGTGTTAATGCCTGGCATCATTTTTAAAGTCATTAGCCTTGCATTTTACTTTTGTAGTAAACTGGGATGGCAGCCTGCCAGGGCCCATTAACCAAAGTTTAGAAGACGATGTGGTTGAAGTTCCAGCCGTCTGTTACCTGCACAGTTCCTGCCGGTTAGATGACTTTCACTAGGGCTACTTTATGAGGGTATAAAAACTTCTTAGCAAATTCAGTTTTTTATTAGGCACCACACAGTCCCTATTTCAGGAAGACAGTCTATAACCAGGAAACATAAGGAAAAAGAAGGACTTTTCTGTTCCCTCAGTGGGTGCCTTTTAAACATGTTAGCCATCTTGGTAGTTGGCACTAAGTGAGAGAGGCACTTTTCATTCAGGAAGGATGTTTTTGGCATCTGTGATTTGGGGACACAACGGGAGCCAGAGTAGTCAATGCCCTGGCCCCAGGGCTTTTAGGTCAGGCAAGTTTCGTCCAGCATCGATGGCATTCCTACCAGGGACAGCAGGAATCAGTGGCACCAGGAGCCTCTTAAAGCAACGGGAGTTAAGCCCGTACAGCAAAACTGGGGCTGAAAGGAAAAAGAGGCTGACTTTGAAGCCAGGAGACAAATGACTGGTTGAAGGAGCCAGGTTCCCTTAAGTTGTGAAAACTTAAAAAACAGCATCTGTATCTTCTTTTCTCCCTTCCTTCTTCTCATGTCTGTTTCCCTCCATCCTTATCCCTCTCAAGGTCCCATCAAAAGCTCCCAAGGCGGGGCGCCTGGGTGGCTCAGTGGTTTGGGCTGCTGCCTTCGGCTCGGGTCATGATCTCAGGGTCCTGGGATCGAGCCCCACATCGGGCTCCCTGCTCTACAGGAAGCCTGCTTCCCTCTCTCTCTCTCTCTCTCTGCCTGCCTCTCTGCCTACTTGTGATCTCTGTCTGTCAAATAAATAAATAAAATCTTTAAAAAAAAAAAAAAAAGCTCCCAAGGCAATATCACAAATGAAGACAAGAGAATTGGACAGCAGGAGAAATCATTCTAGTATTTCCATCACTTTCTTTCCCACCTCCGCTCTGTTTGCTGCATGAATCGTTTGAGCTTCAAAGGACCACGAATGATGCTAACAAAAACAAGAATGTGCGTTTAATAGCAAATGTTTTAGTGACATCCAGATGCCCAGAGAGGCATTTCAGTAGCCATATACAACTGGCTTTGTCCTACAAGAAGCTACATTTATATCCATTAACATCCCCTTGACATTTATATACAAAGGGAGAATTGTCTGAAACTCAGATGAAAAAAAAAATACATGGGATTTATGGGCAATTGAAACCAAAAAAATGGCACTTTTTCTTCTGTCACATTCCTTAAGTCTTTGAGGAAAACATTGCTTGGTGTGCTGAGAGACATTTAATGTAAGAGGTCACCTGGTATCTTTAAGTTCCTTGGGAATTAAACAGGATGGAAACCAGTTTAAGGACCATACTTCTGACCTGTGAGGCATTGTCTAGATCCCTTTGGAAGGGACTAAGCACCTTAGCACCATTTTTGTTATTGTAGGATTTTCATAGTGGCTGTGAGGTGATAAGGTATCATACACCATACAGTTGTACCACTGGAGAATGGGGAACTGCTTCTTTGTATCACCTAATCGCTTCTTTCATCTGACTTTGTATGTGGTTAAAAGTAGATGATCTCTTACCTTGTATTTTTTATTCAAGGCTTTTGTAGTTTTCAAGGGAAATTCTTTGGGGAGTGCCAATTTAGAGCATTTGTTGCCAATATTTAGCATCGCCTGTAGGAAAAGGATGGCATGCTGGACACAGATTTATTGTGTACTTGCTCTGTGAGATGTGTAAACCACTGACCACAGTGCCTCTCACACAGCAGGTGTGAGATGGTGATCTTAACTTGGGCAGTAGCTGTGGAGGTCGAGAAAAGCCGGAGGTGGGTGTGAGAAACGTTGAGGACATGAGACCTGATGATGGCTTGGCGACTGGTTGGAAGAGGGCAAACAAGAGGAGGGGTTGAAACATTTTTGACTGTCAGAGCTATTAATAACTGGGAACAAGCATGGTCCTGCCATGAGTAGAAGAGAAGTCAGTTGATGCGGTAAGGGCTGTGAGTCAGTCACTACAGGAGGGAAAGCGATGACTTTGGTCATCTCGGGTTTGTGATAGGGGTTACCCACCTATGGGGAGATGTCCAAGAGGAGTCAGAAATACAGACCTAGAGCTTCGGAGACATGTGGAGACTTACAGAGAAATCCAGAAGTTACCTACATAAATCATCACAATCGAAGTCATGAAGTCGGAAGATTTGTCGAAGAGTTCTGAGAAAAGGGTGCAGCAGAGGAAACATTCAAAGAATCCGAGTATGCTTGAGTACCAGAGGATGTGAGGGTGGAAAGAAGAGCTTGAAGAAGGAACAGTGTAAAATACTACAGGGAGGTAGGAAAGGATGGAGTGGCCGTCATGTTCAGCAACTCTGAGGTCATTGGTGACATTCGAGGACCAAATTTCATGAACATGATAGGTGTGAAGGCTACACTAATAGGAGTTGAGGAAGTCAGTGGTGATTCCTCTTTTAATATATTTAGGAGGGGAGGGGTGGGCTGGGGAGGGAGGTCTGGTAGTTTGAGACCGGAGGGAAGGAGCGGAGATTAGGTGATGCAACAAATCATGCGGATATCTTCAGTTTTATCGAGTAAGGAGAAATGCGATTTGCTAAGAGTGAAGAGGGCAGGAGTGGGTTTCGGAGGTGAAAAATTGGGGAAGCATGGAAAATGGGAAAGGTTGGAATTGGCCATCCTAAGGAATGGCAGGTACTCAGGAAGATATGAATAAACGTCCGAGTTGTAGTTAAACACCAACCAGGGCTCAGCGATATTGTGAGTTTATACCACCAAAGTGGCAAAATTTCAAGTGTTACTGGAGAAATTCCTGAAATTGGGGATAGGAGCAGAGAAACAGTAAATGATTCAGGGCTTGGCAAATTGAGGAGAGAGAGTCACATGGCGAGGACTCTTAGGGGTTACCAAGAGCACAGGATATCTGGAAGAAGAAAAGTGATGACTTAAATCATACATTTTTCTACCATTCATTTCCTTTGAAACAAATGAACTCAATTGTCCTTCCAAATGTGGCTGGGGAGGCAGGAAGAGGGATTCCCTCCACCACCCTTAACTTACTGCTGTTAGAGTGATGACTGGTACATCATCACTAAAAAATCAGAGTCGAATATCCATGTGTGTGAACTCATTGAAGCCATATGCAACATAAAGTAGTGATTTCTGTAGTTGCTCGGGACTCCTAGAACCCCTGCGAAAAGTCACTCTCCTTCCCTGCCCTTTGGAAAGTTCATGTTACTATTCTGTGCTCGTGATTAAAACAGGCTGTGCCATTCAAGCTTGAAATGTATTTGTGTTGCCATGTTTCGTGTCAATATTCTTTCCCATCATGCTTACAGTTGCCTGTGTTCACTGAACCCCAACAGGTGTGACTTTAATGTAGAACCTAAAGAAAGATGCGGGGAAACATCTGCTAGCCTTGGATTCTTTGTGCACTTTGAATGAAGTTATAATTGTGACATTTCCTGTTACGTACCAGGGTTGATTTTGTGAGGCATTCCTTCCAGAACTCATTAGTTCTTGCTAGGCACCATGCATCTGATCTCAGATGATTATTCTTGAGAGCGACACAAAAAGCTATTAAATCCAGCTTCTATTTTCTGAGATGGAGAGTACTGTCATGTTTGCCTCCAGAGAAACCCAGTTTCCTACCATTACATTTCTTCCTCGAGTTTTCAGCGTGCGGAAGAAAAGGATGGGGACAGGGACAAAGAAATGTGGGTGGTGCTGAATACGGGAAAGAGCTTGAGCTCAGTGAAAGTACCTAGGGAAATCAGGCCTAATCTCATCTCCGTTTCCCTCGGGATCTGTGATAGCTGTTTCTGGAGGCTTTTTAGGTTTCTTAGAACTTCTCCGTGTGTGTTATTAAACCTTGTCTGTTCCCTTATAGTTATTAGCTGTAAAACCCTTTACAAAACCTCAAAAGAGTTTCTGGGCTTAAGTAGATACAGATGGGGAGTTGGGGGGGGGCATATAGCTGTGTTCTGCTTGGCAGCAGGCCCGAGAGAAAACCCGAGTGAAAGAATCGGTGTTGGCAGCAGAGGAGAGAACGGAGGAGGTCAGCACCTAGGCCCCACTGAAAAGAAAGCGAAGGTAGATTTGGGCCAGAAAGGGCCCAGGAGAGGGTGCCCTGTTTGAATGGCAGCTTCTTAGGAGGTCTTCCTTTCCTCTGGCTGGAAGTCATCTTCTCTTGCTTTAGACTTGACTTGTGTCTCTGTAAAGGGGCCTGTGTTTTAGCATCTTGTATACGTTGTTCCGTTGTTATCTTGTAATTTAGAAGCCACTTGTAAACTTGCCTTACCTTTCTGTTTAGAGCCCAAGCTCCTTGGGGGCAGGTACGGTAACTAGCTCTTCCTCTGTCCCACAGCCTCTGTTCCAGCGCCTTGCCCATAGGGACGACGTATGAAATTTTGACTGAATGAACAAGTGTGTAGGTTATGGTCTGCCCTTTCTCCCACTGCTTCCACAAGTGCTTTTTGAGCACTACGGTTATAGGAATAGAGGGGAGTTTTGAGAAGGTGGCCTGCCCTCCAGGAGCTGCCTATGTAGGAAGACCAGACACCACGGGCCCCGTTTGATTCTACGTTAATGGCAACTTGTTGGTGTGTCTTTCTCATTTCCCAGTTGCAATTGTAGCTAATATTCTCTTTGCTCTGAAAACCATGATCCATTCTCCCCTGGCCATTTATTTTCTGGGCCCAATAAGCCAATAATTTAATATCTGATTCAGCGAAGACTCATGGCTAGATCTGTCAGTGACAGTGACACACTCCTTCGTGGGAGCTACTCAGGCATTTCAAGCTATAAGAGGATCTTAGAGTCCGTGCTCTTATTCAGGCACTAAATGCCTAGCCTGAGAGCCTGAGAGAGAGAAAGAGAGAGAGCGAGAGCACGAGCGATTGGTTCTTTCCCGGAGGGCCACATCCATCTCTTATCTCCCCCTTTCCTTTTCCGGTTCCGGTGGGTGACTAGACTGGTTTGGGGGCCGTAGCTTGATCTCCAAAGAACAACAGAAGGTCTTTAAAAATGACCTTAGTTTTTTGTTGTTGTTGTTGTTGTTGTTGTTGTTTGTTTTAATCACAGGTTAGCTGGGATTTTTTTTTTTTTTCGACCAGGGAAATTCTATTCCCTATATTTGCTAAGAACATTATGAATGAGTTACCATGTTACTGTAGGTTAAGATAATCTAGAAATGTATTTGGAAAATCTATTTCAATTACCTTCTGGGTGCTTTTAGTGAAAATAATAAATTTCAAAGAATTAGGAGAGTCATAAAAATAAGTGTTATAAGGGGAGCGTGTCTCATTTTTCACCTTCAAAATTAAATATGCACCGTGGAATTACACACTGCCGGGGTCACCGCATTGCTTGTGGGCATTAATAGCTGCCATAGGTAACTTCTGAAGGAGGGAAAGGGGACCATTTCCCATAACAAAGAGATTAAAGCATGCAATTTACCGAAAATCCAAATAAATAGCGACCTCATGCTCAATTGTGCACTAAAAGGGATACTGCTTGGTATTTACAATTTGCATATGGGTACCCTGTTGAAACTTGCATTTGCATACATATCTAAGGTATCGATTGTGGTTAATGGAACATGAGGTCATTTCTCTGTAGTTTCCCTCAATTTAAGTATCATTTTCTTTCTGTATTGCTCACATAGAGGAAGGCAGGAAAATCGCCTCAGATGATTGTGTCTGGAAATGCTACATCCATAGGTCTATTTTTCCTTCCATTTTTCCTATTTAAATTGTCTATACACCTTAGTAATCTCAGCAGCTGGCTGCAGCTTAAACCTCGAAATCTGCAGCACCAGTAACAGTTACGTCAGGGAGCTCTGTAAGTGGCTCTGAATTACCCTCTGACATTCCCCGTAGCATTGTCTACAGAAAGAAATCCAGGGAGGCCCCAAGGCTCCGGCCCATGTGAAGTGGCTTGGTTGAGCTTGTTGGGATACAATCAGTGAATTGCTTGGCCCTCCTAATTATGCTGAAGATTTACTGCCAAAATGGCACCAGGGCTTAATTAGATGTGGGCTTCAGAATTTTTAACTATTATCCTGGTTACTTACCAATTACCACACAG
Organism: Mustela erminea; assembly: GCF_009829155.1. Classification (NCBI taxonomy): domain Eukaryota; kingdom Metazoa; phylum Chordata; class Mammalia; order Carnivora; family Mustelidae; genus Mustela; species Mustela erminea. Next base: position 112,680,997 of record NC_045635.1, on the reverse strand, counting down.
AAGAAAAGACGAAAAAGGCACTCCATGTTGTTGAGACAACAGAATCAACTGATTTACACCTGCAAGCAAACTTTACATAGACTGCTGTCGCAGCAACTGAAATCCGAATGGATTTAACCTTCTATGAGTGCATTTTCCTGTGTGAAAGACTTCGCTCCTTTTTCCCCCCTCCTGTTTGGCTCAATAAGAGCATACACAGCTCATTACAGAGTAGGGACCCCATGGAGAGGATTGCTTGTGACTTTCCAATATGAAATGACAATATTTATACGCATCTTTTTTGGTGAAAAGTTGCAAAAGTAATTTATTTCGCAAAAGACCATCTGCAGCAGTGTAACCTTAATTACATTGTTTTGTCGGCTTATATGTTAAAAAAAAGAATGACTCTTACTGCTTCTCAATACCCAGATCACGCAGTGTAATGTTATCCGTTTTATTTTTATTGTTATTTTTTATGTATTTATTTTTTCTTAGGGGGAGGGAGAGAGAGAGAGAGAGAGAAGGAGACGGGGTATGGGAGAGCGTGAGAGGGCCAGGGAAAGAGAGAATCTTAAGCAGGCTCCACACAGGGTTCATTCTCACGACCCTGAGATCATGACCTGAGCTGAAACCAAAAGTTGGATGGAGGTATCACCAACAGAGTCATCCAGGGGTCCCTGGTCCCCGTTTTAGAAGTTACACTTCCCATGATAGGTGTGAATTTTTAACTTACAGAGGGGGAGAAAAACATTAATTTTAGAATATCTTCTTTGGGGGGGTATAGGATGTAAATGAAAAGGTATCCCACAGATAAATGTAATTGAATTTTATTGAAGGAAGAGAACTTGTAAATACAGCAATAGCTGGGCATATTAAATTAAAAAAAAAAACAACAGAAAGCAATATCCCATTTAATGTACCAGTGTTTAAGAGGAAGTTTATTGTGCACACATCACACCTGCAGTTCAAGAACAGGGACGTGCTTTCTCCCACCCGCAACCTAATCTGTATAAAGCACCAGGTATGTTTCCCTAAGCCATTGAAATGCAAGGGACTTGGAGAATGAAAGAAGATCCAAAATTAACACTAGTTATTTCCGTTTCATTCACAGTTTGAGAGTTGTGTTTCACACTCTTCTTTGAATAAGATATTTCCTTGCTCCATGAATACAAATTTTCAACGACGACAAAAAGTCAGATCACATGTTGGTAAATTGTAACACATTTCCCCCAGAAATTTTCACTGAAACTTCAGAAGCACACTCCCAAGAAAAAAATATTTTCAAATTGGGCAAGGTAGCCAATCTGTCAGTTAGACTTGGGTTTAGGGTAGACAAGGCTGCCGGAGATGTGAGTAGTGCCTGTTCACAGAGATTAGGGACGGGGCTGAGGAGCGATCGGGACCAGGTGGCCCTGGGAGGCGGTGCGGTTGCAGCTGTCTGTACCTACCCCCTGGCATGAGATGCCAACAGCTGGAGAACAAATTTGGTATAAATTCCCAGGAGCTACTGTCAGTTAATGTGAGCCTTCCAGGAACACATACCAAATAATAGCCTACTTCCCTAATTCTATTATGGGAAATTTCTTCAGAGTCAATCCCTGTGAAACGGAATCAGGAACGGCATTGGCCCAAACCGTGAAGCGAGTGCAATTCGGGTTTCATGCCCTTTAACCTTTTCCTCATCTTTCTTCCGTTCTCCTTCCCCCTCCCAAGGTGCTGATGCTGTGAAAGTGCTACCCCAACTGTCCTTACGCCTCCCCGCCCCCAACACTGCTACCCTGCCGCACCCTTTGGAGAGAATACCCTGTGATTGAGGGTTTGGATCTATTGCCCCCCACCACCCCCCACCCCCCACCCCCATCCTCTCCCTCTGGGTAAAGTTAGCTGGGTATTCCTGTTCTTCCAGATGCTGTCTGTGTGAAGGGAAATGTGTCAGTAATCAGAGAGGCTTAATCTGTTCTCCTTCTTAGGAATGTTTCCATGTTAACTAGGAGTGCGTGTGCACATGCGCACATGTGTGCAAGCACGCATGGGCATGGTGAGGCTGGTGGTGTTTGCACAGTTCCCTTAATACAAAGGGATGAAACATACATGATGGCGTTTATTGATTGGGGGGCCTCCTCAGCACTCCTCAAACCCCATCACTTGGGTGACCCCCTTCACTGTCTGAATAGGAGATGTTTGCATCCATTTATTCCCTGCTTGCCAGAAATGCAATTTTAAGATTGTTCCTGTTGCCCAGTGGAGCCAAGAAGAATCTTTCAAGATTAGCAAAATATTCATTCTGATCTAGAGAGAGATGGCGTCCTTCTTCAAAATCCTTCTCTTACTATACTTAAAGAAAAAATGTATTTTTTTTCTTAAAGCATTGGTCAGAGTATTGAGACCCAGATTTATGACTATTCTATTGACAAGGGGTTATTGCACAGATGTTTTATTAGCTGTTTCTAGGGGCTTATCAAAAATAATTGACTAGCTGTCATTTTCTACATGAGACCAATTACTATTGACCCAGCTTTGCTTATTGTTTTCATTAGTGTCTAATAAAAAATGAAAATGTTACAGAATGTTCTTCAAATTGACATGAGAAAAGCAGAGCTAAGAAGTGAGTGGGTATCTCTTGTGCTTTCCTAGTGTTGCTAAGCAGAGCCCATGTTTGGTGCCAAGAGCTGTGTGAACAAAAGCATCTCCAGTATGCAAAAAGCAGATCCACCAAAGCCATGTTTTGGGGGTTTGGGGCGGGGTACGGGGAGAGGCAGTAGGCTGCGGTATGCACCTTCTAGAGTTGTGGAAAGCCCTGACCATATGTGAAAGCCAAGGAGGCAGTAGGATTGCTTCTGTCTCTTCTGTGATTAATATAATCAGGGTTTTTTTTAAAGTAAAGAAGGAAGTGAGACAGGTGTGATTTATGACTTGGCACTTTATAAAGGCGAGGGTTGCCTGTTTTACCTTTGTCATATGGTCTGTTGGTTGGACATTACATGTTGACGTGTCTTTGTGCTGTCATTTAGGAATGACTGTGTTTCTACCATGGGAGGAGCCCGGTAGATGACATTTGGCAATTGCTGATGAGACAGAAAGACACATGTGTGACTTATTAAATCAGTGACTTATTAAATCACCCCTTCAAGGGTAGGGTGGAAAGTAAAACCCCTTGGTTACAGAGTGGCCCCCCAAAATCCTCCTTTCCTAAAAGACCAAGATTATAGCCAATAAAGAGGAAACGCAAGATTCTATTTACATACAAATATAATTTATGGCTTTGGTTTAAGGAACGGAAAACTGTTTTTGTATGAATTGGGGCTCTTCCTCTTCAGTTTCTTTAAGCCTCTCCAAATGTATTTAGTATCATCTGTGACCCAGTGGCCCTTTAGACTGGTACAGAAGACATAACCAAACTTCAGCCAGTTGAAACTTGGGGTTGCTAATTTGGCAGAACCGAGAACTCAGAGTTGAAACTACATGGTCACCAGTCCCGTTTGAGCTCTTACGGGCCAAATTTCAGATATGCCTAACCAAGTAGGTTGGTTTCATTCTTGTCCTTTAAATTAAACAACCATGGTCACAGCTCCTTCGTTTTTGAGAGCCCAGCGGCCCTGTGTTACCCCAAGTAACGAGACTGGATGCAGATTAGTCATTTACTGGGATGAGATTATCTAGAACTAAAATTTTAAGCCTCTGCAGTTTTGGGCCTATACAAATAAAGCCTCCTCCCAAATGGGTTACAATGAATATTCCAATCAACTTTTTAAAAAGAAGACACGCCATGTGTGCTGGAATACGAAGCTGAAGATGCTGTCAATGTCAATTCCATAGGACTGTCTATAATTAACTTCGTAGTTAACAGCAAATCTATTGTCAGACCGACTTGAGTTAGAATCCTGGTTCTAGCCTTTTCTAGCTCATGAACTCTAGTCCATCTTTCTCGGGCGTGGTTTCTTCATTTTGAGAATGGGGATAGTGACACAACCTTCCTTGTAGGAATGTTGTCTGGATGAAGTTAGATACTGTGTGCAAAGCCTGGCACGTAGTAAGCACTCATTCAGTGCTAGCTGTTAGCACGATTTTTAACTGTCATGGTAGTTTCTCACAGCTCTCTGAGTGCTGCTTATTTGCTGGCCTCCCTCATTAGGCTGTGAATACTTTCGCGAGAGGACCACGTCTGCCTGACTCTCCTTTGTATTCCCAGCACGTAGCCTAGTGACTGTTACAAAGTAAGCGCTCTGAGCCTCAGTTTCAAAATCTGGAAGAAAGGGAGCTAATAATGGCACTTACCCTCATAGGGTCCAATGATGTAATGCCAGTAGTGCTTTGCAAACTCAAGTCGTGACAGAGACGTCTATGGTGGGCGGGGAGCGTGTCTGTAAATCTCTCTTGAAATTTTCACTTTGTCAGGACCCTGAAACCTGCACAGACGTGCGCTGTCTCCTTCCGCAGCCCCAGACCTTGTTTGCCAACGTCATTCATGGCCTCCCGAAGCAGCCGGAGATGCATTCCCCTTCGTCTCCTCCCTCACTGCCCCCGACCGGGCCCTGAGGTCCCTGGCAGAGCACAATCCCTCCACAATAGGTTTCTTTCACCTCGGTGCACACCTGGGCCTCCCCAGGGGCTTCCCAGGGAGACTCCGAGCCAGGGAATTTCGGTCTGGAATTGCCACTCCAGGAACGCCCCCCTCAGGCCCCACGAGCTCTGCCTTCAGAAATCCTCTCCAGGAAGGCTGGCCAGGGAGAGCAGAAGAAGGCCTGCATTGTCTCAGAGCGTCCCGGGAATGAAGCCTTGAACCGGAAGGAAGATGAGGGCTTCTGAGCATGGTTCCATGGTTAATACATTTGGGAAATGGTGGGTGAAATAGAGCTGTAATTCACTAAGGTATGATTCGAATCTCCAAGAGATATAGTACATAGGGTTTACTAAAGTTACTAGCCCAAAAGACTTATTTTCCAGGGAGTAGTTAAATAGGACAAAATATTACATGGAATTTGCTTTTGGAAATATCCCCCTCCCCAATGAGACTCATTTTGGTTTCCATAGTCCAGAATGACTTCCTGTTCATTAAGATACCGACTGAAACCTTCAGTTTTCCATCCCTCAGAGATGAACCTGGTCCCAACCGAAAAGCAGGATGAAAAATGGCAGTAGCGCACCGTGGAACTGGAGTGGCTGAATGCAGGAGCGCGGCGATTCATCGGGAATGAGCCTGGACCCGGACTACTGCAGGGGCAGGGGGTGGGAGGGGCGTGCGCGAGGGCCAGAGAGCATGCGCCATCAGCCCCTCTGAGTATGGTAGATGCCAGGCTGACTGGGTGCACGCGGGGGCTGTAAGGCAGGGTACTATTTGCCAACTGGTACTTTTTTTCTAATTGGTCCACTCAGAAAGGGCTCGTTTTGCAATCCCTCCATCCTTTTTCTAGCTGGATGGCCCAGAGGGGGTGCTCTTTTTGTGTGCCAGAAGGGACCCTTTTCCTACTTTGCACAGAGGCACACTATATGCTACTCAGTCGTCCTAAGGGTAATTATAAGAGGTGGTGTGAAGGCTAGGGTGTCTATCTGGTGTTCGATGGGACGGCTGCTGGAAGCCATTAGTGATTGTTGGGAATTTTCTCTGGGTAACGGCAGCGCGCTCTGTCCGCTTTCCTAAATTGTCCGCTGTTCCACTTATTAGCCTCTATACATACGCCCTGCTCTCTGTACCCAGATATCTATTTATCTCGATAATGATATGATCTTCCATCTACCAGACCATCTAAGAATAGTGTCTGGCAGACTAAAATATCTCCCCAGCTCTGCTAACCCATTCTTACAATAAGACTAGCTCCCCTTCCCCCTTTTTATCCCTTTATCTATAAGTACTTTTTAAAAACAAGGGCTGACAGCTTTATTGTTCAGGAATGATTGCCAAAAGGCTTAGTGGACTGTACTTGCCAGTAAAAGGTTATTTGCTGACTTGGGATATGGGTTCCTTTGCTGTAGTGTGTCATTCCAATTATGCTGTTGTGTTTTGAGTCTCTAGTGTGTGCCTGGTGCTGTTCTAGGTGGGGACACAGGGAACATGGAGGTGGCTCATTCCTACAGTGGTGGTTTATTCCCCATTTGTCGTGATGCTTTCGTGGCTATCATCTGGGCCTTCTAGGTAATCCAGGCTGCTCCTCTCATCTTAAAGATGAGGAAGCTGGCCCAGAAGGCAGACAGGAGTTACCCGAGATCACACTGTGGGCTGGTGGTGAGGACAAAATAGAACCCAACTTCCCCTCACCCCATGGCCAGGACTCTTGAACTCATAGCTTTGGAGACTGAATTCCTATGGTGAAAGGGGAGATTGCATTCATATTTGAGTGTTTTCTGACATGTAAAATTTATGTAGATAGGCCTGCCTAGCAGGAGCCAAAGAATGATAATTTAAAAATAGTTCTGTAAACTTCATATCCCAGTTAATTAAACAAACTTTTATTGATCTAAGAGAAACTGGTTAATCAAGTTCATGATTCATTCATAATCAATTTAACTCGATATGAAAATATTTGTGGTACAAGCAAGAGATGGGAGGAAAAAGGAGCCAGAGAACCAGAAGAGTAGGACAGAAGAAGGGGATTTAGGGAAGGAAGTGTTACGAGCGTAGTGGAGAGGGGCAGATAAGGATGGCTGAGGGCAATCTAAACATAAACATGACACAGTAGATAATTAAATTACCCATTACTCCATGCTGTATATTGCTGTATATCTTTCTTTCCTGAGTTCAAAGCATTTCACCAATGTTATCACACTCACCATCACAGTTATTCCTTTGAAGCACGTGGTAATTATGGATTCCCTAAAGCACACATGAGTTAGGTGACCTGGCCCAAAGCGATTGAGCCTAAAAGTATTGCCTAGCTGTGAGGCAGTAGACCGCACTCATTTAAATAATGTGTGCTTGTTCGTGTTAGTCTTCACTAACTCGTCTGACAGTCCCATCGTTCTTGAGTTTTCGTTTTGTGCCCTATGAAGTTAGCACATTAATAGAAAATTTTTAACCGTATGGAAAACACGAAAAAAGAACTTAAAACTCATACCACCATCCTGTTATCCGAGGAAGATCGCTATTAACATTTTAGTGTGTGTTCTTCTGTTTTAATGCATTGTAATAGCTTTCCAGCACTAGAAAACAGCCGTATTGTTGCAGGAAGTGTGGAAAATTCACAGAAATGTTAAAAAGAGCAGTAAAATCACCTCTCAGCACAAGACCCGGTGCTAATTACTATTAGCATTCTGGTATATTTTCTTTTACCCCATTTCCCCCCCATGCACTCACAAAGAAACATATACCATCTTACCCGAATGTGATTACGCCGCATATACAGTTTGATACTCGCTATTTTCACTTCCTATTCCATTATGAATAGTCTACCATGTTTTCAAGTGGTCTTGAAAACATTATTTCTAATGGTTGCCTAGAATTCACTTGTGTGGCTGTACCATAATTTATTATGGATGCACTAAAGTTTATTTACCATTTCCACTGACAACGTCTTGAGACTACCCAGCTCACCCTACTTCTTGTCACTGCATTTAATCTCTTTGCATCTTTGCCAGTTTTCTAGGAGAATGATGGAATCTCATTTGTTTTAACTTTTCATTTCTTTGATTACTAATGGGGTTGAACTTTTCGAAAAGCGGCTCGGTTTTTGACATGTGGCTTTCAACGCCTACTGAACGCACAACTTCTAGTCAAAACCACATATACATGTTGAGGGCTCATGGCTCCAGTTGTGACAGAACAAAGATTGCCTTGCTAATATGTTTTATATAGCGCTGGGCTCGGTGCCACAGCCGCTAAATAAATCATAAACTCCCTGACAACCGGGCCCATGTCTTAATCAGTTCTGCCTCTCCCATAGCCCCCAGCCGAATGCCTGACACAGAGGAAGCCTTAATAAATGTTTGTTAAATGGCTATGGAGGTGGAGCTTTTGTGAGGGTCAATATAAAGTTACTAAAATAGTTTCTGAATCTTGACATGGGAAAAAAGAATCCCCGGAGTTAAAATTTAGAAACCATTGTTTAGGACTCAACTGATCATCTCATTATGAGGAAGAATGGAGAAACTGATCCCTTCATACAAGGGAACTTGTTTTTATTCCCGCCCCCTACCCCACCGAAAAGACCCTTTTTGCAGTCATGATATCACATCGGTTTGCACAGCAGCACCAGGATAGAGGAGAGCCTGAAGGAAGGCAAGTAGAGAGATACCTGGCTGGTTCAGTCAGTACAGTGTGTGACTTTTGATCTCGGGGTTGTGAGTTCGAGCCCCGTGTTGGGCATAGAGATGACTTGGAAAAATATAAAATCTTTAAAAAAAAAAAAAAAAAGCAAAACAAGGAGAAAGGGCCAATTGGCTGCAAGAGAAAATGAATGGATAAGAAGAAAGAGGAAGAATGGGAAGAAGAAAGGTGGTGTCTGCAGTGATTTCCCTGCTCTTCCCTGCTTGGTGGAATGTTATGGGGCATCAAGGCCACAAAGCTGTGTGGTGATTGTTCATTTTTCTGTGAAGGAAAATGGGGCTCAAAGAGGGGAGCTGACTTGGCCAACGTGATGCATCTTACATAAGAGCAGAGCTAGGTCTGGAATGAGGGTCTTTTTCTATGAGACCCTCCTTGACTACCATCCTACTGCCAACCCCAGACCCCATATCAGTCCACTCGAGCAGCGTGGGCCTCCCCAGCCTGCTTGCCTGACGAGCAACTTTGTACTTTAGACGTTTCTCTTGTCCTGCACATCTTACACAATGCTACTATCAGGTTTTTCAGTCTCTCTAGCAGAGTGTGAGCTCTTCGAGGACAGGGACCGAGTCCTCCCCTCTGCAAGCCCAGTATCTAGCATGATGCTTGATGCATCTAGTTGCTCAGTGTTGGTTCATGAAGGCTATCGTGTTGATTACCGAAGCTGTGCTGTTAGGTTTTGGCATTCAGACCCTATGCATCTAGAAATCTTTCTGGTCCTGTGCATTTTTCAGGCACCGAATCACTCCTGGTAATTTCTGCTAGTTGCTAGGCTTTTGCTATAAGTAAGGCTGCATTTGGAAAGGGGAAGAATGAGTATTGCAGAGAAGTGACAACAGGCTAGGCAAGGGCACTATAAAGGAAACAGAGGAGATGAGGGGAAACCAAGGAGGTGAGAGAGGAAGGCAGTACTGGGTAGAAGGAAATGATCCTCAGTAGAGTATCACACCCATTTCGCTGATGAGAGAAACACGAGATGTTACCTGACTTGCCCAGAGTCACACAGCGCTGAGGCGGTAGAGCTGGGATCCAAATTTTGGTCTGATTTCAAAACCTCGCCTTTTCCGTGGGTTTTCCATGTGCTCTATGCTGCCTGTCACTGGCCAGCAGTCGGAGGTCACTGGCATTGAAAAGAATAAAACAGAAGAGTGCTTTTCTTTTTAGAATTTAAAAGATTACATGTCACTTCCCCCCAATGTTAATGATATGCCAAGTACCTTCTTCTTTTGAGCCTTTCCCCTAAATTTCCATGATCATTTTAGCCCTTTGGATTTGCTTATCTATGTAACATAAATTTTATTAATGAAAAACAGTAGCCGTATTGGAAAGCACCAAAACTATACATACATTATCTTCCCTGCTTGTCGAAGGGACAAAATGCCAGTCTCTGTGCCATTACTGGAAATCTTACCTCCCACACTTGTTGCTCCTCCCTTGGCTTGCCTAACTTCCCACCAGCTCCATGATCCCCATCTCAGCATGCCGCTCATCTCTTGGCTGGCAAAATTCCCATTATTTTAGACTCTCACAACCAATCGGTGCTTAATATGAAGTGATCAGTTGCTTGCCAGGATTTTGTAAAGTTTAAGTTGTATTTATTGCCTCAACAACAAGGAAATCTTGCCTGGATCTTCAAAGAATTTCATTTTGGCTGTGTGTTCTCAAACGAAAAGTTAATATCCATAGCAGCTGATTGTACCTAGCTGGTTAAACAGTGCTCCAGACTCAATAAATTTTCTAATTATTTCCGCCCTCCTTTCTGGAGGCAGCCTGGCACCAGCTTTAAGGGAAGGCAGGAAGACGGGGCTGTCTCACCCCTCCACCCCTCAAAGGCCTTATTAAATTACAAATTCCATCTGTTCCCAAGAAGAACTCAAACTGAATAAAATATTGGGTCGTTTTGGTTTCATCTCTTGACTTGGTTTTGCCTTAATGAATTTTTATCATCATTCTGCAAGAATCTAAAGCTTTCTTAGCAAAATTGGAGAAGTATCATTAGATGACTGTATTGTGAGATCTTCAACCTGGGAGGCACGTAAATAAACCATTTAGCTCATCCCGCTGCTTGAGCATCTCAACACCGAAATCAAATGTGAGCGATGGTTTTTCATCCCATTTGAAAAGATTTCTAAAGATAGATTTTTTTGCATCTTTTTTTTCTTTCTCCAGCGGTCTGTTCCAGTGTTTAAGTCTAAGTTCTCTCTCATGGTCAAGAAGTTATCCCTAACGTTTGAATTTTCTTCTAGCTATGCTTTTAGGGCCAATTGATTTGAGCAATTTAGAAATCTTAGGGAGATACATGACACTGAAATTCGCTGAAATGTACTTGGAGTTGGATTACAGTAGAAACAATGAAGAGTCACGCCAGTCCACAGGGATGTAAGCAGAAAAGGAAACAGTATAGTTGATCTCATCATGGATTTGCATGTAAATAAGGATGAAGCAGGGCATGGGAAGAGGAAAACAACAGGACGGGAAAGGGGAATTTGGATTAATGTCATTGGAAATGAATCAGCAGAGGAGAAAGATTTTAGGGTAATAGTGTGAAATAATTGGAAGAGATAAGGCTCACTTCAGAGAGAGTGGCAAGATTTAAGGACATAGATTTTCAATTGAGAGAGCAAGATTGATTGTACAAAACCCACACAATCACCCCTATAACTAGTGCTCTTGGAAGCCGGGAAGGGAAGTAGAGAGACGAAGATATTAACTGGTGTACCAGGAGGGTGGGGGAGTGGTGCAGTGTCTCAAAAGCTCAGTAATCCTCTGATTTTGAGGCACAAATGAAGACATACTCCTTAATACTTTAATCAGAGTGCTGTGCATTATGGGATTTTATTTAGCAAGGACCTTTGTAAGGCACTGGCAAAATTAGAAGTCACATTTGAGAAGTATCTCTTTTGAACAGGTATTCACGTGGGCCAGAGTAAAGGTCTTTCTTGAGGACAGCTGATTACACACAAGGGGTAGAATCTTCCAGAGTGGACTTCTGGAATAGCTCGTTTCGACAAATGACAAGTTCATGTATACTCCTGAATGTCATGCCTAATCCGAGATTCTGCCAAAGGAAAGAAGGTGGATTAGGAGAAGACTGTTCTCACCTGAGGTACATTTTTGGACCCTGAGCTGAGGAGTTGCCATGGGTGAAGAAGGGTGAACTCACCAAGCTCATACATGATCGTTGGGCTACTTATTAATTGGAACTTACTTGATTCTGAGGTGACATTTCTTTGTACTAATGTTGGAAGCTTTTGACTGAGGCCAGAGGCTGTCGTGGTAAGGCTTGCTGAGTAAATACCATATCTCTGTTCTGTGGAGAATTATTAGCTATTGATCTCCAGCCCCCTCAGAAATTGGACAGTAGCCATCTCTTCTTGTTCTTCGGGATCCTTCCCAGGCTTTGGAGGTTCTGATAATTGTGTGAAGTTCCGAACCTTCACTCTTCAAACCATTTTGCAAGCCACTGTGGAGAAGCTAATGAGAATCCTGTGAATTTGCCGGGTTGGAACAGTAAAATTTGAACTTTTTTTGGTCTTAAGCTGTAAGGAAGAGCCCAGCTAGGCATTATTTAAAACAACAACCACGACAAACCGCATGAGTCAAACCCTGAACATGAACATAGGATGAAGAAGACTTTTTAATATCTTAGAGTTTAAATTTGTAATCTCAGGGCTTCAAGTGAAGGTCTTTTTATTTCATCCATTGTAATATTTTGTATAATAAGCCAGACTAGAAATGAGAGAAATAGAGAATTAGGGAAATTCTGATCCCTGAACTACTGATTAAGTAATAATATATTTAAACCCAAGAGATGGCTGATTAAATATGACCACCCAGGCAGTTTCCCTAGAGTCATTGAGTTCTACGGAGGGATCAGCCAGGCTCTCTGCCCTCAAGGGACTTCTACTCTGGTAGGAAAGAGGAGACCCAGCCCAGTGATAATCCAAGGTGGAATATGTCGAATGTGGTAAAAGAGGTAAAGGCAAAGCCATAGACGTTTAGGAGTGGGGGAGACTAGAGTTGAGTGGGGGTAGGGAGATCAGGTGAAGACTGGACCAGAGGATCAGGTGACAGTTAAGTGGGTCCTGTCTCCAGCAAGGATCAGGCAGGCTGGGCACAGGAAATGAGATTTTTCTCTTACTTTTTTGCCAGATGGAAAAGATTTGAAAGTGGTTGAGTGGAGCTTACCCCCCACCCCAGAGAGAGAGAGAGAGAGAGAGAGAGAGAGAGAGAGAGAGAAAGGAAAAACAAGAGACCAGTGAAATAGAAGTGGTTGCCTCTTGAGCTAAATGTTGGTATTAAACTTTATTAGAAAGTTATGGTGAATTATAGACATGTTATTATTATGTGTTGACAGATAAGGATGGATTTAAGTACAGTGATTGGGCAAAACACGTGCCTCTGTGGTCTCCATAAAATCTCTTTGAATCTTAGAGTTCTTTCTAGAATTGCTCAGAAAGTTCTCAGAGCCATGCCAAACTGCAGTGAACTCATTAGTCTGTTGTCCAGCCTAGTTTATCTTGGTTAGGTGAGAATACATTTAAAAATATCTTCACGTTCCTTCAGCGATCTGTTCAAGTATTTAACAAGAAGTCTTCTTTATATTTCACTTAACTCACTTAAACCGTATTTCATCTTATTCTGTCTTCAGTGGTGATGGAGATCAGCCATGTGTATAATATCCTGGAAGACTTATTAAATGTTTTCCCCATTTTATCTAAGCTTAGCTACTTCCACTGTCATTACTTTTACTCGCAAACTTCACTCCCCAACCTTTTGATGATCTTTTTCTCGAAACCTCTATATTCTATATATCTTTCCTTCCTCTCTCCTACTCCCCTCCCTCCCAAAGACATTTAGAAAGCATATCAGTCGCTATGCTAAGTGCAGCCAACTACCAGTCCTCCCTGCCCTACAACACTGATATGTATTTTGCTGGTAATGGGACTCGTAGCCCTCCTAGGGACTATATGCCGTAAAGGAAAGGTGTGTCTTTGAATCTTACAATTTTAATGACTTTCATGAACAAATTCATCAGTGTCACTGGAAATGCTGGATTTCTTGTCTGTTTCCAATTGATTTCAGCTTCCTCTGGGAATGTGATCAGCATGGATATTCTTGCCATCTATCAGCGTGCATGCTTCAATGCTGCTTTTTGTTTGGTATGGCCACTTCAGTTGGTTTATGCGAAGATTGTGTATCTCCTGGTTCATCTTCCAGTCCATTACCTTTCTCCATCTGTGAGCTCTATGGCAGGAATGCTGTAGAATCTTTTAGGAAACAGGGTTGTGATAGATTTTTTTTAAGGTAACAAATCCTTCCTTCTGTTTGTTCCTTGACCAACCCCCCTTGCCTCCAACCCCTTCTCTTACGCCCCCACACCCAAGCAAGAATAGAATCCGTGGCCATGAAATGTCAGTAGGCTCATATTTAGGCTCAATTCTGAATTATTTTTGAATTCTTAGCTGCCACGAATGTTGCTGTACTAATCATTGACTACATCTCTTTCCACCTTTGTTCTTATCCATACCGACCGACCTTGCGTGAGAAATACAGAAACTATCTCCCTTCCCTTTTCCCATCAGTTCATGCATTTGAAATGACACCCCTTTCCTCCTTCATCGAAGTGGCAACATTGATTTTCTTTTGTTAATCTGTGCTTTTGTTTTCAGAAAAAAACAATCAGACCCACGTGCCTGCAAAAAGCTGTTCCTTTCATCTCTTCTGACTGCTAGTTTTAATACAAATTTCCTTTCGTATGGTCAACTTCTTTTGTACATTAATAGAAGCCGGCAGCAGAGAAATAAGCACAAAATATTCGTCCCGATAGTGACTTGTGGGCAACAAGTCAGGTACTTTGCGTTGCGTTTTTCTCTGTAAGTGAGCTAAACCCCGAGGATTAACTCATTGCAGTTTGGAAAGCAGTTCATTCTTGTGTTTGAGCGTAACTGAAGAAAAATTTCCTGTTTGCAGACGCGTGCCTGTGCTAACTGTGGTTGTAAAAGATCGTTCTTTCAGATTTGAAAGCCTTGAGCTGGAGAACTGTCATGGAAAATAGGCAATGGAAAAGCCTCCGAAAATTGTTTCAATTTAAGCCAACTTGTTCCATTTATAAAACTGTTATGTAGACAGTCGGATTTCTACTTTCAGCGAGTGTGTGCGTGGTGGTAGCCGAAATCTGAGAGCATATGAAATCCACAATTCATATGATAAGATATCCTTCCTGAATAATGAAAATTACGGTAGAGAAATAAATCATCAAGTGGGAAACCTGCCTTTCAAGAGTTGTTTTTAAAGGTGTCTATGCCCACTCTGGCGTAAGAGAGGATAAAATATCCCCTTTGGTGAGAGAAATAAAAATATTCCTTGCTGCAGATGGCAAACTGTAGAGAACTGCTCTGTGTGTGGTATCATGTGTAATTACATCATTTCATCTTGAAACATTTTATGGGTTTTGCCTTGCTGGGTGTCTGTTGTCTTTATCTTGTCTCATATGCATACACTCAGTGTATATGTATGTAAACATGTAATTTGATTCTATAAATCCACCTCAATTAGGTAATCTAGGCTTTTTCCTTACTCTATAATGGGAAGGGTCACATACCAGCAATTTCCAAATAAAGCGCATTTAAGGTATCAGTATAAAAAAAAAATCTGTTACCTATTAGTTCTCATAAGGAGCAGCTCAGGTAACGGAAGTTTCAAAATGGGTTCTATGAGCAAAGCTAGTTTAGGTGATGAAGTTTTGTTTGACAAAATGTTATTGACTCTTATGATAGCAAATCTTAGAATTATTCATCGGTAACTCACAGGCACAGAAAACAATACAGTACGTATTTATTAGGGTTGGCTGAACTAGAAAAAGAAAACATTCGGGTGGCACTTAGAGAGGAGAACACTAAAGAAAATAAAAGGAGCCATTTTTCAGGATTTCTGAAAAAAGGCAGCTTTGCAGAACGGAGCGAATTCTGCCTTTTCATGTTGGATATCGTTCTGGTTCTCATCCAGACTGGGTCACAAGTTCAGTATAATAAATTTATGATGACTGCAAAACCAAGGCATCCCCTCAGGTCTTTGGAGAGAAATATGGAAAGAGTAGTGGAGGAAACAAGTAAGTGTTTTCGTTAGCCATGTTGTATATAAAGGAGGTAAATACTGGAGTATTCGTCATTCTCTTGAGAATGGTGCTATTAGAAAGGGACTCTCTGGCAAGAATTCTGCAGTAGCTTTCCAGGAGCTAAGTTATGTCTTTGAGGTCCACTGTATCACTGGGGCGAGAGGAGAATTATTTCCGTATGTGTGAGTGTTCGCCTGTATTTGAAGTTATTTAAAAAGAAAGCAGTTGGACCTCATTAATTCAGAACTCTGTTAATTTGTAAACAAGATCGCCTGAAGGAGCTTTTAAACTGCTTAGGACAGTAAACTTTTCAAATACTTTAGAAGTAGCGCCTGGGATACTAATTTCAAATACTTATTTGCATGAGAGGCAGAAATCCTCGCCAGGCAACCTTTTCCTCACTGCACTCTGGCTGTGGTCTATACAGCTATCCTGCCAGAAGTCTGAATTCCCTTAATCAAAATGAGAGCCTATGCCGGCCTGCACCCGGGCGCTTTCCCCGCTGTTTCAAGAATTTCGGATCAAGATCATAGAAATCTCCCCTAATTCCCAGTTGTAAATTAGGGAATGTTATATAGGGCCTCAAAGTCAGAACACTTGGATGGAGGTCTGGCTAAAGGAACAAAATGTCTCTTCATATTTTACATGCACCATAGAACAGTGAATTTACAAGGATCTCACTACAATCGATATCCTGGAAAGTTGCAGTCAGCAGACAATGGTAAATGAAAGTTAATTGTATAGCATCCTTTAGTGCTCGTTTACCAGATACCATCAATACTTGGTTTACTGAATGTTCTGTTTTTTATTGTTTTATTTTGATGAACAACAACAAATATTGATAAGAGTTCTGCAAGAGTCACTTCTAACCAGATTTCTGAACTCCAGGGAGTGTGGCATTCAACTAAAAAGAGAATGCCATGGTAGCCCAAGGTCCTGGGACCTGCTCTGATCCTGCTCTGACTTGGACTTGGGTATCCAAGAGATACCAAGAGATCTCTCTTGTTATCCAAGAGATAACAAGAAATCTAAGAAGTGGGCTTTCTCTTTTTAGTTCTGTTCCATCATTCTGGTTCAAGGCTGCACTTTTCCCAAGCTCCCTTCATCTTTGAAGAAAGACAGGCTTCTATCTGAACGCCCTCCTCTTCCTCTTCCCTTTCTTCCTCCTCCTCTTCTTCGTCTTCCTCTTCTTCTCCTCCTCCTTTTCTTCCTCTAGGTCCAACATGGGGCTTGAACCCATGTGAAACCCTGGCTTTACTGACTGAGCCAGCTGGGTGCCCCTAAACCCCCACCTTCTGTCCTCAGCCAGGCCCACTGGCACCCCAGGCCTAATTCTCATGATTTTAAGTCAGCAGGACTCAACTAGTTTGTAGCTACACATTCCCCATTCTTCATGTTGGCCTCTTGTCCTTTTTTATCTCCCAATTTTCAGCTTCTTCCAGGCCAGACTTCCCCTTTCACCTCCCGTGATCCATTATTAAGTCTCAGCTTGCATTTTTCCTGACGAGCCCTTCGTCCATTCCAAATTAGCATCTACAAGCAGAGTCATTGGAAGGTTGTGGTCCACTCCCTCCCGCGAAGAATGTGAGACCAGAAGGAGGGAAGTGATTTTGTATTCTTGCCCCTTTCACGGTTGCCTACACCCTCCCTACTTTCTGAGCCAGCCCCCTCAGGGTTGGGCCAGGGATTGGTCCTTTTTTTCTAAGCTTCTTCCCACAGCAAACTCACTAGCTTACTTACCCTTTACCTACAATGACCGTATCTTCTGAAGTGAACATGGTGGGGGTTGGGGCATGTGGTCTAAAAGGGGACCAGATATTTAAAGTCAGAACTGTAACCCAGCCATATTTTTTTAATATATTTTTTTAAGATTTTATTTATTTATTTGACAGAGAGAGATCACAAGTAGGCAGAGAGGCAGGCAGAGAGAGAGAGAGGAGGAAGCAGGCTCCCCACTGAGCAGAGAGCCTGATGCGGGACTCGATCTCAGGACCCTGAGATCATGACCTGAGCCGAAGGCAGTGGCTTAACCCACTGAGCCACCCAGGGGCCCTAACCCAGCCATGTTATCCCTCTTCCTTCCATAGGCATCAGGGCAAGGGAAGGCAGGGAGAAGGAGCGGGGCTTTGAGAAACAAGTCTTTGGATATGAAGAGTACGCTCTGGTTTTCTTTTCCTTTTTTCTTTAGAAGCGAAATGGATTTGCCTAGTAAAGTTTCATAAACGTGTATTCTCAGTCTCCCATTGATCTAGGGCCCCTCTACAAACATCCTGGTTCTGTGTGTCCAGTGTGGCCTCCTCATGCTCTTTCTTATGGAGAAAAGTACGGTCTACCTTAGCAGGGAGTGAGTGTCCACTCAGGGTTTTGAAGTTCTCCTGGCCTTGAGAGTCACAGTTAGCTTGCCTTTCTTCAAACATATATTTTGCCAGTCATAGTCCCTCTTTTGGAAAAACATCTGGAATACTCTTTTAGCTTTCTTATGATGATTGTCTTCTGTGAGATCTATCATCTAGGACTTTATCACTTGCTAAAAGGGTATATAAACCAAAGAACGATTCCTGGCAATGGCCATGTAGTTGACGTCGTGTTAGATTTTAACCTCTGTGTTGATGTTTTGTTTTTTGTTTTTTGTTTTTTTGTTTTTTGTGTGTTTTTCTTTTCTTTTTGACCTAGACTTGGAATTCACACATCATCACTTCTGCTACATTCTGTTGGTCACTCAGGCCAGGTCTGATTCACTGTGGAAAGGGAACTAGACCAGGCCCTGGCTAGCAAGGGGCGTGCATCATGGGGGGTGGGGGAGGCCACCGTGGGGCCTGGCCGCCACGTCATCTGCGTGAATGAGGAAAACCCTTCTGATGACTAAAAATAGAACTAATCATAACAGGAACTACTTCTTCTCTGTCTTACTGATTTCTATATAGACACTCCTTATGTAGTTTCTGGACTGGCCTTCTCTCCTGATTGTCTTCTTACCCCTTTGCCCCTACTTTGTTTCCTTCATGCATTTCTTTTTTCGGTCTGCCCTTTCAGCGTGTCTCCTCTGGGGCTTATCTTTGTTTTTTCTCTGTTCTCGTTGTGCACACTTTACCTCCTGCCAAGGACCCAACCACATATCTTCAGCCTAAACGCTGTCATTTCAGGCATCTGTCTATAAAAGCATCGCATACCGACTGTGTTCAAAACAGAACTGACCACCTCTTTCTCTGAGCTTGTCCTTCCTGCACCACGTTTCTGGATGGATGTCCTGCCTCATCTCTGGACTGTGAACTCTTTGAGAGTAGGGTCCGCTTTTTACTACTTTTTTAACCCCTTCACCTAAGCTGCTGTCGGGCATGAAGGAGACATTTGGAGTGTTTGCTGAATGAACACATGCATTATGAATTCTCTATTTGTAGGCATCTTTATACTTATAAGAGTAGTGGAATGCTAAGCTGGTAAAAATAAATTATAAGAAAACTTTGATAAAATAATGTTTTAAGGGATAGATAATGCATTTGAGAAAAATGAGCAAAAATAAATATATACATAGATGTAATATTTGGGGGCTGTTTTGAGTGCTTACTTATTAACCAGAAGAGATGTCTGAGAGTCATTGCTAACTATTCCCTGAGGTCTCAAAGTCCAGTTCTGTCAAAAGGGGCCCACAATTGTAGGCTTTAACAAGATGAGGGCAGAGCTCTGCCTTTCAAAAAAATCTCTGTTGGATATTTTACAATGTGGCCCTTTGCAACCACTCCTTGCTCCAACCCTAGCAGAACTCGAGCTTTCTCCTTTGACCTACCTACTGTCTATAGAATGCACTGGTTCTGAGAAGCTTGGACTGAACACTCTGTCAAAGGAGAAGACAAGAGAGAATGGTGACAGTGGTGAGGAGGAGGAGGAGGAGGACAATGATGACATAATGGTGACAATGATGACAGTCATAATGACAATGATGATGACATTGATGATGACCATGATGATGACGTTGATGATGACCATGATGATGACGATGATGACTGATGACCATGGCAGTTAACATCTGCCAGTTGTTTTCTAATGTTCTAGGTACTGGGCTCAGTGGTCTACCTGCATGATCCCATTTAACCCTCAAAACAACTCCACAGGAAAGGTGCTACTCTTTTTCATCCCATTTTAGAGATGAGGAAACTGAGGCTCCCAAGATCACACAGTGAATGAGAGATGGGTTCAGGCGGAGATTGAAGTCTCTCTGATTCAAGACCTCTCTGTGGCTCCTTCCTCATCACTCAGCTTCACCTTGATGGCTGCCAGCTGCAAAGTGTTCTAATTTTGCCTGGAACTATCAAGTTAGGGAGAACACTTTAGGTCATATATGTTGCCTATAAATCTAGACAGGCTGTATATGCCACGTATAAGACCCAACAGCCTCTTCTAATAGTTTAGTTTTCTCTCCAATCTGGAACTCTCAACAGCTCAGTGAACTGGCCCTGAAAGCTCTTGTCACTATTTATGGGAGAATAGGGCCTGAAGCCGCTAAGTGATTGGCCAGAAGTCATCCAGTAAGCTTGTGACAGAGCTGGAACTAGAATCTCGGTCTCTCAAACTTAGTTCATTCTTTTTTCTTTGATTTGAGTGTTTGGAGCCACCTTTCCAATCATCATTAGCCGGTAGATACACATGGCGGCTTTGTGTTGAGACCCCTCAAAAGATGGATACCTCTTAAATTGGGGGACAAAGGCCCCAATATCAGCTATGAACTTGAGAATCACCCCAAAAGTGTTGATGACTCCTTTGCCATGAGCCCTCTTGACTCCTTTCACTTAATTAAAACATGTCTGTTGTCCTAGGATTCCCAGACCCTGCTGGGGTCCTCCTGCAAGGGGTGCTTTAATACAGCTTTTCCCCACAAGGGGGAGCCAAAAATGCTCAGGGGGCTGAGAGATGAAACCGCTCAAATCCCAGGTCCCCAGGCTTCCTCTCTTGTTTGTTTTCACACGAAGGCCCTCCAAGCACACAGTTTCCAGAAAGGAGAAGCAGATGGTGCTGATTTGATGCTGATGGTGGTGTGTTTGTATTTGGCCATGGGATGGCGGTGGGGACTTTTGTCTGTGGAAACTTGGCTCCGACAGATGAAACCATCTGAGCCAACACTCTGGTCTCTGTACCTGTTTCTCCCGCTGGAACTTTGTCTTGCAGAGACGCCCCTTCGCCACTCTCTGTGGGAATGAGATGACTGCTGGCTGAAGCTGGCTCCCTTAGCACTCACGCCATCGTTTCGCCCCATCCACCCACCGGGTGGCTTTTGTCCCCTCCCACTAAGGCAGTTAAACAGGATTAGGCAAGAAGGCTTCTGCGGCTCTCTTTGCAGAAGCTGGATGGATGGGGCCTCCATAGGAATATGCCTTTTAACACTGCTTTGACTTTAGTCTATCAAACCTGTGTTTCAGTGAGTCCAGGAGCACGAATGGTGGCTAATCCCCTGGACACCTACAGCCAAGTTCAAATCTGCATCTCAAGAATAAATATGGCTGAGAATCAGAAGTACATATGGGGGGGAATGAAACCTTTGAATTAAAAATTAATTAAACTATTGTTTTTATTGACACCCCCACAGATCTCTTTTCAATCAGAAATATTTAAGAAACTTACATGTGATAATAACTTTCAAATACAATATTTCCAAATGTCAAGTTAATGTGTTCAGGGAGCCAAAAGACTCAAGTACTCAGTATGAGTTTCACATAACATCTGCTTCCACGAGTACTTTTGGGATCCTTTGAGGCAAAGACAGTAGGGAGCCTTGACTTATTTGCTAGACGTGGAGGTAAAAGATAGGAACATCCCTCCCATTTCCCTTCATTTGTAAAAATGGAGATGAGGATTTCTAAGTATAACCAATTATTTCAGGGAAAAAACCAAAATTACAAATCATTTGAGTTGCGTAGATAACAATATTTATAAATGAAAAGTGGGGTTATTTTTGAGGATGTAGAGAAGCAGGCTATTCCAATGACATATTTTGAATAATGTAACTCCTAGCTAAGATGTAATTACTGAATTTTTAAAATAATAAAGCAATAATCTAGTAATTCTAAAAATCCATTCGGCTTTCTATAGGCATTTAAGAATTATTGTGTTTTTTTTTTGGCATGGAAGTAACATCTTTCTCAGTCAGTTTTTGGAGTATGGCCACTGCTGAATGAAGGGTTCCAGTTGTGCATTATATTTCTTCTGTATAATTGCACCGAAAGAATACATTGGCATATTGTATGGCTTCTAATGAGCTGGAAATAAAAATGGAAAAAAGCCACAAATCCTCAAAAATGAATTAGTTATTCTGGATGTTTTATTTTTCAAGCCATGATACTATATAAATTGAACAAAATATCAAAAAACAAACAAACAATCAACTTGTTGGTATTTAGTGCAAGCCTTCAGCTGAAGCTCTGATAGGTGACTAGACTTCTACAGAACTGATTGGTGACTAGACTTCTTGATTCTACCAAGGAGGCCCTTCGCAGGGCCATTGAGCTTCTGTCTAAACCTGCCCTCAAAGACCATTAAGGTTCTCTCTACACCTCCCTTGCAGACGTGTTGAGTTAGGCTTGAGCCCCTTCTTCTATCACTATGGCCCCAAGTCAGGCACTGATGAGGTTTTGGGATCCTGTGACCCCAGATGCCACTAAAGTAGTTAATAACAATTGTCAGAAATATGTGTTGTTGCGGGACAGTGGTTATCTCAAGCCATGAGCAATCCTTTAACCTTTAGGCTGTAAGTTCCTTGCTTTCCTCCTCATTCCTTCTATGGATCTTGTAGGAGTCCAGTCCGAGAATACAGATTGTTAAAAACTACGAAGGGCCTGGGATTTTCACCCAATTCTCAAGCCATCGTGAAACAGGTTCAGTAGTCTGGGGATCAGCATTTTTGCCCTGGTCCTCTGAGTCCCAGGACCCACACGATGAGGTACAGATGGCCAGTTGGTGTTAGTACACTCAGTGGGTTGCACTGAAGCCGCGGGCCCCTCAGCTTAGGGAGCTTGAGTAATTCTATAATGGGCAGTTAGCACACTGGTCCTTTGCTCTAGAAAGAGAAGGACATTATCCTTTTTTTTCTTTGAGTAAACTCTGCCACCAATGTGGGGCTCAAACTCATGACCCCAAGATCAAGAGTTGCATGTTCTACTTCTGAGCCAGGCAGGTGTCCCCAGAGAGACATTATCTTTATTACAACTGGATCATAGTCATCTCTGTCTTCTAAAGCTATAAGCAAACCTACTCTTTCTCTCAGAGCAAGACACTATCTCTGGATTTCAAGGCTGTTGGCTATACAAGCATTCTTGAAAAGATACCTCAGAACAAAGGCACTCTGTGCTTCTATTCATAGCATTTTTTGGAAACACAAGAGATGCATGGAGAATTGTCTCCCAACACAGACTAAGGCCAAGATGGCCTCTGAAGAACTGTTGCTTGGTGTGCCTTTGGGTGTTGCTGGTGACAGCACAAAGCACCCCAGTTGTCACCATCATTACTGTTTTTGCTGCCTGGAGGAGTATCATTCTGAAGCTCCTTTATCACCCCAAACCAAAAAGTCTGTACTCCATGCCTGACTCCATGTTTAGCCTGGAGATTGGAGCCAATGGTCTAAAAGTCACCATGTGACTTTGATTTAGTACCATCCTCTCACTTAAAACAAACAACAAAGGGAACTGACTGAGGCTTTATGTAGCCCCAGCTCAGAGTCTTGAAGTTTTTAAAGAGAAAAACCATTCTATTGGGAGGAAAGAGTTGGAATTTGGATGCCCAGGCCAACTCCCAGTCCCTGAAGGAAAATCAATCTCCTGACATAGCCTTTACTAAGCCTCTGGACAAAGGGGTCAGGAGGCCAGCCAAAAGATCTCTGTTTATCTGCCATATTTTCTTCACTTAGGTAGAAGTGTTTTTAAGTGAGCAAGCTCTACAATCTGAAATTAACAAAAAATTATATTGAATTACAGAACTGTGTTGGTCACAGAGATCCAGAAATGATTCTGTGTCTTTAAAAATTATTTTGCCTTAAAAATACTTGTTTCTCCCTTGTCTGATTCTAAGACTTCTAACCTGAAAGAAATCTGTATTGCTAGATTATATTTCATAGACTCTTAAAGTTGGAAGGCATCTTTGAGTCCTCGAGCCTAGCCTGGTCCCTAGGGGCAGCCTAAGCCTTGCTGCAGCCCCTTGCCAGAGGGTCATGTGCCTTCTGCTCAGAGAAGTGACTGCGCCATCAGAGCCCCTGGGTGAAGCCCTGGATCTATTCTGGACTCTGCCATTGATTGGCTAGGACCCTTGGTGGATACTGCATGTCTTCTCAAAGCCCAGGTGTCCCAGGTGTACTCAATCTAAAGAGAGAGGCCAGATGATCTCTAGCATGCCTTTAGTGGGTCTTTAATTTCTGGAACATGTGAATATTTAAAAATTTTAAAAGGATGATTCTCTTTTTCCGATGACAGAAGTAACACATGCTTATTTTACAAAACTAGGAATATATATATATATATATATATATATATATATATATATATATATATATAAAAGAATCATTTTTGACCTTGTTACCAATTTCATTGCACAGTTTTAGTCTAATTTATTTATGTGCATGTGTGTGTGTGTGTGAGAGAGAGAGAGAGAGAGAGAGAGAGAGAAAGTTGAGATCACAGAGTTCTGTAATTTGCCTTTTTCACTTCGGATAGCATGAATATCTTACAATAGTGGACTTTATCCTGAAGGCAATAGATAGCCACTGCTGAGTTGGAAGTAGATTTTCCTATATATCATCCCTGCCCAGATCAGAGCTAGAAGAGAGAGAAGAGCATTTTTATACAATTTTGAACTTGATTTCTTCTGTTCTTTATTGCTTTCTGCACAGAAAAAGAATAGATTGTGGTTGTCTTCATTAAAGATAGAAGTTATAGATTGTTCTAGTTCAGTTGTCTTGAGATGCTCTATTATTAGCACTTGTATGTGTACATTTATCTGTTATGAAAACAAACTAGAATGGCACATTTGAAGATATTAAACACATAGAGACTATTTAATTACACCACTCTCAGAAGTATCAACTACAAATATCAAGTCTCACAGCTCCCAAACCAGATATCAGTAACCACTGAGCCAATGTTTCCTAACATGTGAGGCAACAGTTACCAAAAAGTTTCCAGTGGCCAAATTTATTTGAGATTCTTTTGTTCCATGTACCTTCAAAAGATCTGATCCTCTATAAGTGTAGGACCTTTAAAATTTTAAAACCAAGGAGACCGAGGAACCAGAAGGGGTGGATACCATGCGCTATCTGGACAAGCCAACCCAACGGTCTGTTTCCTAGCAGCAAAAAGGAAACAGGAAAATACATTGGCTTGTATAGTTTTTATTGTTGCTGCAAAAAAATATTTATACTTCTTTCTCCTGACAAATTTTATCCTGAAACTTATTCTGTGGACCCTCGTGTGAGAGATAATAGGTTACAGTAGACACCTTCAACTACAGTTTTGTGAATGCGCAACAACCCTCTTGAAATGGATGGTTCCTGTATCGACCTTCTACCTGAGGGTGAGAGTGTCCTATTAAATCGTAATTCAGCATAGACATTGCTTTGGAAGCTGAGATAATACAGTCCAGGTGCTTGGCTTTCTGATGATTTAATTTCATACAGAAATAGAACTGAGGAACACAGATGATCTTCTAGCTACCATAACTAGTCGATTCTTTCTCAAGAGAAAGATTCACTTTCTCAAGTGAACTATCCACTGATGATACCTGGCATAGGAAGCCTCAGTCAGGCAACTCTAGGAATCGGGGTCTAGGTTGATTCATGTGTTTTGAGCAGGTGTTCAATAAAGTTTTGTTGAATGAATAGCTTACCAGGGTCCACAGCACAGTCTTTCTTCCCTCTCAGTATTCTCTCTCTACTAGGAACTACCCTATATGAATCTGTTTTTCCATGTACTACTTGACTTCTCTCCTTATTTATCTCTTTTTAAAAAATATATTATTTTTTAAATAATCTCTACACCCAACATGGGACTCAAACTCATGACCCCAAAATCAAGGGTTGCACACTCTACCAACTGAGCCAGCCAGGAGCCCCCTTATTTATTTCTCTTTTTAAAAAATTTTTTTTATTATTTTTTAAGATTGTATTTATTTATTTGAGAGAGAGATCACGAGTAAGCAGAGAGGCAGACAGAGAGAGAGGGGGAAGCAGGCTCCCTGCTGAGCAGAGAGCCCGATGCGGGGCTCGATCCCAGGACCCTGAGCTCATGACCTGAAGGCAGAGGCTTAACCCACTGAGCCACCCAGGTGCCCCGCCTTATTTATTTCTTGATGACGATCTTCTCTTCCTTTTCTTTTTACTGATTCTAACTTTGGGAAGATCACAACTGCCATGTTTCTGGACAACAGCTGTCACGGAATGCGAACACAAATGTATTTCAGAACTAACTAACTCTTCCTGTAATTGCAAGAACAAAAGAGCCAGCAATAAAGGATTGGTTAAATTATGAAATAGCAATATGGTGAAATCCTATGCAGCTGTTAAAAAGATGTCATTGAAGAGGATTTAATGACATATATATTCATGATAGGTTTTTAAGTAAGGAAGAACGTGTGTATGTGCATATACATGTATTTCTCTCTCTCTTTTTTTTAGAAGATTTTATTTATTTGACAGAGAGAGATCACAAGTAGGCAGAGAGGCAGGCAGAGAGAATGGGGAAAGCAGGCTCCCTGCTCAGCAGGGAACCCGATGCGGGGCTTGATCCCAGGACTCTGGGATCATGACCTGAGCCAAAGGCAGAGGATTTGCCCTCCTGAGCCACCCAGGTGCCCACATGTATTTCTCTTGATAGAGAGATCTACAAAGAGGGAAAGACACATAGAATGGGCAGCTTTGGGTGGTGGAATTACAGGTGACTTTGTTTTCTTTTTACATGTGCTTTTCTGTATTTGGAAAAATATTGCATAGCAAACATGGATTGTTTGTGCTTAAACAAAATACATAAAATGTAAAACTTCTTAGCAGAGAATACAGAATGCTTCGGTACGTGTTCACTGTGTGTTCCTTCAGCTTCTGTCTTGATGATCTCCCATCCTCTGTATGTCTGGTAAACTCCAACCACATGACCCCTCTTGAATTTTTCAAAATGCTCTGGGATCTCCCCAACCAGACTGCTAGTTCATGGCTGCTGATGCTGGCCGAGTCTTAGCCCCACATCCCTATCTCCTGCTCTTAGTGTGGTGCTCAGTGCTTAACTGGGCCTCGGTGCCTGTTTGTTGAATGAATAGCCAAAGTATCCTGTCCTTTTCTCAATTTTCATCAGACTATCACTCCCCCTTCCTGGCCACTGATGCACTTCTGCCCTCCCACTTTCCTGTCGCTGGCAGAGTAGTGTATTTGAAATACAAATGGGTAGTCTGATTCTCAAGTGGTAAGACTTCACGGTATATAGTTGATTGTGATGTGTTAATGTGGATAGTCACTGAACGTGTCCAAGGTTATTTGACAACAGCCCTTACAGTTGGTCTCGCCCTTACACATTATTTAGCCCCTAAACAAGCTCATTTTGTGAAATCATCCCTTCATTTTAGGACTTGATTGAATATATACAGGAAGGGAATGCTCCAAAGGCATCCTAACTATTAAAACCTATAGGATCTATTTCCCTCCTGAAACAACATATCTGGCTCTGTTTTCCCCTAAAAGTAAAATCAGACCTTTGCCAAGACAGTATGATTTGAACAACACCACCCAATTACTTTTTTTCTGGCCAATTTTGTTTCAAAAACAGTAATTAAGCATGGCCCTCTGTAGTATCTATTCTTACTTTTCCCCATGGAGGGATTTTGTATTACTTCCCTTTTGTCTTTGCTCAGCACTTGGGCACGTGTGAGTTTTCATTAACCATTCTGAATGTAGGCAAAGGCAATGTGGTGGGAACAAACACAAATCAAAATCAAACAAATTAATAATCTTTTTAGTACCATTGTCCTTTGTCCCTTTAGAAATTAATTTTCATACCAGAAAACCCATTCAAAATCTCTACTTCTCCAGCTATTGGAAGAAACAAAAACTTCCTTTGGCAATTTTGTGAATGATACAGGATCGTTTCTCTCTATATTTAAGTATTCAAGTATCATATGGATTTATATAAGGAGAATGAAAATTCACAGCAGGAAACCAGCCACCTGTGTTAATCAGTACAGTATGTGGGGAAGTGAAGTGTAAACTATGACAGGTAGATCTTCGGTTTTCTTGTTCTGTCCCTTTCTGACTAATTGGATGTATGAATTTATCTTGCTAAATTTTAAGGCCTTTCTTCAGAAAATATCAGTCAACGAGCACCTCAAATAGGTTTATTAATGAGGAGAGAGTGTCTTCTACAGAGCTTGGAGCAGAGAGCAAAGAACACAGTAAAGCTTCATGGTTCACAACAGAGAGCCTGGACCTCAGCTGAAGCTTGGCTTTAATCTCAGCCTCCCCACTTCTCAGCTATGTCACTTTAGACACATTGTTGCACCTCTGTGTGTAAAATGGTGAAAATTCTAGTTCTTACCTCATAGGATTGTTGTGAAAGTTAAGTGAGTTAATGTTTGTAAAACACTTAGAACATGCCCACACTGGGGCATCTGGGTGACTCAAGTCAGTTAAGCGGCCGACTCTTGATTTCAGGTCAGGTCATGATTTCAGGGTCCTGGGATCAAGCCCTGTGTAATGCTCCATTCTCAGTGGGGAGTCTGCTGGAAATTCTCACTATCCTCTCTCTCTGCCCCTCCCCCTGCTTGATAGCTCTTAAAATATTTTCTTTTAAAAAAGAACATGCCCATAGTTTGTAAGTGCTAAGTACCTATGTGCTCTTATTTTTAAATCTCTGGATTGTGAAATGATGTTATTACTGGCATAATTAGGTTAATTTTATAAAATATCCTATAAATTAACTTATAGTAAAATTGATTCTTCTGGTAGAGTTGTTTGATTATTAGCACATGCATAAATTCATGTGACTACCATCAAAATGATGATACAGAAGAGATCCATCATTCCAAAAAACTCCCTCATGCTACCCCTTTGTAATATCCTAGCACTAACTATTGGCAGTGCTGATCTGCTATCACTGTAGTTTTGCCTTTTCTAGAATGTCACTTAAATGAGTTCTTCCACTGTAGCAATCATCCGAGACTGACTTCCATCACTCAGCATAATGCCTTTGAGATTCACCCAGGTTGTTGTATGTGTGAATACTGTGTGTTCCTTTTTATTGCTGAGTAATGTTCCATAGTTTAGATGTACTACAATTTGTTGTTTCATTCTCAAGTTGAAGGATATTTGGGTTGTTCCCAGTTTGGGGAAAATTTACAAAGAAGGATGCTATACACAACTGTATATAGGCTTTTGTGTTAATGTAAGTTCCATAAGTTTTCATTTCTCATGGATAAATGCCTGGAGGTAGGATTTCTGGGTCATATGATAAGTATAGGTTGAACTTTATCAGAACTGCCAAATGGTTTTCCAGTGTGGTTGTTTAGTAGATGTGTAATGGTATCTCAGCAGTAGCTTTAATTTGCATTCTTCCAGTGGCTAATGATGTTGAACATTTTTTTCCATGTATTTATGGGCCATTTGTGTGTCCTCTTTAGCAAAGTGTCTGTTCAAGTGTTTTGCCCAATTTTAAATTGGATTGCTTGTTTTCAAACTGTTAAGTTTCTTTAACGTAACATTTTATTTAGAAATACTTTAAGAATCACAAGACATTTTAAAAATAGTACAGAGAATTCCCGAATACCCTTCACTTAGATTCCCCTGATGACAATATCATACATAACCATAGTACATTGTTAAAACCAGGAAATTGACATTGACATAATACTAGCAACTCAGGCATACACTAAATTAGGATTTCACTAATCTTTACATGCACTTTTTCCATGTGTTGTTCTACAAAATTTTATTGCATCCGTGGATTTGAATATACATCATGAAAATCAGGATGCAGAACTGTTTCATCACCACAAATAAACCACCTTGTGCTACCCTTCAGCAGTCACACTCCTCCCTCAGCTCTAACCTGTAATTACTACTGATCTGTTTTCTATGGCTATAATTTCAAAACTTTGAGAATATCATACATGGAATCATACAATAACCTTTGGAGATTGGCTTTTTTCTCTTAGCATAGTGCTCTTGGAGATCTCTTACTTGAGAGCTCTTTTTGTATTGTGGATACAAGTCCTTGAAGAATATGTGATTTGCATGTTTTCTTTGAGTCAGGAGCATGTCTTTTTGTTCTCTTTCAAGGTGTCTTCTTCAGAGCAAAAGCTTTAATTGTGATGGATTACTCAAAATTATCTTTTACTCTGGGATAGATTGTGCTTTGGGTGTCATGTAAAGGAACTCTTTCCCTAAGCCAGGTCAAAAAAATTTCTATTTCCTTCCAAAAATTTTATGGTTTAATATTTTATCTTTAAATCCATAATCAATTTTGAGTTAATTTCTGTATAAGACATGGTTTTAGGGAAAGTTCATTATTTTATTATTTATTTTTCTTTTGTAAAGGTTTTATTCATTTATTTGACAGAAAGAACAAGCAAGGGGAACAGCACATGGAGGCAGAGGGAGAAGCAGGCCCCTGCTGAGCAAGGAGCCTGATGTGGGGCTCCATCCCAGGACCCTGGGATCATGACCTGGGCTGAAGGCAGATGCTTAACCAACTGAGCCACCCAGGGGCCCCGAGATGTTCATTATTTTTCTGTACATGTTTTTAATTATTCTAACACCATTGTTGAAAAGACTATTTTGGCTCCATTGAATTGACTTTGAACATTTGTCAAAACTCAGTTGGTCTTATTTGTGTGAATCTATTTCTTTTTTTTTTTAAGAGAGAGAGCAAGCATGCAGGGGGAGGGGCAAAGCAGAGAGAGCAAGAGGGAATCTCTAACAGGCTCCATGCACAGCATGGGTCACTCAGGTGTCCCTGTGTGGATCTATTTCTGGACTTCCATTTTATTCCATAGATCTATACCAATACTACACTGTCTTCTGTTGAGAAAACTGGAGGTTTTATAGTAAGACTTAATATTGGGTGCTGTGGGGCATCTACCTGGCTCAGTCAGTAGAGCATGTGATCCTTGATCTTGGGGTTGTGGGTCAAGCCCCATGTTGGGTGTAGAGATTACTTAAAAAATTAAAATCTTAAAAAAATTGGGTGCTGTGATTCCTCCTATTTTATTCTTCTTTGAAATTTTTTTGTTTTTTCTGAGTCTTGGATTTTGGTAGGAATTTTAGGATTAGCTTGTCTGTGTGTATAAAGAAGACGTTGCATGGATTTTGGATGGAATCATGGTAAATCTTTAGATCAGTTTGGGGCAATTGACATTTTTACTATGTTAAATTTTCATGTATTTTGAAGGTCTGTTATTGGGTATATGCTCATCTAAGATTAGTTTTCTTTCTTGTTGTATTGACGCTTTTATCATTATGTTCTAATGTCGCTCTTTATCCCTGATCATTCTTTTTGCTTCATACCCTACTTATTCTAATTTTATTATAGTCACTCCAGTTTTCTTAAAATCTTTTAAGTTTATTTATTTGAGGGAAAGGGGCAGAGGGGGAGAGGGAGAGAGAGAGAGAGAGAGAGAATATCTTAAGCAGACTCCATGCTGAGCATGGGGCCCTACATGGGGTTTGATCCCAAGACCCTGAAATCACAACCTGAGCCAAAATCAAGAGTTGGATGCTTAAGCAATGCCTCTACGCAGGTGCTCCACAGTTTTCTTTTTAAATTTTATTTTTTTTAGTAATTTCTACATCCAATATGGGGCCTAAACTCATGACCACCAGATTAAGAGTCACATGCTCTTCTGACTGAGCCTGCCAGGGAACCTTCCAGTTTTCTTTTGATTAGTGTTTGGATGGTATATTATTTTCTATCCTTTTACTTTTAATTTTTACATATTTGTAGATTACCCCAACTTCCTTTTGTTACTGATTTCTAATTTCACCCCATTATGGTCAGAATATCCTTTATGTTACTTCAGTTCTTTTAAAATTTATTTATAACTGTTTTATGATATAATTTTTTATCCATCCTAGAGAATGTTCCATGAATATTTGAGGAGAGTGTATTGGTTCTGGAAGGAGCATTCTATAGGTGTTTGTTAGGTCTAGATGGTTTACAGTGCTGTCCATGTCTTCTTTTTCCTTGCTGAACTGTGATCTAGTTGTATTATATACTTATAAAAAGTGAGGTATTGAAGTCTCTAACTATTGTTGTTGAATTGTCTATTTCTTTCTTTAATTCTGCCACTTTTTCCTCCATGTATTTTGGGGCTCTGTTTTTAGATTCAGATATGTTTATAATTGTATCTTCTTGATTGATTAACCCTTTACCATTATAAAATGTACTTTTTGGTTACTGTGTACATGTTATATCTACATCTTTTCACATCCTTTTATTTACAACATATTTGTTGAAAATTGAATCTAAACTGTATCTCGTGTAGACAACATATAGTTGGATCATGTTTTTATATCTAGTCCATCAGTGTCTGCCCTTTAATTAGAAGGCTTAATAAATTCTCATTGATATGATTACCTATAAGGTAGGATTTACACCGGTCATTTTACTGTTTTTATGACTTACGTTTTCTCTTGTTCCACTATTTTTCATTTCTGTCTTCATTTGTTTTAAATAGATATATTTTACTGTGCCATTTTAATTTCCTTGTCATTTCTTTTGCTATATATTTTTTAGTTATTGTCTTAGTGTTTGTCCTTGGGACTGCTGTTAACTTCTTAATTTATGACAATCTAGTTCCAATTAAAAATAATATATAAAAATTTTGATCTGTTTTTCTCTCTCCTTTATGTTGTTATTGTTACAAGTTATATATTTATCCATTGTTTTTCCATAAACACAGATCTATAATTTTGCTTTATGTGATTGTCTTTTGTTAGGTAGGAGAAAAGAATTATAAACAAAAAAATACACTGGTACTGTTCTACTTATATTTGCCTATGTAGTTACCTCTAATGGTGTTCTTTATTTCTTTATTAGACTGGAGTCACTGTGTAGTGTCCTTTCATTTTGCCCTGAGGGATTTCCTTTAGTATTTCTTGTAGCGCTCTTCTGCTAGTGATGAATTCCCTCTTTTTGTTTATCTGGGAATGTCTTTAATTTCTCCTTCATTTTTTAAATTGAGGCGAAATTCAAATACCATAAAATTAACCATTTTAAGTTGAATAATTCAGCGACAATTAGGACATTTACAGTGTTGTACACCCACCATGCTGCAGTCTACTTCTAAAATATTTTCATCACCTAGAAAGGAAACTCCAGCTGTTAAGCAATTATGTGTTATGCGTTTACTGGGTCAAGTGATGCCAATCCAAAGATGAAGCTTAACTCAGGCCAAGTAGTCTATTTTAACAGAATGATTTTGAGTGTGATTGACAATAATATAATTATTATAGTATTTGTTTTTTAATATGAGCATCTTTTTGGCAAACACAAAATTCTAGGGTCAAAAACACCATGCGTTCTTGAAATACCCATCCCCAAGCAGTAAATATCTCTGGGCATGTGCTCATTATTGGTCTGGCACAATATTTAGGTCCACAGTGGGTATAATGATGAATAATACCTCTACAGGCAGGGGTAGATATTATTAGTTTTGTTACATAGCTGGTGGATCTGAGCCACAGAGAGTTTGCTCAGCCAGCAAGTGGTAAAATTAGGCCTTGGTCTTGGGTCTTCTGACTCTAAAGCATGTGTATCTCAGTAGGCCCACATTGCCTTTATCAAGTTCATAATCTGCAACAACAGGAAGGAGATGCTTCAACAGAGAGATAACTGTCCATTCTGCCACAGTTTGAACAGAACTATCCTCCATATGCTAATATCCCCAAGTGATAGATAAAATTGACTGCATAAAGATTGTAATGTTGTTGCTCTTCACTTATTTGGGCCTTTTAAGAATGTGCTGGGATTATATGGGCATTGAAAAAAAAAACAAATAATTGGCTATAGCCTTTACCAGAATTCTTTTGTCTTTATTAGGAAGTCACAAAGCTTATTAGTCAACGGAGCACACCCGTTGCTAGCTGGTGATAATTAGTGTATGTTTATATTTCCAATATAAGCTGTTTGGAGGTTATCCTTGGTCATTAACTCATCCTCATTTTTCAATTGTTATTTGTTTAAAAAAATGATTTTGTCAAAAATATTGCTATAAAGGCGGGTGGCCAGGGAGATCACTTTGTGGGCGTTTGAAAACTTTCATCCTTTGGTTGGCAGGCACAACCCGTTTTGCAGGACTTAACAAAATGTGTTGAGGTCTTACTATGTATTGGATATTGGGCTTCCTGGCCTACATTTTCTCAGTCATAACTTTGAGCAGTCTGTTTGAGACTCCTCTGTCTTTTGTGCTCAGCTGTCTGCGGGCGGTCCGGTACCTTCAAAAGCCCTTGCCAGCCAGATATCATTATGCTGCTAGCTGAGGACAGCTAAGAGTATCAGGTTCAAGCTAGGTGCCCTAATTAATGAATTCTTGTATGGACTTCTCCCCACTCACTCCACCCACACACATGCTTGCTCTGACTTCCAATGTCTGTATATTTCTTTATCTCTGTCTTGCCTCTTAGGCTCCCTGACTTCCTAATAGTGCTACTGACTTGTATGGTCTTTGCAGACCTGCTGGTCCCACAACCCATCTGTGACCCCAGGTTTACTGTCACTCAAATGATGTTTTATGGAAAACAAGGCATCCTCTTTCTGGTTCCTTCATGCCAGGTTGAACTGTCTGCTTCTGCTACCCACGGCTCAACCGCATTGTCTGATGTCACGATCGGTAAATATTGCACTAATTTGCAAGAAAAAATGCATCAGCAGCACTACTGGAAAATCAAGTCAAAACCAACTGTAGAAAATCTATGTCTTATCCTGCCCATAACCTTCTGGTTACCACGTCTCCTTTTATCCTTAAAACTGGGACACTTACTTTCCTTTAGTTACATACAGTATCGTGATGACACTGGTAGCAAACATGGCTCAAAGAAGTGAGGTTTCCACGTTTTATTTCTAAGCATTTCCTGAGCAGGCATCTAAGTTGTCACTGGCTGCTCCCATTATAGATGAGATTATAGTTCTGTTGTGGTTAGAATGGCCCAGCCTTGATTACTCAGCGACCAGAGACATGGTAGGGAAAACAGCTCAGGCTTAGGCTGGACTGGAGGGACTGCCATCTAATGGGAGTAGAGGCAAGAGTAGATTTTGGAACCACAGAGATCATGGTTTGAATCCAGACTGTACAGCTCTCTGCAGATGACCTTGAGCAAGTTTCCTTAAGCTCATTGAACCAGGTTTTTCATCTTTAAAATGGAGATAATAGGGGCCCTTGGGTAGAGCAGTTGGTTAGAATGGGACTCTTGTAACAACTCGGGTCATGATCTCAGGGTTGTGGGATTGAACCCCACAGCTGGCTCCATGCTCAGCACGAGTGTGCTTGAGACTCTTTCCCTCTGCCCCTCCCCCTGCTCTCACTTAAACTAAATAAATAAATAAGTCTTTAACAAATGGAGGAGACATCCTGATGGGATTGCCATGAGGATGAAATGACATATTACAGAGAGCACACTTGCAACTGTGCCTGCCACCGATGTGCGTGGAGGCTACATAACTTGCCCACGATCTTGCTGCTGTTAAGTTGTAGAGTCCAGTCTGGAACTGAAACAGTTTGATTCCAAAGACTCCTGCTCTTTCTGCTATAATTTTTTTTTTTTTAAACTAGCAGTAGAGGCGTTTGAGTTGTTAGTACTTAGAAACACAGAAGCCTGGGACTGGAAGAACCCTCTCAAGATTTCATCAGGCTTTTCTTAAGCACCTCTAGTTTGTCTGTAATTTACTTAACCTGTGCTGAGTTTATAGTCTGTTGAAAAAAACAAAAACAAGAAAAGCCCCCCCCCCCAGCTGGTATAATTCAAAGTGCCCAACCGTGATTGTGTTATGTTACAGGGGGCACGGCAGAAGGGAGGGGGGATGAGAGTGAGATGCAAGGACAGGGACGTCATTTCATGAGGAGAAGCCCCTGCCTCCTTCAATATTGGTAGCAGATTAAAAAAAAATGCATCAGTAGAGAAAATCACCTAGGCAGTCTCCAGCCCAGCATTCCTATGAACTGATTTTATTATAATGTGCCATGACTTGGGCAGGGAGTTGTGGCCTACCAGGCTTAGAAAGGACCATTTTATTTTAAAGATTATTTATTTATTTATTTGACAGAGAGATGACAAGCAGGCAGAGAGGCAGGCAGAGAGAGAGGAGGAAGCAGGCTCCCTGCTGAGCCGAGAGCCCGATGCGGGGCTCGACCCCAGGACCCTGGGATCATGACCTGAGCCGAAGGCAGCGGCTTAACCCACTGAGCCACCCAGGCGCCCCAGAAAGGACCATTTTGATCTAGACTCAGCTCCATTTCTGTTGGCATGTGGGATCTTGCCAGATTCCCACAGGGATCGGGCAGTCTTTTATTGCCATAGTGGAGATAGCTACAACTTTGCAATTTGCCCAGAGTTTATGTGGCCTATCTACTCTATTGAGCTTGTTAAATTGTTTGGGTAATTTGCTTTTTAGCTTTCTGTAACACACATTATATTCTGGCAGGGTGGGGGCAAGTGGTCTATTTCACTCTTCGCTACCCGTTGTTCAATAAACATCTAAGGAATTCAGGGTGTTTGGTGCTGGAGCCCTGGGTTAAGCCTTCATCATTCGGTAACACAGCTCAATCAGCGCTCAGAGTTTTAGTAGTTAGATTAACTCCGGAGACGCCCAGCTACTTGTAGACCAAGGTGGCGGGAGGAGGGGGTGTGTGGGGGGAGATAGTCCTCCGGTCTCAGCTCATTTCAATTCCATATCTCGGGGAGGATGCTCCTCAGTCTTGTTTAATGTCATAATTTTAAACCACTTGGAATAATATTCTCCTTTGCTTTAATGTTATACATCCCTGTGCATGTTCTTTAGTAATTGAAAGGGATATTGGACAAATTTGATCTGTCTAGCTTTGACTTATGCTGTCCTTATCTTGGCCTTTGTGTCATTAAGAAAAAAATTGGTATTGATCTTGGACCATACCACTACATTGTGCCGCAATTTTTCTTCTTTGCTAGTGGAATATAAATCGATAAAAAGGCAGCTGCTTTAGACGAGGGCCAGATATGGTGCTGTCATTTATATATTGTAAATCCAATGATAGCTGATCAAATCAGTGCCTCTCCTGTTCCAAACTTGACATGATTGAATTGTCAATAAAAAAGATTTTACAGTAAGGGAAGGAGAGCTGACAGTGTAAATGTCTGAAAACCCAATGAAGCTCAATATAAAATGAAACAATGAGCTAGGATATCATTTTGTAATTTCCAATGGGAAAAAAAATATTTAGTGAATCACGGCTGAAATTGGGGATGATCACAGGAGGGGGGAAGCAGGAATGAAAAGCCAGCTAACTTGCATTATAATTTTTGAGAAATCTGAAATGCAAATTTGCAGATGCAAATTTTAGGAATTATGCATCTGTACTCACTGAGTTGTTTATTTACAGAAATGGTTCAGAAATTCTCCACCTCCTCCCTTCTCCATGCACATATTTTTTAGGGAGAATACCCAGTCGCTGGGGAAAAGAAACAAGCATCTCCATCCGCAGGCATCCTGCTAACTTCTCGTAAGTGCTTCAGAAGTGGATCTGGTAGAACTTGATCCTGCATTCTCGGAAGTCAACCAATAGAGCTCTGGTTACACTTCATTGATCCCTAGAAGGAGTCAGATTTGTTTTTTAAAAGCAAAAGCTATAAAGAAGTAGCCATGGAATTTTCTTAGAGAGATATACCTCTCTTGGTGCATGGCCCATCAAACTTAGCTTTGGAAATGAGTATCTTACCTCCTGAAACTGGAAGAAGTCCTGCCATTAGTCCTGACTAATCTCTTTGCAGATGTAAAAGCCTAGAACTTATTTGTGTGTTGAAACGCATAGGCAGTCCCATTGGGAGAGACCAGGCTGGAACTGATGAGTGGGTGCTGTTTCATTGCATGACATGCTTGTCTCAGTGGTTGTTCTGAATGCACTGGCTTCAGAGAGACGTCTAGCTTCTGCATTATCAGCTTGGAAATGATTTTGTGAGCTCTTGGGAAGGTCTTTTGGAGGGCTTACTTTCCATATTTTCTAATGACGACAGGGTTAACATGATCTTAAAAACCACGGCAAATGGCAGACCAGCGCCCTAGACCGGCATTCTCGTGTCCGTGTGGGGCACATAATTGGAAAGGAGATGAATCCCCACCATGCATCTAGGATAAGACTAGTCTTGTTTTCTGATTTTAACTTAGGACAATCCAAGTAACATTGAATGTTATTCTCTCGTCCTCATTGAGGCACGTGAGGTATCCTCTCCCTCTTTCTGTCATATGCTCTTCTCTAGTATTGCTCTTTTTTTTTATTTTTGAAGTTTCTCAAAACCGCTTAGGTATCTTCTTCTTTGTTTCATTCAGCCAACTTCTTTTCTCTCTTGTCCTGGCAGTGGAGTTCTTATAAAGTTCAATCCGCTGCTCTCAGGTCATGATCATGGCTACCATATGCTAAGAATTTTTTCAAGCCAGGGACTGACTGTGCTGTTCAAATTACTTGTATTATTTCATTTAATACTCACAAAATCTCTATAAAGGTCAATCATCTGTGCCTGTAGAGAGGAAATAGGAGGCCTGAGAATCTTTTAGATTCTTGGTTAACACCCAGTTTTCCCTGCCAGGGCAGAGTAGTAGCCAAAGAAATGGAGAATTAGTGATCAGAAAAGAAGGTGGGGCATCAGGAAGGGCAGGATCCTGGAAGCAAGAGAAGTTCATGCGATACCCACTATGAATATGACTCCCCAAACTGTACATCCCCAACCTCACTTTATTGCTCATGCTTTGTACCAAAGTTCCCATGGGTGGTTTTGGGGGGACTCAGTGACCCTCTGAAAGGTGATACGAAATTTCACATGTGCACGTGTATACTTTCTGGGAATGGGTTTGCAGATTTCATTTGGGACCCATAAACAAAACAGAGGTATGTCTTTAGGTCCATAATCATGAACTTTCCATTGGCTATTTGCCATTGTCCCCTCAAAGTCAACATATCTAGAACTTCATTTAACCTTTGCCACCTCCCTGCAAACTAGTTATTCTTCTCGCCCTTTGGTAGTACCATTATTCTTCTAGAGTTGTCTTTTGCTTTCCTCCATACATCTAGTACATCACCATGCTTCTAGGATTTCCTCTTTCTCTGTTCTTCACTGCCTTCTCTTGGGACCTTTGCTCATACTGTCTGGATTACTGAGGTTATTCTTAATGAGGATCCTTGCTTCCTAACCCTCTCTGTTTTACAATGATGCCAGACTTATTTTTTGGAAAATTACCCTCATTATGTACAACAAAATATTTAAGAACACAGTGTCTATGAGCAGTGGAATCAGACCTATCTGGGGTACAATCCCAGTTTCTCCTTTCATTTGCTACATAACCTTAGTCAAGTTGCTATATAGAGAGAGTAAGCTCTACACCCACTGTGGGACTTGAACTCACCACCTGGAGATCAAGCATTACATGATCTGCTGACTGAGTCAGCCAGGCGCCCTGGTATTTCTGATCCTAATTTTGCCCATCTGAAAATAAGGTGATGCTAGCTAGCACTACCTGCTAGGCTTGTTGCAAAGACTCAAGAAGATAATGCACGGAAGGAACTTGGCCGAGGACTAGCACATTGTAAACTTTCAGAAGAGAGTTACTCTTTCTCACTGAAGAGCATAAAATGTCTCTCTAATGCTTACCTCACAGCATATAACATCTTCGATCTGATTTTTCAGACCCATCAGAAACTGGTTCCGTATGTCACTTCTCCAACCTTACCCCCTTCAAGGCTAC
Source organism: Mustela erminea (assembly GCF_009829155.1). NCBI lineage: Eukaryota > Metazoa > Chordata > Mammalia > Carnivora > Mustelidae > Mustela > Mustela erminea. The sequence goes on along the minus strand of NC_045635.1, from coordinate 112,641,714 downwards.
TTCCTAAATGTGCTCTTACAATGCATACCTCACTCCTGTCTTCTCCTAGAGCATCTGACCCTATTCCTTCAGCCTTCTTTCCAGCCACAGCTCCCGTACTTTCCCTGACCATGGTGGCGGTCCTCACGGTTCTCACCATTTTCTCATTTCTCTCATACCTTTGAATTGTCCACACTGTCCAATTAGTACCTTCTATAATACAGGGATCTGCATGGTTTGTGCCTTACTCATGGTGCAAAATAAGAAGCAGTTCACTTGCTTATTGCTTATTCACTGCTCATTTCATGTTTTCGTGTTTGTTTCTTTTTGAATCCAATCCAGGTACCTTGTGGCCTGGGATCAGCTCTGGCCATTACTCTCTGTTCCGTGACTTATAACAGGTTCTTGTTACCATGTACTTACTTGGGATGTTTGTTGGTTCGTTTGGTTGTGTTATCAAGCTCTTCAAATCTGCAGGCAGAAGTTATTAAGTATTTGCTGCCCGGACTTATTTTTTGTGAACTCAGGTATTGGAGACTTGGACTCCAATGCCAAGCTGGGTGGCTCGGGGAGAGCCACCTCCCTCCTTGGGTGCCTCATTCCCAGAACTATGTGGTGGGATAAGTGTGCTAGGCTAGGTGCGCTCTGTAAGTCCCCCAATCTCCCAGGACTCTGGGACTCTGGGAAAACCAAGAATCTGCCCCAGAAATCTTCCCCAGCTTCCCCCTCTGCCTTTGCCCCCAGCTTGCTTGGGCTTTGACAGAATGCAGCATCTCGAACGAGGCTTACGTGCTGTCCTTAATTGAAACTGTTAGTCTCTCCCAGTGAGCAGACAAGCCTCAGTTTACGAAACCACACCAGTGGATTTCATTCCAGGGTGGGGAGCTGTTTCTGACAAGGAGCCCCACAAAGTATGTGTGCTTCAGAGAAAAGGGAAAACTGAGTAAACAAATACTCCCTCTGCTGAAGGAGGTATCCCGGAGTGTCCTGGGTAACCAGCCAAAAATTGGATCTGGTTTCTCTTAGCATGGGGTAACTCACCGCGCCAACTGACATATTTCTCCAGTGACCTCTGCATCTGAACACGTCCCCTAGAAGCACAGCTGTCTGTTTTCCATGCTCCAAGCCTCACTGTGTGCCCTAACAGCCCGCAAGTTGCCATTCTGCAGATGTTTCTTCAGTATCCCTCGACACAAGGGCACATTAGGCTCCATGAAGTTTCTGACATTTGGGGGATTGCATCCCCCCCCTCCCAGAGCTTGGGAGTCCCTTTTTTCTGGCATGGGCCATCCATGCTCCAGAAACCTGGGCATCGTGGAGTGACATCCTAATGCTGCCTATCTCTGTTTCTACCAAATGCCTAGATCTGGATTGACATGGGTTTGCAAGTTTCCATCCCTGGCTATTCTACTGAGCAGAGTGGGAAGAAAAAAAAAACATTGGCATGTCCTCCAGAATTTTAACTAACCAGTGGGCTGTCTGCTGATGGGGACTCTGTGCACCGCTAGCTCCGAACCTTCCCTAATTATGCAGACTCATCAGGAACATCACCTGGTGTTCTTCCATTTAATGGGTGGTTGTGCACCACACTTCTTTCATTCCACATCAGAGTTATTGATGTGATATTGACATTCACAGGCAGGCTGGTTTCCTAATGCCAGCCAGAGAATCAAAGTTTTTCTTTCTTTTTCTTTTCTTCTTTTTTTAAATTTCCTGACTTTACCTATCCTTTCAGAAAACCTGAGAGTGTCATTAATACTTAATGCCGCATATAGTGTTTCCACCAATAATACTTTCCCCAGAGATTAGTCCTCAGAGTAGACAGGACAGGGTAATTAGGTCTATTGATCTTTGCTACAGCCAGTGTTATCGGAATGGTGATCAACTTTATAAGTAAGATGTGGATATTCATTTTGGCTAAGGAGCTACGACAGCTCTTGTTTCTTGAACATTCCTTGCTCTCACAGAGGCATTGCTAAGCAGCTACCGGGAGACCCTGTGGAGCTAAAATCTCTCTTTTACAGGACTGGTATTAGGCGCCAGAAGGAGTAGGTCCTGGCTGTGCCAAGAATGAGGAAATCTTGAACTTAAACAGATTTAGCCCATGGGGCAAGTTTCATAAAGTCAAAAACTCTGTCAAGGAGCTCCTACCCTGCCATTTAAGTTGACAAGTGAATTCTCTGAAGGAGAGTTTCTCAGGTAAAATATTCAGCTTAGAACCCTTCTCAGGAGGCTCTTCCTTCCCTTCACAGAGCCTCAGAGTGGGGGCTGGTAATATCTTAGCTTGTAGCTGGAGATAAGTCTTAAGCAAGTGGCTTTGACAATGGTATCGGAACTTATATAGGTAGATAAGCATCTACCCAGAGACCCAGAGAGTCTGGGCACTGGGCAGGATGGTTCCCTGGCTTGTCTGGCATGTAATTCCTAGAGTCAAATAACATGAGCCTGATGTGCTGGAGAGAGGCTCATAAGGAGCCATAACACCCTGTGTTTATTGCATATATTAGCCACCCTGAGCTATTTTCTCTTTGGTGTCCCATAGATGGATTGTTTTAAGAAAGCAGAGGCTCAAATATTCAGAGACAATAGGTTCAGTTCCTTGGCTGGCAGGGGCTGGGGGAGGATGATGAGGGCTAAACTGTCAGGCAGGCACATACCAAGTAGCCACAAGTCCAGTTATAAGGGAAATGGTCTACCAAAACCAGAGCTGGGCCCCAAGCAGCAAGACCAATTCAGAGTCAAGCTAGGAAAGGTCTGGTCTGAGGTCTTCTTTTATCTCCTTGACCTGCATGCCCATCACCCTTCCCCAATTTCCTATAGGGCTTATGTAAATCATGGCCACAGCTTTCCAGACACATTGGTACACCTGTATACATAGCCTGAGTCAACCAGATCGAGATCCAAATTCATTTCTGTTTATATATTAACAGCATGTTGTTTCTCAGATGGCTTTAGAATTTTTTTTAAAAAAGTATATTCATCCAGCTAGAATGGTAAATAGTTTTGAGACAAGACCTGTCTGCAAAGTACCTCTTCACCAGAAGTATCTAAATATTTTTATGTGGCAGAGTTCATCAGATCCACTTAGTATCTATTTCCAGCTTGAAAAAAACCCAATTGAAATATTTAGATTCCAATGAAAGTTCAATAGGATTTTATCCAAACGACACGAATGTTTGTTGAAATTTGGGATTATTTCCTCAGTTCAGATATGGCTTTGGGTCTTTACAATCACTTGCTCTCAACTTTTTTTAATCCCAGAAAAAGAGGTACTTTCATTGCTATTTCCAACAAAATCTCTTTTCCTTATTTGGTTTTTAACTAAAACTTACATGAAAGACACATTTTAACCAAGTCTAGGTACTTGTTGAAGGATTTCTTTTGAGTAGCCTCAATATTAACGAAGTTATTTAAGCCTGAAATTCTCAGGACAAGTTTAAGCTAGCACCTCAAAGTCTGTGATTAGTCAGATGGGAATTGTTTGTGGACACCTGAGGGCAGATTTTGGCCTATGTGAGCAGATCTGTTGATTTTTGTGACTTCAACATGGCCAGTTTTCAGGAATAGACCTTTTTCTCTCAATTTAACTTTTGTGCCTTGACCTACACTGTATGTAAATGATGTCTGATGATAAAAGGGAGTGAGTCACACTTCAGCAGCATCATCAGTGCCCGTTAAGCAGAATATAAATAACTGTCTCTAGATACGCAACAGAGATCTAAAATGGCCCCATGGGAGCTAAATTATATAGGAGAATTTCCTGTGTAATTATTCCAAAAAAAAAAAAAAACCCTCACTGATTTCAGCTAGGGGAGTTCTCATATGCTTTAGCCAAATCAGTGAAACTCAACTTTATGCTTCCCTTACTCAGACTTGTTGCTTTTTATCTCACTGGTTTTATTCCCCTCTCCTACCCCCCCTTCCACTCTCTATCTTTCTCTTACTTCCTTCCTTTAGGAACAAAGCTCTGTAATTTAAAGTACGGTAGCTAGAGATATGTAATTAGCTAGAGCTGTGTACCAAAGTACAAAGCTTATATTTTTAAATGACTCACAGATAGCGCAATGATATAAATTATTGTCCAAAAAGGGATACTTTTGAGACTGGAAGGAAGTACTAAAAATAATCAGTGGTTTTGTTGATGTACAAGGTATCAGCTGAGACTGTTAGCAGGTGAGTCATGATGTATGGGCACAGAGATGACTATTCACAGAGATGACTAGGCTGGTGAGGTGCCAGAGGCTTCAGTAGGCATCTGGTCTACCCCCTTTAGAAAAGGAAACAGCCTCTACCCACAATGACTGGCTCTAATCCAGGTCTTCTAACTCCTAGTCCAGGCTTCTTTCAACTACCCCTCCTCTCTTACCACTGCAGCAGGCTAGAAGGACATACAGCTCAGAGCCACCTTGTTCTTATAGATTTTTTTTTTTCTGTCCACCAAATAGCTTTTCAATGTGAAACTTTGGAGAGATGAGAATCTCCAGCTTCCCTTCTCTCCAGATCAGTGCGTCACAACTAAACTAGTGCACTGATTCTGTTTGAATCTCCACTGTAGACTAATTGTGGTCTTTGCCATACCTTTTTGTAGTTGGGTTAGGATAGGAAGTTTACAAAACCTAAGCCAATGAGATACTATAGAAACATTCAGATAGTTTGAATTCAAAAATACCGTTCTTTGGGGGCGTCTGGGTGGCTCAGTGGGTTAAGTCTCTGCCTTCAGCTCAGGTCATGATCTCAGGGTCCTGGGATCGAGCCCCACATCGGGCTCTCTGCTCAGCAGGGAGCCTGCTTCCCCTTCTCTCTCTGCCTGCCTCTCTGCCTACTTGTGATCTCTGTCTGTCAAATAAATAAATAAAATCTTAAAAAAAATACCGTTCTTTGAAAAAAATGTAATCAAATGAATCTTTAACTGATTTTGAGGCACACCTTCCAGCCAAGCCACATTTGAGTGATCATTTGCTAATCAACAAGGTAGGACTGCAGGGTGAGTTTTTCTCCAAATAATGAACTTGAGCTTGTGCATCTGGGGGGAGAGGTGACAATGAGTAATACTTTCAGCTGCTGTTGGAAAAGGAACAGAACACAGCTGAAGGAAACTGGGACAGAAACTGGGATTAAGGTTATATATGTAATGCTCACTATCTCCTCTTGCCATTATTCTGTGTATATTCTCTCATCTCTGTTCACACAGTAGATTCATTTGCCCTGGGGATAGGCAGTATGGCGATAACCTCATTGATGAAGAGGATGGGCTCCCACAATACACTTGGTTGTCAGCAACTTCATTACCACTGGTAGAAATGACAGAGCAAACACACAGCTGGGCCTAAGAATACACGAAGACAAAGACTTACAGAATAAAAGTATTGTCAGATCCTAATGGAAATATGGATGTGACTGATACAAGGCCCTCAGCATTGACATCAATGTCTCACTCCCCTTTTATGTATAGCTCAATAGTCGTTTGTTGACTGGCAGTGCTGGATACCATCATTGATTCACCACGCCAATGAGTTTTTCCTTTCATTTGTCTAATGACTCTGCACAGGAGGAGGTTTTGCGGCCAGCAGTAACAACACTGGCATTTGTTTTCCCAGGGACTGTACATCTCAACCACAGGGGATCAACTAAGGCTAGGAATTTGGGCAGCTGCACCCCAGCACACCTAGACTGGCCAGGGATGGAATATGAGGATCCTCTAGTGCCTTCTCCCTCTTCTGCCTCCTTTCTTCCTTCCTGGTTGGTACTTCCTGGGTAGCGAATTGATTATCCTGGAACTCCCATGCAGAAAAATCTCTAGATATCCAGGAAAGCTAGCCATTTGGCTTTCCAAATTGCAAAGTTTAACAAATGACCAAAAATAGCTCCAACAAAACTAATAACTTCATTAGAAGTTAGAATGTTTGTTGATGGAGGTATATAAAATTGTGTAAGTGTTGCTATCGGTCAGTCAATTATTTCCTCAAATCATTGGCTTGTGTACTGGTTGGTCCTTCCCGTCGCCTTGTCTCACTTTATATTCTTCTTGCACTCTGTATAGTTGATGTCTCTCTTCCTCGCTCTCCTTTGGGGTTCACTTTCTAGCCTTTCCCTTACATGCTTGTGGTTTTTCTCCATCTTATGTCTCTTCTCCACATCAATGAGCTTGTTTCAATTAAGGGAACAAAGATGTGAACCGGAAAAAGAGAATAACCTGAAAGATAGAATTAACACCCAACTTTTCTAGTACATTCAGAACATACCTTCATGTAAATACATGTGTTTATATTTGGGAATACCTGAAGCCAAGACCCATCTTTTTTACTGTGTATGAAGTATCATTTTGTATGTTTGTTATGCCTCTTCGTGTGTGGCAGGATGTGTAGATATACAGACAAAACTGGAGGTGGTGGTGTTATAAATTCGCAAAGCTAGAACAGATATTTGGTTGTTTTCTGGTTTTAGAATACTTATTCTGTGCTGGGCACTTTAAATACTTTCCCGTTGAATTCTCACGACAATCCTGGGAAGGTGTGGAGTCTTGCCCGTGGTCTCACAGCCAGTAAGTGGTGGGACTGGAATTGGAATGTAGATTTGTCTGGCTCCAAAGCCCCAGTCTCTTTCCATTATACTATTTCTTCCAAACATAAATGATTCTGGGTTTTACTACTTTCTGATATTATAGCATATGAGGACTAGGCATATTTCCCCACTGGCCTCAGTGTTCTTGTGTTCAATTTCTTTATATCCCGGAGTCTGGAGAGTAATTTTTCTATTTTCAAAGCATTCTCGGCTTTGATTTCTATTTTGGGATTGGATGACCCTTTCCCCATTTTCTTTCCCCAACACATATGGATTACTTTGAAAAATCAAACTGTCATTTGAGACTAAGAAGGAAAGGCAGAGTGTGTTAAATTTCTCCTTTTCTTGTGGGCATGGTTTTCATTAAGCTCTCTCCCTTTTTTGTAGGGAACAACCCTGTGGCCCAGGATTATGCTTAATTTTGCTTTTGGCGGACATGGTCTTCTCCCTGTTCTCAGGGTTCTTTCATGATTGCTTTGTAGTAGTATAGCCAAGTCATGCCAATGGCATTGTAGTGCCTTGGCCTTCAGCATTTGGCCAATATTGTTAATGAGTTTCTTTCTATCTGTTCTGTACTAAGCACCAGATGTTCATCCTTCAGCTGTATAATTATTGATTTGCCTTTTAATTCCAAAGGAGCAGGTTGTGCCTTTGTCATATATATCCAGGTATTAAACATAGTGTACCCTTTTCTTAGGATATAACTTTTTTAAATTTTAGGTTGTACTGTATGAAATTGCTACTATTTTGCTTTTCTTTAAATATAAAAAAATGGCCACTTGGTGTGGTTTGACCTAATATTTATAAATAGGAATATAAGGTGATTCCTTATGATGATTCCTTACTATGATGCTGATGATAAAAATACAAACTAGCATTTATACAGGCCCTGCTACGTGCCATGTACTTTATATGGGATTTCTCATTGACTCCTCTCAAAAACCTTAGTATTGATAGTATTCTTTCCTTATAAAGGAAGAAACTGAGTCTCAGAGAGGGTGAGTAACTTGCTCAGGGTCATACACATTAATTAGCAAAGCCAGGATTCCAACCTACGTCTGACTGATTCCAAAGCTTGGGTTTCTTCCAACTGTGCCATCATTCTCTCTCTCTTTTTTTAAAGATTTTATTTATTTATTTGACAGACAGAGATCACAAGTAGGCAGAGGAGGCAGGCAGAGAGAGGGGGGAGCAGGCTCCCCGCTGAGCAGAGAGTCCGATGCGGGGCTCGATCCCTGAACCCTGGAATCATGACCTGAGCCGAAGGCAGAGGCTTTAACCCACTGAGCCACCCAGGTGCCCCTATGCCATCATTCTCATGTTGTCTTTGCATATAGGGAATTGTGCCTGATCAGGCAGAGGAAGCAGAGTTCACTGTGACCACGTTCAAAGTTAAGCTGTCTTCCATCTGGCTCCAACTTTAACCAAGAACTCGACCTTATATTTTACTGCCCCCAGGTCCTCGACTGCATCTGCTCCCTTTTCACTAGCTCATATTATTCTAATTGTTAGCTTTTAAAAATTATTTTTAAAGGAATATTAAGGTATAAGGTTGGGAACAAGTTGGAATTCCAGTTCATAGAAAGGCAAGGGATCTTGGCCCAGGTCTGTTTTTCACGTAAAGAAAAACCACCTTTTGTGGGGGGGGGGGCATCCAAGATGGTGACAGAGGAAGACCCTCAACTGACCTCCTTCCATGGACACACCAGATATACAGCAACATATGGAATAATTCTCACTGAAAAAGGACTGAAACCTAGCTGAACAGCTCCCTCCACAACATGGGATAAAAGGACTACATTAAGATAGATAGGAGAAGCAGAGACCCCTTCCTAGTATGGCGACACACAATAGGGAGCTTCTTCACAGGTCCAGAGCTTCTGCCTAAAGAGTGAGAGGTTCATGTCCCACGTTGTGTGCCCTAGGCTTGAAATGTGCACTGCAGAGGTGGAGACTCAAAAATGTCTCACTTTGGAAACCAACAAAGCTTGTATCTAGGGGACCTGAGGGGCTGTGGAAATCTGACAGACTTCTTATGAGGGGCTCATGCATACATTCACCCATCCAGGGACCCAGTGCAAAGGCAGCAGTTTGAGAGGTGACAGGATTATAGGTGAAGAAGATTCATTTTGCTAAACTTCAATTGTCTGCCAGGGGCTCAGAGACCACTTGTAATTTCCTTTGTGGATGAAGGCACTGGGTGTATCATTTTTGCCTTCTCCTTCTACCTTGCTAAGGCAGGTGTGTGCATGTGGACACAGCCTCAGTAAAGTCACGGGCATGGCCTGCCTCCACTGCTCTTCTCCTAAATCACTCACACCATAGGTATGCACCATGCCCAGTGATCATCCCAGGCCCCCCTAAAGCCCAGGGCTTGCTGCACCCCGGCACTCTTTCCCTGCCTCATTTAAACCACATCTGTGCCCCATCAGTACTCTACCACAGCCTCGCTGAAGCTGGCAGGTGAGCACAGTCTACCCAGGGGATGCCTCTTGATTGCTGGTAGCCAGAGGGTCTTGTGTTCCTGGGCCCCACAGGACCGTGACAGAAGAAAGACAGTTCAGAGCAGGCTACCATACCCAGGGCACTGTACAGACAGCTGACTGAAGCACACCCAAGTCTGCCTATGAGAAAGACCCAATTACTTGTCCTGGAGCTTCAACCCGAGAGATAGGTTTTAGCTTTATTACACATCTGAAGGCTACAGAGGCATTCTCAGAGATTGTAGGCAGGGAGACACTGTCTTTGTACCTTTCCTTGGCCTCACCATAAGCTCACAGGCCCAGAAAGGGGATTATACATTTGTCTGAAGCCCCAGTTCTTGCAGCTGTCAGCCCAGGGGACACCTCCAGATCTGGTCTGGTGGTTGGCAGGATCTACAGTTATGGTCCCACAGGGCGGTATATATTTATGTATGTTAAATCAGCTGCCTGAGGATCTGGCTTTCAATCAGCCTGAACAGGTGCTGACTGAGATCACTCCCTTTGGAACACTGACTGGTCTTGGCACATCCTCAACAACTGGGACCAATCAAGAATAAATCAGGCTTACACATTCAATGCAGTCCCTATCAAAACATCAATAGCATTTTTCACAGAGCTAAGATAAACAATCCTAAAATTTGTATGGCACCACAAAAGACCCCAAGTAGCCAGAGCAATCTTGAAAAAGAAAAGCAAAGCTGGAGGCATCGCAAATCCAGACTTTAAGTTATATTACAAAACTGCAGTAATCTAAGCAGTATGGTAGTGACAGAGAAAGAGACACATAGATCAATGGAATAGAATAGAAAACCCAGAAATGAATTCGTAATTATATGGCCAATTAATCTTTGACAAAGCAGGAAAGAATATCCAATAGGAAAAAGATAGTCTTTTCAACAAGTGGTGCTGGGAAAACTGGAGAGCAACATGCAAAAGAATGAGACCAGACCATTTTCTTAAACGATACACACACAAAAAATAGAAAATGGATGCAAGACCTAAATGTGAGGCCTGAAACCACAAAAATTCTAGAAGAGAACACAGGCAGTAATCTCTTTGACATTGGCCATAGCAACTTCTTTCTAGATACGTCTCCTGAGGCAAGGGAAACAAAAACAAAAATAAACTATTGGGACTACACCAAAATAAGATTCTACACAGTGAAGGACATAATCAACAAAGCTAAAAGGCAACGTATGGAATGGCAGAAGATATGTGCAAATGAAATCTCTGTTAAAGGGTTAGTATCTGAAATCTAAGGAACTTACAAAGCTCAACACCCAAAACCCATATAATCCAATTAAAAAATGGGGAGAAGACACAAATAGACATTTTTCCAAAAAAGACATACAGATGGCCAACAGACACATGAAAAGATGCTCAACATCATTGATCATCAGAGAATTGCAAATCAAAACTACAATGAGATATCACCTCACACCTGTCAGAATGGCTGAAATACAGAACACAAGAAACAGCAGGGATTGGCGAGGATGTGGAGAAAGGGAAACCCTCTTACACTGTTGGTGGGAATACAAACTGGTTAGAGCCACTCCAGAAAACAGTATGGCGGGTCCTCAAAAAGTTTAAAATAGAATTACCCTGTGATCCAGCAATTGCACTTCTAGGTATTTGCCCAAAGAATACAAAAGTACTAATTCAAAGGGACACATGCACCCCAGTATTTATAGCAGCATTAGCTATAGTAGCCAAATTATGGAAACAGCCCAAGTGTCCATGGATTAATGAATGGATAAAGAAGACATATTATGTATATTTGATGGAGTATTACTCAGCCATAGAAAAGAATGAAGTCTTACAATTTGCAGTGACATGGGTGGAGATAGAGTGTATAAAGCTAAGCAAAATAAGTCAGTTAGAGAAAGATAAAGATCATTGGATTTTACTCAAATGTGGGAATCAAGAAACAAAACAAATGAGCAAAGAGGGAATAAAAGAGAGAGCGACAAACCAAGAAACAGACTGTTTACTGTAGAGGCCAAACTGATGGTTATCAGAAGTGAGGTGGGTAGAGGAGATGGGCTAAATACATGGTGGGGATTAAGGGTTGCACTTTTGTGATGAGTACTGGGTGTTGTATGGAAGTGTTCAATCACTATATTGTACACCAGACTTAGTATTATACTGTATGTTAACTAACTGGAATTTAAATAATAACTCTAAAAAAAAAAACGAATAAATTGGGCTACTTAGACAATCACAAAGATTCAAGAGACATCTGAGAGCCAGGACAGTGTTGAGTGATACGGTTCATCTCCTACTCAAGGCTACTCCTTCAAGACTGGGAGAAGTGGCTGTTTCACATAATACATAGAGACAAACACAAGAGAGTCAAGCTAAATGAAGAAATAGAAGAATCAGTTCTAAAAGAAAGAATAAGACAAAAGCTCAGAAGAAAGATCTTAATGGAGATAGATAATCTACCTGATAGCTCAAAGCAACAGTCCTAAAATGCTCACTGAACTCAGGAGAAGAATAGATGAATACAGGGAAAACATCAGCAAAGAGAAAATATAAGAAAGTATTAAACCAAAGTCATGGAGCTGAAGAATACAATAATTGAACTGAAAAATACACCAGAAGGGTTCAACAGACCAAATGAGGGGTTTGAACAGACCAAATGAAGCAGGAGAAAAGATCAGTGACCTGGAAAAGAGAGGAGTGGAAGTTACCCAAACAGAGCAGCAAAAAGAAAAAAGGAATTTTTAAAAGTGAAGAGAACTTAAGATACTATGGGATAGCATCAAGCAGAATAACATGTACATTAAAAAGTTCCCAGAAGGAAAAGAGAGAGGGAGAAAAGGAGGACCAAACATTTATTTGAAGAAATAATGGCTGAAAACTTCCCTAACCTGGGGAAGGAAACAAACATCCTAGTCCAGGCAGTGGAAAGAGCTCCAAATAAAAGAACCCAAAGTGATTCACACCAAGACACATTATCATTAAAATATCAAAAGTTTAAAAATCTTACAAGGAGCAAGAGAAAAAACAAGTTGTTATGTATAAGAAAACTACCACAAGACTATCTGCTTATTTTTTAGCAGAAACTTTGCAGACCGGAAGAGAATGGCATAGTATATTCAGAATGCTGAAAAGAAAAAACTTCCAACTAAGAATACTCTGCTCAGCAAGGCTACCATTTCAGAATTGAAGGAGAGAGAGTTTTCCAGACAAGCAAAAGCTAAAGATATTCATCACTACTAAACTGGCCTTATAAGAAATGTTCAAGGGACGCATTTAAGCTGAAAAGTAATAGCATTAATTCATAACAAGAAAACGTTTTTTTTCCTCTAGGTTACTGTAAGAACACAGTATGTAGTACATGTAACATACAAATTATGTGTTAATTGACAGTTTATGTTATCAATAAGGTTTCTGGTCAACAGAAGGGTATCAGTAGTTAAATTTGGGGGGAGTCAAAAGTTATATGTGAACTTTCAACTATGTAGAGGGTTGGTACCCCTAACCCCTGCATTTTTCAAGGGTCAAATGTAGAAACACAAAAGACAATGAGAAAGGAATCTAAGCATAGTGCTAAAGAAAGTCATCAAACCAGAAGGGAAGAGAGCATAAGAAGAAAGGAACAAAAAGAAATTACAAAAAGAGCCGGAAAACAGTGAACAAAATAGCAATAAATACCTACCTATCAATAATTATTTGAAATGTAAATGGACTAAATTCTCCTGTCAAAAGACATGGAGTGGCTGAATGGATTAAAAAACGAGACTCATGTATACATTACCTATAAGAGAATCACTTCAGATCTAAGGACACACACAGACTGAAAGTGAAGGGATGGAGAAAGAAGTTTCATACAACTGGAAATGAAAAGAAAGCTCATGTAGCTATACTTGTATCAGACAAAATGGACTTTAAAACAGAAACTGTAACAAGAGACAAAGGGCATCACATGATGTTAAAGGTATCAATCCAACAAGAGGATATAACATTTATAAATATTTACACACCTAACGTAAGAATGCCTAATATATAAAGCAAATAGTAACAGAGCTAAAGGAAGAAATTGACAACAATACAATAATATTAGAGATTTTAACACCCCACTTACATCAATGGGTGGATCATCCAGACAGGAAATGAATAAAGATTGGCCTTTATTAGATTAGACCAGGTCTAATTAAAGATTAGACCAGGTGGACTTAATAGATATATGCAGAACATTCCATCCAAGAGCAGAAGAATACACATTCCTCTCAAGTGTACACGGTATATTCTCTAGGGTCGATCACATGTAGGCCATAAAACAAGACTACTATTAACAATTACATACCAAAAAATTGGACAACCTGGAAGCATGGATGAATTTCTAGAAACATGCAATCTTACAAGACTGAAATATGAAGAAATAGAAAACGTGAATAGACTGGTTACTAACAAGGAGATTGAATTAGTAATCAAAAAACTCCCAACAAACAAAAACCCAGGATCAGACATCTATAGTTGTGAATTCTACCAAACATTCAAATAAGATTTACTACCTATCCTTCTCAAACTCCTCCAAAAAATTGAAGAGGAAAGAATGCTTTCAACCTCAATTTATGAGGCCAGCATTACCCTGATTTCAAAACTAGGCAAGGACATCACAAAAAAAGAAAATTATAGGCCAGTATCCCTAATGAATACCAGTGCAAACATCCTTAACAAAATATTAGCAAACCAAACTCAACAGTACACTAAAAAGATCATACACCATGATTGACTGGTATTTATTCCGGGGAGATGCAAAGATGGTTCAATCAGTGTGATACCCCACATTAACAAAATGAAAGCAAAAGATAAAAATCATCTCAATAGATGCAGAAAGAGCATTTGGCAAAATTCAACATCCTTTTATCATAAAAATAATCAATGAAGTGTGTGTAGAGGGAACGTACCTCATTGTAATAAAGGCCATATATAACACACTCCATAGCTAACATCATACTCAATGGTGAAAAAGTGAAAGCTTTTCCTCTAAATTCAGCAGTAAGATAAGGATGTCCATCCATTGTGGCCACTTTTAGTCAACACAGTATTGGAAATCCTGGCCATGGCAATTAGGCAATAATAAGAAATAAAAGGCCTCCAAATTGGAAAGGAAGAAATAAAATTGTCACTATTTGCAGATGACATGATACCATATGTAAAAAACTCTAAAGACTCCACCAAAGAAACCTGTTAGAACTATAATAAATGAATTCATTAAGGTTGCAGGACTCAAAATCAATATATAGAAATCTGTTGAATTTCTATACCCTAATAACAAAGTATCAGAAAAAAAGAAATTAAGAAAACAGTCCTATTTACAATTGTATCAAAAAGAGATGGGGTGCCCTAGTGGCTCAGTCAGTTAAGTGTCTGACTCTTGATTTCAGTTCAGGTCTTGACTCAGAGTCATGAGTTCAAGTCCTGCATTGGGTTCCAAAAGAGGGGGGGAGGCAGAATATCTAGTGATAAACTTAACCAAGGAGGTAAAAGACATATGCTGAAAACTGTAAGACATTATTAATGAAAGAAACTGAAGACACAAATAAATGGAAAGATATTCCATGCTTGTGGGTTGGAAGAATTAATATTGTTAAATGTCCACAACACCAAAAGCAATCTACAGATTCAATTCAATCCCTATCAGAATTCCAAAATTCTATTTTTCACGGCACTAGGACAAACTTTTCTAAAATGTGTACAGAACCCTCAAAGACTCCAAATAGTAAAAGCAATCTTGAGAAAGAAGAACAAAGCTGGAGGTATCACACTCCCTGACTGAAAACTATATAACTGTAGTATAACTACAAAGCTATAGTATTCAAACAGTATAGTATTGCCATAAAAACAGACATGTAGATCAATGGAACAAAGAGTCCTCGCCTAAAAAATTTTATGCATATATGGTCAGTTAATTTGCAACAAAGCTGCCAAGAATATACAATGGGGAAAGGACAATCTCATCAATAAATTGTTTTGGGAAAGCTGGGTAACCACATGCAAAAGCATGAAACTAGGACACTATCTTGCATTACACAAAAATTAACTTATTATTTTTATTTTTTTAAGATTTTATTTATTTATTTGACAGACAGAGATCACAAGTAGGGATAGAAGCAAACAGAGAGAGAGGAGAAAGCAGGCTCCCCGCTGAGCAGAGAGCCCGATGCAGGGCTTGATCCCAGGACCCTGGGATCATGACCTGAGCTGAAGGCAGAGGCTTTAACCCACTGAGCCACCCAGGGGCCCCACAAAAATTAACTTAAAATGGACTAGAATGAAATCATAAAACTCCTAGAATATAGACAATAAGCCCCCTTGGTATCAGTTATGCTGTTGAATTTTTGGATCTGACACCAAAAGCAAATTTGTTAGTTGGTTACATCAAACTAAAAAGCTTCTGCACAGCAAAGGAACCATCAACAAAATGAAAAAGCAACCTACTAAATGGAAGAAAATACATAGAAATCATATGTTTCATAAGGGGTTAATATTCAAAATATGTAAAGAACACAATAGCAAAAAGTAAAACAATCTGATTTTAAAAATGGGCAGAGGATCTAAATAGACATTTTTTTCAAAGAAGACATCCAGATGGCCAACAGACACATGAAAAGATGTTCAACATCACTCATCACCAGGGAAATGTAATCAAAACCGTCATGAGAGATCACCTCACACCTGCTAGAACAGCCAAAATCAAAAGACAAGAAACAGCAAGTATTGGTGAGGCTATGGAGAAAAGGGAGCCCTCGTGCACTGCTGGAGGAATGGAAATTGGTGTAGCCCCTCCAGAAAACAGTATGGAGGTGCCTCAAAAAATTAAAAGTAGACTTATCATAGGATATACAGCCATTCCACTAGTGGGTATTTATCCAAAGAAAATGAAAATACTAATTCAAAACGATATGTGCACCCTTATGTTCATTGCAGCATTTTTTACAATGGCCAGGGTAGGGAGCAACCTGTGTTCATCTGTGGATGAATGGATACATTATATGTGGTACACACACACACACACACACACACACACACATACATACAATAGAATACTACTCAACTGTAAAATAGGAGGAAATCTTGCCATTTGTGACAACGTGGATGGACCTAGAGGGTATTATGCTAAGTGAAATAAGTCAGAGAAAGGCAAATACTGAATGATTTCACTCATATGTAGAATCTAAAACACAAATGAACAAACAAAACAAAATACGTAGACACAGAGAACAAATTGGTGGTTATCAGAGGGGAAGGGGGGCTGAGAGGTGGGTGAAGAGGGTTAAGGGGGTCAATTGTATGGTGACAGATGGTAACTAGGTTTACTGTGGCAATCACTTTATAGTGTTTACAAATGTCAGATTGTTAGGTTGCACGCCTGAAACTAATATAATATTATATACCAATTTTACCTCAATCAAAAAAAAATTTTTGAAGAAAAACAACATGAAGTCAGACTTGAAGAAGGAACAAGTTAGAGCAGAAAAGAAATAGATTCAGTGTTTTGGCCTCAATGCATTTGGGGTGCCCCTGAGACACCCAGAGGGCTTGTCTGGAGCTCACGAGAAAGGTCAAGGCTGGAAAGAAGAAAGAGAGCAGGGTTAACTGAGGACGGAGTGGTCTGCTACAGGTGCTTTGGAACTGGTTAAAAATGCAGATTTCTTGGTGCTGCCCTGGAAGGTTCTCGGATGGGGCCTGTTCTTCTGTGTTGTTGTTGTTTTGGTTTGGTTTTTTGTTTTTCCCTTTTATTTAATAAGTTCCCCAGGCCATTCTGATTTGTAGCCAGGTTAGTTCATTGGCTCATCCATCAACTCAGGACTTGGCTGTGTCTTTGTTGGCTCCAAAGGGGATCATAAAATGTGAAAGATTCTTCTCCTGTCCTTTCAAAAGAGGGTAGTTTCCAAAGCAAAGCAAGTTTTAGAAATATATTTTAAGGAAATATTTATGAAAACTCCAGAGACAGTGGGGCCATTTCCTTTGCAATCCTGGGTTTGATTTGTTTATCTTTTTAAAGGAAAGGAAATCATTTTTTTTAACTTAACCCAGAATTTGAATGGGTAATTTTTGCATATTTTCCAAAGTCTCATAAAGAGTAATAATTTAGAACAAAACTAGAATCGTGGGCTAATTTTATTATGTTAAATAAATAGAGTATACTTAGCAATTATTCATGGCTTCCACACTAAAAATACCATTTTATTTTTTTAAAAAATAGAGCCCTCTAGATATGAAAGTCATATCTGGACTTCAAGAAAAAATTGTCTTTGGACAGGCACAGATGGTGGGCCATATTTGAGGTTGACTTTTGGATATTTTCCTCTAAGGGTTATCTCCAGCTCAAAGTGTAATCCCAGGGCACTTCAGGCTTTCTAAATCAGATGTTTCTCATTTGAGACAAATCAGGGATTTTCCCATTTGACTATATCATAGGAGAAGAGAGTACCATTCCTTTTGGGTACACTTATGGCCAGTCTAATCAAGTTGAAGGCTGCAGGAAGTAGTGGTTATTATAAGCCCCAAAGGGTTGGAAAGAATTCACAGGCTAGACTTGTCTTCTCAACCTAGAAGTCTAGAAGGAGACCATTTTGAACCATGGTACCTGGAAATGTCAGTTGTTCTAAATTCTTGGTCGTGGAATTAAAACAAATCATATCTACTTTGGTTAACTTAGTCCAGCATTTTGTCGTGGCCAAGCCCTGCTGGAGTCCTATTTTGTGAATTTCTTCTGTGTCTCTCCAACTCTGCTCATTCTCTCCCTCTGCTGGTCTAGGCAGATGTTTCCCCATGGAGCTAGACACTACACGTTCCCTGGCAGGAATTCTCATAAGATGGGAAACTTGGAAAGATTTCTGAATGATTGATCAGTCACTAGTGTGAAAGGTGTGCACTGTTCATTTCAATAAGGTGTTATTCTTGCTTATATGGCAGTGAGTTTTCAGAAGTCTTCTATATGTTCAGCACTGCCGCTAGTAACTGGAAACAAAGGCTTTGGAATGTTCTCAGCCAAGGGTCCTTGCTATCCAGCCTTGCCATAGAGTCAAGATGAGTGGTGGATAAGAGAATATATGTGCATGGGCTTTGAAACCAGTTTTGCAAAGTGCAGGCATGGGATCACCATCATTCTTGTTTGTCCATGGGGGGAAATTAGGAAGCACAGTGTTAGGAACCACACGACTCATACAAGACTGTTGAGGCTGGACCACGTCTTAACACAGTATGTTGTTTTGAGTATAATGCCTCCTTGCAAAATGCTATTAACTTTTCATGAACTGATGAAGGGGTATGTGTCTGTGTACAAACTAGAGTTTCTTGACTTTCCTATCAATGACAGAGGACATTTGCTCTTAGCAATGTGCTCATATTTCTTAAATATATATAATATTTAAGAAATAGAATGCGTGATCCTATGAAATGCTGTTTGTGTCTATAACTTCAGCAAGTTATTCATCTCTGTGTTCTATTGGTATTGACTCTCACATCAGGGAAGGGGTTATAGGGCTTGGGATTTATGAGTAACTGTTAGAATTCATAAGTAAGTGTGTTGGGAATGACCAACAGAGATGGAGATGTCAGTAGGTGCTGTTTTTTTTTTTTTCCTCTAGGGCCCATTTTCTGTTTCTTTGTTGCATTCTCTGTCTTGAAGCATGTGTGTGCAGGCGCGCATGCGTACACACACACACACACACACACACACACACCCCTAGATGGTTAATTCATTCATGTGCAATTAAACTTAGAATGCAGACTTCATGGAGACAACACATAAAAAACAAAAGCTTAAGAGACCTATTAGTGAAGTTCATCAGACTGCCTGAGGTATAAAGAATCTTTACAGCCTTGACAAAATGTATTTCTAAGTGTTCTTTGTTTAACCGAGATGTGCTAATACATGCTATATTGTATTTTAGTGTTCTTGACCTTTTAATTAAAATCCCTTGAAATGAAAGCTTCAGGAGATGACTTAGATGTAGTTGAAGTTTGCAAAGATGACTGTTTGTTAAGATAATGCCAGTTTTGCTGTTTTTGACCACCACACTTGCTATTTCTTTCCCTAGAGGGAGGGAAAGAAATGTTTCGTTTTGTTTTTCCTGCAAGATTTTATACAGTTGCACTACACTTTGTATGGATTTGCTGGATTCACAAGCAGAAAGATGCGTGTAAAAACACATGTTAACAAGCATATCCTGATGCAACTTTAGGTCAACAAACCTCCATTGACCGAAGTGGGAAAGGATACAGCAGTGGCATCTCTCCATTGCTTAGAAACCTCTTGGTGGAACCTGACAAAAAGCAAAGACTGTATTTCAAAGGGCATCTCTGCATGGGCCAAAGACTGGGACCACCTATCTATCTCATCTCTATGTTTGCTTAAGATGAAAAGCTCTTGGTGGTAGACATTTCTCTTTGAATAAAAAAGAAACCCCCTTGGTGAAGTCTGTTGCCCCCGTGTTTTCTTGTGAGGTGTTCCTTACAAGAAAGTTTCAGGATTCATTGATCCATTCTGCCTCTCCTACTAACCTTGATCAGTAATGCTCAGATCTCCTAGTTCATTTACCGGGGAGACACTAGTTTATTCAGCTCGTTGATGGTAAGGGAAGATGTCCTGCGTGGACATCTACATACTTTCAGATGAAAGCAGTGGTGCTTCCTGGAAATGGACACATAGATGTGCTTAAACAAAAGGCTTACCTCTCCCATGAAATGGCCATGGGGTACTTCCCTAGGAAAAGAGGTGGCCTTCAGCCTTACTCTGGAACTCTCCTCTCTGACATGGGGCTTCTTTGATGGTGCTTTTTAATTCCATTAAATTCCAAGCAGACTGCTGTCCCTGTTTGGTTATCACACCAGACTTTCCCACTGTGCGCGGCTCTCATTAGAGAGCTTTCTCTACAGTCTATGTGGAATGCACTTAGGACATTTTCTGCTTTTGCTTTCTGAATCTGCAGCCCATTCTATTATTTGCAAAGCCATTAGCATGAGATTTTTCTTTCATTTCTTTTTTAAAAAATAAATGACCACCCAACAGTTTTCAGAACAAAATGAACTCCCAAAGGCTAGATTGATAATACTCATCAACTTACTGCCTGTCCTCAGATACCATCATAACCATATTTCAAGAGGTGTGCTTGCTTGGTTGTTACGATACAGGGCATGAAGTCAGACCAAGAGTGGGACTTGGAATTCTTTGCTCAAGTTCACAGTATTCTGAGTGGCCTGATTTGTCATTCCTAATATCTGGGTTGGTCTGATGTTTTAACAGTGTTGCCTGTTCTCTGCATCAAGAGAATGCACATTTCTGCACTCCATTCAGTAAAGTCCTTTGGCTCTGAAGAGCGCTCAGATGGTGGAGGAAGTCAGATGAAGCCCAAGAACCTCCTAGTCCTATGGCAGCATTGGTATTTTTTGTCCATTCCAAATGCTGAATTTGGGTGGTTTTTTGTTGTTGTTGTTGTTGTTGTTGTTACCACTTTACTTTCTCTAAGACAGTCAATCTTTGGGAGTCCAAAGAATGAAGGGATTGGAGGTGGCACAGGTCAAAGAAAAAAGGGGGTTGCTGCCATCTAGATGTCTCCCACCACTCTGGTCAGAAAGCAGAGGCTTCTCTCCAAAGTCATTCATATGCCTTTGTGTTGACACAGGGACCCACTGGGACACCTCGAAAGCACTGGAGCTCATCCTTCCAGACAGGGGTCTAGATAAAGTGCTACCAGAGGACTCTGCCTTTCCTTCCCAGTCTCCGACTTTTGCCTTTTCAGGCTCCACAGAGGTTGTGGCTATCTGAAGCCCCTTGTGGATATAACATACATTTCCACACAAGAAGGATAGCAGTCACAGTTTTCTCATAGAGGACCATGCTGGGATGAGGAAAGAGTCATCCAGCAGAGCTTTGGGGAGAGGGAATGCTTCAGCTGAAGCTTTAAGGGTCAATAAGGATTTAGGATGTAAAGAACAGATGGGGAATTCAAAGAAAGGCATTTCAGGGGTGCAGATAAGCAGCACGCGCGACAACCCCGATGGTGCGATAGAACCAGCTGACCACGATGCCCATGATCCAAGCCCAGACCTCGCCAAGCTCACAGTCAGCAGAACCCGTCTTCTGAATTGCTTTCCCCCTAATGAAGGTGACTTTGTCGTGATGTACTCACCTTCAAGTCTTGGGCCCTGGGCCAGCTTCAGGAACACGCACTGAGGAGGGCCAGCCCTTGTTTTAATGCTGGCTTGAGAATCTTAGTAATTTTTAAACAAGGGATCCCGTGTTTTCATTTTGTGCCGGGCCCCAGAGGTTATGAGGACAGTCCTGCTTGTATCCCATATGACTTTAACAAGTCTCAGCCCAAAGCGAAGCAAAAATATCCAGTGCCCCTTTTGGTGTACTTCTGTCTTCACCATGCTTCCCTACCCCCAGTTCTGCCCCAGTATGGGAAGCTTTGGCTAAACTCATTCCTCCCCAAGTTTAGGGGTTCAGAAGATGCAAGAACTATGTGGCTTTTAAAAGATAGCAGGCAGGGGCACCTGGGTGGCTCAGTGGGTTAAAGCCTCTGCCTTCGGCTCAGGTCATGATCCCAGGATCCAGCCCACATCGGGCTCTCTGCTCATCGAGGAGCCTGCTTCCCTTCCTCTCTCTCTGCCTGCCTCTCTGCCTACTTGTGATCTCTGTCTGCCAAATAAATAAATAAATAAATAAATAAATAAATAAATAAATAAATAAAATCTTTTTAAAAAAAACAAAAGATAGCAGGCAAAGGGCAGTATTCAAAGGAATGTCTTTTTGAGGTGGATTTTTTGGTTTTATTTTTCCGGGGTTCTTTCTCTAAAGCAAGGTGGTTATCATAGCAACAGTAACAACAAAAGCAACGTTTGAACCGTGCTGTTTGCAGAACTCGTTCTTGCATATTATTCCCTGCATGAGGCACAAGCAGTCTGATGATTTCTGTGTTCTGTTCATCAAACATAAATAAACAAGCAAGATGGATCTGCTAAGCTCCCTAAAACAAGCCTGCCCATTCTTTGTCCCATGGGGGGGTCGCATACCTGGGCTCAGCATCCCCAGTTTAGGTGGGGCCGTGGGAGGCCTCAGCCCTGCTCCTTCCTCTCTTGCCAGCATCGAATTAAGGTGGAAATCTTTTCCTTAATTGAGGTAAAATTGGTTTAACAGTATATGAAGGTGGAAAATTTGAGTACCGAGGCATACAAAAGGAGGAGGTTGCGTTAGACTGAAGGGCCGCACTCATCTCGTGGGCTTCTAAGCCAACTCGCCCAAAGACGTATGGACCGGACTCTCCCCCTCGTGAACACCACGGTTGTACCAGCTGTCTGACTGGCGCCTCTTTTAGAGAGGAAAGTTGGTTTGCTCTATTATTTTAGCCAGATGCACCTAAAATGAAAAGTCTTAATGTGTTACTGAGCTCCAGCTGAATTTAAAATTGACCTTTCTTCACTTGTGCTAAATAAGCATTATAAAAAAAGGGGGACGAGTATTTCTTGACGTTTTACCCAGCTTACCATACAAAGAAAAGTTTTGTCTCCTTGAGACCTCAGGAAACTTCTTCAGGAAAAGGGAATTGCTTCTTAATAGCTTTGGGAGGCTTGAGACGAAGGGGAGAAATTGGATTTAATAATCATTTATGCCCTTTAAGCACAAAAACAGAACAAAAACTATGGCACTTGTCCCCTCGCCTTCAGGGAAATGTGGGGAAGTGGGGCCGGTGATCAGAGAAAATTCCAGCAGCCGGTAATAGGAATCTGTTTTTGTGGGCGCAACACCAGGTTCAAGTAAACCCGGCAGCAAGTGTTAAGTATCACAGAGATCTACTCATTCCTTCCGCTCTAGGCTTTCTAGGGGCTGGGCATGGTGTGCTGGTCTATAGAATACAGGTGAATATAATAAGGTCTAGATCGTGGCCCTTGAGTGCAAAGTCTGGGCAGGGAGATCAACATGTGCCCAGCTGGGACATCTGATTGCAGCTGAGCCCATCTGACTCTAGTTAAGAGCTTGGATTTCTAATCCAAGGCACAGGGGCAGGACCCTGAGCAGCAGCAGCAAGGCCATCCAGAAGAACTATAATTCTGACCGGGAAGCCAAGCCAGGAACACAGGCAAGACAAAGTGTCAAGATGGGCCAGGATTGCTGGAAGTGACCCAGGTATATGAATTACAAGAAGTTACCAAAAGCCCCATTATTGCAACCAGGGTAAAAATTCAGAGCAGGACCGGAGGCCCAGGGAGATTTGACTCTGAGCCCCGGGCCTCCTAGGAGCCTCCCTAGCTTTGAAGATTATCCTGAAGCCAGGCAGGACTGGCCTAGCAGGACGAGTTCTAAGGAGGGGTTGTCTGCCATCACTCAGAAAACAGCAGTGATGAAATCGAGTGAGTTTAACTGTGGAGGCAAAGCTAAAAAGTGTTCATGATTCCTAGAAGACGAAAAAGAGGACCTGATCGCTGACAGTTTATAAATTGTGCCACTTAAGCTGTTGCTTAGTTTGGAGAAATGTGTTCACAGAAATCCTGATTTGAGTGGTGATGACTCCCCCGAAGTCACTGAGACTGGGGGGATGTTCGAGAACCCTCATCTAAATAAGCACTGGACTGATCTGTGGGAAGAGAGAATGTTCTAGACTTTGAGGAGGATGCCTTTTTAAGTAGTTTGTATTCAGACTTTGAGGAGGCTGCCTTTTTAAGTAGTTTGTTTTCAGTCTCAGATAAGGTATACCCAATTCCTAATTACCTTGCTTTAACTTAAAACCATTTGTCTGGTCCTAGCTCACGCATTCCTGCATAGGACTATGGCTGAGGTCTAAATTGTCAGTACGTTTGTCTTCAGAAACATTGAAGGATTTATCATAATGTGACAGAGAGTCATATTTTTAAACTGGGTCCTTTAAAACCTGTATCAGCTTAGGGTTGATTTTGTACTTACACTTCAGCATGCAGAAATGAAATTTTGTTGGTGTGTGTTGGAAATGGCTCTTATTGCCTTCTGAGCTTAAAAGAGAAAAATCTAAATTACTGAAATATTAAACTGTGAAAAATGGCTCTCGTCGCTGTCCATAAGGACTCTTGCTCCATGGAATGTACTATATAGATGATGATTACTTTTAAAAACAGATTTTCAGTCCATAAGTATTTAGATACATAAGATAGTAAACTTGTTTCACTGGGGTTTTTTTTTTCTTCTTTTTGAAGATTTGAGTGAAAAATTACACTTCCCTGGGTAGTTTTCAGTCTATCTTATCGGACCAAAGCCAGGTTGTTCAGAATAGAAGCTGGAAATTTTCTCTTGCCTCACCCCACCTTGACCAGGCATTGCAACATGAATTTGGAATTGGGACCATGTGTGACCCTTATCCATTTATTTAATATCTAATCCTAGCAAAGCATAGGCAGACTCTTTGCCTTTGTAGTTTTTCATGGCTATGACCGCTTTATGTGAATTACTGCAAGGGAAGGACATGGTCCCTGACAGGCAGATAAAGGATAATCTTTCCAAAGGACATTGTTCCTGAGGAATGTAACAGCTTTTTAAATGTTACTTGTTTCTTTTGATTACATCAGTTGCTTTCTAGTTGGAGTAGCCAAATGTGTCTTAACCACTAAGGTTTGGGAATGTTCTGTGATCCACGCACGAGATCCTTCTCAGTTGGCATATTTTAGGCTGAAGCCACCATTTTGTTGACTGAGGATACAGGGCTTGGCTTGGTTAAACAAACCAATTGTCTAATGGCCCCTTTCTGTGTCAGACTCTGAGGTAAATACTGAGACATAAAGACGAGGGATACAATTCCTAGCCTCTAGGTGTTCACAGTCCAGTGAGGAAGACAAATGGATGAACAGGTATTTTCAATATAACGTGACAGATTCCTGTGGAGGGATGCAACGGGTGCCATTGGAGCCAATATGGCGTCCTCATTTCTACCTTTTGGAATCTGTTCTTCTACTTACTCGTCACCAGATAGATTTTTAAATCTTCCCTAAACTAGACTGGGAAGCCATGAGCATCTCCAGCCACTCAGTAGGCAACGTTTTGTCATTGGGAAGAATATTCACAGTGGAGACGCTGTGGAGATGGGTACATTTAGGCTCCGGGATGCCTGAGGCCTCTGTGGAGGCAGGTTTATGGCCCTGGTTCAGGTTTGTGGTCTTTCTCTTCCACGGGGTGGAGAGGGAACAGATAATGAGTGAAAGCAGGAGGAGGAAGGGAATGGGAGAAAGCCAGAGAGGCACTGGGAGGAAGGTGTGGAGAAAATGAAGAGGTGCATATGGTCCACTCTGTCCCCACCCACTCACCTACGAGCCTTCGAGGCTAAAAAGGTGACTGACCCCGGGGGAGGCTTCATGTATTTTCAATAAGCTATATTTAGCCATCTAAGCCTTCCATTCCTTCTTAGCAAATTTCGCCCAAACGATGAGGCCTCCTTTGTGCTTAGGGACATTCTCAAGCACTTACGTTTTTATCCTGGAATTCACGGGCCCTGCTCTGTTCTGTGTTTTATGGCTTTCAGCTTACTTCCTGTTCTCTTGATTAAAAACTAAAGCCTCTGTAGAAATGATAAGAAGTTAACACTGGGGCGGACACCAGGCGCTGCTTCCCGGGGTCCACACCCCGTCTAGGTGAAGTGAATGCAGGGCCCTTGGGAATCAAAGCCCCAAGTGGAAGGAGCTTTCTGCACACGTCGCTTTCAAGGCTTTGCCTTTCTGCCTTTTCGGTGGGGTTATTGAAATCAGTCTGGTGCTGTTTATTTATTTATATTTTGTCCTTTCCTTCTGCTGTCTCGTGTGCAGATAGCGGAGAAGACTCCCAAACTGGCTTGGTTTAAATGATGCTAAAAGGGATACTTTGCTGGCACTTATCGGAGGGCTGACTGAAAATGATGGCCTCCGACAGCACAAGACGGGCCCGCTCTTTCTTTTTCACCTCCTGAGGGCTGAGACACTCTAGTTCCAAATGAACACTTTCATGCATCGAAAGCTTACAGGGAGGCGACGCAGGTTTATAGAAGAACTACCATACAAAAGCTTCTCAGAGGTCCAAGGCAATGATTGAGCTCTGAAGCTAGAGATTGTTGGTTTTCCACAGAAATATATGGGCCGATAGTATTGTGGGCCCGCGGGCAGCTGCCGCCTGAGGGGTTGTGTGCAAACCTGGAGTCCATAAAAGGATGTACCCAGGGGTTGTGTGCAAACCTGGAGTCCATAAAAGGATGTACCCAGGGTGCGGAGAAGATATTCCAAGCTTGGCGACTCAGGAAAAAAATCAGAGGAAAGTCTGCTCGGATATAAGGCTTGAAGTATATTTATTAAGGGCATCAAACTTTTTATTTCACAAGAAGGTATGGTTGAAATTAAATGCATATATATCATAGCAGCTAAGAATTCAAAAGCAATGCAATATGCGATCACAATAGAAATTCACATTTTGAAGGGTTTGGGGTTCTCATTAAGCCCTTACAGTTCTTAATAGAAATTATATGCATATGCCCATACTTGTTAAGTGTAATAAGTTTTTTCTTTATATCTATTTTCATGCACACATTTAATATTGTAGCAGGGTGTTCAATTTTGGGATTTAATTATACCTCTTTTGAAAACTCCCCAACTTATTATAATGGATACCGTGTTTTAATTAAAATGCGTTTTCACCAAGTTACAATGATAAATGTCTCGGAGAGGCAAATAATCAGCTTGGAAGGTCAGCTTCCTTTGATGCCAGAAGTTGGCTTTTTTTCGGGGAGGGGGGTCATAACTCAGGATAATCATAAACCAAAAGACTATCCTTATCGTTTTATTATATTACTCTAGTTAAACAGAACCCATCAAAAGGAAGATCGCATTTGGCAGCCCTCTGCATACGGGCCTTTTGTTACAGTGAGACGTGGCTCCCTCCCCTAGTGTGTAGAGAACAACCCAGGACCTTTCTGGCAGTTGGCCATGGAGTCTGTCCTGGCTTTGGCAAGAACAGATGGTTTTGGGGTCTGTTGTTCGCATTTGATTTCCATGTTACAAATTTTGAATGAAGTCCTTACTGAACCCTTTGTCCTGCAGTCTGCCGCTTCTCACGGCAGGGGGCAGCTAGGCGCCGTCCCGACATGCCAATTTGACTCCCGAGTCCTGCCATTTATCTGGATCTTGGAGTCCCCCTACCTCGGGCCCTCTGCTGGATGGAAGCAGTAAGTGTGGGTATACTGCCCTCCGGTGTTCGGCTCAGAGAGGTGCGGAGGCGCCACAGAGCCCAACTCTAGGAACCAGGGGGAGACAGTCACTAGCTGTCACTTAGCCCTTGGGGGGCAGCTGGGGAGGCACCTGCTGGAATGCCAGATCCTTATCAGAACAGGCCAGTGCTGAGTGCCCTTGAGGGCTGCCACAGTCCGTAGGCTTTCAGCTCTGGGAAGGACTTGGAGCTCCTCCGTCTCACCACCTTCATCGTCTCATTTGACACATTTATTGAGCATCTACTATGCCTTTCGTTTTAAATTTGACAGATTTTTATTAGCACCTACTAAGGGCCAGGCCTTGTGCTCTGTGGCTAGGGAGCGAGAGCCTGGGTGGGTCAGTCAGTTAAGCATCTGCCTTCGGCTCTAGCCGTAATCCCAAGGTCCCAGGATCGAGACCCACGTCGGGCTCCCTGCTCAGCGGGGTGTCTGCTTCTCCCTTTGCCTGCCATTCCCCTTGCTCATGTGCTCTCTCTCTTGCTCACTCTCTCTCTTAAAGAAATAAGATCTTTAAAAAAAAAAAAAAAAAGATGCAGTAACAAGGGGAAAAAAAAATCCCTGCCTTAAGAGAATTGAAATTCTATTGGCGGGGCCGGGGACGGAAGGCAAGGAAACAGCCAGCAAAGAAATAACAAATGGACAAACAGACAGATTGGGGGGGAGGGATGAAGGAAAGAATTTCGGTTTTATGGTAGATTCTATGGAGAAAAAGTAAAGCAGGGCAGAGCCAAAGAGGGGCGTGGGTGGTGGTGAGCGAGAGGGTGGTGAGGAAAGCCTGGCTAAGAAGGGAGTGTCTGGAAGGAGAGCCATATGGAACAAGGGAACGGGTCCTTTGCAATGCGTTGAGAGACCTGAGGTGTGAGGTACCACTTCAGTGTGGAGGTACCACTGAGAGCACAAGCTCCCTGACTCCAAAGCCTCTTCTCTTTGCACCCCAGCTATGTAAAATAACAGAAAAAAAAAATGGTTATTGAGCTTCTTCTACCAGGTAGATGGCTAGACCCTGGGTCAGGAAAAGACACAGAAAGCTGAATTAAGGTGACTGTCCTGCTTAGGTGACTGCCTGAAGAGGCCCAGTGTGTATCTCCTGCATGGAAGAGTTGGCGGCCCCCCACATGAATGTCGTGCGATTGCTCCAATATGGCGCTGCCATCCTGCGGTGGCTGGGACTAGCCCGCTGAGTGTTGGGTGGCCTTTGTACCTCAGAGGATGGGTTTCCAGGGTAGCCGCAGCGTCAGGTCACTTGCTGTTTGTCCCCCCTACCTCCCCAGCCCTGTCCGACACAATGACTGCTCCTTGTAGTCTCCTGGATTCCATGTTGGTAGGGAGGGCTGCGTTGGCTGGCTTTGAAAGGAGCCAAGTCCGGGGGACTCTGTGGAGGGAAGGTCTCTATTATTCACAGACTGGTGGGGTGATGTTCAGAGGTCATCAGATTCAGAGACAGGGTCAAAGCACTAATGAACTGGAACCCTCATCCACATGGCAGTGCAGTCCCTGAGGAGAGACAGAGGAGGTGGTTGCCTTTGTGGCGAGCCCGCGCCCCACGCACTTTCCAGCATGCCTCTGCCCTTCCTGCCCTTACCCCCCAACTCCTGTTCCTTTCATGGAGCTGTCTGTACCGCGTGGTTTGGCCTAGGATCTGTCTTCAGAAGAATTAGTCTCTCTTTCTCATTTCTTTTCCCATAATGGTTCCGAGATTGGGTGGGAGGATTTTTCTAGTTGACCTTTAAGGCCCGATGTTCATCTCTCTCAAATCTAGCCTCACATGTAGATGTGGTGTCAGATCTGACAGCATAGTAACGCAGAAGTGCGAACACCATCAGTGTGTAAGCGTGTAGTAGGGGACGGCTTTGGCTTTTATTTACCTCAGGTTTTTCTACTACCCGAAGAAATGAGGGGATTTTTGTTGTTGTTGTTGTTGTTGTTTTTGGTTTTGGTTTTTTGTTTTGTTTTTCTTAATGAGCATTTTTGGAGTACAGAAATTTCTAGCAGAAAACATGTCCTTTTGAAAGATAAGTATATTTCATCTTCCAAAGTAACGTATCCTTTTCTCTCCCCACCGCTGACTCAGAGAATGACACATGTGACAATCAAAAAATGAGAGTTTGAAGTGAAATATGATGAGTATAATCTGAGGTCAACTTTTAGTATGGCCTGTGTGAGTGTAATCAATCTCCTGAGGAAATGATCGCCTCCTCTTCCCAGAGAGAAAAATGTTCCACGTGGTTGGTGGGAGGGAAGAAATTCTTTGCCTCTGGGGCTTGCTGCTATCCAGGACCTCTTTGCTACATGTATTTCTTTCTCTGTCCCCCTCATAAATCAGCCGGTACGTCATTTTTTTAATTTTTTGGTGGTGGTTCTTGACTTCTTTCACGTCTTTCAGCCACTGGAGTCCTCATTTATCAGTTAGCAACTAATTGAGCACTGATAACCCTAGCCTGCTCTCGGCCCTGGCTGGGGTGAGGGGGAACCCCGCACTCCTCGACCTCACTTCATTGTATATCTTGCATCAGCTCTGTTGGGGAAAGAAGTGATAGCCTGCGGGTATGTACATAAAAACCGTAGTTGACCAGGAGTTCCCCCAAGTTTTCAGCTGACCGAGAGATTTCCCCTCCTGGAGTCTTCACTAAGCACCCTCTGCTCTCATTTACCACTGTTTTTGGTAAAGTTAAAGGATGGCAGAAGGACCCACGTGTGCCGATTTGAAAATGATAATAGCATCCATCGGTACTTTTTGAGTTTGTCTCGTTCTTCTCCCGTGAAGGTTATGGGGTCACCCCCTGTTTGATGATGAGGCAGCAAGATAGTGGACACCATTGGAGACTCAGAATCAGAAAACCTGGTCTCGGCTGGTAGTCCATGGAGGTAAGAGAGGTCCCCTGAAGACTCTGGAAGTAGGTTGTTCTCTGATCATTAAACTTTAAGCAAGATGCAATAGATCAAACTGGAGAGATGTCACTGGGAGGAATTAACATCGTTAAAGAAGTCATATGTCAGTGAGAACAGAAGCTGGAGAAAGTAGCTACAGCAGAGCCTATCTAGCCCTGTCTAAAGCCGTGGGTGTCGAAGGGCCACTTCCTAAGGCAGCTTTATCTTCATTGTGGACACCTGATGCCACTGAAATTTTGCATGATTTCACTAACTCACCTGGTGATGATTTCAGGCCCACCCATCAACCTTCTAATTATAATTCATCCTTTTCATGTAGTTTGTCTGTGGAGAGCATGGCCAGAGAATGTGATAACCTGGTCCCCCTAGTAGTAATAATTCACATTGCCAGTAGCACACAGGCATTCTAATGATTTATGCCACTGCCTTTGGGAGCTTTAAAAAAATTTTTTTGTTGGGGGGGAGTTAAGTTCTACACCCAATGCAGGGCTCGAACTCATAACTGTCAAGAGTTGGCCAGGTGTCCGTCTTGGGACCCTCCCCCCGTGTTTTTTTTTTTTTTTTTTAAATCGTGAGTTGGATGAGGACCTAGGACTAGGACGCTGGCAAAATCAAGATTTCTGGATGGGCAAAGTAGATGACCAAATTTCAGACCATCGCACATTTGTCAAAGTGAAGCCTCTAGTGGGAGTCCTCATGGTAGCTACCTGGTCCCTTGGCCTTCCCTGGTGACATCCTTCCTTACTGTCATGCACATATTCTTTGGAATATCGAAGGACTTCTGTACGTGTAGGCTGTGTAGCCTTGGACAAGTCATTTCTCCTCTTAGCCTCCGTGTCTGCCTCTTTAGAGTGCTCTGAAATCTGTGCAAATATCAGGTGGTTGTGTTAGGAGGAGGAGGAAGAAAAAAAACAGGTTGAGGTTTGGCATCAAAACTAATTTGTCTAAATCATATTCCTAGCTGATGGCGGCCCAGGTAGCATTTGACACTTACCGTGTTCTTCTCTATCAGCGGATGTGCACAGGGCAAGAAAGGGCTGTAGCGTGAGCTGGGGGCAGGAAGATGAAAATGCAGAAAGCTCTTGAGCAGGCTGAGTCCTATCTGAGAAGAAGAAATTTGCCACGGAGCAGTGGAGAATTGGTAATAGTGAGAAATGCCTAACCATGCAACCAACTCCCTTGGGGCCTTCTCCAAGGATCTGAGCAGATCCCTAAATTCAAGTTTTACTTCAGCCCACCTTCTAGGTCTTGACCCAGAGCCCAGGAGCAGAGTTTTAGCCCTAAATTTTTGTCATGCCCTCCCTTTAGCTGCTAGATCTCTTTCCCACGGAAGCTAGCAGCCTTCCCCCTGGGCTGTTGCAGATACTTCTGGATCTTCGGTATGTATCTCATCAAAAATCTTTATGAAGGCAGAGACAGAGTCCTCTTTAACTCCCAGGGGCAAACACAATACCTGGAAAAATAGTAATGATTAAAGCCACTTCCAGAGATCATATACTTACTTAGTGACAGAGGTGGGACCAGAAGCCAGATCAGCTGACTAGGATAGGATAAGATAGGATGGGGTAGGATAGGGTAGGATAGGTTAGGACAGTTTAGGATAAGATAGGGTAGGGTAGGGTAGGGTAGGGTAGGAGCTGTTGAGCAGAGGACCAACCTCACCCCTCCTTGGCAACAGTGTGGGGGCATTTTGGCAGCTACCACTATTTTCTGTTCACTCCACCCCACTCAAATTTCCTTTGTGCTGGAATGGAAATGGTTAATTGGATTCCTAGAGATTCTTTAAACACTCCAATGTTTGTCCTGTCTGGAGCCAAAGCCTGACTGCAGGAAGGAGTAAAGAGCATCCACAACATGGTGGAAAGAAATCCAAAAATGAATCGTTGTTTCTTACACTCATGGACTTTGCCAGGGGATCTTTGAGAAGTCCAGGAGTGTTGCCTTTCCATGGCCGTTGCTAATGAAGGAGAGAGAAAACTGTATCCGTTCTCGGTATCAGGCTAATGACACAGGATTGTACCAGATTCCTGATCCCTCTGGTCAGTGTTAGAGGCTCCTATCTGTTCTCCTGGATGAATTTTATGAGGCTCAGATAGTGTCATGGACCAGGGATTTAAATGGCCCTATTCTTTAAGACTACAGGAAATCCTCTAGAAATGGAATTCTGCCGGGATCCCACTGCTTTGTGATTATTTTCTATTGTTATAAACAGTATTAAACACCAAGTTATTATCCATCCAGCCTGAGAAAAGAGTTAAATAACCTCTCCAGGTAGAATCCTATGGTAGTCCCTTTGTTTTTGTCCACCTGCCAGACAGCCTGTGTGTGCAGTTATGAAATATTTGACTTGGAACTTTTTATTAGTGAAGATAGATGCCGGATCTTATTTAAAAATCTGGTTGGGTTTTCATATATACTGTATAAGATATGTATTCTTTATTTTGACAGGATTATGTTTAAAGTAGTCTTTTGATGAGAAACATTTATCTTTTCTGGATCTTTTCTCCCTGAAAACTTGCTGTAACTTTTTTATAAATCAAAAGGCTTATTGATCTATAGATTTCATATTATACTGTGCATTAATAGCTGTTGCTATATTACTGGAGAAACTGACTGCCATATATAGTCAGGGTAAAACATTGATTTTCATGGACTATAGTATTTGCAGAAAGAACATGTTGAATTTTAATTTCCTGAGAATGTCAACTCGCCTTGCCTGTCAAGAAATTAATCTGAGGCTAGTGTTTACGGATGTGATATCAGTCGCACATACTTGATCAGGCATCATGTCATCTTATTACATCAATATCTTTCTGAGGCATTGCCAGTTCTTACATTCAGAATCTTGTCTCTCCTTTCAGTGGTGTGCGTTTAGCAATGAGGAGGCAACCAGCAAATGCAGAAACCAGGACCTGTCCCACAATAGGCATTTTCATTTTAGATATCATTTATTGAAATCTTACTAATGCCTGATCTATCTATCTATCTATCTACATCTCATTTAGTCCTCAAAATAAATCAATCCCATGAGGTTGGTACTACCATTTCCCTTCCGAAGGTGAGAAACCGAGGCTCAGAGAGGTCATGTAACTTGCCCATTGTCACACAGCCTGTAACCCATAAAAAGTGGTAGAGCTGTGGTTTGGGTTAATTTACCCGACTCTGAAGTCTACCTAGCTGTCCTGTGTCTGGCCAACAGCCTGGAACTGGCTTTGAGGTATTCGAATCTACCCCATCTCTGACAAACAACAAAGACCATGCCCCTGCTCCACTTTCCCAGCCAAGGGAGGGAGACTCACCCCATGGGAAGATCTGTGCTTAGGCAGGGCTGGGAGCAACTGTCTGCATCTATGAGTAAAGATCCCTAAGCGAAGTTTCTCTCAAGGAAGTTGCATACTGGTATGGGAACCTGGATTTCAGCTGGCACTATCTCAATATTTCCTACAGATTTACTATTTCCAAAAGGGAAAAACCCGGTAGCTACTTTAAAAGCAGAATAAAGACCAAAGTCTTTATGCAACGAGGAGTGATTGCCCAGAATAGGTAAATCCATAGGGACAGAAAGTAGAGAAGCAGCTGCCCGGGGTGGGAGAGGGGAGTGGAGAATGGGGAGTGACTGCTCATGTGGATAGCTTTTCTTTTATGGGGTGATCAGAATGTTCTGGAACCAGACAGTGCTGATGGTTGGGCATCTTCATGCATACACCAGAAACCACTAATTTGTACACCTTTTAAAGGGGGTGAATTTTATGATATGTGAATTATATCTCATTTTTTAAAAACAGAAATGTAATATCTGCCTAAAGGGTCCATGTCTTTGGGGTTCTCAGGGCTCTGGGATGCCATCTGTGGCCTATGACTTTTGGCCAAACAACAATGGGTGTTTTTGAGATCAGCTTTGCCCGGGAGCTGGTCAGCATGGGCTCCTAGTTACCAATGGAGATTTTTAACTCCCTGATTACAAATTTCCTATGAAAAGTCACAGAACCAGCTTGGGTCCATACCTCTCTGCAGGATACTCAGGTAAGGGCTGTTTTTTTTTTCCCCCTAGAAGGAATGTGAATAAAGCGTAACCCCCCCGCTCCCCCAAATAACTTGATTTATCTTGAAGTGCAGCAATTTGCTACACGTGCGTTTTTCAGAAAACACTAATCAATTCCAGGTCAGAATCCGTTAAAGCGCCCCACAAATTGATAGTGAAGTCTTAAAAAGGCTCAGCAGCTTTGGAACGTTAAATTTACTTGCTGTAAATTTGGAATAAGAACATAAAGAATCACTTTCCAGCAAGATGATGAAAATTCATCATGTTCATTATGTGTTTCCTCAGAAGCACACTACATTAATTTTCCAGCGCAACTAAGTGGAGGAAGTAAGGTTTCTTGTTACTAAAATGTTGCTCTGATGTTCAGAGAGGCAGTCCAATTTCATTAATGAATCCAATCTGCTCTGACCTGCAATACTGTTTAATGTGTCCTGAAAACCCTTAAAACAAGGCCCAGGTGTTTCTAAAACTTAGTTTTGTTCTCCAAGGGTCCAAACGCTTACAGTCAGCTCTCGGTTGGCCACATTAATGGAAGCACACAGAGGTATGGCTCTTCTGAAAATAACCTCTCTTTGCCTTTGGGGTATGTCTTGGTACTCACTTGACTCTGGACGATGTGTCAGAATGAAGGAAGGAGCAAAATGGTCAGCATCTCCTTAAAGCCCTCTCCAGATACCCATCCCTCTCTAGACTGTGCTGGAGAACAGTAGCATCATCTCTGAGCCCAAAGAGGCCTTCTGGAAGCTAGGTGAAATAATGAAGTGTTTCCGTGTTGAAAAGGCCCCCTTGCTCAGTCGCAGACAGCAGGAAGAAGTGAAAAGAAAGCTCCACTTTGTTAACAAGAACTTGAACACAAGGTAACCCACCCCAGGATGCTTGTGCCTCGCCAGCCCATTGCCCCAGACATGGTAAAGCCCAGCTTTCCATCTCCTCTTGAGGGACCCCAGAAAGCTTTGCAAATCTATGCTACGGGCTAGAAATTGCTTCACACCACCTAAAATGCAGCCTGTGTTCCCGGGAACGGTGCCAGCTATCACACCGCTCCTAAAAACGCAATCTGGAAGTTCAGGTCAGGGAGGAGAGGTTGCAGTTGGCCTCCTGTGGTCTCAGCGCCTCCGGGCCAGTGACTCCTGGTTAGGGCCTCTATCTGCTAGGGCTCTCCTGACCACACTGGGTTCTCGGACACCTGTCCCACGAGCACTTTTTTTAGCCGGATTAGTCCTGTGGTGGCCCAGGACTCCCTGTCCGCCTTCTGTGCACCTGACCCTTGGGCGTCTGCCAGCCTCCGCTGGCCTCCCTAGCTCTCAGGGCTAGCCTCTGCTAACCTGCATCCTTTCTATCGTGTTGAAAGCTTCAGCAGCCTGTTTGCGGAGAAGCGGCACCCCTTCTTGTGACAGACCTCCGTTACCATGGCAGCGAGGCACAGACAGACTATATGCTCGGCATCCAGTGTAAATCTTTCTGGTCATTTCTTGGTTGTCAGTGCTAGTGGGAGGTGGCCGAAGCATAGGTAACCCAAGGGAGTCGAGGGTCCAAAATTCGGTTGTGTTCGATGTCGGAATGGGCACACGCTGTCCCTCCGGATGCCACTGACCCACAGAGATGGCCATGAAGTCTGGTCAGGACTTCTGTTGTACCGTGAGGGCAAGGGGAGGACCAAGAAGAGGAAACGGGGAGAAGGAGAAGAATAGTAGGGAGAGGGGGGCTAGTGGGGGCGGATGGACTGGGACATGTAAAGGGACGTGCTGAGAGGTGCGGTGTTTCTGTGAATTAAAAAAAGGCGAGCACCGAGTGCTTCCGCAGGTAGCCGGCCTGCTCTGCCGGGCTCTCCTTTACCTTCTCTTCGTGAGATGGAAAGTCAGATTTGCATTTCTATCACCATTTCAAGCTTGATTACTCTAACAAGTGCTCCTCAGATAGATAGCCACCTTTTTATTATACTTTCCATAGAGATGAAATTTAGCAAGCGGTAGTAATTACGGTGAAGGTCCCAGCCTCTCGCAGAGAATGTGAGCTCGTGCGGCACCTGATTAGCCGTGATGCTGCACTGGTGCCGGGCCATGGGGCTTGGGGCTCATACTCTGTCTCCCACAGAGAAGATGGAAGGGAATATCTGGGGTCGTCCATAAGTAGGGTTCCCTCTGGTAGCATTTAGGGCTGTCTCTTCTCAGAGCAATTGCTATTTTGGGAATGGGCTCACCGATGAATCACTGGTTTGCATAATTCACGGAGGTCTTTGCAAATGACAGGGCTTCTGACCCAAAAGGAATTATAACTTTCTGTTCTCAGAAGTACCAGGAAGATGAAAGCCCCCAGGACCCCTAAATAAGCTGTTAAGGGCATAGGAGAAGTTGGATTTCACACCAGGCAGGAAATGTCTTTAGGGTGAGAATCATCCCTGATATTCTTTTGGGCTCTTGGAACCACTAGTCCAGGTGCCTGGCACAGAGCGTGTGTTCCCCACGCTCAGGGATGGAGGCTAAACAGGTAAGGGAAGATCTGGATCTCCAAGATCTGGAGCTCTCCTTTGCAAACAGAAGAAGTCAGCTAGTAAAGATGGTGGTACAGGTCATTTTCTCAGTTTGTCAGAAAAGTGCTTTATTGGTCTCCTGTCAGCCTGGCCTTCAAGTCATTTCATGGGGTCCCCCGTTGCCTCATCCTGAGCCGTGACACCTGGCCCAGCTCTGGCCTCTGTGATCCTGGCAGGGCAGCCAGCCAGCTGTGACCGTCACCATCTGGCCTGGCCTTTTGCTCTTCCTGCATCAGGACTGACTAGTGTGGCAGGGAAACATTGCCATTACATTTTCGTGGACAAGGCAGGCCACTGGGTTTACTTTTGAAGGGACGGAAATGAGACCGAGAGAGATTTCCTTCTAGCCCATATTGCCAGAGAACTTTCCATCAGTGAGGCAGTTGGAAAAGAATAGGGAGCTACCTTTATTCATGCCAAGGATTGATTCAGAGAGAAAAATAATAAAAAGATACAGAATTAAAAAGGAACAAAATGTAAGGCTGTAATCGGGGGAGGAAATACAGTATCTTTCATACCAAGAACATCATTTCTGCAATAATTTTCAGTAAGTCAGGGGGAACATTGTAATTTCACAGGGCTTGAGATATGAGAAAAATAAATATTTGGAATAAGCCATTGTGGAGAAAGGTCCCTGATGAGTTACTATTCAGTATGGCTGTTCTATAATGCTACTAAAACAACAATCCTTTGGAGCCTTTGGAGGAAGTTTCCCTTTCCTCTGAAGTGCCAATGGCCCAAGTAGACTGTGAGGGGTTTGATCGAGGTGGTGATGCTACCCATTGATCTCCTTCTAGACCATTAGCAGTAGAACCGTTTCATTTCGAGGCTGAGGACCACATTTCTAGAGGGAGGCTGTCACTGAGACTGCAGTTCCAGTGTTGTCAAAGCAAGTTGGTAGGTAATTATACGTTCCCATAGAGATTGCTTTCAGACCTGGGTAATTATTGTGAAACTGACTAGCTGAAACTCACAATTAGCTCAGGTCCAGGCTTCCCAGGCC
Source organism: Mustela erminea (assembly GCF_009829155.1). Classification (NCBI taxonomy): domain Eukaryota; kingdom Metazoa; phylum Chordata; class Mammalia; order Carnivora; family Mustelidae; genus Mustela; species Mustela erminea. The sequence goes on along the minus strand of NC_045635.1, from coordinate 112,604,018 downwards.
ACCAGCAACTACCTGTCTTTCAGGCAGGGTAATCTTGGACACAAATTGTTTCTCTTAAATGTTAGAAGACAAAAAGACATTTAAATTGAGGGATGGCTGAACTCTCTCCTAGAAAAGCAGAATCTGTTATTAAAACAAATAACAAATGCAAATATTAGACCATTTAAAAAAAAAAAAAGGCCTCCTTGGGGAGAGACAAGCAAGCAGAGGGTTGTTCTGAAATAGTTGGACAGTTTCAAAGTTTAATATAATTAAAACTATTTCTTAAGGCTAAAGAGAAATGAACCTTACTACTGAATATTTAGGAAGCTATAAACTGCTTTCCCAGCCTCCAAGTAGCGTTCTCTGTTCCTCTTTTCCACTTTCCTAACTCAACAATGTCGTGCTTCTCCATAGCTTAGAAGATCAAACCTCAACTCCGTGGCATGGCATCCAGGTCCCTTCCCAACCTGGCCCCAGTCTGCTTCCAGCCCTCCTCTTTCATATGGTTCCCGTAACCATCGTGTTTCCTCTATCCACATGGCATTTATGGAAATGTGCCATGCACAAGATGTTGCTAGGTGCGTTGTGATCTAACGCCACATTACTTCACTTTGGCAGGGAGGGGGCTTTATTAGTTCACCATGCATCCTGCGTGGGCCCCATTAAACAAAATTATGAGGTGCTGAGTTCTTGGGCTGGGGTTGTAGCACTGGCCTGGGGATAAAGAGGGGGGCTAGGATGAAGTGGGAGAGGGAGGAAGATGAACGAGTGAAGGAATTTGAAGAAACCCCAGTGCATAACAAAAGTGATGGATGTGATCCACCTCCTGTTTTTGATTTTCAAAGATTTTCCAAATTCCTATGAACTCCCCTAAAATCATGCAAGTTGAAATTGGCTAAGCAAGCCATGATGTCGTAACACCATGGAACATTGCTTGGCTAGACGGAAATGTGTCTGTGAAGTAGTGTTAGTAATAGCTAATGTTGATTACTTATTATATGCCAGGCACTGTTCTAAGCATTAAATATATATATATATATGTATATATATACATATATATATAATTATATAATTATATATTTATAATGTAAAATTATAAAATAAAAAATTAAATTAAAAATAAATTAATTTTATTAATTAATTTATTTGTTGTGTAACCCTCAGAACAACCTTCTGAGGTGAGGTACTATCATTATCGTGATTTTATAGGTAGAGAAGCCAAACTACAGAAAGATTAATCAAGATCACACATCTAGTGTGTGGCAGAGCCAGGATTTGAAAGGATGGATTCTGGCTCCAGAGTTCATGTCTTCAACTACTATACTGCATTTGTCTCAGCACATGAGAAAGAACATCAGAAAGTCTGTAAACCTAGCTATGTACTTATAGGTACATTGATAAAGACAATTTGGAGTGATACAAATGAATGGATTCAACGTTAAGTTCATTCTTCTGTAAAGAAGCTTAAATGCCTAAGAGAAAGGAAAGACTGAAGCTTAATGTCATGGAGGTCAAGGGAAAGCAATTTAGGAAGGAGAATATCAACAGTGTCAAATGTCAACTGAGTGAGTAATTAACTTAATAACTTGAAGCAAGTCATTCAGCCTCCTTTGTAATTGTTTCCTCGTCAGTAAAATTTGCCATTGCCTTACAGCTCTCTTTTGAAGATTAATGAGATAAGGTTAATAAAGTCCTTGCGGTTTCCTTCCCTAATAGAGACTTTTTTCAAAATACCATGCGCAGTTGCAGACTATTTCCTAACAGATAAAACTAAAGGCAGAATATACGTGAATTTTCCGAGTCTTGGGCAGCTGGCTAAGATGGTTTATGTCTTTCAATTCTGGTTGAGTGGCAGCATAAGCTGAAATGTCTGGGTATTTGGAGGAAGAAAAAAGCAAGCAGGTTGCTCGTTTGGTGCCATGTAGACAAACCAACTGATGGATTGACCAATGTTTCCATTTTTCAGCATCCACGATGGCCAGTTGGCGCCCTTTGATTTCTCTTTCATTCGTTCACCCACACCTGTTCATTTAACAAATGTACATGGAGAGTCTCCTGTGTACCCAGAGCCTATCTAGATGTTAGAGTCAAGGTGAATGAGATACGTGGGCTTGCCTCGGAGCATCCCTGCCCAGGAGGTGAACTTGTAAGCCTAGACTGTCGTTACGCCACAGCGCATACAATTCCGCGTGGGCCATGTGCACAGTGTACCATGGGAATGCCCAGGAGAGAGACCAAGCTAGGAAGGCTGTTGATTCTTTGTCATCGACCTGGAAGTTTGTGTCCTTGTTCTCTCTTTCCAGGTGAGCAAAACACAAATGGGTTGAAAAGCAGAGATGACAACTGAAATTTCTTAACCCTAGCAACTACCTACACAGCTCACACAGTCTTCTAGGTGTCAAGACCCTGTGGTTTCGCAGACAACACTTGCCACACCAGTTTCCCAGCCCACATTACACTGAGAGCTAGTGAAACTCCTATCTAAATAGTCTTCATGTTCCCTTGGGTCACGTATATAAGTCCAGTGCCTTTGAAAACATTGTTATGATAACTCTTCAGAGCCCCACCTGCTATTTCTCGAATCATCCCCAGGCCCTATTTGGTCATTGTATTCACACCAAGCTCTCAGACGTGGCCCAGCCGCCCCACATCGAGAAGACAACCTAGTATTTCCAGGCGACCTTGTTGTTCACGTCTTTGGCTGCTATATTGAACCGCGTTTGAAGTGACCTTTCACACTTTCACCAAGCGAGAGATCATGAGGAACACTGCCATAGGTTTTATGTTCATCTTGCTCTGGCCGAAAAGGACTCGATGGTAATCTTAAATTCTCCGTCATGTATATTATCTAAAAATCACGCTGCTGTTGCATTTACTATCAATCGCTAAGGGTCGGTTTCTCATTTGGTTTCCAGGATATGTATCCCTAATGGAAAGCAGTATTTGTGTGAATTTGTGCCAGTAGTTGTGTATCATTGATAGCTTGACAATAAACAACTAAAGAGGGGGGCTATCTGAGGGGCTGGGACCTATTAGTTCTTTCTTTGGAAAGCCAGCGTCTCTTCCATTTTGCTTTTGGCTCTGCCCTGCCTTCATAAAGAAAGGGCACCAGGTAGTTCAGATAGCTCAAGTGATCGTCCCAGTAAAATTATCTCATTCTCCAGCTGACCAAGTGGGTCAAGTGGGTTAAACCTCTGCCTTCGGCTCAGGTCATGATCTCAGGGTCCTGGGATTGAGCTGCTGAAGTTCAGCAGGCCCTCCTGCCTTGGACCCATGTGAGTCTAGGGTGGGGGGGAGAAATCATAAATCTGCAACCGTTAATACGTGCCAGCCCAAGATGGCGGCCTTTGGGAGTGTGCAGACCTTTTCAAAGGAGGGTTGTTGAGAGAGTTTAATAGATAGTTCACTGTGTTCTTCACAAAACAAGCTTTCTACTACAAATGGACTTTATAACTAGCTCTTACACAAGGTAGTTACAAAGTCCTTCTCCCAGCAGGAGAGAAAGTACTGGAAAGTGCTATGATGAACGAACAAAAACCTGGGACCCATGGGACCTGCTTGTAGCTCTTGTTCTCCCAGTTTCCTCATCTCTAAAGTGACACGCTTTGATAATCAACGTGTCTAGGTCTGACTCTGAATCCGACGTGCCTGGGGAGCTTGTTAAAATGTAGATTCTTGGGACCGGTGCCTAGAAACTCTGAATTTATAGGTGTGTGGTAGAACCTAGGTATCTCTATGTTTAACAGGCATCCCAGGAGATCTTTCTATTAGAGGTCTGCAGACGGGCAATGCCTAGAAGTCACCAAGAGTCAAGATTTCGAAGCTCTCTTTCAGGTTTAAACGTGTAATTCTAACATTAAAGACCTCTAATCTAGGCAATAGATGAAAATAAGCAGAATCAATAAGAGAAAGCTTAAGTTCATATTTTCATGCCAGGCTTTTGTGTTCGGAACTCAGACTTCTGGCTGTGGCTGTGAGTCCAGCAAATGTTCTGGCAAGGTTGTGGGTCCAGCAAATGTGCTGGAGTCAGGGTTCAGAATCCTACCCTGGGAAGGGAAGGTGAGCACTGTGAGATCACCATTTGGGGGGCCAGAATTAGGGTCCAAAAGTCTGGGGCAGGCAGGCAGTCACAGACAGGAGCAGAAGGCTACCTTAGAGGAATTGACTAAGATTTGCACTTCAAGTAAGAAGAGGCTAAGGAGGCATAGAGACCCACAGAGAAGTGGAGAAGTGTGAGTTGAGAATAGAAATAAGATCTTGGAATGAACTGATGGTCTGTGCACTAGTAAAGAAAGACTGTGACTGGCAAGTTTCTACACCGATTTTTGAAGACATTCCTTGGTATAAAAGGAAGACAGCAGGTGAACGGGCTGCGATTGGATCAGAAACGATTCTCAGGGGGTGCCTGAGTGGCTCAGTGGGTTGAAGCCTCTGCCTTTGGCTCAGGTCATGATCCCAGGGTCCTGGGGTCGAGCCCCACATTGGGCTCTCTGCTCAGCGGGGAGCCTGCTTCTCCCTCTCTGCTTGCCTCTCTGCCTACTTGTGATCTCTTTATCAAATAAATAAAATTAAAAAAAAAAAAAAGGAAACGATTCTCGGGTCAGAAGGTCTTGGAGATGCACCTGGCCTGGTATTCTCCTGACCTTTGGGCCATCAGTGCAAGGGCTGAGGGGAATGATTCTAGCTGGAAAGGGACTGTAGCCAGACGGTGTGAGCAGAAAGATGGGATTGGATGTGAAGGAGCCCAGGACACCCGGCTCAAACGACCCAGAGAGATCTGATAACGTGCAATAATGAACAGCAGGAAAGGGCTTTTGGTATCAGTGGCTAAACGCAAAGGAGCCGCTCTTTGCCTGATAGTTTTCCACACAGATAATGACCTTTAGAGGTACGTTTTGCTCCTTCAGTGGAAAACTTAGAAGAATATAGGCATCATGGTTGACTGTCTTCAAGGCTAGGAGTAGGACACTGTGGCCTAGATGGGCCGAACGGTGCCTGAGAACTGGTGGTGAAGGGCTGAGGCTTGAGGACTGTTTTCTGCCATGCCTGGGATGACCAGGAGGGGGAGCCAGTCATTTGGTTGATGCCCTATACTCCGTCATGAGATGGCTTGAGACAGACAGCGTTTTGATCAGAAATGGCAATGGATTTTGTTGATAATACCTCTTCAGTTTTCTGCCATATATATTATTAGAAAGCTATATTTAGAGTAGATAAATGATAAAAATAACTCCATAATTACAACCCTGGAAGTTGAATGTATCACGGACTGAAAGGGCTTCTTTGATTTGACAGAAAAGATGCCTTTGACTATTGTTCACTGGGCTCATTTGTTGATATTTCCCATGCACACCACATTTTTTCCCTTCTGGGAGGCTTTTTATTTTCCATTAATTCTGGGTTTTTCTCCTTTCCACAGATAACCTTTAAAAAATAGTTCTGAACATGGGTCTCTCTTGAAGCCCATAAGCCAACACCCTTCTTAATTTTTTTGTTGTTTTGAAATAAATATATACTAAATGTCATAGTTATCAGCTCCCATGAATTAGTGTCTACAATTTTTAGGAATTTTCAGAGTAGCTACCTAATAGCTTACTTTTTCTGATGTCAAGGTATCTCTTTTTCAAAGCGGTACTCCCAATTTTGCCAAAGTCGCCCATGTAGTTAATTGTTTATGTATGCTCCTGTAATTTTCTTGTCAATGTACAAATCCTTTTGCTTTGTTGGGGAAAAATTGTATAGTCATTGAGCCCTGCACAATAACAATTTTTACAGTCTTTTGTGCAGAAATGGATTCCTTTTGACAATTAAGAGCTAAGCAGGCTAGATGAATTGCATTCTCTTGAATTCCAATGCTAGCAAGATGGTCAGTCTTGTCGGCCTGTTTGTTTATGCCAATCTCACCATGTCCGAAAATGTGTAGTTGGGGCATGGAAGTTACTGAGCAGGGCCTCCCCAAGAACTTGAAATATTAGAAATTGCTCCCTACGAGTTAGGCTAAAAAAATCAACAAGTCATGACTGAATACAGAGCTACACAAATTCCCATTACAAAAGAACAACGTGGTTACATATTTCTTTGGAAAATTTTAGAAAGCATGAATGTAGGAAAAAAGACAGGAAGCAAATTGCTGAAGGCTGGTTATTATTGGTAGTAATTGGCAGGAGTATGGGCGATTATTATTGTACTTCTTCGAACGTTATGTTTTAAGTTTCACAAAGAGAAAGAGCAGGACTGAGACAGATACAGACAGATTGAAGGGCTCCTAGGGAAAAAAGACCAGACAGTAGCCTGACTGACAGCATTAACACACTTGAAGAAAGAATGTGTCAGTCAGGGAGTGGGGGTGGGGGTCCGCGGGTGGTCGTGAAAGGGGATGAAAAGGAGACAGTCACAAAGATTGTAGCACTGATCAGCCCCCTCCTGCCCAGGGAAAGAAACTGTCTTGTACAGCTCTGGACTGGGCACAGAGGCAATGTAGCAAAGCAGTGAATGAGTGGGTTCCCAAACCTGGACTGAGTAGATCACTCCCCAGTTTTATGACCTTGGGCAAGCAGCCACACCTTTCAAAACTTCAGTCTCTGTAACACGGGGATGTTCATAATGGTGCTTACCCCATAGGACTTTGGTGAGAATACAAGGAGATAATTTACGTATTTAGTACAGTGCCTGGCACATAGTAATGCCTCCTTGAGGGTTAGCTATTATCTTAATATGGTATTGTAGCATCCTATTTATAGAGATAGAGTTCAACATGATTCAATGTTCAAATCTTATAACTTGAGTCAATATCAAGTCCATGTTTATTAAGCAAGTTTTGGATTATAATGTGTCTGCCCAGGTTGTCTACCAGTAGGGAGATTATGTGAGGATCTGTGCTTTCGTAAATTATGTTTGTCATTATAAAGTGGTACACTGGCATTCAGCTTCGATTCTGCAATCTTTGGAGGGCTTGAAAGTATGGACTCAATCAATCTGGATATTGTCAAAATTGAGTTTGGATTTCCCCAAACCCTGGGCATTTTGTTTTGTTTTGTTATTTATTTTGGAGACTGCCCTCTGCCATCTCAATGGATGTAAATCCACCCCTGAATGAAATATACACTTGACTCCAAACCTCATGAGGTTTCCTTGAAGCTAGTCTTCCAGCATCCTCTAGCCAACTAGCTCCCTCTGTTTTGATCAGAAATTTCACAGAATAAAAATAAAAATTTCACGCTCTCTTTTGACGTTGTTTGAAATATCGGTAATGGTGAATATGCCATTTCAAACTATCATGCCGTCTCCTCCAAGGAGACACACTAGGCTCCCACACTGGGCATTGGAGAGAGGTGCTGAAGAGCTCAGACTTTGAATTCTAGCTGTGTGGCTGAGGGCAAGTTATTTCTGCTTTCTGGGCCTCAGTTTTCTCATCTATGAAATGGGAAGAAGAAGAATACCCTATCTCATGAGATGGTGGTGGGGATTAAATGAAGTAATAAATATAAGGGGGGCAGGGTAGTGCCTGGTCCAAATGAGTGTGCGGTGTGTCGGGATGTTAGTTGTAACCAAGTCATTATAGAACTGGGCTGCTGAACATCACGTTAGTGATGGTAATCCACCTGGGTTGTCAATATCAGCACTCGCTCCCAGGATGCTGTGGCATTCTTAAACTTTATTGAAAAAAAGGGGGGGGCACATAGCATTTATGTGATCATAAATCTGATGACTATAGATCATCAGATCAGCCAAACTGGGCCGATGACAGAGATATGGTTCCAGCTAGGTTGGGACCAATCACAGTGTGTGTTCACCAGGTCGCTTGTCAGCAGCAGACCTTTCTTGGTGTAGGTATGCGCTGGCAGGACATGCCAGCACCTATCTTTACTGACATGGGTCTGCTGAGTTAAATTAACATTCTCATCCAGCCCACCTCATTCTGTGGAAACAAGTTGGCAAGCTGGGGTGTGAGCTGACCCCCGGAGTCCCTTTGGCTAAAAACAACGGGCCGAATTGGCAAACGTTTCCTTCGTTTTTTTTCTTTTGACGGCGATGTTCACTGAGCTCGCTTGGTGTTCTCTGAGAGGCACATGGAAAGGAGACTGAAACTTGAACAGAGGAAGAGGAGGGGGACACGTGGAAAAGAGGCATGCTACAATTGGTCAGCATATGTGTATTCATAGCTTGTTCTATAGTAAAGATTTTGATCCCGATGGTTCTGAAAAGCTTAAAGACCTAGCACAGATATGGGGCAGGCTAGTTATGAGCTGATCACAGGGACGATTTGAGCATCGTTTATATCAATATTCCAATGAACCATTGACATTACGGTGTGCCTGGACCGAAGATATCCATAGTTCCTTCCCCATTCCCTGCCCAAAGAATTTAGAACCAAAGGAAGAATAGCAAAGGGTCCACTTCTCTAATTTGGGATCTGTCACTCTGGGCCAGCAGTATTGCCTTTAGTGGCTACATCCACGGGCAGATTTTGGAAAATGATAAAATTGAACTTTGATTCCTTTTTTTTTTTTTTTTTTGGTGACACATGTCTCAAACTAGAACAACAACATTCTGAGGGGCTTCCTCTTGTCTCTCTTTCTTTAAATGGACAGAATTTTCAGTGATGCCAACTCCACCGTTCTAGACCCCATGAGTTGGAATTTCTAGCTTGACTGAGGCCAGTTAGGTCAGTGGAGGAGGACACAGTGCAGAAATCAGGGCTGCCCCCCAGGCCCACATGCAGGGCCCCCAGGCATGTTTAAAGAAAGTGCTAGCCAGCAGGGTAAGAAGACCTCATTAGGGAAAGTGACTGTAACTTATATTTTAGAGATTTTCTTTAAAATGCCCAATCTCAAAATCAGCTTTTTCCAGGCAATTTGCCAAATTATAGCAATGGCCTGTTTTAAAAATGCCCATTTAAAATAAGCTCTCTTGAATGGAACACTGTGGCAGAGGTCTACCTGGCAGAAAGCCATTCTAGACATCACATTACTCCCAAAATTATTTTAATATAATGCCCAGACCTTTTAGTTATTTAGGTGCTATTTTCTTTGAACACAGAAAATGTCAGTGTACCCAAAGCAGACAGAAATGGGGCCGACCTGGTCAACAGCTGGTTTTCCTTTCCCACAGAGGCTCCCTTTACACGGATTGAACCTGGAGAGTTTACAAGGTCCCTTGTTCATTAAACTGGGTCCCGTGTCCTACCTTCTGTTGATTCACCCCCAGGTCCCCGCTCTGCATTCCCTCCCAGATTTAAGTATTAAGTTTGTGGGATTGAGGGTTGGGGCAGTGTAAGAGAAGGAAATCCACCCTGACCTATGGAAGGGAAAACTGCTGGAAGCTGTGAGGAAGAAGATGAGGAAGGCGAGAAGGATCCTTGCTCCGTTTCCTCCGCTTGTCCGGAGTAGCAGTGCAGCGGAGCAGCAAGGGCAGTCGGTTGGAGGTTTGCCAAAGAGAGCTCTGCGATTACGGGCTTGGGACTGCTGCAAAAAAGGCTTGCAGTTCCTCAGAAGCCTGGGGACAAGTGGGGGCAGAATGAGTCCGTGTCTCTGCTGCTGCTGCGAGTAACTGTGCTAGCACAGAGGGACGGGCCTCCCGTTTTTAGCTCAGGACACGGGGCTCTCTCCTACATCGCAATAGGATGGCTGCCAGGGGTACTCAGCCAACACAGAATGGGAAGCTGAATCAGGCACTGGTATCTGTGGGAATGCTGGCTTCTCTTTCAGCCCACACCCTCTTTTCCTCCGGGTTGTAATTTTAGGATTATGTCAATCACCGGCTTTCCGTTTCGATCACTTTCTGTGAAGCCCAGGTCTCCATTTTGTTAAAATAATCATCCGTTCGTGACTGTTCCGAAGGTCAAATTCCATCAGGCCACCTCGCCCTTAGTCATTAGGATCACACGTGATTGCTTTATAATACAGTACAGACCACCCTGGTGCCCGCCGTGTCCCTCCCTGGTCACTCCCGAATGGGTGGCAATTAGGCATTTGCTACAAGGAGCTGTTGCATGTGCTTTATGTACTGACTTCTTAAGAAATGTCCATGTAAAAAGCCAATCAATGAATTTTCGGTCAAACAAATGTTTCTCTAATCCACTTGGAGTTCGCACTGGGGTTTTAGGCTCCTCAGATAGCCACTGAAGCCCCATCATTGCTGCAGACCTGAATTCAGGCAGCGGCCGAGCCTCAAAATGTAGCTGGTTTAGTGCAAATAGGTACCGGTTAATAATCCATCCAGGCCTCGAGAGATGCGATGGCTTACCGAGTAGATTATACTGGTACCGTGGTATCTTTTCTACTGTATCTCGCCATTCTGGATGTCAGTGGAATTGGCTCATCAAAAACCAAGGTGAGGGCACGGCACCTGGGTGGCTCAGTGGGTTAAAGCCGCTGCCTTTGGCTCAGGTCATGATCTCAGGGTCCTGGGATCGAGTCCCACATCGGGCTCTCTGCTCAGCAGGGAGCCTGCTTCCTCCTCTCTCTCTGCCTGCCTCTCTGCCTACTTGTGATCTCTCTCTGTCAAATAAATAAATAAAATCTTTAAAAACAAAACAAAACAAAACAAAAAAACAAGGTGAAAGTGGGGCACCTGGGTGGCTCAGTCAGTTGAGTGTCTGACTCTTGGTTTCCACTTGGGTTCTGATCTAACCCTTCCCTCGCTCGGACTTCCGCCCATGTGCTCTCTTCCTAAAATAAATAAATAAGATCTTAAAAACCAGGGTGGAGAAGGAGGTGATGTGGGCTATGAAGGAGGAGAGAGATCACAGACAGTACTCAAGTATATCCACACTGTAGTTTTGGATACATGCTAATAATTTTCTTCTTAAACAAAAGAAAGGCAATGTCAGAAAGCGATCGCCAAACCCCTGCTGGAAGGAGGAAGAAAAGCTTGATTCCTGAGACACTCCATGGAGTCACCTTTACTGAAGAAAGAATTCTTTATTTTAGGTGTTCAGGAAGTCGTGAAACACTTCCTCTCCTGCATGTAACCATTTTTGACTTGTCGAGAAGCAGCCAGCCTTTTTCAAACGTTCCAGCTGTTGAGTCAAAATTTCAGATCCTAGTGGCTGCTTCACGGCCTTGATGGCCCTGTGATGACAGTGAGGGGAACGGAGGCCACCATGCCCAGCCTCACTGGGGACATCTTCCCAGTAACACGGTCATCTTCTGACCAGCTGACTTGTTTCCTGAATCTCAGAAATGAGATTCGCCCCTGCTTCTGCCCCATTCTCTCCCCGAGTCTCATACCAGACACAAACACATATGACTCCATCCTAAGGAGGAGGCAAAAGTCATTTTATAAAGTTTTTAGAATATAAGAGCAACATGCCAAAAATAAGACATTCCTTCCTTTGGCAAGCTCATGGGAAAGCCACATGGTTGACCTGTGCTGGTGTTCTGCCCCTTCCCACACGCCCCTGACCTTGGCCGCTGTCACTGCTGCCACACCCGGTGTGTTTCCCCCTAAGTTCATCAGACCAGCCTTCACAAACCCCCTAGCCTTTGCCTTCCCTGGGTTTCATGTGCTGATGTCCCCTGCATGAGACTGAGTCCCGACAAACGGCCAAGATCCTGGCCCCTGAGTCTGGTCTGCCAGTAGCACTTTGAAGGAACTGTGGCTCAAGGGAGGGCCTGGCCTTTTCGCAAAGGCTAGCTTTTCAATTAAATACCATAGTTTTATGATTAGAGCTGAGAGCTCTGAGATTTGATACCCATATCAATAATCCCTAGGAAATGCACAGTATTGACCTTTTTCACTTCTTTTCTTATAATTTCCTTTTCACCATGGCTGTACGGCACTGCAGGCAGTGTGTTTCTAGGGAATCACCATTCTTTGTAAGTAGTTGGAATCGTTTAGACTTTTGCCGTCTTCCTCGCATCTTCACCAGGTTATGGAGTTATTTTCCTAAAATGTCCAGTGAACCCAGTGCAGCCCAACATCTGAAATATTAAGGGTTTTTTTCTTCCCATTTTTTTTTTTTTAGAGTTGAGCCAAAAAGAAAAGTGAAGAGGTGGGGGGTGGCAGGGAAGAGGAGCTACCCATACCTTGAGTCATTCGTGCATAGTGTTTGAATGGGTAAGCTCTGGGGTCAGACTGTTTGCATGCAAATCTTGACTTTTCTACCTACCCATGGTATAACCTTTGGCAAGTTGCTTGACCTCTCTGTGCCTCAGTTTTCATATCTGTAAAATGGGGACAATACTATACCCCCTCCTCGCCATAGGATGGTTCTGATTGTATGTGAATTAATTCACACAGAACACTCAAAATCCTGCCTGGCACAGGTAAATGCTCCATGGATATTAGATCTTATTATGCCTAAAGCCAATCTTTAAGTGCCAGGCAATGTTTTCCCTGGAAGGAAATGGATATAATGGGGGAAAACATTCACAGATAGGAGCCCTGTGTTGCTGTCACCAACTACCACGTACCTGTATGCCTTAGAGCTGATCTTAGCTTCAGCCACTTTATCTGTGAAGTTGGTGTAATAATAATTCCCCGAGCTACCGTTTGCACGCGTGCTCACGTGTGTACCGCTCTCCCCTCCCCCCACCACATACACTCACACTGACTTCTGGTGAGCGATAAGGAAGAGAATTAAATGAGAATACAACAGTTTAAACTTCTGAATGACACTTCAGCTATGATACTGGGTGTACTTAGGCTGTAACAGATTTTCAGAACAAGGTGTTTTATGCTTTTCAAAGGAAATAGGCCACCCCATACTTTATCATAGCTGGTTATTGTAAGCCTCTAGGGCCTAAGAACCATTTTGTTTGCATGTTTTATTCACAGTCTGGCAGATAGTGTGGCTTCGGTACCATTAAATGGAAAAAAATTCACTTTATACAAGTGAAATCAATCTAATGAAACAGCTCAGATGCCTCAGAAATGGTCCTTAAATAGGTTTCTAGCAAGTGGTTAATATTATTGACTTCCCATAACGTCAGGGGCCTGTAATAATTTAGGTCCCAAACAAATTGAAATTTGGTTTGGACACACTTCTTAAGTGACGGTGTTATGGTTCAGTGGGAGAGGCGATAGCTCAGCTCTTTGGGGCTTGCGATCCCTTAGCCAAAATTCACAATATTTTTCACAAGAGAGCAGACCGTCGCGGCATGGCTCTCTGGGTATAAAAAGTGAAAAGAAAATTGTTATAAGGAGTGCTCAGTGAGTACTTGTTGAGTATGTAAACAAATAAGGCCTTAGCAGGGGCGAGGGGAGTGTGTAGAAATTCTTTCATTTCGTATCTCAGTGGTTAAAGGAGGGAAGAAGAGCAGATAAAAGCAAGACTGGGTGAAAGCAACGCATTTGTTGCCCTGAAACACAAAAGACCCCCTAGTTGTCGCACTCTTTCTTTTTCATATCTAAAGTTGTATCGAAAGGAAATACAGGCCTTTATTAGATAAAAGCACTAACAGAATGTTTGTATTGGAACCTTTATATGAAGCCCTTCCCTCTTTCTGGAGCAGAATCTTGCATTCAACATGTCTTCAAAAGCCGGCTTTTATTTTCCCAAGCTATGGCTAGAAACAGTAGGTGGTTCAGAGAAGAAACCTCTTAGCCTTGATATACAGAATTATGGTCACACATGATAAAAAGGAAATTTCACAGGTTGAAAAGACAGTAAGCAAACCTAAAATGTTGCTGTGATTTTTTTGGTTTAGCTAGGACATAAGCCATTCTTCTCATGATTGTCTGGAGTTACCCATGTCCAATCCCCATAAACTCACCGGAAAAGGATCTTAAAAAAAAAAAAAAAAAAAAAAAAAAAAGGAAAAGAAAAGATTTCAGTTAGTGGAGTGATTTGGTGAACCCTGGGGGCTTTTTCACTGTTCATTGTGACATCTCAGAGTGACAGTAGAACTTCACTTCCTTGGATACTATTGGGCTTTCTTTTGTAAAGAGTGAACGGCAAAACCTTGCGAATGTGACCCCAGTGCCTCCTTTGGTAGGTGTTATTTCTTCACCATGGGAATCTTGGAGAGGTGAGAATATTTCCTAATCAACCAAAAGTTGGCTTATTCAAGTGGAAGCCTGGGAGACAGTGAAGAATGAAAAGACTAAGGATCGTGCCATATAACAGAACTACCTCATCAAGGTGATAGGGCAAGGTATGGTCCAGCATGAAAAAAGCTGGCCCACAATATTCTCTTAAGAGGACCAGAGTTCTTCATGGCATGTTACCAGTAAAATGAATTCCTGATCCCCAGTAACTCCTAGAAGACTCACTGTCTGGAGTTCCAGTACAGTCTTCTGTTTCAGCACCTTCCTGATTTCCCAAGAGTGGCTTGTTCCTAAATCCAGTGAGAAGACAGACCTACGTCTTCTGAGCTGTGATGAATCCAGCATTGTTAGTGCCTAACTATTAAAGTTGTTACATACATTTGAGCAAAATTTTTAAGATATGGCTGAAGGGTTAAAAGAGAAAAGATTTTGGAAGGACCCTGCATGCATGTCCAACCTCAGGCCCTGACAATTGTGAGGAAGACAGTGTTGGGCTACTAATGAATCCCTGACAAGGGTCTGGCCACACATGAGTACAAACACTTCTATAGTTGCTACTCAAACTCGGGAGAATACGTTGTTGAAGCCATTTATTTGTGCAGGTCTATGACCAAACTGTAAGTGGATGTAACCTTTCTTTTTAACTTTCACATGTGAGGCTTCTAAATACTGAGGTCCATCATTTAGAAGTAAAGAAATGAGTGGGAAAACAATGAAAGGAATGTATTTTTCAAGGGCTATTACAGATATCACTTCACAGCTTAAAACATACATACATACATACGTATGTATGTACATATAGACTTTCCCCCAAGGGCTATCACAGACCTGAGAAGAACATTAAAATGATTCACTGGAAGAATTAATAAAAATCCCAACAGAAGTTGGAACAACACTTTGAGTATCTTCTCTGTGAACTATTCTAGAAAACATGGGGGCTTTTCTTACAGCCTAAACTTGCCATTTTTATGTGGCTGATTTTTAAAGAAATTGTTCAGTACTCAAAGATAACACTAAAATGTGTAGCCTATGTGGATGTTTTGGACCATTGACCTTTTCTGGTGGTTTTCGCAATTAAAATTACATCGATGCCATATGGCATCTACTGTATGCTAGAACTTCCTAACTCGTGAAGGAAGTGTCAAAGCAGATCGAGGAAGAAGGCAAAGCGAGGTAACACTTTTCAGGGGTTCTAGTCACTGGCTACATCAAGGACTAATTTCCAAGGTCCAGTTTTTCTCATTAAAAGATAATATTTAAATTTATAGCAGTTTTAGATTTAAACAAAAATCAGCCAATAGTACAAAGTTTCTCTTTGCTCCCTCTCCCTGGCACACAGTTTCTTTTGTTATTACCATTATTAGCATTAGTGGAGTACACTTGTTATAATGAAGGAACCAATATCAACACATTATTATTAGCTATTAATTTACAGCAAGATTCACTCTTTGCATTGCACAGTTCTGTGGGTTTTAACAAATGTGTTATGTCTTGTATCCTCCACTAGAATATCATACAGAACTATTTCATCCCCTTAAAAATTCCCATGCTTTGGGGCGCCTGGGTGGCTCAGTGGGTTAAAGCCTCTGCCTTCAGCTCAGGTCATGATCTCAGGGTCCTGGGATTGAGCCCCGAGTAGGGCTCTCTGCTCAGCAGGGGGCCTGCTTCCCCCCTCTCTCTCTCTCTGCCTGCTTGTGATCTCTCTCTATCAAATAAATGAGTAAAATCTTTAAAAAAAAAATAAAATCAGCTTGTTTGTTTAAAAAAAAAATTCCCATGCTTCACCTATTCACCCGTCTCCTTCTCTACCCCCAAAGCCCTGGCAACCACTGATTTTTTGGGGAGGGTCTCCACAGATTCACCTTTTCCAGAATGGCAAATAGTTGGAATGTATATACCCTTTTTAGACTGGCTTCTTTCCCTTAGAAATAGACATCTGAGGCTCCTTCCTATCTCTTCATGGCTTGATTGCTCATTTCTTTTTATCAGTAGCTAGTATTCCATTGGATGGATGGACCGCTTTCCGTCTACCCTGTTGAAGGACATCTTGCTTGCTTCCAGTTTGGGGCAATTATAAATAAAGTGGATATAAACTTTCATGTGCAGGTTTTTGTGTGAATGTGAGTTTTCAACCACTCAACTGGGTAAATATCTAGGAGCACATATGCTGGATCATGTGGTAACAATATGCTTAGTTGTCTAAGAAGCTGCCAAACTATCTTCCAAAGTGGCTGATCTATTTGGCAACGGCAGTGTTGTTCTGCATGTTTGTCGGCATTTGCTATTGTCAGTGTGATGAATTTTAGCCATTCTAATGGCTGTCTAGTGGTATCTCATTGCTGTCTTCATTTGTAATTCCCTAGTGACGCATGACATTGAGCATATTTTCTCAGGCTTATTTGCCACCTGCAGGTTTTCTTTGGTGAGATATCGATCTACCCCGATCTTTGGTCCATTTTTAATTGGGTTTTTTGTTTCCTTGTTGAATTTTAAAGGTTCTTTGTATATTTTGGCTACAAGTCCTTTATCAGCTATATTTTGCCATATTTTTTCTCAGTCTGAGGCTTGTTTTCTCTTTCTCCTAACAGATGTTTTTCTCTTCATTCTCTTAACATCACAGAACACATGTTTTGACTTTTAAAAAAGTCTAACTTACCAATTTTTTATTTCACGGATTGAACTTTTGATGTTGTATCTAAAACCTTATTGCTAAACCCAAAGCAATCAAAATCCTCTCGCATGTTATTTTCTAGATGTCTTCTACTTTTCCGTTTTACATTTAGGTCTACAATCCATTTTGAATTAATTTTTATGAAAGATATAATGTCTTTATCTCAACTTATTTCTTTGCATATGGGTATCCAATTGTTTCAGAACCATTTGCTGAAAAGACTGTCCTTTCTCCATTGAATTGCCTGTGTCCTTTCTGTGAGTCTTTTTCCAGGCTCTGTATTCTGTTCCATTGATCTGTTTCTTTATTCTTTTGCCAATACCATGCTGTCTTTATTACTGTAACTTTATAGTAGAGTTCTTGAAGTTGAATAGTGCCAGTCCTTCGATTTTGTTATTCTTTAGTGTCATGATGGCTATTCCGGGTCTTTTGCCCTTTCCATATAAACTTTAGTATTGATATCCACAATATAACTTGCAGAGATTTTGATTGGGATTCCATTGAATCTATAGATTATATTGGGAAGGATTGACTCCTTCATAATATTGAGCCTTTCTGTCTATATACATGGAGGATCTCTCTGTTTGCTCTTATACATATTGTGTTAGAATTATACCTAAGCAGAGTTACATTTTTTGGGGTGCTTATATAAATGGTATAGTGTTTTCAATTTAAAATACCAGTCAATTATTGTTGGTATATAGAAAAAATGGACTTTTGTGTATTAACTTTGTATCTTGCAACCTTACTTTAATCACTTATTAGTTCACAGAGAATTCTTTGTCAGTTCTTTGGGATTTTTCTACATAGACAGTCCTGTCATTTGTGAACAAAACAGTTTATTTCTTCCTTCCCAATCTGTATGCCTTGTATTTCCTTGTCTTGTTGCATTAGCTAGAACTTTAAGTACGATGTTGAATGAGAGTGCTGAGAGGGGGGCGTCTGGGTGGCTCAGATGGTTAGGCCTCTGCCTTCGGCTCAGGTCATGATCCCAGGGTCCTGGGATCAAGCCCTGCATCTGGCTCCCTGCTTGGGCAGGGAGTCTGCTTCTCCCTCTCTCTCCCCATTGTCCCCCCTGCTAGTGCTCTCTCGATCTCTCTGTCAGATACATCCTGATCTTATGGGCAAAACCTCTAGTTTCTCACCATTAAGTACAATGTGAGCTGTAATTTTTTGTGGGTATATTTTATCAGGTGGAGAAAGTCCCCCTCTCTTTCTCATTTGCTGATGGCTTTTATCATAAATTGTGTTGGCTTTTGGCAATTTTTTTTCCTGCACCTATTGCTATGATCATGTGATTTTTCTTTTTTAGCCTGTTAATATGATGGATTCCATTAACTGGTTTTTTGGATGTTAAGCCAGACTTGCATATCTGAAATAAATCCCACTTGGTCATGGTGTATGACTCTTTTTATACATTGCTGGATTTGATTTGCTAATATTTTGTTGTAGATTTTTGCTTTTATGTTCATGAATGATATTGGTCTATAGCTTTTCTTTCCTGAAATGTCTTTAACTGGTTTTGGTATTAGGGTAATGATGGCCTCACAGAAATGAGTTAGGAAGTGTTCTC
The DNA here is from genome assembly GCF_009829155.1 of Mustela erminea. Classification (NCBI taxonomy): domain Eukaryota; kingdom Metazoa; phylum Chordata; class Mammalia; order Carnivora; family Mustelidae; genus Mustela; species Mustela erminea. Next base: position 112,585,800 of record NC_045635.1, on the reverse strand, counting down.
TCTGCTTCTGTTTTCTGGAAGACATTATAGAGAATTGGTATTCTTTTCTCTTTATATGTTTTGTAGAATTCACCTGTGAAACCACCTGGACCTGGTGCTTTCCTTTTAGAAGGTTGTTACTTAATTACTCAATTTCTTTAATAGATATAGGCCAATTTAGATTATCGATTTCTCTTTGTTTAAGTTTTGGTAGTTTTGTCTTTCAAGGAATTGGGGCAATTCATCAGTTTTATCAAGATTATGGCCATAGCGTTGTTCATAATATTCATGTATTATTCTTTTACTACCCATGGAATCAATAGTACTGACTCCTCTTTCATTTCTCATATTAGTAAATTGTGTTTTTTTATATCTCTTTTTGGATTAGCCTGACAAGATATTTTTAAATTTCATTGATCTTTTCAAAGAACTAGATTTTGGTTTCATTGGATTTCTCTATTGATTTTCTTTTTTAAAAAGATATATTTATTTGAGAAGAGAGAGAGCACACGCATGCGCGTGTACACGCACGTGCACAAGCTGGGGGAGGGGCAGAGGGAGAGGGAGAGAATCTCAAATATACTTCCTGCTGAGCATGGAGCCTGACTCAGGGCTCAATCTTATGACCCTGAGATCATGACCTGAACTGAAATGAAGAGTTGGATGCTTGGGGCACCTGGGTGGCTCAGTTATTAAGCATCTGCCTTTGGCTCAGGTCATGGTCTCAGGATCCTGGGATGGAGTCCCAGACTGGATTCCCTGCTCAGTGGGGAGCCTGTTTCTCCCTCTGCTTCTGACCCTCTCCCAGCTTGTGCTCTCTCTCCCTGTGTCAAATAAATAAAATCTTAAAAAAAAAAGAGTTGGACTTAACTGACTAAACCACCCAGGTGCCCTATTTCTCTATTGATTTTCTGTTTTCAATTTCATTGATTTCTGCTCTAATTTTTATTATTTCTTTTCTTCTGCTTGCTTTAGGTTTATATTACTCTTCTTTCTCTGGTTTCCTTTGCTGAAATCTTACTGAGTTGAGATCACTTTTCTTTTCTAATATATGCATTCAATGCTATACATTTCTAAGTACTTCTTTTTCTGCATCCCACCAATATCATTCTTTCTTTTTTTACTAAGTTTTTTCTTTTAATTCCATACAATTAACATACAGTGTTATATTAGTTTCATGTGTGCAATATAGTAATTCAACAATTCTATACATTACTCTGCTAATCATAAGTGCACTCTTAATCTGCTTCCCTATTTCAACCATCTCCCCACCCTATCTCCCCTCTGGTAACCATCAGTTTTTTTTTTCTATAGTTAAAAGTCTGTTTTGGGGTTTTTTTCTCTCTCTCTCTCTCTGTCTTTCTCTTTTCCCTTCACTCATTTGTTTTGTGTCTTTAATTCCATATATGGATGGAATTATATGATATTTGTTTTTCTCTGACTTATTTCGCTTAACATTAGCCTCTCTAACTCCATCCATGTTCTTACAAATGGTGAGATTTCATTCTTTTTTATTGCATCCCAATTTCAATAAGTTGTATTGACATTTTAATTTAATTAAAAATATTTTTTAAATTTCTTAAGACTTCTTTGTCCCATGTATTATATTGAATTGTGTTGTTTACTTTGCAAATGATTGGATATTGTCTTGTTATCTTTTTGGTATTGATTTGTAATTTAAATCCATGTGGTCTAAAAATATGCTTGGCATGATTTCTATGCTTTTAAATGGGTTTAGATGTACTTTATGGCCCAGAATGCGGTCTGTTTTGGTGAATGTTCCATGTGAGCTTGAGAAGAATGTATATCCTGCTGTAGTTGGATGAAGTATCCTATAAATGCCAATGAGATCTATTTGATTGATGGTGCTGTTCAGTTCAACTCTATCCTTACTAATTATCTGCCTGATGTATTTGTTAGTTACTGACAGAGGGATGTTGATGTCTCCAACTATAATTGTGGATTTATATATTTCTCTTTATAATTCTATCAGTTTTTGCTTCATATATTTTGATGTTCTGTTGATAGTTGCATACACATTAAGGATTACGTCTTCTTGGAGAATTGACCTCTTTATCCCTAATAGTTTCCCTTCTTCCAAAGTGTGCTTAGTCTGAAATTAATTTAGCTCTTCTAGTTTTTTCTTAGCGTTAGCATGGTATGTCTTTCTCTCTTTATCTATATCTTTATATTTAAGTTGTGTTTTCTGTAGACAATCTATGTTTGGGTCTTGTTTTTATATTTACTCTGCTAGTCTCTATTTTTCACCTTGTGTATTTAAAGATTGTATGTTTAAGTAATCACTACACCCAACGTGGGGCTCGAACTTACAACCCTGAGATAGAGAGTTGCATGCTCTATGAACTGAGCCAGCCAGGTGCCCCTGCTTGGTGTATTTAAACCATGGACATTTAAAGTGATTAGTGATATAATTGGATTGTAGCCACCATGTTTGTAACTATGCATTGCCCTTATTCATTGTTATGGATGCTTTTAACCTTCTTTCTTTACCTTCTCAGGTTTTAAGTGAACATTCTTTTTTTTTTTAAAGATTTTATTGATTTATTTGACAGACAGAGATCACAAGTAGGCAGAGAGGCAGGCAGAGAGAGAGAGAGAGAGAGAGAGAGAGAGAGAGAGAGGAGGAAGCAGGCTCCCCACTGAGCAGAGAGCCCAATGCGGGGCTCGATCCCACAAAACCAGGATCATGACCTGAGCCGAAGGCAGAGGCTCCAACACACTGAGCCTCCCAGGCGCCCCAAGTGATTTATGTGATTATGTGATTAAGTGATTATGATTCCATTTTTTTTCTTCTCTTAGCATATTAATTATACATCTTTTTGAAAAATTTTAGTGGTTTCCATAAAGTTTGCAACATACAATCTAAAACTATTTTAAATCTACTTTCAAATAACACTGTATTGCTTCACTGGTAGTGCAGCTGCCTTATAACAGGTTATTCCAAATTTCTCTCTCCTGTTCCATTCACATCCTATAATCACCAAATACATTGTTGCTATTATTGTTTTGAACAGTTATTTATTAGATCAGTTTTTAAAAAAAGAAATATAGAATATTTTATTTTACCTTTATTTATTCCTTCTCTGATGCTCTTCCTTTCTTCATGTAGACACAATTTTATGACCTATACAATTTCCCTGAAAAATTGCTTTTAACATTTTATGCAAGGCAGGTCTACTATGTCAAATTGTTTCTATTTTTGTTTGAGAATGTCTTTATTTTTCCTTCCCTTTTCAATAAAAATTTTGCTGGAAACAGAATTCTACATTGTGAGGTTTTTTTCTTTCGACACTAAATATTTCACTTCCCTCTCTTTTTTGAAAGAGTGAGAGAGAGAGCAGGGTGGGGAAGGGGCAGAGGGAGAGAGAGAGTATCTTAAGCAGGTTTCAGGCCCAGTGCCTGACATGGGGCTCGATCTCATGACCCTGAGATCATGATCTGAGCCGAAATCAAGAGTCAGATGCTTGACCAACTGAGCCACCCAGGCATCCCACTTCCCTCTCTTTTTGCTTGCATGGTTTCTGGTGAGATGTTCAATCCAACTCTTCTATTTTTTCCTCAATAAGATGACTTTTTCTTCCTCTGGCTTCTTAGAAGATTTTTCTCTTTCTCTTTGGTTTTCTGCAGTTTAACTATGATATACCTAGGAGTAGATATTTTGATATTCAACCTGCTTGTTATTCACTGAGCCTCCTGGGCCTTTGGATGGTGTCTATCATGAATTTTGTGAAAATTTTGGCCTTTATTACCTCAAATATTTCTTCTGCACTGTTCTCTCTACCTTCTCTTTCTGCAATTGCAGTAACACATATTCTACACCTTTTGAATTTGTCTCATGGTTCTTAGGTGTTCTTTTCTGTTGTTGTGTTTTGTTTCCTTGCCACATTTTGGTTTAGGAACTTTCCATGGATATTTCTTTAAGCTCACTGATTCATTTGTTTGTGTTTTTGATTTCTAACATTTCCTTTTGATATTTTTGACATTTTCCATCTTTGTATTTACATTACCCAATCTGTTCTTGTATGTTGTTCACTTATCTCCTTATAGCCCTTAACATGTTGATAATAGTCATTTTAAATTCCCTGCCTGATATTTCTAAAATCTGTGCCATATCTGATTATGATTCTGATTATTGCTTTGTCTCTTTAAACTGTTTTTCTTACCTTTTAGCATGGCTTATGACTGTTGAATGTAAGGCATGATACAGGGTGATAGGAACTAAGGTATTTACACTTTTAGTGTGAATTTTTTAAAAGATTTTATTTATTTATTTGACAAAGATCGCAAGTAGGCAGAGAGGCAGGCAGAAAGAGAAGAGGAAGCAGGTTCCCCGCTGAGCAGAGAGCCCGATGCAGGGCTCGATGCGGGGCTTGATGCGGGGCTTGATGCAGGGCTTGATCCCAGTACCCTGGGATCATGACCTGAGCCGAAGGCAGAGGCTATAACCCACTGAGCCACCCAGGCGCCCCTATTGGGATGTATATTAACTCAGTTCATTAGCTCTATTTATCTGTATCATTTAGCTTTTTATATATTGTAAAACATATTTTTTAGGGTTCAGTGCCAAATTTTTCTTTATAGCTCTGATTTTTATATTGTTCTGATTTTTCCTGGACATAACTCTCGACTCCTTTCCAGGAAAGAGACAGAGGAAATCCTCCTCTAGCTTAAGTGTACATTATTACCTGACTCCCCGCCCCCCACATACACACCAGAAAAATCAATGGGTTGAGCTTCCTTGCAGTAATTCTAGCCCTTGGCTTCATTTCATGAAATCTCCAGTTGCCAACCTCTAGCTGAGCAACACTTTTCACCTCGCATGGGCTCCTCGAAGTCCCCAAGGAGCTTTTGCTTGAGCAGTTATGGTTTGGTCTGTTGTCCTGTGATGTAGAAGTAAGGGGGTTGGGCAAAACCCAGGGATGTGCTAAGTGGATTCCGAGCTGCCAGAGTTAGAGCAGGGAGCACATGTGAGCTTGAGGTTAGATGTGAACCTGGAGCCCTTTCCCCCTGCAATATGCGTTGTTGTTATTCTTTCTGTAGAAGAGTTCATGATCTTTTGTAATTTTCTTTTTCTATTGATCCAGCAGTGCTGGTAGCAGAAACTTAAAAAAAAGGGGGGGGGTTATGGCAGTACAGTCTACGGAATTTCACTGTCATATATCTTGCACGTTAGAGAACACATGCACTGTGGGCCAGAGATGAAATTTGCCTTGTAGAGAATTCATTTTAAGGTAGCAGTCCTCCTTCCTTTACCTCATGCTGCCCCAAGGCAAAGGTGAAAGTGGGCTTCTGTTTTGTCTGTCTTCGGGCTGCAATTTCTTCAAATACATTTCTACCTGGAGAGGCAAAGCCAATGAGAAAATAATGAGCTTTTAAAAGAACTTAACTTTCTACAAAGATTTTTGAAGATATGTGTGCTGGCTCTAGGGCCAAGGGCAGCTAGAGTGTAACCATGGCTGGGAGACACTAGTCTAAGCTTGCTACTTCTACTTTGCAGTTATGTGACCCCAGGAATGTGCTTAAACTCTGCTGAGCATCAGTCCTGTCAACCATAAAATGGGGATCACAAGATCAAATTCAGAAGATTGTTGTAAAATGCAGATATCGTAATATTCTTGGAAACGCTTTGTAGACACCAAAGCATATAGCTTGTGAGTACTTTTAAGACGGGGTGATCTACCATTTATCTCCATTGACTCATGACTTCTATACCCCCAGCACCTACAACACAGCCTAATATATAATACATGATGGGTAGCGGAAATTAGAATGAATGAATAGTTTTAAATCTCCAAATTTCTGATGACATAAAAGAATTCACTGACCGGTCCTTTGTATTGGACTGGATGATCTCTTGGCTTCATGGCCTCATTCAGCCTCGAGATACAAGAATTGAGACTAGAGTAGCATGTGGGATTAGGAAGAAATTGCCATAAAATAGATGACTTTTCCAGGAATTGCCTTATGTTCTAAACAGAATAGAACAAAACAAACAAATGAGCACATAGCAATTGATGGAAATGAAGATTAACTTTCTCCAGTGGGCTTGGAAGCCCAGTAGAATTACACTGGCATCTGCTCGCCATTGCTAGGCATGTCATAAGCTCCAGGGAAGAATCTAGCAAGCGTGTTCTACCTTGTGAGGGATCTGGAGCAGATGGTGGTGGCACAACCTAGACTCACTTCTGCCGCAGATGACTGTGATGTTGGACTAAGTGATCCCAAGGAGCTGGTGGAGTGCAGTCTCTATAGAAGTCTGAAAGTAGTAATAATTTGATTTTTCAAGGCTCATGAACTGGCATCATTTAGACTACATCTGTCATGGACCTTTGCACTTTGGAAGGAAACGAAAGAAAGTACTAAGTTCATTTTAAATGTCCCAGGGAACTTGGTTATTTTTGTTTGTTTTTAAGCTGTCTTATTTCTTGAAAACCCTATCATTATGGTTGTTTTCCCTTCCCTCATATAAATGTGGAACTCTGATTATTTGGGATAATTTGCGTCTGGAGTGTTTCAGCTTGGAGAAAATGAGATGATGACATTACTACTTTCTTTCTCAAACCAATGACACTAATTGGGCCTTGTGCCAGGGGGTAGGGGCAGCAGATGTAATCTTGAACTTATAGTCTCTGTAGAGTAGATAAGCATGTGGAAGCCAAACTTCACCAAGGAAGCTTAGCAGTCATCTTTCCAGATGTTCAGCTTGCAAATACCAGAGGTGTTATTTGCAGTATCAAATGTATAGATAAGTGCGTGGATTATTTTTTTTTCCATCCAGATACCCATTTGGGGGATACATTCCATTTCCAGGCCTGGCAATCTGTCAGATTGCTTCCTTTAAAGTTATCTTGAGAAAATCTACCAAAAATGATTAAATCGTGATAGGTTTTATTCCCGGCTAAGAACTCGCCTCTCCTCCAGGGCTGCACGGGCTTAAATTGTTATGTGAGTTTATATGGTGGTATACGGTTTGTTGTCAAATATTTATCTCTGTCTGAAAATGAAACGTCTCCAAATACTTTTTCTTTTTAACTGAATAAATCAAGGAGAGAAAGAGAAATAACTTCTCATTTGGCCAATTTTTAATCAATATTTTCATGAGAGGCCGAAATGTTAACCGAATCCTGGCTTTTGTCATTTGAAATACAATTTGTGTGTTTAAGAATTTATGCGCACATCAGGGTTTGGACTTCATGTTCAGAAAGGAAAATTGATTTATAGGAGCAAACAGCTGCAGGAGTAGAGGCAGAAATGAATATGAGTCAATTATTTAAGGCAAATGGGACTTTAATCACCACAGCAATAGAGAAATCTCAAATTCAATTGCACCCTGGGTTTTCAAGCTTTAATCTCCGGACATTTCTGTATCTCTTATTTTGCAGAGGCCTTTGAAATTGTCGTCCGCCACGCCAAGAACTACACCAACGCCATGTTCAAGAACAACTACCCGAGCCTGACCCCACAAGCTTTCGAGTTTGTGGGTGAATTTTTCACCGACGTGTCCCTGTACATCCTGGGTTCTGATATCAATGTGGATGACATGGTCAATGAATTGTTCGACAGCCTGTTCCCGGTCATCTACACCCAGCTTATGAACCCCGGCCTGCCTGAGTCAGCCTTAGACATCAATGAGTGCCTCCGAGGGGCAAGGCGTGACCTGAAAGTGTTTGGGAATTTCCCCAAGCTTATCATGACCCAGGTTTCCAAGTCACTGCAAGTTACCCGGATCTTCCTCCAGGCCCTGAATCTCGGAATTGAGGTGATCAACACCACCGACCACCTGAAGTTCAGTAAAGACTGTGGCCGAATGCTCACTAGAATGTGGTACTGCTCATACTGCCAGGGACTGATGATGGTCAAGCCTTGTGGTGGCTACTGCAACGTGGTCATGCAAGGCTGTATGGCCGGGGTGGTGGAGATCGACAAGTACTGGCGAGAATACATCCTGTCTCTGGAGGATCTGGTGAACGGCATGTACAGGATCTACGACATGGAGAACGTCCTGCTTGGTCTCTTTTCAACGATCCACGATTCCATCCAATATGTCCAGAAGAATGGAGGAAAACTGACCACCACCGTGAGTACCAGTCTGCCATCTTCTGAGGAATTGGGTCCTATTGGGGTGGGGCAGCCTGGCCAGCATCCAGTGCCGAGGGAGAGGAGTGAGGGGAAGATCAGGGGGTAGGCAGAGATGGTAGAGGGACTGAGTGATCTCACAGAGCTACGCGGCACATTAAGACGACAGACTATGCAGGGGGTGCCTGGGTGGCTCAGTCAGTTAGGTGTCTGACTCCTGATTTCGGCTCAGGTCGTGGTTTCATGGGTCATGGGATCGAGTCCTGCATCAGGCTATGAGCTCAGCAGGGAGTCTGCTTGAGATTCTCTCCCTCTGCCCCTTGCTCTTGTGTAAGCTCTCTCTCTATACATCTCTCTCCCGCCCCCCTTCAAGATAAATAAATAAATCTTCAAAGAAAAAAAGAAAAAGACCACGGGCTATGGAGTCATAATGCCTGGCTTGAATTTTAGTTCCACCTACTTACCTGCTGTGAGACCTTGGGTGAATCATCTTATCTTGATCTGTCATACAGCTGATTCATAAAATAAGGCTAAAACTAATATTTCTTTATAGAGAATAGCATGTGTTAAAGCATTTAGCATACATGTGGTCCATAGTAAGTCCTTTCCATTGCTGTTAGTCATTGTAATCCTCATGACAATCACGTGAGGTGGGTGTAATTACCTCCATTTCATAAGTGAGACAACAGAAGCTCTGTGAAACTGTAACTCACCCCAGGGCACCCAGCTCTAGTTCGCAGAAGAGCCACGATCCAGAAATGGATCAGGTTTCCCCTTAGTTACATTATCACCAATTTTTCTGATTCTGATTTCCCTCTCGTGGTCTTAATTGCGTGTATCCTGTCACCCTTTTGGGTGGTGACTTTAAACAGGAGGCCCAGCCAGAAGCCACTAACTCAGCTTACACAAGAACTCAAGTGAGGCGAAGCTTCCGTGCGGTCCAGTGGTTGTTTCCTCAGCCTTGCTTTTGCCAGTCTCCCCGTGATGGGCTCTGTGACAAGGGCAGCAGTTGTCTTGGTTTCAGTCACATTGCCCCTGCCAAGCTAGAGTGCACATATTCAGATCCGCAGGGGGGCACCCAGTTTCCAGCGTAGAGCAGAACACACAGCCAAGAGCTACCAGCAGATCCCATGAAGGTCATTGTGACTGAACCCTGAATGCTGCCAACTGGGTGGACGGACGGAGGCAGCAAAACCATATATTACACTACTGTTGTTGAACTCCAGCCACATTCCAGGGTCTCTGCTGGCCAGTTCACCTAATATTATTTCGCAGCAGTCCACGAGATAGGTCCAAAGGTGGAAATGAAGCTTAAAGAGGTTCAATCTCTTGTGAGGGTTCTCAAAGCTGTTAAACGAAGGTAGGGGAACTGGGACTCAGACCCAGGCTGGGCTGGCTTGGTTTACACAGGCTCTCAGCTTCTACACAGTACAACTGCTGTGTACTCAGAGTCATTGCTTACCCAAAATGTGGAGGGCAGATTGGGCCATTTAGTCTGGCTTTAAACTCAGGAAATACAAAGCGATAGGGGTAATTGGTTTCTTTGGTGAATTAAACTAGGAAGGAGGACAGAGATGGTGCAAGCCGTGGCATGGCTACCCACGGAGCTGCTCTAATTGCCCCATTCACAATGTTAGCCATTTAAAACACATTTGCTGAGAAAATATTTTATAGTAAAATGAACAGAAATGTCCTAACGATAGTGTTCTTCAGTGCCTAATTATTCCCTTGACTGCTTTATAATTTGAGGCCAGATTCTGGGGCCTTCTACAAAAGTAAATCTCACAGAAGCAGAAAAATGAAAAGTTGATGTGTTCATCAGTTCCCCCATCTGATAGTGATTGAGGGCCCACTATGTGTCAGACACAACACAGGGGTGCCAGGCGTGTGGAGATGTCTTTAATAAGAGGAAAAATGAGGAGACAACATTAAAGACAGGGTATGGAAATGTTTAAAGGTTCCCTCTGATATTGGTCACTTGACGGCAGCATAATGAATCTTGAAAATGTGTTCTCCTGTACTCCTTCTAAATACAAAAAATAATGTGGGGAACGGGTAATGGGTTAAAGGCACCATTTTGATGGGACTCTAGGCATGAAGGTTTAGTTAGTAAACATTTTATTAAGCAGCTGCTTTGTTCATGACACTCTGCCAGATGCTGGGTATTCATAGTTACCCTAAACATAGTCCTTAAGTCTTAAAAAGGTCGGTCTAGTTGACAGACAGATGTGTAGCTGAATAAATGTCACTGTAGTGGACATTTCTCCCTGATTTGAGTGTTGGAAGGGCCATGAGAGATGAGCTAGTCCAATCCCATTGAGCTACAAATGAAGAAACACAGTTCAGAGAGGCTTGCCCAAAGTTAGATATTTCATGGAAGAGGCCAAAGGACTAGAATGCAGGGTCTTCTGCGGCTTCAATCTAACGCTCCTCTTTCTACCATGCCGGTCTGTCTCCCATTAGACCGTCCAGACTTTTCATTCTAAAAGCTCCATTAGGATTTTGTAAAGACATCATGAACTTAAATTGGATAGTTATTTCAGGGTTCTGGACCTGCTGGATTTTAGGTGCCTACGTGCGCCTGCCTGTGCGCGTGCGCGTCTGCATGCACACACGGACACACGTGCAGGGGGAGTACATTTCATGTCATTTTCATTCAGGAAGAAAGGCCTTGGCTGTCAAGAGGTGCTCAGTGATGCAGTCCCTTTCTGTTTTGGCCATTAAGGGCCTGATTGCTCCCAGCTCCCAGCTGGTTATGAGAGCGTGAAGTCTGCCTTCCCCAGGGAATGCCTGAACTAGAACAGAAAGCATATGTAAACTCTGCCTTGTTACTGGTTTATGACCACCAGCTCTAAGTAATATATCCCAAATGGTGGGGGTGGGGGAATCATTGGCCAGGTGTGATCCAGCCCATACTCCGTACAGGCCAGAAAGGGGCTGGGCCATTTATGGGGGCCGTGGGGGGAAGTGAGGGTTGGGTAGACTGCAGAAGTCTATTCATGTTAACAACCCTGCAGAATGCCCCAGAGCAAAAGCTGATTTAAAACTAAAGCATTAATGAGGTTCTGCTGTAGCACACTCACCTGCCTGTTGTGATAAAATGCAAAATGCTGCCAGTCCGTCCTGTTTGAGGTTAAGTTGTGGTGAGAGACCTCTTTGAAAATATGCTCTTTCTGAGTTCTGATGAGACAGCCTTTTTAGCCAGCTATGGGCCGTGCCGTGAGGCCTGCCATACTGGGACTTTGCTCCTTGTATTGGTGGCTCCCATCTACCCCAGATTATGAAGGACGTTTTGGTCTTCTAAATGAAGAAGGCACTATTAAATTTTTGTAAGTATGGCCTGTTAGTGCTTTCATTTCCCCAAGATAGTTTTCATTTCTTCCACCTCCCAGAGGTGGTAAGCAGCCGCTTCCCAAACTTGATTCATCATCGCTATCACCTGTGGAACATGCTGAACAGACCCCTGGAGTCTATACCTGGGGATTCTGATTCCACAGGTCTGTGAAGAAGCTGGAGAATTAGTCATAGAACTTACCATTTTAAAAGTACCCCCAATTGATTCTGATACTCCTTTGAGAGCAAATCCAGCCACCTTGTTCAGAAGGTAAAGTAAGGGCCAGAGATTGGGAGTGAATGACAGTTACTGGCAACGCTAGGATCTCTGATTTCCCATCTGTGAAATGGGGTTGCTATATGGAGATGAATTGAAATGACGGGTGCAAAGTACCTGGCAGAGTTCAAGGCACGTGGCAGGTGCTTGCTTAAGCCCAGTCCAGTACACATTCTACTACATTTTTCTGAATGCCAAACGGACAATGAGTTCTTCTTAAACTTATTTTGAAGGACCAGGACATTTCATGTCATTTTTGTCTAAAGAGGTGACTAAAATATTGTGTGAGAGTGTGTGTGTATGTGAGAGAGAGAGAGAGAGAGAGGCAGAGGAACAGAGAGATCAAGAGAGACCGAGAAAGAAAAGGGAGGAAAGAAAAGGAAGGAGACAGAAAATTTGTACTGAAATGTCCAAGAAGGCTTAAATGATGGGACTGTAAATAGATCCGTCTTGACCCTTCATCTGCATTTGTGAACTAGGTTAAATATCATGGCCCCAAGTGAATACTGAGCAGGTTTTTTTAATAGTATTTGGGTGCGAGCATCACTGTTAAATGTATCAGCACATTATTGAATTTCACATCTTAGAACTTGAAGCAAACACAAATATGTACAGTCATCAGTATGTACATTTTCAACATTGTTGTCGCACCACAACCACATTTTCAAATGTGACAGCCTTCTTTTAAAAAGGCAATTGTTTTTATCCAGAAACCATTTTGATTGTCGTTACCACATACCAGTATACAGATTAGAGGCATGACCATTGTGTATTTCCTATCCATTGATTAAATGATTAATAATCAGCTTTTTTGGTGTTTACTGCTCTCCCAGAAAGTTTCCCAAAAGTCTCTGTGGTTTCATTTACTTTCTGTACCCTACATACCCTCATGTGGCTGTTTGCACTGTCAGTTTTCCATTTGTACTCATGTTCTTTCTTTAATGATTCATCTCAGAATTTCTCGGCCTCCTCTCCCACGAGTTCATTACCGTGGCTTGTTATATGCTTCACTGAACACTGGGCAAAATTGCAACCTTTCCTACCACCACTCCTTCTCCCAGTCTTTCCTCACTGTGATAATTATTTTAGCATGATCTGAAATAGGACTCATTTCAGGAAACATTAATGAGCACCCAATGGCCGAGGCACCGCGATAGACACTGGGAGCCACAAGGAGTGGCAGAAAGATGACCTTGACTCTGTTACCTCACTCAGGGGTCACTTGGTGAGCAGGTAGCACAGGTAACACCTAAAGCCAGAACTGTCACACTTCAAAGTTCATGCTTTTAACTGTCACTCTGTGGCTGTCTCAAATACCTCCCCCTCTGTCTTCACCAGAATCTCCATTCCCTGAACACAGGCTAACTCGGTTTTTACCATCTTATTTAATATCCTGTCTTACTCTCCACTGTTTTTCCAGTGACACAATCAGGTTTTAGAATTCATTCTCCCTCCTTGGAGACTCTTGCTGTACTTTTTCCCAGTGAAGGACCAAAAGGCATGAGACTTTTAGTCTTCATAACACTTAAAGGTGCGGAGTAGTTTCTAGAAGAAGAAGGACTGTCTGTGCAGGTGAGGAAAGGGCCAGCAACACAGCTGAATGACTTTGCCTAGAATCTCTGTGAGCGGTGCCAGTGATGAGGAATTGCTTATCTTCCCGTGGTGATGTTTGGAATCTGCCTGTTAGACCAACGGATGGATTTTAATGCATTTGCCTTTGATTCTGCCCCTTTATGGTACATCCAGGTCTCCATGATGACGTTTCCTCAGCCAGGGACATTGTGTACTGAGAACCTAACCTACTCCAGTATCCAAGTACATCCATTTCTTTTGCCAGAATTTCTGAAGATACCTGCAGCGAAGTCAGTATTTATGTGTGCTAGATTCTCTGTTGATCCTTGGCAATAATTCACTCTATCAAATTCTTACATTCTGCTGTCTGTGTGAGTGACTGTAACTCATCAGAATTTCCGAGTTTGAAGGCTGGGGTTATTTCTCAGGTGTCAGAATGTCAGTGTTTCTCCCCTCGTGCTATCACTTTGGACTTTCATTTTTTAGTCCCCGATAGAGATACCTTGTCTGAATTCATACAAGCTGTTTTCAGCACAAAGTGGTTTCAAAGTGATTAAAAAAAAAAAAAAAAACAAGTAAAGGCCTCACGACCTAATTAGTGTCTGCAGGTCAGCCTCTAGAACTGTGGTTAAGCGACTTTATTTGCATGAGGTCCATTTCGGGAAAGACAAAAATGTTTACAGGCTGCCATTCTTTCTTCACGCACAATAAAAATAGCTTTAGTGGTTCCCGTGGGGAGAAATATATAGTTTTTAAACATAGATTATCTACTTATTGAAGGGAAGCACACAATGGGAAAAAATTGGTACCACTTTTAGGCATTAAATGTTAATTTCGGGTGCGTTTCAAACCGTGGTCACAGGGGGGAAGCTTTTGTATGTGCTTCATTTTGAAATTGTATATTACAGCTCATAGTAAGAAATAAGGCAGGCCCATCACGAATCTCGAATTACTCACCTTTACCTTGGCAAGAAGTGGCCGCGTGATTACCAGTTGTTCTCTAAGTTCTGAGCCTGTAGAAAGAAGTTTTTTCTTTCTGTGGTCTGTGTACTGATGTCGCTAGACCGTGTCCTTGGGAACTGTGGAGGGTCCCAGAGATTTGTACCCTAATTGCAAGCTAACAGGTCCGTTGGCCACACAGCTTCATGGGTGCTGGTTAAAGACAGGAGACTCCTTGGCTCAGAGATGGGAGACAGTTTATTTCAGAGCCTGGGGAGAAAGTGCCTATGTGTATATGACAAGCAAAAACCCAGGAGACCCAAGGAAAGTTGGCTAGCAACACAGGATTCTCCCCAAACTCGGGTGGCTCCAAGAACCTCTCGAGCTCACAGCGCTTTGGAAGGATCCAGCAGTTAGAGGCTGTGGAAGACGCCCTGACTGGTTGGCCCAAAGGCAGGGCTGCGTGCCGCCTGTTGGAGGGGAGCAGAAGGCCCAACTGAAGACAAAACAGGGGTCAGTTTTCCCAGCTCCTCAGAGAGCACTTCAGAAGGAAAATATGCAAGGGGCACCTGATGGCTGCCTTGCATTGGGGGTAAGCTCTGCTGCTTGGGGGTCGTCAAAGCCCCTTCTCCCCTGCTCTCTCTCCGTTGCTCTCCATGCGGTCATTTCTTTTCTTGCCTGTTTAGGCTCTGGAGTGGGGAGATTTGTATTGCCAAGCAGCTCAGCCGAGTGACATTGTCTCTCTCACCACACTTCTAAGGGGGTCATCCCACCCTAGGACTTACATGGAGGACTGATGGGTCCCCTGAGTCTATTTGAAAAGGTTTGACAGTCAGGCATATTCATCCAAGTGGGCAAAAGTCCACAAAGATCACACCCCATGACCTGATCTTCCGAGAATCTTTGTGCTCCCAGATGCCTTTTTTGTGTTGAGTGGCCAGGGAATGGGGCCAGGGAATGGGAGCACAGTGAGGGCAGCCTCGTCCCTGGGAGGGCAGACAAGCCCCCCGATGCTTGTTCTCTCTCCATCGCGATGCTGAAGCATCCCCAGCAAACATGGAGCCCTGTGCATGGCGTGACTCCCCATGGCTGGAATAAGGTTACTCTTGGCAACTACAGCACCACATCATCCACTGGTAACCTTGGCTTCCCTCCCACCACCCCCACCCCCCGCCACGTCTGTGCATTGTGCTACCTTGTTTAGGTCTCCGGCAACAAATGTTTTCTACTGGGACTGTTTCGGAACAGGCAGTCTCGCCGCCCACCCCTGTAAAATTGAAAACATATTTTGAACACCACGAAGCGTGTGGACATGAAGTTACATTGCGGTACAGCAATTTCCTCGGGAGGGGGTGGTTATAATTTTGTTGTAATCAAGGGCTTCACAAAAATGGCCAAGACAAGGGACTTTGGGACAGATTTATTCTAGTATATTGAAGCTTTTGTAAGATAAAATACAAAACTTCATGATTAGCTGCTGGCACAGTTTTCTGAGTGCCAATACTGGGCGTGGATTCAGGTTCGCAGTTTACCACTCCTTTCCTTGTAGGGGGGAATGCTAATAGGTTAAGACAAATAATCTCTGTTATGGTGAAAGTCCCTTTGGGGACTGGGTTTATGGTGAAAGTCCCTTTGGGGACTGGGGTTTGGAATTCGTTAGACATCTCCAAAGCGATGCTGGAATGGGCATGAAAGATGTTATTGGGGTGATGGAATGTTCTAAAACTGGCTTGTGGCAATGGTGGCACAACTTAAGTCAATTTAATAAAAATCATTAAATCGTACACTTGACATGGGAGAATTGTATGAATCCAAAAATACGCCTCAATAACATTGTAAAAAAAAGATTTCATAAAATAAAAAACTGTGGAATTAATATATAAAGCATTTCAAATACAGCAACGTATAAGCACATTATAAAACAGCTAGTAAAACAATACTTGTATAAATATTAACCATATCATTCAAATAAATTACTATATAAAGTAAAACAGAAACAAATAAAGGCAAATGCTGGAGGCTAGAAGATCCAAAAAAAAAAAAAAAAAGAAGAAGAAAAAAGAAAAAGTCCCTTTGGGAAGTGTATAACCCAGCAAGGGTGCTTTCATATTTCATAGGGGGATGGAGGTAGCGGGAGGGCTGATGCAGCCTTCTTATTACCCAATTCAAATCCTTTCGGAAGAATATTCAGAAAGCGAATTAATTTTTCCTTTTTTCATTGCACTCAGAATGCCTGAAACAGATAAAGTAGGAAACGGAGTCATTATATTTGGGCGCTGTCTATTATCATTTACTGACTGAGAATCTATCTAAGCCTTGCTGCTTTTTGCAGATAATTAATTTTGTTCCTAAATGTAGGAAAGAGTGATTGTAATCAGTATGTTTGTACTTGCAGCCACAAATAGAGCCCATCAAAGATATGCAGTACAAATAAACCTCATAAAATATGCAGCCCAAGCGCTGCTTGAAGTTAATGTGCTTTTTTTTTTTAAAGAAAAAAAAATCATATGTATGATTTTTGAAAGTCGTTCTTGGTATTCTTATGTAGTTAATAGATGAACTCCTCTTTTTCTAACTCAGGCCCACACTCTGAATTATTTTTATCATGAAATCTCATAAACTCGAGCTCAAGGGGACTTTGATTTGACGTGGAAATCAACTCATCAACATACACATATTTCTGAGTTCTGGGTGTGGGTTGCTCTTTTGCTTCTAGAAAATTATGAATAATCAGATCAAAGTTGGAGGTTCAGGTTCATGGGATGAAACCCAAGTGCATGGCTGTTTGTGAAGGGTTTTGATTTGGCGTGGAAATCAACTCATCAACATACACATATTTCTGAGTTCTAGGTGTGGGTTGCTCTTTTGCTTCTAGAAAATTATGAATAATCAGATTAAAGTTGGAGGTTCAGGTTCATGGGATGAAATCCAAGTGCATGGCTGTTTGTGAAGGGTTTTGATTTGGCATGGAAATCAACTCATCAACATACACATATTTCTGAGTTCTGGGTGTGGGTTGCTCTTTTGCTTCTAGAAAATTATGAATAATCAGATCGAAGTTGGAGGTTCAGGTTCATGGGTTGAAACCCAAGTGCATGGTTGTTAACCCTCTAAACTCTTTGGAAAGACTTTTTGTACTTTTATTCTGACCGACCAGCAGCCTCTGTTCTAAGCCTGTCCCTTGTCCCTCTCCTTCAGAGTTGTACCTTGCTTGGAGTCTTGTTCATTTAGGCCCTGTAGTCGGTTGAAAATGTGTTTAATCGTGGTTCCATCATCCTGGGAAGCCCATTCTGCTTCTGCTGATTCTCTAATGCGTTCCTTCTCCCGAGAAGCAAACTCACTCCACTTAGCAAAATTATATATCACCAGAAAACACTTCACAAAGGTTATCAAGGGCAGAGCTCTTAGTCCCTGTGGCGCAGGTAGAGGGGGGAAATACTTACGTGTACGTGGGAACTTTTTGTGCTTCTGCAATTGCCTGCTGTGCAGGTACGGTGGAAATAACATCAGCTCAGGAATCAGAACAGGGATGCAGGGTCTCCGCCCTGCATGGCTGCAGGAAGGGGCCTGGGAGAAGTGCGTTAACCTGTACAGGGAAGACCATGACCATGAGCGTGATCCCAGAGCACTTGCCATGTGCCACACACAGTTCTGGGCACTTTACACGAACTGACACACTAAATGCATGCAACAGTTCCAATTATGAAGGAATTCTCAGTGAGAGCCATTTTCCAGGTTTAAGAACCAAGGCAGGGAGACTTGCATGCAGTGCCAGCCCCGGGCCTGTTTCAGCAGCTCTCTCCACTGCCAGGGCTCCCGAGGCTCCTCTCTTGCCCCGGGGACCAGATGTGGTCTCAGACCGGGGAGATGGAGCCTGGGTCCCGCTGCAAGTGGGCATCAGCTGACTTGGTGGAAGTGTGGCAGGAGGGAGAGCCAGGAAGTCGCTAAGGGGCTTGCATCTCAGCCTGCTCGCTCAGTTCTAATTCTTCCTGTCTCCAACCCGTGCCCCCCCGCATGGCTTCTAGAATAGCATGGAAATTTCCAATGGGCTGAGCTTTTTCTTCTCTGCTCTTCCTCATACTTGTGTTAATTTAATTAGATTTTTCTAAATCGGCTCGGAGCTCAGACTTCCCCCAGGATCAAGGGCCATTCCATTTATCACCTTTCCTTAAACAGAAAATCCATTCTTGATGATCTTGGGTTGAAAATATACTTTCAAAATATATGGCGCCTCCATTTTCCTCCTTTCAGATCAAAAATTCAAAGAATAGTGAAAAATGCCCCACACTATGGTTTTCTTACTCTGGATTAAAAGCCTGCAATGATCTCTTTCCAAACATGGAAGGAGTTCTGGGCAACTGTTTCTAATTTACTACATTGTCCCACTTGCCTTTAATTCTTCATCGTAGCAACCTTCTAGTAGATTTTTTTTTTTTACAATTATGAAAAATTTAGATCATATTTGAACGGGCTCTTCACAAGTTTCCTAGACATAAATTTCACTAGACAAAAGAAAACACTCATTTAGTGCCCTAACTCCAATTAAAAATAAAACAATTGTGATAAATTGGCACCCTTGAACTTGACAGAAAGAAGGTATAGATGACTGTTCCATCTCCTTCCAGTATGAAAAGCATGTTAACAAGCTCCAGATCACAGAGGGTGGAAAAAGACACATGGGTGGAAACATTTCTCTCACACATCTGTGTTTATCAAGTTTTAAAGTCTGTTTCCTCCCCGACCATTTCTTCTGAATCTGTAATCCATTGATTGGAACGAAATTGATGCATAACTCAAACTGCCCTGCTGTGAAAAGCCCCATTCAGAATGCTCTTGGCTCTGGTTATCATTGACCAATGAGTCTTCGAGATACCAGGAATAATAAATTATAACAAACACCCATTTTTAAGAGCACCATACAAGATTTTTCAGAGCCAAGCTCTGGAGATGGAAAACTGAATGAATATCCAGTACAGGAATGGGTCAGCTTGGTGTTACAGGGAGCAGAGTGAGAAAAGGTCGTGTCGTAGAAAGAACTCAGACTCCAGGGGTTAAGATGTAACTCTCGGCTCAGCCATCCCTTGTCTTAGAGACCCTGGGCATAGTGCATCATGTCTCTGAATCTTTGTACTTTATCTGTGGAATGGGGGTACAAATGCCAAGCTCTGGGGGTGGGGCAGGGGTCTGGATGGCTCAGTGGGCTAAGCCTCCGACTCTTGATTTCGGCTCAGGTTATGAGCTTGGGGTTGATTGGCCTGAGTGGTGGTAGACCTCTGCTTCCATTGGCCCAACTCTCAGTGAAAATCATGTTCCCCCAGATGTCCAGGTGACTCGATTCCCAGCCAGGCAGGACTAGTTGAACACACAAGTTTCCTAGCTGCTTGCAGTGGGCTTCAGAGAAGACTCATGAATAAAGGGCAACGTGATAGATCTAGATTCCCAATGGGGATTTTGAGCATTTATCTTCTTTGCCTCGGGTTTAGTGCTGAAATTCTTGGGAGGGGAGGGAGGACTCAAGCCGTGTTTATAGCTCCTTTGTTTTCGAGTGTGTGTGGTACAGTGGAATGCTAAATTGCTTTTACTGGGTACCACTGTTAAATGATGATTAAATTTAGGTTGATATAAAAATGAACAGATATCTATTATATATCTTTGGGATAATTTAATGATATCCCCTTGTTTCAGATATTATTCTTTTATCAAGTCCCTAAATTTTCTTGTCTGTTCTTATACATCTTGCCCACTCGGAGTCTCTTTCCCCTTTATTATGATTGGCAGTCACTGTTCTGATCCCTGGGATTGGGTTATCACTCTATTTCTTTTGACGGAGGGAAAGAGGAGGAAGCCAAGGGAGTTTGGGAACATAAAAGAAAGATGGGAAATGAATCACACCATCTGGAAATTTTTTTTTTCTAGGTATGTGTCCTTTGCTGTTTTTTCTTAATATAGTCATTGTCCCAGTCAATCTAGCACAATACAGATAAGTCACGAATTTCAGATTTAAAAAAAATATGGAAAAATACAGGAGCGTCTGGTGGGCTCAGTCGTAGAGCATGTGACTCTTGACTGCGGGGCTGTGAGTTCAAGCCCCATGTTGAGGGTAGAGATGACTTAAGGAAATTTTAAAAAATACAGAAACATACAATATATCTCAATTATGATTTACTTGCCGTTCTCCTAAACCAAGCGTCTGTGTTAGTGTGTGAGGCTAGCATTCTGCCCTCATCCATGTAATCAATTTCTTAAATGGAGTAGGTGTTTGGGTCTTTCTCTTCAATGAAGCTGAAGGGGAAAGGAGTTTCTGCTTGGGATAATGAGGAGCCATTAAGAGTACAGGAAACATGAGTCTCTACCCACAAAATCAGAAGTATAAGAAGAAGTACATTTATTATTATTTTCTTTTGCTTTTTAAATGATGGACTCTTTTTAGAGCCCTTTTAGGGTTACAGCAAAACTGAGCAGAAAGTACCGTGTTCCCATGGACCTCCTGCTCCCACTCCCCCGCCCCCACCTCCCCTAGTTTCAGCATCCAGCACCAGAGGGATGCATTTTTTAATAATAGTGAACCTACATGGACACATCATTATCACATCATTATCCCCCAAAGTCTGTGCTTTACATTAGTGATCACTCTTAGTGCTGTAAACTCTATCAGTCTGACGAATGTAGAGTGAGGCATTATAAAATACAGAGGAGTTTCACTGCCCCCCCCAAAGCCTGCATTCTGCCTATTCATCCCTCTTTTACCTCTAACCTTTGGCAACCACTGTCCTTTTTGCTGTCTTTATGGTTTTGCCTTTTCCAGAAAGTCGTATAGTTGGAATCATATGGTAGTATCCGTTTTTTTTTTTAAGATTTTATTTATTTAATTGACAGAGAGAGAGATCACAAGTAGGCAGAGAGGCAGGCAGAGAGAGAGGAGGAAGCAGGCTCCCCGCCGAGCAGAGAGCCCGATGTGGGACTCGATCCCATGGGGATCACAACCCGAGCCGAAGGCAGGGGCTTTAACCCACTGAGCCACCCAGGCACCATGGTAGCAGCCTTTCTACACTGGCTTCTTCCACTGGGTACCATGCATTTCAAGGTTCCTCCATGCCCTTTCATGGCTTCGTAGCTCATTTTTTCCTAATGCTGCATAGTATCTCATTGTCCGGAACATCTTTTATATTTAAATCAGTTTAATTTCAACTCCAAATCTTTGTTCCCATTGTGTTAGTGGTAAATTCCGCCTCATTACCTTTTTAAAAAAACAGCTTTGTTGAGCTAGAATTCGCATAGAATACATTAATCAATTTACCCATTTAAAGTGTACTGTTCAGTTGTTCCTGGTGTATTCACGGAGTTGTGCGTCCATCACCAAAATCAATACTAGAACAGTTTTAGCATTCCAGAGGAAACTCAATACCCATTAGCTGTCATTTCCCATTCCACCATTCCCCTGTCCCTGGCAACTACTAATTTACTTTCTCTCTCTATGGATTTGTCTCTTCTGAACATTTCATATAAATGAAATCCTACATCTCTGTCTTCTTGTGTCTGACCTCTTGCACTTAACATAACGTTTTCAAGGGCCATTTGTGTTGTAGCACATGTGAGTACTTCTTTTCCTTTTCATGGCTGAATAATATTCCATCGTGTGGATAGGTCACTTTATCAGCTGATGGACATTTGTTTCTATTTCTTGGTTGTTATCCATAGTGCTGCTAAAATCATTCACATGAAACTATTGGTGTGGATATATGTTTTCATTTCTCTTGGAAATATTACCTAGGAATGGAATTGGAGGTCATATGGGAACTCCAGGTTTAAGCTTTTAAGGAATTGCCAAACTGTTTCCCAAAGCAGCTGAACCATTTTCCTTTCCCACCAGCAATATATGAGAGTTCCAATTTCCACACATACTCATCAGCAATTGCTATTATCTGTCTTTTTAAAATTATAGCCGTCCTAGTAGGTCTGAAGTGGTATCTCATTGCAGTTTCAATTTGTGTTTCTCTAATGACAAGTGCTGTTGAGTAATTTTCTTGTGCTTGTTAGCTAGAGATGTGTATCTTCTTTGGTGAAAGGTTTATTGAGATCTTTTCCGAAATTTTTAATCAGGTTATTTGTCATTTCATTGTTGAATTGTAAGCATTACTTATATATATTGAATACTGGACCTTTATGAGATACGTGATTCACAAAGATTTTCTTCTGTATGGTGGGGTTTTCACTTTCTTAACAATGTCCTTTAAGACATAAATGTTTATGCTTTTGATGAAGTTCAATTTATCTATTTTTGTGTATATGGCATATCTAAGAAACCATTGTCAAATTCAAAATCATAAAGATATTACACCTATGGTTTCTTCTATGAATTTTTATAGATTTAGCTCTTACACATAGGTCTATAATCAATTTTGAGTTAACTTTATACATTTAATGTGAGGTAGGGGCACAACTTTATTCTTTTGCTTGTGGATACCCAGTTGTCCCAGCCCCACTTGTTGAAAACAGCAGTGTTCTTTCCCCATTGAATGGTCTTGACACCTTTGTCAAAGTGAATGGACCTTAAATGTATGGGTTTATTTCTAGACTCTCAATTCTATTCCATCGATCTATATGTTTATCATTATGCCAGGACCATGCTGGTTTGATTCTTCTTGCTTTGTAATAAATTACAAAACTGTGAAGTATGAATCTTCCTACTTTGTTGTCTTTCGGATTATTTTGGCTATTTGAAGTCCCTTGCAATTCCATTTCAATTTCACAAGCAGCTTGTCAATTTCTACAAAGAACTTAACTGGGATTTTGATAAGGATTTCATTAAATCTATAGATCATTTGGGGGAATATTGCCATCTTAATATTAAGTCTTCTGATCTATGAACATGGAATGTCTTTACATTTATTTAGGTCTTTAATTTTTTTCGTCGTTGTTTTTCAGTTTTCGGTATACAAGTTTTACACTTCTTACGTTAAATTTATTCCTAATATTATAGTTTGTTATTATAAATGGAATTGTTTTCTTTTTAAAAAGGTTTTATTTCTTTGAGAGAGAGAGGGAGCGAGAGAGGACAAGTGGGGGAAGAGAGAGAGAGAGAGGGAGAGGGAAGAGCCTAACACAGGGCTCAATCCCAGGACCCTGAGATCATGACTCAAGCTGATGGCATATGGTTAACCAACTGAACTATCCAGGTGCCCCTGGAATTGTTTTCTTAATTTAATTTCTGCATACTTCCTTATTTGAATATAGAAATACAACTGGTTTTATATTGATGTTTTACCTGGTAGCACTGCTGAAGTCATTTAATGATTTTAATAGTTTTGTTTTATTTTGTTTTGTTTAGTCCTTGATGTTTTCTGTATACAAGATCATGTTATCTGTAAATACAGATGGTTTTATTTCTTCTTTTCCAATCTGGATGCCTATTATTTCTTTTCCTTTCCTCTTTCTTTCTTTCATTCTTTCATCTTTCTTCCTCTTGCTATTCTTTCTTTCTTGCCTCATTACCCTGGCTTGAGCCTCCAGTAGTGTCGAACAGAAATGGCAAGAATGGACATCTCTGTCCTTTTCCTAATATTAGAGGAAAATTCTTCTCTTTCCACATTAAATATAGTGTTAGCTGTGGGTTTCCCATACGTGCCCTTTACTAAGTTGAGGAACTTCCCTTGTATTCCTGGTTTGTTGAATATTTTTATTATCAAAATATGCTGGATTTTATCAAATTCCTCTCCTGCATCTAGTTTCTTTCTCTTTCCAATTTTGCATGTGTTCTTTATTCTATTAATATAATTGTATTGATTACCAGATGTTAAACTAGCCTTGTATTCCTGGGATAAAGCTCACTTGGTCATGGTGTATGATCCTTTTTATATGTTGCTGGATTTAGTTTGCTAAGATTTTGTTGAGGATTTTTGTATTGATCTTCATAAGAGATACTGGTCTGTAGTTTTCTTGTAGCCTTTGGTTTTAGTATCAGGGTTAATACTAGCCTCTTAGAATGAGTTGAGATGCACTCCTTCCTCTTTTATTTTTTGGAAGAGTTAGATAAAGATTGGCATTAATTCTTCTTTAAGTGTTCAGTAGAATTTGCCAGTATGGCCATCTGGTCCTGGGTTTTTCTTTGTGGGAAGATTTAAATTGCTAATTCAGTCACTTTGTTTTAAGTTCATTCACATTTTCTATTTCTTTTTGAGTCAGTAAAGGTAGTTTTGCCATTTTAGGAATTTGTCCATTTCATCTATATCATTTTTGGGGATTTAGTTTTTTTAGTGTTCTCTTAAAACTCTTTTGATTTATATAAGACTGGTAGTAATATCCCTTCTTTCTTTTTTTTTTGGATTTTATTTTATTTTTATTTAAATTCTTTTTTTTTAATTAATTTTTTATTTTTTATAAACATATATTTTTATCCCCAGGGGTACAGGTCTGTGAATCACCAGGTTTACACACTTCACAGCACTCACCAAAGCACATACCCTCCCCAATGTCCATAATCCCACCCCCTTCTCCCAAACCCCCTCCCCCCAGCAACCCTCAGTTTGTTTTGTGAGATTAAGAGTCACTTATGGTTTGTCTCCCTCCCAATCCCATCTTGTTTCATTTATTCTTCTCCTACCCACTTAAGCCCCCATGTTGCATCACCACTTCCTCATATCAGGGAGATCATATGATAGTTGTCTTTCTCTGCTTGACTTATTTCGCTAAGCATGATACGCTCTAGTTCCATCCATGTTGTCGCAAATGGCAAGATTTCATTTCTTTTGATGGCTGCATAGTATTCCATTGTTTATAGCAGCAATGTCCACAATAGCCAAACTATGGAAAGAACCTAGATGTCCATCAACAGATGAATGGATCAAGAAGATGTGGTATATATACACAATGGAATACTATGCAGCCATCAAAATATCCCTTCTTTCATTCCTAATCATAGTTATTTGAGTCTTTTTTTTTTACTCAGTCTAACTAAAAGTTTATCAGTCTTGTAGATCTTTCCATGGAACCGATTTTTGATTTGGTTGGTTTTCTTTATTCTTCATTCTAGCAATTTCTGTTGTAATGTACTATTTCCTTCCTTCTTCTTGGTTTATTTTTAATGTGCTCTTCCTTTTCCAGTATTATAAGGTGACAGTTTAGGCTATAGATTTGAGATCTTTATTTTTTCAAAATAGTTGTCTACAGCTATAAATTTCCCTCTATGTGTTGCTTTAGCCGTATCCCATATGTGCTGGTATATTTTCATTTTCATTAAGATCAAAGTATATTATCATATGCCTTGGGATTTCTTATTTGACCCTTTTATATTTAGGGTCTTAGAGACTACATATTTAACAATGTACTGTTTAATTTCCACATATGTGGTTACATAGGAGCATGTGGTTTAATTTCCATATATATGTAGATTTCCTAAATTTATTTCTGTTATTGGTTTCTTATTTCTTTCCATAGTGTTTGGAAAATATACTAGGTATGATTTCAGTGCTTATTCACTTATTGAGGCTTTACAGCCTAGCATAAGATTTGTCATAAAGAATATTCCATGTGCTGTTGAGAAGAATGTATATTTTGCTGTCATAGCGTGCAGTATTCTATAGATGTCTGTTAGGTCTTTTTGGTTTATAGTGTTGTTCAAGTCTTGGGTTTCCTTGTTGATGTTCTGTCTAGTTTTTTTATCCACTATTAAAACTGAGATATTAAAATCCCCAACAATTACTGCTGAATTATTTCTTCCAGTCTTGTCAGTTTTTGCTTCATGTATGTTGCTTCATGCATCTCTATTGTTAGACACATATGTTTCGAAATGTTCTATCTTCCTGATGGATTGACCCTTTTATCAGTATAAAATGGTCCTCTTTCTCTCATAATACTTTTGATCAAATGTTTATTTTTTTCTGCTATTAGTATAGCCACTTCAGCTTTCCTATGTTTACTATTTGCATAGTATATCTTTTTCAATTATTTTACTTTCAATCTATTTATATCTTTCAATCTAAAATATATCTCTTGTACATAGCATATAGTTTCATATATTTTTTAATCCACGCTGACAATTTCTCTTTTGACTGGAGTGTCTAATACATTTATGTTTAATGACAGATGGTGTCTGACTTAGGACGGTTTGACTTACAATTTTTCAACTTTATGATAGTGCAACAGTGACACGCAATCAGTAGAAACCTGACTTCAAATTTCAGTTTTTGCTCTTTTCCTTGGCTAGCAATATGTGATATTCTCTTGTGATGCTGGGCCGCAGCAGTGAGCTCCCAGTTAGCCACACGATCATGAGGGCAAATAACCAAAATACTGACAGCCATTCTGTCCCCATACAACGATTCTGTTTTTCCACTTTAAGTGCTGTATTCAATAAATTACATGAGATATTCAACACTTCATTATAAAATGGGCTTTGTGTTAGATGATTTTGCCCAACTGTAGGCTCATGTAAATGTTCTGAGCACATTTCGGGTAGGCTGGGCTAAGCTCTGATGTTGGGTAGGTTTGGTGTATTCTGTGCATTTTTTACTTAATATATTTTCAACTTATGATAGTTTTTTTTAAGATTTTATTTATTTGATACACAGAGAGAGAAACCACAAGTAGGCAGAGAGGCAGGCAGAGAGAGAGGGGGAAGCAGGCTCTCCACTGAGCAGAGAGCCCAATGTGGGGCTCGATCCCAGGACCCTGAGATCATGACCTGAGCCGAAGGCAGAGGCTTAACCCACTGAGCCACCCAGGTGCCCAAATTATGATAGGTTTATCAGGATGTAACCCTATCAAAAGTGGAGTAAGATCTGTACTGATACTGTTAAATTTACACGCCTGTCATTTTAGGCTTTGTTCTCTATAGAGGTCATATCTTTTCATGCCTCTATTTCTCCTTTGCTGCTTTGTTTTCCCTTAAGTGATTATTTTCTGGTGTATCATTTTAATTCCTTTAAAGATTCTTTTCCCACTATGTTTTGGTTATTAGTAGTCATTCTAGGGGTTACAGGACACAGCATGACCTAGAATCTACTTCAGATTGATACTAATTTAATTTTGTGAGGCACAGATATAATGGTCCTTTGATTTCCACTCTAGTGGCCAAATAACCATCTACTTAATTTTCTAGAGTTTGAAGATGATCTGTCATGTTGCAAAGGGCCCCACAGTGGTTCTTTACCATCAGTTCTGCCAACCGATTCCGACGCTCATTTGGTAGCCATCCGCTTTTCTTTTGCTCAGTCTTCATGGAATTGTAATTTGTCTCTCTCCCTACAATCCAACATACTTTATGCTTTCTTTTGGCCACATTATATGTCACTGTGACATCCAGGTTAATACTGTTCAATAGAAATATCATTCAAGCCACATATGTAATTTAAAATTTTTTAAAACCATATTTAGTAGTGCCTGGGTGGCCCAGTTGGTGAAGCATCCAAACTCTTGGTTTCAACTCAGATCCTGATCTCAGGGTCGTGAGATCGAGCCCCTTGTTGGGCTCTGTGCTCAGTGGGGAATCTGCCGGTCTGCTTGAAGATTCCCTCCCTCTGCCCCCTCCCCACACTCCTTCTCTCTCTAAAATAAATAAATAGGGCACCTGGGTGGCTCAGATGGTTAAGCATCTACCTTCAGCTCAGGTTATGATGCCAGGGTCCTGGGATCGAGCCCCATACCAGGTTCCTTGCTCCTTGGGGAGCCTGCTTTTCCCTTTGCCTCCATGTGTGTGTCTCTCTCCATCTCTCATGAATAAATAAATAAAATCTTTTTAAAAATAAATAAATCTTTTTTAAAACCCACATTTAAAAAGTAGGAATAGGTGAATTAATATTGTCTATTTCATTCAGTATGTTCGGAAAGTAGGATTTTGGCACGTGATCAATATTTTTTTAAATTGTTAAGGGGATATTTTATGTTCTTTTTTCCCTCACAGCTTGGGCTAGTCCCATTTTACGTGCTCAGTGGTCACGTGATACAGACTGGACTCTGCAGTTCCAAGCTCCCCTTTGGGAAGGAATCCATAGGGCAGTGCTGTAAAGTGTATCTGAATTTCCTTGCAGTACTGACAATGCCAGTCCCTCCCCCAGAAAAACCACTCTCTACAAATATACCTAAGTGCCCTTCTATCTGGCCTTCTGAGGCATGCCCACAAGCAAAAGGAAAGAACTCAAAACAACAATGTAACTGCCGTCCAGAGCACATGTTCAGGCAATCAAAAATTAATTTCTGGGAACTGGTTACTATTTCAGTTAATGGTAGTAGTTGTTCATATCTGTGGGGAATACAGGGTAGAATGTAGAAGCTCTTTCACATTTGCCATGGGAACTCTTGATACTAACAGGCTGGGTTGGATCACCTCCAAAGGACTGAACCAGAGACCCAAGGAAGGGGAAAGCGACAGAGACTAGAGAAATTTCAGCCCTCCACAGACCTCTCTCCCCCAAACAGTGTATTTTTTTTCTTTCTCAGGCTGGAGATTAGGAGGTGGTAAGATGAGTGGGACCATCTGTATGTCTGCCCCAATCTCTCCCTGTATCATTTTGTTCAATTAGACTCATTGTAAGGATGATTAAAGGTTTCTTGTTACTTGCAAATTGCTTATTCTCACCTTACCTTTGCTCTTTAAGGAGGAGTTACCACTTGCTTGTCCAATTCTTACATTTTCTTAGCCACTCAAGTCCATGCCTACCCTGTTTGCTTAAGATTGGGGACAGTCGAGCCGTACTAATTGAAGCCTCTGACTTCTTGTAAAGTTACATGTGCTCTCTGCTCTCATCCATTTCCTCCACGTTGCTTTCTACCTGTTACTCTCTCGCTTTGACAGTAAGTGGCTTAGGCTTTAGGTTCTCTTTTTGCGAATTCCACAGCCTGTCATTCCAATCCTTTGCCTTGATGCTCCTTTCTTCTTGCCCGGATGCTGGGATCAGGTCCCTGAGCTCACAGTTTGTAGACCCTTCTCTGGGTCCCTAAAACTTGTGGCCTGATTCTGTGGGTGGATCTAAATTACCCACCTGTTTTTCCTTCCCTTCCTTCATTCCCATCTCTTAATAATGCATCTAGATTTCCCCGGTGAGAGTATTAGCCAGAAGCCCTACCCCACACCCACCCCAGCCAACTCTTCTGGGCCCTGGCCTTGGATTTCAAAGTGACAGTAGAAGAGGAAGAACAAAACACTCATCGAATGCCATTTTCAAGGCCATGTCCAACGTTCAAGAAGCAGCAAGTGAAGACATCTATTTGAGGAGCCTTCCTCTGCAGGATGGAAGAGGCTACTGGCTGAAAGAGGAAACAAAAACTATCAGCCCGGCAGCTAGGAAGCCTTAACCTAGACAGGGCACACATTTCCTTTTTTTTTTAACGTTTCAAGCCAGAATAGGGAGATTTAGGTGGTAGAATGTGGCAGACAAGCCAGCAAGGGAGAAAAGGGAGGGTTGGAAGCCTGGCAAACAAAGCCAAGGCGCTATGACTGTCTGTTGTAACACCTGCGAGTTCTGGAATCAAAGGAAAAATCCATAAATACTTCAAGATGTTTGCTTTGTACTGTTTAGCTAATTGGTCGAAAGAAACATCAACTCATAGGGGAGAGTGAAAACACTTCAGTGTCAAAATGTGGACAAATAGTCCAGCCCAGGACATGCCCACATACCCATAAAGGAAGACCAGAAGAGCCTGGAACT
This sequence comes from Mustela erminea, assembly GCF_009829155.1. Classification (NCBI taxonomy): domain Eukaryota; kingdom Metazoa; phylum Chordata; class Mammalia; order Carnivora; family Mustelidae; genus Mustela; species Mustela erminea. The sequence continues at coordinate 112,555,962 of NC_045635.1, read as the reverse complement.
TCATTCTTGGGACGGGCCACACGGCATTTGCATCAAGTGGGGTTTCCGGCAACACCGCCTTGGGCAGCAGCCTCCCAAATCGCAAGGTCCCCTTAAGGGTCTGTTCTGAAAAGCATCCTATGGAAACACTGACCTTGGCTTAGACCTTTGTTTCTGTTACCAGTACCTCTCCCTCTCAGATTCTGGAGAATGCTCTCCCTTTTCTTGCCTTCTCTTTCTCCTAACCCTTGTCATGTAGGAAACAGAAAGTTGTTTTTTCAACTTTTTGCTTTAGGCTTAGTGAATGCTACATTTGGAATGACCCTCAAATTCCTAGTCTAGTCTCCTGACTTTGAAGCTAAGAGTACTCAGGCATATGACTTGAGGCAAAGGATTTGCTGAAGACGAACCAGTTAATGTCAAACCAGGGTAAAACTCTGCCTTCTGACAAACAGGACAGTATTCTTTCTGTGGTGCCATTCATTTCTTTGATGTGACATGGTGACGATGCTTCTGAGGTTTACTTTTAGAATTAGTCTATCTTCTTCTACCTAAAAAGATTCAAAGTGGCATCGAAGATGCTCCTTGATTTTCTTTGCCTTTTGATTGTCGGATCCCTAGAAATCACAATAGGTGTGTAATTAGTTTGGATTTCAATGCACAGAGTTTTATGAGCATTTTCATATGAAGAAGAGAAATAAAATAGGCAGAAGATGAACTTTTTTGCCAAGATATCTTAGAATCTGTGTTTTCACAAGTTACTTGAGAAATTCTTTATGAGGAAAGAATCAAATATAAATATGTAATTGAGGCCAGGAAAATCTTTGAAGTAGGGCTTTTGGTAGAAATAGTGACTAGAACCCCAGTTTTGTCTCGCCCTGCTCAGGCTCTTGCACAAGTCCAAGCAAATCAATATGAAAGTGTTGCTCAGAATGTGCCCCCTTTATAGCCAATTAAAGGTCAGTGTATGTAATTTACATAAAATGGATGGGCAGGAACAAAAGGTATCTGTTGGGCCCTGAGGAATGATTCTATTTCATTCACAGATGAGTCCTACAGAGGTCATTGAAAATGCAAGATGCAAATCATTGTTTTTTCTTTCTATAAAGCATCCGTCCCCCCCCCTTTTATTCTCTTGTTTGCATGCATGCCATAGTCATTAGTACAATTGAATTATAGAATGACCTACACCGTGAGACTGTTAGGCTGCTTGATTGAAATTATCTTTATAATGGAAATCAGAGAACACTTTTAACCTTGTTAGAGCACCACTGTACTGTTGATTAATATATAAAGCGAGTCATAAATTTCACAGTGAGCTATTTATTTCCAGACAATCTTGTGAAAGCAGTTTGGGCCAAATTACAGAAACTTTCTTCATACCTTTGTCAGGCTGACACTAATGATCCTGATTATTTCTAGGACTTTCAAAGTGTCAGTGTTAATTAAACTAATGCTTTAAAATATGGGTAGAAAAGAACATTTGAATATTATATCTTAAATGTTTGACAATGTGTATGAAGCTTCTTTTGTTACCTGGTTAATTTCAGAGACCTGAGTTCATTTGATAAAGTTTCTTTCCAGGAGCAAAATGTTTGCCTGATTCAGTGGCAATGGCCAATATTACCAAGGTCACAGTCACCTCCATATAGTCAATGAGTATTTGTTGAGTACTTTAGATATGTTCTGCACTGGATCATGTGATATGAGTAAGAAGATGTAAAAAGGGAGTGCCTGGGTGGTTCAGTGGGTTAAGCATCTGCCTTCGGCTCAGTTCATGATTTTGGGGTCCTGGGATCGAGCCCCGCATTGGGCTCCGTGCTCAGTGGAGGGTCTACTTCTCCCTCTTCCTCTGCCCTTCCCCATTCTCCCTTGTGCTCTCTTGTGCATACTCTCCCTCTCTCTCAAGTAAATAAATAAAATCTTAAAAAAATAAAAGGTGTAAAAAAACTAGTACCTGCCTTCAAAAGAGTTCATGGTCTAGTGAAGGCTAGAGTTCCAGAAAGAGAGACGACCTACGTGTAGACATTTGGAGGAGACAGATGAAGGGGGTATCTAGCTTAGTCTGGGGCGATCAGGTAAGGTGTCCTAAAGGACTTCTGCCTGAGCCAAGGCTCTTCCAGCCGCTAAAGAGGCGAGGGTTTGTGGGAAACACACAACTGGTGGCAGGGAAACACTGGCTTGGGGTTTAGGTGGAGACTAAGAAATAATGGAGGCAAGAAGGTCTGTCTTACTTCCAGAACTCATCCTATGGCCCAGATCCCTGTCTTTGGCAATATTAGGCCACCTGGATCCCAAGACCTTGCATTAACCCTGGCAGAAAGGACCCTGTTCCCCTGCCTTTCCTGAGCACCCCTGCTCCCCACCCTATAGCTGCCTCCAGCAGCAAGAAGGCAACATGGTTGCTGGAGAGGTCAGGCCTCCCGCACTGGACCAGCCACCTGCATATACCAGAGGTTTGAAAACAGGAGCTCGGAAGTCTGGGAGCACCTGGATTCTTTCCAGAAAAAAAAAAAAAAAAACCAGAAAGTTTTGGTGGGGAGGGGAATTGATCCTGTTTCTAAAGAAACTGCTTTCTATAAAATTGTATCCTTACTTTTAGACTCCTATTAGGGGAACGTAGAACTAATTAAGAGACCTGAACATCATTAATCATTTTTTTTTTACTTGAGTTTCATAAGTAGTCATTAAAAAGAAAAAAAGGCTTCGTTGAAGTCACTAGTAGAAAAGCTAACGCACGGAGTAAAATGTACTCACTGTCTCAAATTGGATACACAGCTTACAAAGTCAAGCGATAGGCAGTCTGGGTTTTTAGAGGACATTGTTCAAGGCACTAGATACTCCACCAGGTGGCCTGGGCAGGCACGCTGCTGCCGCCGAGGCCACTGGGCTGGTCTGGAGGACTTCGAGCGAGCAGGAACGGTGCGCTCTCTACTATAGTGGACAGTCACGTAATGACTTCTGGCTCTTGTTTAAAACGAACTAGCTTCTCTCTCACCTTCTTTCTCATTCTTCTTCTTCAAGAAAAATATGCTGGCGAGAACAGATTGCCGTTTCCTTTTGAGGGAAATCCCACCACGGAGTGTTTTATCTCCGGAGGCGTATCGCTCTCGGAGGAAGCCAAGCCAAAGGAATCTGCCTTGAACAGGGGCCACTAGCCTGGGAGTGTGGCCATCTGTAGGCAGGGGGTGGGGGCTGGGTTGGGGTGGGGGTTGGAGGAAGGCTTGCGCCTTGCCCTTGCCTTGCCTTCAGGACAGGTTGCAGGACTCAAAGTGGAAACTCAATAAAACTTTCAGAAGCAGATAAATAGAACCTAGAAGGCTTGTTTCCCTGGAGATGGGGAGGCACCATATGTCAGTTTCATGTTTTTAATCAAAAGGCCAAGGCTTCATCTAGGTGGTAGTAATAAGTATTTGCTTTCCAGAGATTTTCATTGAAATGACAAATGTCTTTCCTTTCACTATTTCTCATGCATTCCCCCCCCCCATCAGAGAAAAATCCAGTACAAAGTAAAATGCCCTGGAGAAGCTTCTGTAAGATAACCCCCTGTATGATGAGCTCTCATGATCTACCCTGTTTATGAGGGAGAAGTTACAGTGTTTGGTTGCCCGAGAAACATCAGACCCCAGGCTGTGGCAGGAGGGGTGCTGCGTACGAGAATCTTAGAGTTTGCTTAGTCTGGTTGCATTCTTGGGCCAGTGACAAAGCAGAGAACTGGATTGGGGGGTGGGGCGTGGGGTGCGTATAGAGGAAAACAGAGATAAGTGTGGTAGGAAAGAGTCAAGAAGAAGAACATGGGATGCCTGGGTGGCTCAGTTGGTTAAGCGTCTGCCTTTGGCTCAGGTCATGATCCCAAGGTCCTGGGATGGAGCCCCATGGTGGGCGGGGAGCCTGCTTCTCTCTCTCCCTTTCTCTGCCCCTCCTGCCCGCTCACGCTCTTTCTCTTGTGCTCTCTCTCTCTCTCTCAAATAAATTAATAAAGTTGTTTTTTTTTTTAAAGTAGCACCCTGTATCACCTTTTTAGATTTTTGGGGGTAGGGTGAGAGAACGGGGGTGCAGGAGAGATGGGGCAAGGGAACCATTGTGTATTGAGCTCCTTTTAAGTACCAAGCTCTGTGCAAGGCACTTCATGTAGCTTCATTCATTTAGCCCTCACCAGAAGCAAAGAAAGTGGGACTTACTGTCCCCATTCTACAGATGCGTAGGCTGGGTCCTTAGAAAAGTTTTATCACATGCATTTTTCTTTCCGTCTGAGAAGCAGCAGCAGGAGACCTGGGACCTTGCTTCCCGGCCGGAGTTGCCAGGTCTGTAGCCTGAGAGCAAATACAAAGACTGGTGGGCCAGTCGCGGGGGGCAGCACACTGAGAGGAGCAAATGGAGTTCTTGGTAGGAAGAGCCCACGGGTGCCCTTGCTCTTTCAGTGTACAGTGTACAGGGCCACCCAGATAGGAAGTGACTCCTGTGCAGGGAGCATTTCAAGCCAACTCCTCACGACAGAGTAAACAGATTTGTAAGCATGGAGGTGGGTGGGGAGAAGGAATGTTCCAGTACACAGGATCAAGAGTTAGGACCATAGAGGAGAGTGACTGCTCGCTGGGAGGTGACCCCACACAAAGGGAAATGGGAGAGTTGACACATCAGACAGACAGGTGACTGAGAAAGCAAATGAGTAGGTGAGAGCCAAAGGCTCCAAGGAAGACCTCAAGAGCTTGGCTTCCTCTTCGGCCATTAATGTAAGGAACGTTTATAGGCAGTGATCCGGACAAACGCTAACTCCATAGCGTCATTCTACTTCCTGCATTTTGATTATAATGATTTGATTATTTGCTTTTTAAAAGCCTTCATTGACTCACTAATCTGGGTCACCTGTCCTGGAGTTGCCACCTGAAGCGGTGTCCTAAGGGAGGCCTGCCCAGAGCTCCTTTGCAGAAGAGTCAGAACCCCAAAGTTAGGGTGTCCTTCCGTTGCCAAGCCGCCCACGTCTGGATCAAAGCAATTCATTTCAGATTCATGTGCATTATTAGCTCTGGCAGGTTAGCAAGACATGAGTCAGATAGTGTTTTGTATATTAGAGAAAACTAGATAAGCAAACAGAAAAGGAAGAGGTTGCCTTTATTAGAAAAGCAATCTTTTGTGATAGATCTTAGCGCCAAGCAATGAGTTTTTAATAAAACCGAGCAGATAGAGCACCCCTATGTCCGGCCTTGCTCCCCCTCTCTGACTCCTGACACGAACGAGAGGTCCGCTGATTTGTCAGTTAATCAAAAGTTGCTAAAGGAAAGTCAATACAGAAGATGCTGATCATCATCCTGTCATTTTCAGTGACTCAATGGGACTTCCAGGCTCCCGGCTGCCTGTTCTCTGTGGTGGTGTTACTCGGGGTAGAACCTGTGCCCTTGTTCTAAAGGGTGAGAATCTCATTTTGCTTCTCTCCCTCTTGATAGAAAGCTGGGGGCTGACTCCTTGGAAGAGCTGGGAGAATTATTATCACCAGCTATGTGTAGCCAAGTGTTGCTTTTCCTCCCTCTCTGCTTCGGTCATATTCACAGTAATTCATTTCTTTATCACACCTGCCCTCCTCTGGCCTTCTGTCTTTGAGGCCCCGCTCTCGCTTCCTGGAAAGTGACTCCAAAATGAAGTAATTTGATTTTTCTTCAAGTGGAAACAGTATGTTTCGGGTGTCCCCCATCCAAACAGTTTGTGCAGCTGCCGTGCATTCCTGCCCTGACCAGGAATGCACGTGGGAAGTATGCGAAGTGCTTTCAGCCTCTTTCCTCCTTGGGTTATGTAGAGGTTAAATGATCTGTCCAAGTTGAGTCTGTAGCAGAGCTGGGATTACTTCTGTGTACAATGTTTTGGGCACCAGCAAACGGCATCTGAAAATGGTAGGAGACTCTCTGTGCCCTGACCCTCAGATCTTTCTTACGGCTGCTGCGAAAACTCCAGGGACAAAATGGCAGAATGATCGGGAAAGAAGGAAACATTCTCTATTCTCAAAGGGAAACGACTTCTCCAGGCCTGCTCTTCTCCTGGGCCTTTAAGATGCCAGACTTGGGAGTGATGATTTAATCCAGTTCCTCTTCCCCTGTTTGTTTCATGGTGAGGAAATGGAGGCCCAGAGGAGAGAAGGGAACTCACCAAGGACAGGAAACCCCAGGAGCCAGGCTAGGACCGTAGCGCTGGATGTTTACAACTCCAATTCAGTGACTCAGAAAGCGTAAGAGATGGCTTTTAAAGTTCAAATCTGGGGCTTCAAGTAAAGTTCTCCTTCTACTTCAGCATAAACAAAAACAGCCCCCACTTTTTAAGCCCCAAGTGCAACAGGAGATTCATGCAATCTGGGTGTTACTTGAGGCCATTCCTTGGGAAGGGAGACATCGACTAAACAGTTGGCCAGGGCTCTTTCTCTTAACATTTGTTGCATTTTCCATCATCTTTCTTCAGTTACTCCATAAGGGCCTTCCTGATTACAAACAAATACATTAGGGTTTGGAGTTGTAGGCCCTGACTTCAAGACCCTCTTTTGTCTTTTACTAACCATGTGGCCTTAGGCAGTCCCCTTACCTCTTGGGACCTCACTTCCTAAAAATAAGCATAGTACCTCCCTTCGCGGGACTGGTTTCCAAAGCTTCTGTGTGCTAATATAACATGGACAAGTACCTTGTAAAGAGTAAGAGGGCTACACCCAACCCAAGTGTTGGTTATGGGGGCGCCCACCATACCTATTTCACGAAGCTAGTCTGGGTGATCTACGTAAGCGTTAGAACAGCCATCTCTCAATGATCCACACTAATGGTAGGACAGAGGCACATATAGATAAAACAAAATGGCGAGTCCTCCAGATGCCATTTCTGTTTGAGTTGAGAATGTATGGTGTTTGGGGAAGCTTCTGAAATCTGCTCGCCTGAGAGCAAAGGTCAGCCGAGGTGGCATTACCTGAGCATGCCCAGCACTCCCAGAAGTGGGCCATGGACGAGTCCCTGCCCTTCCGTGGACTTCCGCACCCTGCCTACCTTAAGTGCCCTCACAGTCTCTGCCAGCTCTAATTAATATCTGTGTGTCTGTGACTCTAAGCCTATGGCGACAGCGTAAGGCCAGTTTTAGATGACGCCCAAGGTTTTGTGGCTGGAGCTGTGCGAACCCTAGGGAAGGGGACCAAGCTGCCCAGATGTTACGAACTCATTGACAGAACAGGTGAAGAGTCCAGGATGGACAAAAGCATGGCTCATGCTTGAGCAACTGGGCAAAGGATGGGATTGGAGAAGAAGGTGAAAATGACATGGAGAGGCACACAGCGTCGCAATGAAAGCCATGTCCGGGGCAGCAGTCACCGAGGGAAGGCGGAAGACATGCCTCTGGACTATTTCTGCCCAGGGTCAAGGCTCTTCTCCATTCACCTGATTCGTTCTCTCCTTTCAATCACATTCTTTTCAAAATGCATCTCAAAAGTGTTCCTGAGCCATGCTGATTATCACTTTTGCTAAAACTAATCAGCAGCAGTCTGTCTACAGTGCAGGGCAATCAGCAGAGACTCAAAGTACCAGTCAGAGCCTATGTCTTTATTGAGACAGACTGAGGCTAATGGGTTTGACTGAAGTTCCATTCGGAACGGCTTCAAACAGCGCTGCTGCTAGCAGGTCCACAACTTCCTCTACGAGTACAGGAACGGCGCATGGTTAAATACAGTGTTTTTTTCATGTTTGCCTGAGAAATGGAGGCCGAAAATGATGTATGTTGCTCTCTAATATTTTTTCCCTTTTAACTCATCTTGTACTCCTTCAGCCTGTCAGAACTTAACAACCGCAATAATAGGAGTGAGTAAAATAAGCCCTGAAATTGGGCTCTCCTGACATACTGTGCTGTGTGATGGTAGCTCGCACGCTGGGTCTTCTTGTAAATTGGGACCCCAGGGACATCGTTGTATGTGATTAGGGATTCTGTGATAGGCTGGCGTGTAATGGCACACCATGCATTCCCAGAAACTATACCTTAAATCACATCCGAGTCTTCATTGTACATAGAATGGATAGGAAGCAGACACATATGTAGCAACAAGCTACATATGAGAAATGAAGCCCAGGTTCAGACTGGTCAGTATCAGGTAAGGGACAAGCTGTAAAGGGGCTCGTCAGACTACACCCGTGTATATGTGATTCTGATTCTGATTCTGGTCACTACCACCATTATTTTATTGTTAAGTTGTAAGACTTCTTTAGATATTTACAATACTACATCCTCATCAGATATATGATTTGAAAATATTATCTCCCATAGGAGGTTGTCTTTCCACTTTCTGAATAATGTCCTTCAAAGCACGGAAGTGCTTTAATTTTTATGAAGTCAGATTCCCCTCTTTTATCTTATTGCTTGTGTTTTCAGTGTCATTGCCAAATAAATCCAAGATCACAAAACTTTATGCCTGTTTTTTTTCCTAAGAGTTTTATAGCTTTGACACTTGAGTTCAGGTCTTTATCTATTTTGAGGAATTTTTGTATGCGGTGTGAAGTGGGGGTTCAAATTCAGGGATACACTATTCAGGGATATACTATCGAGGATTTTGGGGTCTCTCTTCATAAGTCGTATTTGTCTCCACGTAATTTTCTTTCCTTATTATGTCTTTGTCTAATTCCTGTACCAGGCTCATACCAGCCTCATGGGATGCTCACTTTTCTTACCAAGATACCATCATTTTCTTGAATAAATGCCTCCTCAGATTGCTACAATCCTTTTGTTGATTTCTAGAGCTATGGAAAGTTGATTCTGACCACTTTTGCCAGTTTTTCTCACTGCTTTTGTGGAACAGAGAATTTTCCCAAGTTCTTATTCTGAAATTTTTTGCTAATATCCTATTACTAACATATTAATACATAAGCTGTGTAGCCTTTTATTGTTTATCATTCATTCAACAAATAAACATTTATTAATCACTAACGAGTGGAGTGCCTTGCTAAAGACTGGAAACACAATGATGAACAAAACCGCTTTTGTCCGGGGGGCTCCTGGGAGGCTCAGTTGGTTAAGCATTTTTGACTCTTGATTTTTGGCTCAGGTCATGAACTCAGGGTCATGAGATCAAGCCCTGTGTTGGGCTCTGCACTCAGCAGGGAGTCTGCTTGAGGTTCTCTCTCTCCCTCTGCACCTGTCCCCCCACCCCGGCTCACATGCACGCATGCTCTCTTGCTTGCTCTCTCAAAATAAATAAATAAAATCTTAAAAAAAAAAAAGACTACTTTTGTCTGTGCCCTCACAAACCTTACACTCTGTGGAGGAAGACAGAGTTGAAAAGATGCAATTACAATTCAGCGTGATAAGTGCCGTGGTGACAGAAGTGCAGAGGGCTCTAGGAGATTCTAGAATGGGATTCATTCAGACTTTGGGAAGAAGGAAAGGCTTCTGGAAGGAAGCTAAAGCAAGGGTATGATTTCCAGGCAGAAAGCAGAACATGTGTAAAGGCTAATGGTGCTATGAAGGAACAGAGCATAAAATGTTATGGAAGGAGGGTCCAAGGAGTAAGATTTGTTCTTTGTTCACAGGAACAAGATCATCAAGGATATATACTTGATCCTCAGGGCTATGGGAAGCCACTGAGGAGTTGTAAGCTAAGCAATAACATTATCTTTGCTGTGACTCTGGCCTATAGAACACATGGTACCTGATGAATTAATAAATTATTATTAATAAATATTATTATTGTAACTCACTTAATTTGTTTATAACTTACTTCCAAGGTATTATTTTCAGATTATTCTGGGTGTTGGTACAGAACAGATGTTTTGGTGTCAGGACTCTTTTAAATTTATAAAAATTTAAAATTACTGAACCCCCAAAGAGACTTGTTTATGTGAATTATATCTCTTGTTAATCATATCAGAAGTTAAAACTGAGGATTTTAAATAATATTTGTAATAATTTATAATTTGTAATAATATTTCATTTAAAATATACTAATAGTGGCACCTGGGTGGCTCAGGGGGTTAAGCTTCTGCCTTCAGCTCAGGTCATGATCTCAGGTTCCTGGGATAAAGCCCCAAGTCGGGCTCTCTGCTTGGCGGGGAGCCTGCTTCCCCCTCTCTCTCTGCCTGCCTCTCTGCCTACTTGTGATCTCTGTCTCTCCATCAAATAAATAAATAAAATCTTTTTAAAAAATAAAAAAAATTACTAATAAAGTCATCAAGTGTTCACATGTATTTTTTTCCTAAGAAAAGAGCTGTGTTTTCCAAAACGAAATATTTTAGCGGGATGAGTGACATTGTTTTACATTTTGCAAATCTCCTTAATTTCTGACTTAATAGCAGACAGCTGGATTTTCATATAGGCTTCTGCACTCAATCTGGTTAGATTGATGAAAATTTGGCCTCACACAGATATACAATTGGAAAAAAAGTGTTTTAATATTCTTTTCACATAATTAAGGCTATTTTTCTCCCATACTACACAAAAATTTGACAAGTGATAGTTTCTTAAAGGTTAGCCGCAATATGGAATCTGAAACCATATCAATTAACTTTTTACTTTCTGTTATAATAAAATCTTTCCTGTAATTTAAGTGGATCTTTGGCCATTGTGTGATTTTGTATCATACTACATGGGTCATTTGAAAAATACTGGCTCACTGAGTTAGGCACATCTGCAAAGTTCAACACTTCATTGTTCAACATCAAAATATCATATAAATTAATGTCACTACATTCTCATCAGAAAAGCCTTTAAGTATGGGGAGGTTGTAAAGTTTGTACTAAAAGATACAAGTTTTCCCCAAGTTAGAACTTGGAAAAAGTTTTAAATTTGTTTTTTAAGATTAATTTATTTATTTTAATTTTTATGTCTTTTTAAAAATTTCTTTTCAGTGTTCAGAATTCATTATTTATGCACCACACCCAATGCTCCCTGCAGTACGTGCCCTCCTTAATACCCACCACCAGGCTCACCCAATCCCACACCCCCCTCCCCTCTAAAACCCTCAGTTTGTTTCTCAGAGTCCACAGTCTCTCATGGTTCATCTCCCCCTCTGATTTCCCCCCACTCCCTTCTCCTCTCCATCTCCCCATGTCCTCTGTGCTATTCCTTATGCTCCACAAATAAGCAATACCATATGGTAATTGACTCTCTCTGCTTGACTTATTTCACTCAGCATAATCTCTTCCAGTCCCGTCCATGTTGCTACAAAAGTTGGGTATTCGTCCTTTCTGATGGAGGCATAATATGGACCACATCTTCCTTATCCATTCGTCCATCTAAGGGCATCTTGGCTCTTTCCACAGTTTGGCAACTGTGGCCATTTCTTCTATGAACTTTGGGGTACAGATGGCCCTTCTTTTCACTACATCTGTATAAAGATTTATTTATTTATTGAGAGAGAGAAGGAGAGGGAAGAGGAAAGAGGGGAGGCAGAGGGAGAGTGAGAAGGAGAGCATCTCAAGCAGACTCCCTGCTCAGTGCAGAGTCTGACACAGGGCTCAATCTCCAGACTCTGAGATCATGATCTGAGCCTAAATCAAGAGTTGGACACTCAATCAACTGAGCTACCCAGACACTCCAAGGTTTTAAAGGTACTGTAGAGAACTGGTATGACTTATTCCTTGAATGTTTGATAGAATTTACCAGTGAACCCGTCTGGGCCTGGTTCTTTCTGTTTTGGAAGGATGTTAATCATTGACTCGATTTCTTTAATAGATACAAGGCCTATTCAGATCATCTGGGGTTTTTTTTTTCTTGTGTGAATTATGGCAGATTATTTTTTCCACAGAAATGGCCAATTTACTTAGGTTATCCTATCTGTGGGCATAGAGCTGTCCATAGTATTCCTATGGAAATTGCTAAGTGGGTTTCCCTTCAATTTCCATGGGATCTGTAGTGATATCCCCTTTCATTTCTGATGTTAGTAATTTGTGTCCTGTCTCTTTTTTTCTTAACCTGGCTAGAGGTTTATAGAGGTTTCTGATCCTTCTTCCAAACAACTAGCTTTTGGTTTTGTTGATTTTCTCTATTGATTTCTTGTTTTCAATTTCATTGATTTCGGCTCTAACTTGTATTATTTCTTTTCTTCTGCTTACTTGGGATTTAATTTGCTCTTTGTTTCTAGTTCCCTAAGGCAAAAACTTAGATTATTGACTTTAGAACTTTCTTCTTTTTTAATATATGCATTCAATGCTATAAATTTCCCACTAAGCACTATTTTCACTGCATCCCACAGATTTTAATGTTTTATTTTTATTTTCATTTAATTTTCTTTGACTCATGTGTGAGTTGGAGTGTGTGGTCTAATCTCCAAGTATTTGGGGATTTTCCAGTTATTTTTCTGTTATTGATCTCTAGTTGCATTTCACTGTGGCATGAGAACAGGCATGGTATGATTTCTTTTCTTTTAAATTTGTTAAGTTGTGTTTATGGCCCAGAATATGATCTATCTTGGTGAACGTTCCATGTAAGCTTGAGAAGAACGTGTCGTGTGTTGTTGGATGAAGGAGTCTGCCTATGTCAATTATATCCAGCTGATTGATGATGTTGGTGAGTTCTACTGTATCCTTACTGATTTTCTGCCTGCTGGATATGTCCATTTCTGAAAGAGGAATGATGACGTCTTCAAGTATGATAGTAGATTCACCCATTTCTCCTGGCAGATCCATCAAGTTTTGCCTCATATAATTTGATGCCCTGTTGTTAGGCACATACATATTAAGAACTGTTATGTCTTCTTTATCATTATGTAATGTCCTCCCTTATCCCTGATAACTTTTCTTACTTTGAAGTCTGCTGTGTCTGAAATTAATATAGTCACTCCTGCTGTCTTTTGATTGGTGTTAGCATGATATATTTTTCTCCATCCATTTACTTTTAAACTTTATGTGACTTTATATTTTTTTATATTTGAGTTTATTCTTCATTTAACTTTTAAAACACTACTATAATTGAATATTAAAACAAAAACAATAGCAAGTAGTGAGCTATGATTATAGTCCTTCACTCATTCACTACTGCACGTAAAATGCCAGCAGTGTTATTCACTGGCCCCATTAAGAGGTCTGACACTAAACACCACCCCTGGGATGATGTCCCTCATCCTCATATGCTTCCCCATTGTAATGACACCATCTTTCCTGTTTTGGATCAAAGTCTGCCAGTTCTACCTGGTCCATTCCATCAGTCTCTTCTACTTCCTTCCTCTCAGGTAGGAGTTTTTCCAGCAAAGAGAGTTTATCAGGAGACAGAAAGCCATTCTCAGGAACGTTTACCTTAAATTCGATGATGAGGTGACCCTTCTCATATGGTCTATGATAAATTGGCATGCCTTCATTTAGCACACACTTGATATCTCCATGCTTGACAATTTGACCTGGATGAGAGGTGATGACAATGGTTCGGTTGTCCAGAGTAGATAATGGCTTTTGAAAACCGCACAGTGCTTCAACCTGTATGTCCCTACACATGAGCTATATGTCCCTACACATGAAAAGGTTTTCTCCTCGCCGAGTAAAAACAGCATGGTTCTTCTGATCTAAAACAATGATAATATCTCCTGGTTCCAGTCCTGGTTCTTGGTCTCCCTCACCATGGAATGTTATCTTCTGGCCATCTTTCATGCTTTTGTCAATATGAACTTCTAGAATCTTCTTCTCTCGAACTATCTTCCTTCCATTGCAGCTTTTACATCTATCTTTAGGACTGATCCGTTCCCCATGGCCCTGGCACTCCATGCACACAGACTGAACTTGCTGAACCATTCCAGGTCCTATCTGATTAATTCTTATTTGCATCCCAGTACCTCGGCAATTGGGACAACACTCAACTGCTCCTTTCTTACCACCTCGGCCTTCACATTTATCACAAATCACATTCTTTTGCAGAGCTAGTTTTCTTATTGCACCATTATATAAATCTTCTAAGGTTACTGAGAGCTGATGCACAACATTCCTCTCCTTTCTCTCTGCATTCTTCCTCCTCCTCCAAAAAACCTATCAAAGATGTCCATGGGGGAACCAAAACCACCACCAGCTCCACCTTCTTTAATTGCCTGTTCACCTCTTTTGTCATATAATTCCCTTTTCTTTGCATCAGAGAGTACTTCATACGCTTGAGAAATCTGTTTAAACTTCTCTCCTTCATTTGGATTCTTATCAGGGTAGTACTTCAAGGCCAGTTTCCTGTAGGCCTTTTTCAGTTCTTCTTGGGTGGCATTGGGTTTGACCCCCAAAACGTCATAGTAAGTGGTTTCTTTCACCATTTTCTACAGCCGGTGAGAGGACCGAGGCCGATGTGGGGGAGCGGGAAGGAGCACGTTGCTGGGCGCAGCTCGGGTAGCCGCCACTCCTCCGCGTCTCACCAAGCATTCTGGAAAGTTCCCTATATTTAAAGTGTGTTTCTTATAGAGAACATATAGTGTTAGGTCATGTGTTTTGATATATTTTGATAGTCTCTGTCTTTTAATTGATGCATTTAGACTACCGATATTCAAAGGATTATTTATATACTTGGATTAATATCTACCATATCTTTATTTTATTTTATTTTATTTATTCTATTTGTTGCCCTTGTTCTTTGTTCCTGTTTTTGTCTTTCACTATTTTTCTGCCTTCTGTGGTTTTAATTTAGCTTTTTATGTGATTCCATTTTTTCCTTTCTTAGTATATCAGTTTTAGTTCTTTTTAAAATGTTTTTTAGTGGTTGCCTTAGAGTTTGCAATATAAATCTACAAATAATCCAGGTCCACTTTCAAATAACACTATACCACTTCCTGAGTCTTGTAAATTCTTTATAATGGCAAAATAATCCCAATTTCATCCTCTTATCTTTTGTTTTATGAACATTCATTTCATTTATATATGCATATATAATGATATATCGTAAGACACATACATTAGCATACATAATCAAACACATTGTTGCTATTAGTATTTTGGACAAAGTTTTATCATTAGATCAGCTAAGATAAGAAAAAGTCTTTATTTTTGTTTTACCTTCACTTATCCCTTCTTTAGTGCTCTTCCTTCCCTTATGGAGATCTGAGTTTCTGATCTGTATTATTTGCCATCTCTCTATAGAACTTCTTTTAATATTTCATACAAGGCAGATCTACCAGCCACAAATTCCCTTAGTTTTTGTTTGTCTGAGAAAGTATTTTCCTTTCATATTTTTAATTGAAGTGTAGAAGACATACAGTATTATAATACTTTCAAGTGTACAACATCATTATTCATTTATATACACTACAAAGTGATCATGATAAATCTAGCTACCATCTGTCACTATGCAAAATTATTACAATATTATTAACTATATTCCCTATATAAAATTATTAACTCTATTCCCTAATACATTGTATCCCTGTGTCTTATTTATTTTATAACTGGAAGTTAGTGCCTCTTGGTTCTCATCCCATTTTGCCCATATCTCCACTCCCCACCCTTCTGGCAACCACCAGTTTGTTCTCTGTGTCAATGAATCTGTTGCTGTTTTGTTTTATTTATTTTGTTTTTCAGATTCCACATATAAGTGAAATCACATGGTATTTGTCTTTAACTTATTTCACTATGGTAATCCCTGTTGTTGCAAATGGCAAGATTTCATTCTTTTTATGGCTGAGTAATATTCTATTATATTTGAATGTTATATAATGGGCATATGAATATCCATCCATATATATATTTTTTATATATATATATATATATAATATAAAACATATACATGTATAAAATCACATCTTCTTTATCTGCTCAGCAGTTGATGGCCACTTGGGCTGCTTCCATATCTTGGCTCTTGTAAATAATGCTGCAGTGAACATAGAGATGTGTACATTTCTTTGAACTGGTGTTTCATTTTCTTCAGCTAAATCCTCAGAAGTGGAAGTGCTGGATCCTACGGCAGTCCTCTGTTTTTGGAGGAACCTCCATATTGTTTTCCATAGTGGCTGCACCAGTTTGCATTCCTACCAACAGTGCACAAGGGTTTCCTTTTCTCCACATCCTCACCGACACTAGCTATTTCTTGTCTTTTGATACTAGCCATTCTGACGGGTGTGAGGTGATACCTCGCTGTAGTTTTGATTTGCATTTCTCCCCTTCACTTTTAAAGGTTAATTTTTCAGGGTACAGAATTCTAGCTTGGTGGCTTTTTTCTCTCAACACTTTAAATATTTTACTACACTCTGTTCTTGCCAGCATGGTTTCTGAAAAAAAGCTAGATGTAATTCTTTGTTCCTCTATAAGTAAGGTGTTTTTTTTTAATTTCCTCTGAATTCTTGTGCAATTTTTACTTTATCTTTTTCTATACTTTGAAGGTGGTATGCCTAGGTGTATTTTGGGTTGCTTTTGTTTGTTTTCTGTTCCTTTGTTTTTGTTTTGTTTTTTAAGGATTTTATTTATTTGAGAGAGAGAAAGAGAGAGAAGGCAACAGAGATAGAGAGAACACGAGCAGGGAGGAGAGGGAGAAGCATACTCCCCACTGAGCAAGGAGCCCAGTGTGGGGTTTGACCCCAGGACACTGAGATCATGACCTGAGCTGAAGGCAGCAGCTTAGCAGACAGAGCCACCCAGGTACCCCTCCTGTTCCTTTGTTTCACATTTATCCTGCTTGGTGTTCTCTGAACTTCTTTAATCTGTGGTTTAGTGTCTGGCATTAATTCGGGGGAAATTCTCAGTCATTATTTTTTCAAATATTTCTATTCCTTTCTTTCTTCTCCTTCTGGTATTGCCATTATACATATGTTACCTATTTTGTGGTTGTACCACAGTCCTTGGCTATTCGATTCTGTTTTGTTCTTTGTTCTCTTTGTTTTGGAGGGTTTTTTTAAAAAGATTTTATTTATTTATTTATTTATTTGAGAGAGAGAGAGAGAGAATGCACACATGTGTGCAAGAAGAGGAATAAGTAGTGGGCGAGGGCGAGGGCGAGGGAGGGGAAAAGAATCTTGATCGGATTCCGTGCTCAGTGTGGAGCCCAACATGGGGCTCGATCTCACAACCCTGAGATCACGACCTAAGCCAAAACCAAGAGTCTGACGCTTGACTGACTGAGCCTCCCAGGAGCCCCTGCTTTTTGGTCTCTGAGGATTCTGTTTCTATATCCTCTAGCTTAGAGATTCTTTCATTAGCTGTGTCCAGTCTGCTCATATTCCTGTCAAAACCATTCTTCATTTCTGCTACTGTTTTTTCTCTTTAGCATTCTTTTTGGTCCCTTGTTAGGATTTCCATCTCTCTGCTTACATTGCCATTCTTTCCTTGCATGCTGTTTTCTTTATCCACTATTAATAAATCATAGTTGTTTTAAATTTCCAGTCTGATAATTGCAACATCCTTGCCATGTTTGGTTTTGATGTTTGCTCTCTCTTCAAATTGTGTTTTTTGCCTTTTGGCATGCCTTATAATTTTTTTGATAGCTGGACATGATGTTCCTGTTAGAAAGAATTATTGTGAATAGGCTTTTAGTAATGTGGTTCTGAGGTGTAGGGTGAGGAGAGGCATTCTATAATTCTATGATTAAGTCTCAGTCTTTTAATGAGCCTATGCTTCTGGACCATGAACTTCACAGGTGTTTCTGTTTTGTTTTTGTTTTTCTTTTTGTTTTAATCCCCCATTATGTGGTAAAGGATGGCTAGAGTGGGCTAGAGTTGGATATTTTCCTTCCCCAGGTGAGTTAGGCTCTGATAATACCCCAGCAGATTAGGCTTTGGTTAACTAGTTTCTTCTTAGAGCAGGACTTGTTGAGAAGAGTGGAGTGCCCTGGTGTATTTCAATATGGTTCGTTTTCTCCTCTCCTTGCTGGAAGCCTGAGGGAGTTTTTCTTTGATATTTACTTTGGGAATCTGGTCAGGCTCCTGCAGGTAAATTTCATAATATTGTGGAGGCCCCCTTATGAGGAGGTCTCCACGGAGACTAACTCTCAGAATTTTCTGCATGAAGCTTCCAGCACTTTGTCAATTACAATTTCAGTTTTTCTACCCCAGCACTGTGTCCCAAGGTGGTTTCTGCTTCTGATTCTCTGCTCTGCTGAGCTCTGACTCCCTGTATTTGCCTACCTCTCCAGTCTTGGTGACAGGGATTTACCCTCTGTCCCTCTGCCCTTCCGTCTCCCGTGGTTCCAAGAAAAGTGGTGTTTTGGTTTTTTTTTTTTTTTAAGATTTTATTTATTTATTTGACAGAGAGGGAGAGATCACAAGTAGGCAGAGAGGCAGGCAGAGAGAAAGAAGAGGAAACAGGCTCCCTGCTGAGCAGAGAGCCTGATGTAAGGCTTGATCCCAGGACCCTGGGATCATGACCTGAGCCGAAGGCAGAGGCTTAACCCACTGAGCCACCCAGGAGCCCCAAGAGTTGTGTTTTCAGTCTGTTTAGCTTCTTGTTGTTAGGACGGAGTGGCAACTTCTAAGTTCTTTATATGTGACACTGGAAATGCTGATAGTGCAAATTTTATTGTTGGGTATAAACAGTGTCACTTTTTTTTTCTTGAAGTAATAGACTCACTTTGTTCTTTTTAAGAAAACGACTGCCAAATACTCAAGTGTGAATAACATCAGTTTGTCGCTCTTTTATATAAAAATAATGTTTTATGAAAAAAGGGCCTAGTTCATCTCAACTCAATCACCCATGGGCTTTTCCTCTAGATGATCACCACACTTCAGCATGTAACAGAAGTACTTTATGCATCACACATAATGTTAAATAAGATGTGTCATCAAGGGTCAAGATTGACTAAAATTATTTCGTACTGCTTCTTCAAGTACCTTCTTAAATGAAACTTGATTTTTTTTCAAGATTGTATTTATTTATTTTAGAGACAGAGTAAGGGGGGGAGGAGCAGAGGGAGAGGGACAAGCAGATTCTGCACTGAGTGCAGATGGTGCCCCACGTAGGGCTCAATCCCACCACTCTGAGATCATGACCTGAGCTGAAACCAAGAGTTGGACTCCCAAATGACTGGGCCATGCAGGCTCCCCTGAAACTGGGCTTTTAAAAAAGTGAGAGTGCTTAACAGTGGAAAAATAAAATGATTACCATACGAGTTTGGTGCCACTCCCCTGACCCATGCCATTGCTTTTGCAATGTAAACGTCTTCACATTTGCCTGAAGATAAACCATGAATTTCAACAATGTCATTCAACGCTGGGAATATTTCAGCACTCTTCCTGTCTCTCTCCCAATGCTCTCACCTCGGATCTTCTCCGATGATTAGTTGGTGTCGATAGTGGATAAACATAAATAAAACAGCAAATCCAGCTCATGTCTGTAGATTTGTCTGTTTGAAAGGCAAAAACAATTCCACCGAGGTGATATTAGGCCCCCATCTTTATGATTGCAGCTAAATCTTGAATTTAACGAGTTTCTTTCATTGCAAGGTGGCATGACTTCCTCTACTGACTCTTTATCTAGTAGACTCTCGACAATGTCAACTCTACAGGATTGTTGTTCTTGTTGTTGTTGTTGTTCTTTCAGAAATACCACCAGTTCCTTTTCTGGAAGTTTTTATTTAAATTCCAGTTAGTTAGCATACAGTGTTAACATTAGCCTCAGGTGTACAATATAGTAATTCAACACTTCCATACAACACCCAGTGCTCATCATGACATGCCCATCACCCATCTCCCCTATCCCCCTGCCTGCCCTCTGATAACCATCAGTTCGTTCTCTATAGTTAAGTGTCTATTTCTTGGTTTGTCTCTCTCTCTCTTTTTTCCCCTTTGTTCATTTGTTTTGTTTCTTAAATTCCACATGAGTAAAATCATATGGTATTTGTCTTTCTCTGACTTATTTCACTAGCATAATGTTCTCTAGCTCCATCTGCATCATTGCAAATGGCAAGATTTTGTTCTTTTTGATGGCTGGGTAATAGTCCATTGTATATATACACCACATCTTATTTGTCCATTCTTCAGTTGTTGGACACCTGGGCTGTTTCCCTAATTTGGCTATTGTAGATAATGCTACTATAAACATCAGGGTGCATGTATCTCTTTGAATTAGTATTTTTGTATTCGTTAGGTAAATACCTAGAAGGATCATGGGGTAGTTCTATTTTTAAGTTTTTGAGGAACCTCCATACTGTTTTCCAGAATGGCTGCACCAGTTCACATTCTCAGCAATAGTGCAAGAGTGTTCTGCTTTCTGTACATCCTTACCAACACTTGTTCTTTCTTGTGTTGTTGATTTTAGCCATTATGGCAGGTGTGAGGTAATACCATGCTTTTGGTTTTTATTTCCTTGATGAAGAGTGATACTGAGCATCTTTTCAAATGTCTGTTAGCCATATATATGTCTTCTTTGGAAAAATGTTTATATGTGTCTTCTGCCCATTTTATTTGGTTTTTTGGGTGTTGAGTTTGATAAGTTCTTTATATATTTTGGATACTAACCCTTTATCAGATATGTCGTTTGCAGTTTTCTTCTCCCGTGCCTTGATTGTTTCCTTCACCATTCAAAAGCTTTTTATTTTGGTGTAGCCCCAATGGTTTATTTCTGCTTTTGTTTCCCTTGTCTCAGGAGACATATCTAGAAAGAAGTTTCTACTGCCAGTGTCAAAGAGGTTACTGCCTATGTTCTCCTCTAAGATTTTTATGGTTTCAGGTCTTATATTTAGGTCTTTAGTCCATTTTGAGTTTATTTTTGTGTATGGTCTAGGAAAGTGGTCCAGTTTCATTTTTTTGTATGTAGCTGTCCCGTTTTCCCAATACCATTTGTTGAAGGGACTGTCTTCAACAATATCCCCATTGGATATCCTTTCCGACTCTGCAATGTTCATTAATTTCTCCACTCTTGTGTGTGCTTCCTTAGCTACTGTAATACATTGCCCCGCACGATTCTTTAATGGCTTTTCCGTTTCTATTCTTAAAAAAAAAAAAACTGTAACAAACAATTTTTGACTTTTTACATCTACTTTTAAATATTTAATTCCTTTTCCTTTAAACTCTGAATAATTGATTTCAAGATGACTCTACAGCTTAGATCACATGATAATACTATTCTGAAATGTTCTGTTGCATCAGACACAGTAAGATAAATTATTAGTATCTATACTGCCAAAGGAATGCTAACTTTTTGGCACGTTCTTGTTTCTTAATTATGGTTGTAATCTACTGTGGAGGTTCCACCTTTCTATGATTCAGAGAACTCTTGATGGGTTAACACTTTTGAACGTGCTTATACCTAGGCATTGCAACCAGGAATTAAGTGAGTCTTCCACTCTCCTTCTTGAAGCCAAGCATCCATTTTTAAATATCAGAAAATTATGTTGTAAATAAATTTTATTATGTTATATGATGACATATAAGATCTTCCATAATAACAGGCATAGTTAACTTTAAAACTTAGGTGATTTTTCCAAAAGTATCTCTAAATATTACAAATAAGGCAACAGGGTGCATTTACTTCCTTTTTTAAAGATGTATTTTTTGGGTGAGAGAGCACAAGCAGGAAGGGCAGGGAGATGGAGAGAATCTCAAACAGACTCAGCAATGAGAACAGACCTCAAGGTGGGGCTCCGTCTCATGACCCTGAGATCATGACCTGAGCAGAAACCAAGAGTCTGATGCTTAACTGACTGCACCATCCACATGCCCCAAAGTACATTTACTTCTTATGTTTTCACATAGACACAAAGCTTTCAAAGTAACAATTTATTTAATTAGAATGAGATTATAAAGATTATAGTAGGCATCTCCTAAGTAATCAGTAAGAGCACTAAGTCCTGAGAATAAATTAATCTCTGAAAAGTATGTATTTGTACCCTAAGAAGAAAAAAGAAATGTATTTGTACCCCAAACCAGCTATTTTAGGAACTTTTAGAATGCACAAACACATATTGCAGAGCAACGGTTTAATTACGCTTTAGATAGCCTCTGGAAAATTCCTTATATTTCTAAGGGAAGAAGAGTGGAAAAGGCAAAGTCTTAGTATTATTGTGGATATAGGTTTGACCTCTAGAACTTCCTGAGAGAGTCTCAGAGAACCATAGTTAGAGGGGCTGAATCCGGGGGAGGTCAAAACTGGAGCTTGGGAGACCAATTAAGAAGAGTGGGATGATCTCTGTTGGCATTGGCTCTCCAACCTGAATGTGCCTGAGAATCCCCTGGAGAGCTTGCTGAGCCAGATGGCTGGACCCCACTCCCCACTTTCCTGCTTCAGTAGGTTGAAGGCTGGGCCGCGAAATCTGCATTCGTAACAAGTTCCCAGGTAGGATACTGACACTGCTTCTTTGGGGGCCACACTTTGAGAACCACTGCTCTGGGGTCTTACTGCTCATTTCAGAACTCAATCCTAGACTTACTGTATGTGAATCTACATGACTAAGACTCCCAGATGATCTGTATACATGTTGAAGTTTGAGCAGCACTATTCTAAGAGATGGTATCCTAGACCTGAGGATGAAGAAAAGTGCCCAGGGTTAAAAGTTATTTATAAGAATGGAAAGAAGCACAAACCTACATGGTTGGACATAGGGAAGTGAGAGAAGGGGAGAAATCAGATATGCTTTGGTTTCAACTGAGTAGGTAGCTGATTATTCCTTTCCACTGGGACAGGGGACACAAGCAGAAGAGTGCATTTGGACAAGTGGTATTTGAGTTCGGTATTGAATGTTTGGACTACATGAAGCTCTCTTTTAACTGCCGCTATATTAGTCCTATTGGCCATATGTGATTAAGCAACACTGGCCGGGGCTCCTGGTCCTGTGAAGGGATTGGTATTACATGAGAAGTGTTAGGCACGCGTGCAGGATTCTATTTTCAACTACGAATCCACTTGTGGCAAATATAAATTAGTAAAATGCAAGTCCCTTCCACAAAAGGGTGTTGAAAACCTGTCTCGCACCCCCATAGCACCCATCGCCGTGCAGATTAGACTCACCGGGTAATGGCAAAGATTATTTGCCACCCACCAATCAGGAATCGAGGCCCTGAAGAATAGAAGGGGATATTCCAGGTAACCCAGAACAAAGATGAGAGACTGTGGGATGTGCAAACAATGCCAGCAAACTCAATGGAGTTCCCGTTCAGAGTGGGGATCAATCTCATCAAACCCTTTCGCTGCCTTCCAGAAGTCCCCAGTAGAGAATACCTCCAAGTGTTACTTAGAGCTAGCGATGTACTTGACCCACTGAGCCGGTATTCTAACATATTCTAATCTCAGTCGGATTTCTGTCTGGATGGGACAGACTTTGCACTTCCATCCCTGCCTGTATCTGATCCTCACATAGCTGTGAGGCATGGCAGGCAGTGTTTGTATTCCATTTTGCAGAGCTGAGTCTGAAGGAAATTAAAGGACTTGTGCAGAGTCACCGAAACAGGAAGAGAGTGGGACTAGAACCCAGGTCTTCTGACTCCAAATCATGTGCTCTTTTCACCATATTAGAATGCTGAGTTCCACTGAACAGCAGACTGAGCTGCAGGACAAGTTACCCTTTTTTGGATTCCAGTTTATTTAAAGAGATGACTTGAGGGATGCCCGGGTGGCTCAGTTGGTTAAGCATCTGCCTTCGGCTCAGGTCATGATCCCAGGGCCTGGGATGGAGTCCTGCATCAGGCTTCTTGCTCAGCGGGGAGCCTGCTTCTCCCTCTGCCTGCTGCTCCCCCTGCTTATGTTCTCTCTCTCTCTCTCTCTGGCAAATAAGTAAATAAATAAAATCTTAAAAAAAAATAAAGACACGACTCGCATAGAAGGTTCACACAGTGACACCTGACTTCCTAAAATAGCGCAATTCATAATGCATTACAGTTTATTAGCGACTTTCATTTTAATGGTCAAGCAATTAATGATGAGCCACAGGAAAACGTCTGTGGCAGAAAAAAGAAAAAAAACATTTACATTGTCACCAGGTCTGTTCATTATCCTCCGTGCTCTATATCCAGATCAATCAATAGTTAATTAATAATGATGTGCTTCCTGAAGTACAAGGTTATAAATTAATTTAATGCTCGTATGCATATTTTTTGTAGGAAAAATGAGTGGAAAATGCCTGCCATGCCCATCTCATTGTAAGAAAATGTATGTAATGATTACAAGCATATAATAAGAATGGTTTGCCCAGCCAAATGTTTGTTCATTTCTGTTAATCAGTATTCATTTGAGCTACTTTCATGCAGTTTGTGGAAGCAGTGCAATCAGTTGAGTAGTGTGGCAGATTTAAATCAGTAATAAAAGCCCTGGGGAAATTAACAAGACAAAACATTAACCACAGACTAAACATTAACATATATTAGCATTTTTATTATACCTGTAGAATTGTTAAATGGGCATGGTTACTACTATTAAAAAGTTTATGTTGTATATCACATAATTTCAATGTATATTTTGTTTTAAAACTTTTAAGATTTAATTAAATGAAATTGAACAACAGCATAATAGACAATTCAACAGAATGAACTGAAGTTCATTATTTTATTTCAGCTGGAAACCTACAGAATTCCCAACCCACCCTATCCCCAATCCCCCCAAGGTATCCTAAACAAATGCCACAGGTCCTACTCCTCCAGAGTGGACCACAGGATCAGAGTTGGTATTTAAATGGCATAACCATAGAGGGAGTTTTTATGTTTAATTCTGTGGAGTTCTGAAGAATCCACTGACAACTCAAAACTAAATTTACACCAGTTATTTAGCAACAGTTCTCTCAGCAAAGCCCTCTTTGGGGCCACAGTAATCATCTGGATTCCAGCAGAAAGGTTATTCCGTAATTAAATAAAACTGCGGAGATCTTCTAGATACCCTGAGGTCCCGGCAACCTGGAGAACAGCTCCTGAGAGGGAAGGAGTGAGACAGCCACTATCTTCCTCAAAGGCTGTCAAACTTCCCAGGGCAGTAGGGTATGTCTGTGGCTCCCCCACAGACTCACTAACGGGAACTTCTCTCTTTCTGTTTCTGTTTCTGTTTCTCCCTCCCCTTCCTCCTCCTATTATGGACCATGTAAGACAGACAGACACACAGACACACACACACACACACACACACACACACACACCCCACACACCCCACCCCCCCAGAGAAGGAAAATGTAGGTGTGCCTGTTTGGCTCAGTCAGTAGAACATGCAACTCTTGATCTTAGGGTTGTGAGTTCAAGCCCCGTGTTGGGCATGGAGTTTACATCCTTAAAATAAAAGAAAAAAGATGTAAAGTCTTTCCTTCATCTGTTTTTTTTTTTTTTAATCTGGTTCTTAAACTTTGAACACAGAATCGACCTGTCGGCTTAGTTAAGAGCAGGAGAGTCAGAGACGCTATTTAATGTGTTTGCAGCCCTTCCCCATTTTCTCGTCTTTTTGGCTATGAGAGCTAAAGGCCTGAACCTGTTGTATTTCTATAGCCCTAGGGTCAACCAGGAATCTCCATTGAGGGGAAGCTATAAAGAATATAGTTGGGCCAGACATCAGACTAGACCTGGGTTAAATCGTAAGAATTACAGATTTTGTAGCCAGTCCAAGAATCTGACTCAAGCAGTCAGTCAGGGGCCCGGGACAGCCCACAGGAAGCAAGCTGCAGGGGGAACACACCTGGGAACCACCTCTCCCACAGACCCAGACATCCGGGGCTTTAGGGTGATTACTAATCCTCTCTTACCAGGCAGGCCAAAGAGTTTAAATCACTCCACTAGAAATACTATGGTTAAAATTGGATGTCCGTTTTTGGCTTATCTTTAATAACTAGTCCTTCTTTAAAGGATTTTTTTAATCCTTCGTAATCATTACTCTTCTCCAGTTATGGATGGGATGGCCACAAACCTGGGTCGTGGGAGGCCCCCAGAGTCTATCCTCTTGACAGAAATCTACGGCATAGGGAGGAAAAACCAAAAACAAAAGCTTGGGGCCCCTCGCTGGCTCATTCAATGAAGCGGGTGATTTTTGATCTCAGGGTTGTGAGTTAGGGCCCCATATTGTGTGCAGAGATTATTTAAAAATAAAATCTTAGAAAAATAAACAAATTTTGCTAGGCAGATCTAGGTTCAAGTCCTACCTCTGCCATCTACTACAATTATGGTTTGCTTCAGTTCCTTAAACATCGTGAGCCTCAGTTTCCTTATCTCTAAAATGGGGTCAAAAATACAAGGTCCGTATGCCTCAGAGAGTTGTAGAATTCACCGTCAAGAACAGAGAATAGGGGCGCCTGGGTGGCTCAGATGGCTGGGTGTCTGCCTTAAGCTTTGGTCATGATCCTAGGGTCCTGGGATCGAACCCCACATCAGGTTCCCTGCTCAGCAGGAAGCCTGCTTCTCCCTCTCCCACTCCCCCTGCTAGTGTTCCCTCTCTCGCTGTCTCTCTCTCCCCCCCCCCCAAATAAATAGATAAAATCTTTTAAAAAGAACAGAATGGAGGAATTATTAGTAAGGCAGGAGGCTGGTGTCAGGTATGTTACAAATGGGAAGTATTGGTATTGTTGAGAAACTTACAATGTAGACTTTCTCTGCTGAGTCAATCAGAGGGAGAGATCAAGTATGAGGGTTGTTTTTTGTTTTTTTTTTTTTTTTGGTCCCTGCTCAGCAGGGAGCCTGCTTCCTCCTCTCCCTCTGCCTGCCTCTCTGCCTACTTGTGATCTCTGTCTGTCAAATAAATAAGTAAAATCTTTATTTAAAAAAAAAGGAAAGTCATTTTCACCTTTTTTTTTCCCAGAGGAGTTCAGAATCAAATATGACACTTTTCATATCATATCTTCCTTTTTTGCATGAGACCCGAGTGACAGGTGGAAGGTAGCTGTGGGACCAGGTCAAAAGGAAGTCTTATTACTCTCTTCATGCATGTGTAAAGCCAGTGTTCTGGATCTTGCTTAGAAAAGAATGGTCCTAGTGTTGCTAGGATGACCTTCTGACCATAAATATGGTCAGGAGCCCTGCCTTCTTTTATTTTTTTTTCAAGATTTATTTATTTATTTGAGAGAGAGAAAGCACACAGCAGGGAGGTGCAGAAGGAGAGAGAGAGAGAATGTCAAGCAAACTCCACTGCTGAGCACAGAGCCTGATGTGGGGCTCGATCCCATGACCCTGAGATTGTGACCTGAGCCGAAACCAAAAGTCAGGTGACCAACCGACCGCATCCTCCCTCCCCTGACCCCCCAGGTGCCCCAAGTCCCTATTTCAAGTCTTGTAACACCTCAGGGGACCGTTACTCTCCTGCCATAGATTCTGGCGCATGAATAAAGGGCACCCTTAGGAATCACCGTTCTTGGAAAACGAAAGGATTTTCTATTCCGGATCTATCGGTAGAGACATTCGCCCACCTAATTAATCCAGTCTCACTAACTAAAGTTCAAGATAGCGGCACCCTTAACCAGGTGCATTAGTCCGTGGAAGGAAATTGGATTGCACTTGTTATTTAAGAGCCCCAGACTCCTGGGCAGGACACTGAGTTCTAAAATGCTGCTCGAAATACTGGTGATTCTTTAGCAAGTGCAGCCGTAGATGGAGACCCGGGTCTCCAGGCAGCGCCTCATGTCCCCCGAGTGTGACATTTACAAAGAAATTTTGATCAAAGGCCCTCTTTTGTGTGAATTCTGCGTCTCTTTGTAAATTCTGTTTTCTTTTTGTGGCCACCCCTCAAAATGAGCTTGTAATATTCACCTACAGCTCACACAGTGCGGAGGTGGAAGATGTGGACAGAAGAGCCCGAAGGCACCGGGGGGTGGGGTCTACATTTGACAAATGCTTTGTATATGAGAAGAATTTGCTTTGTGGTAGATTTGTGGAAGAAAATTCAGCCCGTCTGTTAAGAAGTGGCAGATTTGGGGGGGGGGGCATTGGCAGGACACCATTGTTTGCCCCTGACCCCACCCGGAGCCTTGGGGACTCTGCCCAGTAGTGCCACATTGGGTGGCTTGGGAAGAAAGGTCACACTGGCTACATTCTCGTTTGTTCTTAACCTTCCTGCTTTTGCCTCAGCTGCACCCCCTTTCCAGTGGGTGGTTCCATGAGCGTTCGCCGGCTGTGTGGCAAGTAAACACGTGTGTGTCTATGAACATAATTTTAGGATGCACAGTCTGACCTCAGTTATTCATACCTGCCTTGCAAACTTTGGAAATGACTGGAACCGAGCTCCCCAGTCCAGCCAGGCAGCCCCCTTACCTGAAGCACCATCAATCCCGGTAAACTCAGAGAATACAGTTTTCTATATAAATCAATTCTTGTATTAGGAAAGAAAAATCTTTTTTGTTTGTTTGTTTTTCCCCAGTGGAGGTGAGGCCTCTACTGACTTTAGATTCTTCTTTTCTAATTCAAGAATTGATTTATATAGAAAACTTTCCAAAGCTATACAAACCAAATGCTTTTTGCTTTTGCTGCTTTTGCTTTTAGAAAGACATAGGTAGCTTTGTAAATGTCACCTGGGCCATCTTGAGAAATCCCGGAAACGGATGACCACACGCAGCCCGGGACCGCAGGCATGCCAGACCTGATGCTAGGAGTTCCCTTCAATTCATTTTGATGAATTTACTTTTACTGAGTCCCTAACAGCATGCAAAATTCAGTCTGATTTCTGTGGAGGTACAGAAGATATAACCAAAGGTACCAAAGATATAACCTGTCTTCACTGGGTATTTCTAATATTTTTCTTTTTCTTTATTTTTTAAAAGATTTTATTTAGTTATTTGACAGAGATTACAAGTAGGCAGAGAGGCAGGCAGAGAGAGAGGGGGAAGCAGGCTCCCTGCCAAGCAGAGAGCCTGACTCGGGGCTCGATCCCAGGACCCTGAGATCCTGACCTGAGTCGAAGGCAGAGGTTTTAACCCACTGAGCCACCCAGGCTCAATGTTTGTTTTTTTTTTTTTCTTAATGTATACAATCTATATATTCACCTTGGCTATGTTGGCTGTGTTTCTGAGGACTGGGAGTTCCTTTAAAAAAAAAGAGAGTGTAAGCAACTGGTGATTAAGCATTGTCTTCTAGGAGGTGATATTGTATAAGCTTTGAAGTCAGACAGTGAATCAACGGTATATTTGCCACAGGCAACCCTTAACCTCCTCTAACCTCAGTTTCTTCACCTCTAAAATGGGGATGATAACATTTAGCTTAGTGTCTGACATAAGGGAGACATGTTAATACATCTTTATGTAGAAGTTCATTTTAGGCTTGTGTCTGAAAGCTCAAAAATAGAAATCTACAAATAATTGAACCAGATCACTTAGAATTGAGATAAGAAAGCTGATGCCATCTTTTGATCATTGCCATATGACTGTTAAGAGGACTAAGCTTGGGTGCCTGGGTGGCTCAGTGGGTTAAGCCTCTGCCTTCGGCTCAGGTCATGATCTCAGGGTCCTGGGATCGAGTCCCGCATCGGGCTCTCTGCTCAGCAGGGAGCCTGCTTCCTCCTCTCTCTCTGCCTGCCTCTCTGCCTACTTGTGTTCTCTGTCAAATAAATAAATAAAATCTTTAAAAAAAAAAAAAAGAGGACTAAGCTCTAGAGGGAGGCATCCGGCAACTAGTCTCGAATGAGCAAGTGAGTGGATAGAGAAAGGAAGGAAGGGCGGCCCGGTGTGCCGTGGCTGCGAGCAGTAGCGTCCTCGGTAGTGGGGTTCTCATGAGTGTTGATTGTCTGGGTTGCCCTAAGGGACCCTGGAGACAGCCCTTTTGGTGGATGCTGGGGTCTGACCTCATGGCTATCTCCAATTTAGGCTGCAGACAGGTATGTGGGGTGCCTTTGGGAAGCCCCAGAGCACAGTAGCCAGGGTCCACATTGGCCAAGTCATCATGTCTATCCGTACCAAGCTGCAGAACAAGGAGCATGTGATTGAGGCCCTATGCAGGGCCAAGTTCAAGTTCCCTGGCCGCCAGAAGATCCGCACCTCCAGAAGTGGGGCTTTACTAAGTTCAATGCGGATGAATTTGAAGACATGGTGACTGAAGAGCAGCTTATCCCAGATGGCTGTTGGGTCAAATACATCCCTAACCGTGGGCCCTTGGACAAATGGAGGCCTCTGCCCTCATGAGAACCTTGGCACTACCCCTTCCTGTCATATTCATGCCCACCAATTAATCCAACTTCCTGTCAAAAAAAAAAAAAAAAAAAGAGAAAGAAAGGAAGGAAGGAACAAAAGAGGAAGGATGGGCGGAGGTAAGGGGGGAGCGAGGGAGAGGAGGTAGGCTTTCTTGAGCACCTGTGTTCTTTAGTACTCTCGGTCCTGGTCTTGTTCAATGATACGGGATTCACAGCTGATCACACTGGCTATGGACTGGTTGGCTGGCCGCCTTCCTTCCCTTGGGCGTTTTTACGAAAGTCAGATGAGCCATTACACTGACATTCTTCAGCATACGCAACCCTGGGTCTTCGAACCCAACTCCCTGCATGGAAGGCTGCTCTGTTAACAGGCTACTCTACACATCTCTCACCCCCTTCCTCTCCCGCTCCACTACTTCCTAAACTTTGTAATTCCTATTTGTGAACTTCTACA
The DNA here is from genome assembly GCF_009829155.1 of Mustela erminea. NCBI lineage: Eukaryota > Metazoa > Chordata > Mammalia > Carnivora > Mustelidae > Mustela > Mustela erminea. The sequence continues at coordinate 112,525,641 of NC_045635.1, read as the reverse complement.
TTCTTATAAATACTAAGGGCCGTGGAGAGGTATCAATAGCCTAAGTCTTGTATAGAAAGTCCTCTCAAATGTGCAGAAAGAAAAAGCATTTTTCATCTTAGGAAACCTTGAATAGGTTGGGCTCAAAGTCTCCACTGCCATAGTCTTCAGCCTGCTTTTCCACAGATGGCTCTTTACCTGAAAAGCGTAGCACCTTTTTCGGACTCCAGTAATAGCTTCGTTCTACTCTTTAAAAAGAAACTGGGGAAGAAATTGAAGTGCATTTCAGAATTTGTTTCTACTATCATATCTGTGAAAGTATCATATAATTATATTGCATTTCTTTTTCAGATTGGCAAGTTATGTGCCCATTCTCAACAACGCCAGTATAGATCTGCTTATTATCCTGAAGATCTGTTTATTGACAAGAAGGTATTAAAAGTTGCTCATGTAGAACACGAAGAAACCTTATCCAGCCGAAGGAGGTAAGGGGATTCTTTTTTTTTTCCCCCTCTGTTTCAGCATACAATTAACAATTGTGTTGCAAGGTGAAAAACTTTTGGAGTGAAGCTTCTTAAATACACATTATTTTGTTCTTTTGAGTAGAGTTTGATTAATTAATTCTACCATTTGTAAATGCTAAGGAAAAAAGATATCACATTATATCTAAGCCATATTTAAATGTAAAGTTACCCTATGTAAATATCCAGCACAGCACTCCCTGAATAGGGAGTCCGATGTGGGGCTTGATCCCAGGTCCCTGGGATCATGACCTGAGCCAAAGGCAGCCACTTAACGACTGAGCCACCCAGGTGCCCCCAAGATATTTGTTGATTAAACAAAATGTTTTCTGCTTATGATCTGGTCTCACAATTTTATGGCTTCACTTGTGGTTTTCCCATTATTACCAGTGAGTCAAGGTCAAGTTCATCAGAAAGAAACTGGCAAGACACACTCATGTGCATAAACATACCGCACATTCTGTACACTCTTGTCAGTATACAAAATGAAGGATTCAGTTTCTGTTTCTTAAGACAGCAGTCAAGGGACTAAATCAAAGTTTGTTTCTGATTCTCTTCTTTCCTCCTTCCCTCATCCAGATGACCTCTTTCCCTGTTCTAGTCATGGTTACAAATAAGGGGTGACCATTGGATGGGAATCCCAACACAGGTCTAGGAGAGGTGCCTTCCCAAAAGGAGTGCACATGTCCCCAAGCCTGCCACTGGCTCGAAGAATAGCCAGACATGAGTTCTGCTTCCTGATGACTGGCCTGCAGATGGAAAATTAAGAGATGAAATCAGCAACATCTCAGATGTAGGCTAAATGAAGCCATTCATATCCATTTACTACAGGAGGTTTTAAAGTGATAACTCTGAGTCATCACTATGACATCACAAACTCTTAGTTTGGAGTGAGAGAAGGCAGTAAGGCTGCATGAGAGAGAGTCCTCCAAAGAAGCATTTCAGGAAGTCCCATGTTCTCTTTTGTTGACTTCCAACCAAATGGATGTCTAGTTTCCCTGTAGCAACAGTTTTAAAGTGTGACTCAGAGACCCAGGAAGTCACAGAAACTCTTTCCAGGGAGTCTGAGATGCTCCTTTTGCTAACTACTTATCCATGTGAACCTGGGTTTTGTTTATATACTTTAACCAAAACAACACATTGCAGCAGATTGAATGCAGAAGCCAATGGGAGAATTCAGCTGTCTCCTATTAAGCCAGGCTAAACATATTTTGTAAAAAAGACAAAACCAATATCCGTTTCTCACCATTTTTTTCATAAAAATAGTACTTATGTTAACACATAATGGCTCATTATTCGTTTCAAATAAATAAATAAGTAAATATTTCCCCCCTGAGTTTCACTTTCTAAAGCAGTAAGTATCTAAAAATATATATCGGGCCAACAAAAGCTCTTTGGGGCCCTCCATCATTTTTAGGAGTATAGAGGGGTTGTATTCATTATCCAGTGCTACATAACAAATTTCCCCAAAACATAGTGATTTAGAACAACTAACATTTATTATCACAGTTTCTGGCAGGAATTCGAGAACAGCTTGGCTGGGTGCTTGTCAGCTTGGTCAGTTTCTGGGGCTGTAGTCATAGGAAGTGCAGATCTACTTTCCAAGTGGCTCACTTAGCAAGCTAGTGCTGGTTGTTGAAAGGAGGCCTCAGTCCCTCACCGCATGAACCTCGTGAGTGACTCCGCAACATAGCTGCTGGCTTCCCCAGAATACAAGATCCATGGAAGAGCAAGGAGCAGGCTGTATTGTCTTTTCCGACCTAGTCTGGGAAGTGACGTACTGTCAAGTCTGGTATCTGTTTGTTAGAAGTGAGTTCCCAGTTCTAGTCCACACTCAAGGGGAGGGAAATTAAACTCCACCTCTTGAAGGAAGGAGTATCAAAGAATTTGTGGACAAATTTACAAACCACCACAGGGGTCCTGGCACCGAAATATTTGAGAACCATTTCCCTATAGCATAGGAGAGTTTTAGGAAGTGTTTTTCATTCTGGGAAGACAAAATTTGGTCATTTCTCCAAACCTTTAACCTTTGACTTTCCTTTGTCTGTTGTTCTCAATTGCTTTCACACTTTGCCCAGACCACCTGAGAAATTAACCTCAGTCATTGATCTTTAACTAGGGGAAACCTCTTGCGTATTGTACTGAAGTGAATAAATTATATTTATATTGTATTATTACAATATATAATATATCATATTACATATCAATATCACAATAATTAATGAAGAATCCATATCTTATACAATTATTTTTATTAATTTATTATTATTTTATATAATTATATAATTTATAATTATATTATTTATAAATAACCTACAAAAATAAAATATAAATGTATTGTATTATACTACATAATTATTCATTTAAAATTAATAAGAGGGCATCTGTCTGGCTCAGTCAGCAGAGCATGTAATTCTTGATCTTGGGATTGTAAGTTTGAGCCCCACATTGGATATAGAGATTACTTAAAAATAAAATCTTTAAAAAAATGTTTAAATAAAATTAACAAAAGGAATGTTTAAATTATAAATTACATTTATATGTTATAAATGTAATATATTTGTATAACATTATACAGTAATATGTATTTTTATATATATTGCTTTATTCAACTCAACAGACACTTAGGAAATACCTGTCATGGGCCAGAATGTGTACTGGCATCAAAACTCAAGACAGAGGCTCAACTCTCCAAAGCAGTCTAATGTGGAAATAGACTTAAATGCAAATACTTCCAAAATAGTTTTATAAGTGCAAAGGAGTGTCCAGAGTCTATCCCTAGAGGCAGCCTACAGGAAAAATGAGAGCCTCTGCCCAGGGAGATATAGTGGGCCTCCCTGGAGGAAGTGGTATATGAATCAGTCCCAGCATCATATGCAGAGCTTATTCAAATGAAACACACCGGCCCAGTCCCATTTTGAGACAACCCTGCCAACCTACACACATTTATGAGTAAGTAGGAGGTGCTACTTGATCAAGGGCCTGCTGCCATGGCTTCTGTCTGGGGTTCTCGTGGGACCCATTCCCTACTGTCCTACTGGGGAGGGCTCTAAGGGGTCGATTCCTCCACAGAAAAATGAAATGGATGAATGGGTTCTTGGCCGGGCACCCCGATTTGGCACTTTGTTTAGATCGCTTTCTGAACTTGTTGCTAACCCCAAAAGAAAAGATAGTAAGAAAAACTACATAGCTTGCAGGTTTGATTAAGTGGTGGCCGGGCAAGGCTCCTTTGAGTGTTGGAAACACAGCCTGCCCCATGGTGCTTCTCATCTCTTGCAAACTAGAGCCTTAGAGTCCGAGTCAGAACAACAGGAGAGTGTCTGATTTCCTTTAGCTCCCTCCAGTAGGCATTGTAAACCCTTTTAGGGAGAGGGGAGACTCAGGGATTAAGATCATCTCTTGCCCATGCCCTGGCCCCTGCAATCTGATGTTATTAGGAAGGTTTGGTTTGACGGAGGGTTAGTACCTCTATAAATTTCTCGATATGTTCTGCACAGCCTTTCACATTGTCCAGAAAAATCTATGTGCCTCCGACACCCCTCACATCCTTGCCCAAGCTCCATCCTCCTCGGGTAAAAATATGATAATTGCAAAGGAACCCTATTGTAGCTTTCCCTCCCTGGAGGTTGGGAGCAAGCTGTCTGAATCTGATTATGAGTTGAAAAGCCCTTTCCTTATTAAAATAACAACACACAAAGAAATGCAGGATTCCTTTGGTAGCATTCAGAAGTCATCTGTTTGTTTTGTCTGCCCCCAACTGGGTAGTTTGCAACACACAACTAATCTTAGAAATAGCTTAGTTCAATTTAAAGGCGATTTAATACTCAACCGGTGGCCTGCCTATGGGATTCAGTGTTCCGTTAAGGTAGAAATATTGAAAATATCTGTCATCGGGTTTAAAACAGGGTCGGACAAGATGCACAAGTAAGCAGCTAGGATCGAAGCAATGTGATTTCCGTAACCCTTGCCAGCCCTGGTATCTTCGCGTCTTCTCCCTCTCCCTCCTGTGGCCTCGTGAATGTCTCCTTCACCCCTTCCCATATGATGCCTTTTACCTTGTCATCCGCGCATCCCCCTGAAGTTTGGTGGAGAGCGTGAGCACTGTCTGTCCTTTCTCTAAGCGCCCCCATCTCAGTGGAATAGTCCATCCTGGCCCACCAGCTAATGTTGTGAGAAAGGGGCACAGTCCCTCCAGCCCGGTGAAACTACATCTGTGTAAGCCACCCTTCCCCTTCCCGCACTGCCTCTCCTCCCCTCCCCCTCTGACTTGGTCTAAAGGGGCAATGGATTGGGTGGCACTAGTAAATGACCTAGAAAGAAAAGAACAAAAGCCAATCTCAGCTCCCTGGTCCAAAATCAATGCTCACTCCCACTCCCTGTCAGACTGCTGCTCTGGTTTGGCTAGGCAGCTTTGTAAGCTCAGCGGTGCTTTCCACCCTCTGAACAAAACAACAAAGTATGTCCCGAGTGAATCAACGAGTTTCGGGTCTGGTACAAGTCATTCTGCCCTAAATAGGACTCTACTTCTTTCACCATTTGTCAACACCGTCTATATGCTAAGCGTGGTGTACGGATTAGGCTCTGATGAATAGGAGGGCCTCCGAGCCTGGTTAGGGGGAGACACACACAAATAAATAATTTTCAAATGCCAAGGGCAAGTGTCCCCGCAGAGCTGTGCCCGAAACGGTGGTGGCTCCATGGGCTGGGGAAGGTAGCCGTTCTCCTGCGGAAGTCAAGAAAGGCTTCTTGGAGAAGGTAAACTCTGGAGCCTGGCCTTGGCGGAAGATGAGAAACTCAACAGATGGACGAGGGAAGAGAGGGTCTTCTAGGCAAAGGGAACTGCATGAGAAAAAAGCACAGGCTAATCTCTGGAATGGCAGAAAATTTGAGTTTGGGTCAGATGGTGCAAATTTCTCTACTGCTGAATTAAACCTGCTGCTGCATCGTTCCCATTATAATTATTTTAGCTTATTCGCTTTTCTGGGTTTTCCGTTATTTTTTTTTTTAAAGTAATGAGCTCCTGTTACTTTATATTAAGAAAAAAAAAATAACCTTAATGATAAAGGAGAAAAGTTCAGGATCTGCAGTTGGGGAAGAAAGGCTGTTTTTACTTGTGGTGCTTTCCAATTAGTGCCGCTTTGATGCTTGCCCAAGCAAATCACTGCAGGAAAGCCAAGGGTATCCCCCACACACACACCACCCGGGAAGGGGACGCTCCTCTTGAGGACGGTGGGAGCCCTCCAGGGGAGATCACGTGCACCCAGCCTCAATATTTCAAAATGGCTCATGCATGCAAAGGGGCCCTGTCCTTTAGTTCCACATTTAACACATTGAATAGAAAGCTCTATGAAGAGACTTTTATTTTTTTCCTGAGCTGACTGCTATAAGCAAGTGTTGGGTTTGACCTAAGTGAGAGCCCTAGGCTCCACTATTTACATGCCAAGTGGTATGTTTGGCATGCACGTATTAGAATAAAGTGGAATTGGAATCAAGGAACGTTCCCTTCAATCAAGTTGTTTTTCCCATCCCAGACAACTAATTGTCCAAAAGTTCTATTTTTTTTTTTTTTTTCCTAGAGACAATTCCGTAGAGCTGACTGCCTTAGTGCATGGGTGGAGGTTCTTTTGTTGTCTGTCATGGGCTACTAGCACAAAGAGAAGAAATCTGGCCTGAGTCCTACATGGGTAATTAATATGTCACCTAATTTTGTTTCAGGTATCTTTCTTTAAAGAGAGAAATGAAAATATTCACCTTGCCTCCTTTTGAGATTATAAGCAGAAGGATAGGAGACCTTATTAAAGGGAAGATAATAAAAGTGAAAGACCCTCCTTTCCTAGAAGGAGTTTAGGAGGAGGGACAAAGAAGAGGGGAAATGAGAGAGGCCCACTAAACTCGGTAGGAGGTAAACTGCTCCTGTCACACTCTGTTGCTCTCCGCCTGTGGTGTCAGAGGACACTGTCACCTGTTGTCGCTCTCTTTTGAAAAGCTCATTAACTCTCCAACAGTTTCGAAAGGCTCTCCTTCTAGCCTGCAGAATAGTATGTCTGGATTTATTTTCAAAAAAATCCAACTTTCTCTTGGGAGACCAAGAGCTACTTTCCCTCCCACCGTCTATGGAAGGTTCCGAGGGAAGGAATGGCTGGTCCTGTAGTGCCAGTTTGTGGATGGTCTCACCCCTGGAGGCCCCGAGAGTTCTTTGAGAACCTGCATTTGCTTCATTATTCTCAGGTGCTTTTCTAATCAAACGCACCATGGATTCTAACATGAATAACGTACACTGAGAACCAAAAAGAACTCCGTGAACTTGCCTATCAAGGATAAGTTTTAGAGGAATAGACATAAAAAGCCTATTGGAGAGACAAGTCTAGAAGGAAATAGGTCCAAATATTCACAGTGATCATCTGGCCAGTAGGACTATGAATAGGGTTTTTTTCCCCTTTCTACCTTTCTGTATTTTCTAAATTCTCCACAGTGAGCGTATGTTTCTTTTACAATGAGAAAGAAAACCAACAGGCTTTATTATAAAGGATGAAGGAAGAAATAGATTTTTTTAAAATATTTTTTTATTTGGCAGAGAGAGAGATCACAAGTAGGCTGGGGGGGGGGGGTAAGTAGGCTCCCCACTTAGCAGAGAGCCCGATGCAGGACTCGAATCCAGGACCCTGAGATCATGACCTGAGCCAAAGGCAGAGGCTTAACCCACTGAGCCACCCAGGTGTCCCAGGAAGAAATAGATTTTAATCATTGTTTGCAGCTCTTGGAAATTTCTTGACTCCCTCCTTGCCCATGCGTTTAGTTCATGCCGAGCCACATCTCTGGCCCTCTTGACTGTCTCTGTCCATTGCTCCAAGGGACACCCCTCCGCCTAGTAGACAAGCCTCTCTTCCTCTCAGCCCTTCTCTACCCTTTCTTGGGGTTATATCTCAATAACGCTGGTCTAACATACCTTTCATCCATTTGAAGTATATAATTCAAGTGTTCTTAATATAGTCACGGAGTTGGACAGCCGTCACCAACATCAATTTTAGAACATTTTCATCACCTCAAAAGACGTCCCATGCCCTTTAGCTATCATTCCGCAGCCCTCCTCTCCACCCCCCAAGCCCTAAGCAACCACTAATCTGCCTTTTGTCCCTATAGATTTTCCTATTCTGGACATTTCACATAAATGGAATCATACAATCTGTGGTCTTCTATGATGGGCTTCTTTCACTTAGCATAATGTTTTCAAGGTTCACCCATGATGCAACATGTCTGAATACTCTATTCCTATGTAAAGCCAAGTAATACTCCATTGTATGGACTGTATATTTGTTTATCCCTTCATCAGTTGATGGACACCTGTCTGGTCTCACCTTTTGGCTGTTGTTAATAGCACTGCCAAGAGCATGCATATACATGTACTTCTTTGAGTACTCATTTGTGATTCTTTGGGGTATATACCTAGGAGCAGAATTGCTGCACCACATGGTAACATCTAACTTGACTTTGTAAGGAGCCTCCAAACTATTTTCCACAGCAGCTGCACCATTTTGCATTCCCACCAACAATGTGAAGGCTCAACTTTCTCCACATCTTCAGCAACACTTGTTGTTGTCTATTTTATTTTATTTTATTTTATGGACTTTTTTTTTATTATAGCCATCCTCATGGGTGTGAAGTAGCATCTCACTGTGGTTTTGATCTGCATTTCCCTGATGACTAATTGACATTTAACTGGACTTCATCTCGGCTCTCCACATCCAGTTCTTACACACGAATCCCTTTGAAGGCCACCACTGTCCCACCAGGCAAAGACCATTCAGACTGCTTACCAGATTAGCCCAGGGGGTTACCCATCCCACTAGCTAGCTAGTCTTTAAAAAAAGAAATGCCGGGGTAAATATGTAGGGAAAGAACATGGTTATGCTTATTAATACCCACCTCAAACAATGAAGGATTTATGCATCTTGCACGTAGAAAATAGTTACCTGGAACTTGAAAAAAATCTTAATTTTCTTGCATACTATCTAAAATATACTGTATTTTTCATTAAATATTCATATTCTACTGGCTTATAATAATGGTAATATTGACCAGGATTGATGTTATGGGGAGATTACTTTGTGCCAGGGACTATGCTCAACACTTTACAGGCACTGTCTCAATCATCACAGCAACCGATCATTAGCTTCATTTTAAAGTCAGGGAACCTTAAGGCTTCACCACCAAGTAAGGAAGGAAGTAGCTCGTATTTGACACTTATGTGGGTCAGACTCCAAAATCAGTGCTCTTACCTACTACTCCTAACAGGTTTTCAGGGGCTGTTCTGAGACTCCAACCATCATTACAGCATGCTTGCTAAATGAAACTGTGTTCTGAATTCGAAACAATTCATCCAGCAGCAAGTTTTTCAAACACAGTCTCTTCCTAGGGCCATCCTGTATATCCTCTGGCAGTAATGAGTACTCTGTGACATGGGGTGGCCTTTTACGTCCCCAAGTTACCTTGCTCAAATTTCAAAGAGATTCCCCTGAGTTCTAGAATTTGATGACCCCTATTGTGTTCACATTATTCACATTCTTTGCGGTTTTCTTAGACATTTAACTTGACCCCGCCAAGTAATAGCCTTCCATGCTAAAGCGGGAGGTCTTGTGTTTACGGCAGCCTCTCATCCCCCAGATGTTTAGACGGACCCTCTCTGAATCTTCTCCAGCTTTGCAGTGATCTTTCTGATCAGCTCAGAAAACTGCAAGGGTTCAGAGGCTGGGAGAAGTTCAGAGTGTTTTTTTTGTTTTTTGGTTTTGGTTTTGGTTTTGGTTTTGGTTTCTTTTAACTTCTAGGGAAGTCAAATTGGAAAGCTTTGCCATGAGTTCAATTTTTCTTGCCATGTGCTTATCTTAGAGAGAGTTCAGAGGTAGGAGGAGGCCTAAGGGAAGCTCTTCATTAAAGAGCAGGCCATCGCCTCCCATAGACTAATGGCCATATTCCATTTCCTCATGGAGTGGGGGGAATTACTCAGCCTCAGCCTTTACTCTTTTGGTTTCCACTCTGGGGAACTGTATTATTACCTTGTAAAACAGAACATCTCTCCTATTAGCGTTAATTGAACCCATCTTTTTCCTGTTAGAAACTATAATGTTGACTTTTATTTTCAGAGGCCTGGATGGAACCTTTTCACTTTGGAGGTTGACAGAGCTCAGCCACCAGTAGTAGGCTGTGAGGGGGTTTGAGCATAGCAGGAAGCAACTGCTGGCGTATTAGGGGTTATATATAGCCCAATAACCTGTTTTGAGTTGTTCTGTCCATCACCCTGGCTTTACTGTGACCTGAGTCTTTGTGAAAATGTGCTGAGTATTCTAAGTGCTCTCCCTCTTCTAAATCATCAGTTGAAATGAATTGTTTGATGGTAATAAAGCGGAAAAATGCAAGAAAATAATTTCCACCAGCCTTTCTTTTTTGGCCAGATCTGAAAACAACCCCCAGAGGCCTGTATATCAGGCTAGTCCATTCTTCGCCTGGAGACAGTATTGAATAATTACTCCACTGCCAGCAAATTCCCTGGCCGAAGTCTCCAAAAACTTAGTAGAGACTTAAGATAGACTTGGTTATGACACTTTACCTTGTTTCTACCAAGAACATTGCTTGAGAAAAAGAAAGAGTATTTTATTTGTTTGTTTACCATTGGACATCTGTTGTATAGATAATTTAATATTTCTTTATAAGCATATCCACTCCTCTCTAGTCTATAGGGTCTTATTTTGTGTGTCCATGGACAGCTGAAAAAAGGTAATAGGCCAGAAATTTTGCTGGGTATTTATGTGTGTGTGTGTTTATACCTATTTGCACATGTAATGTACTTTCTCTCTCCTTCCTTCTCTCTCTCTCTCTCTCTCTCTCTCTTGCTCTCACTCTTTCCCCACCCCACATATTTGTCTTGTAGCATAAAAGCCCAAGCAAATAAATAGTAAAATATACTAGGATCCACTCCCTCTTGTCTCCCCCCCACCCCCTCCATAGTTATCACAATATACAGACAAAGAACAAAGAAACCTTCCTCCTCTGGCAGATACGAGTTTCTCTGACTATATTCTCAGGAGAATTTCATAGAACGTCTACTGCTCTGAGCACCCTGTAATTCTGATCTGCAACTATTAGCCCGAGCCTATATGGAAAGGGGCCATCTCTAGGGTAATAGCATTGTAAATTACAATCAATGCACTCAATTACACCCAGAAACCAAAAGATATGTAGTGCTCCAGCGTGCCTTGTAATCAGCACCTTTGAGAATGGAGGTAACAGCATTCTGAACAAAAAATGGAAGCCGAACACGTAAGAAAATGAATGTTGGAATTAAATCATCCTTCTGATAGGAGCAGCACCTTATATGGCAAGCAACTTTTTTTTTCCTAATATCATTTTATTGATTTAAAAAAAAAAACTAAATTGTGGCCTTGTAACCAAGAATATCTTAAAATCATTTATGGCTCTATTCAGCCTGGCAGAGCCTTTCTGTCATGCTGATAAGGAAATTAAACTTTCCTCATACTGGGTTTACTTGCCTCTTATGCACAGATGCTTTCTCTTTTCTTCCAGGGAACTAATTCAGAAGTTGAAGTCTTTCATCAGCTTCTATAATGCTTTGCCTGGCTATGTCTGCAGCCACAGCCCCGTGGCTGAAAACGACACTCTTTGCTGGAACGGACAAGAACTCGTGGAGAGGTAATCTTTTTTTGAATGTTAAATATAACAGTGTTTGCGAAATATTCATCATATGTCCATCTCGAGATTGGTTATGTCTTCTCTCTGCCTTCATTAACTCCACAAGAAACATTCTAGAAAAAGCATACATGTGAGCATTTGTGACACACCCTTAGAGAATTTACAGACTTTGAAACACGTTGAGTACTGTGTATTCAAGGACATTTTACCAGTTGTACGGCATCAAACAGCAGCCCCCCCCTTTTTTGTCTTTGGCTTCTTCCATTTCCCCTTTATGTGGACCCTTATTTATTTACTGGTTTGAAGAAATCATATACACACTAATCGTTATCGTTTAGTGAGAGTTAACTATGTATGAAGCACCGTGCCAAGTGCTTGTCTGTATTAACTCTCTTTACACCAATCCTCAGAAGTAAATGCCACTATTTTTCCCCATTTTGTAGATGAAGATGGAGGACAGAAGGATGGGGAGGGGAAAAGGAGTACCATTTCACTGAGTGACGTTGCTGAGATGGTTGATCATTGAGTGTTAGTATAACCTGTGCCAACATTTGTTATCTGTGAAGAATTTGCTCACCACTGGAAAGGAAATAATATATATTCATTTATTCAGTAAATATTTACTGAGCACCTTCTAAGCACCAGTCATCCTAGTGGGCTAATGCCACTCCTGACCTCCATTGCTTCCCATGTGTAAGGAATAGTTTGGGATTAAGGGATGAAATCAGGAGGGTAGAATGCTTAGAAAACCACGGGTCGCTGATGAACAGGCTTCTGAAACGATTTGTCCAAGTGGTAGCATCTTGTCGAGGAGAATATAGAAGATGCTTGAACTCGAGTTCTGAATCTTTTACTAATGAGTTGCTTAACCTGGGGCAAGTGACTTAATCTCTCTGGGCCATGGTTTCCCCATCTAAAAAGTGAGATGGTTGGATTAGAACCTTCTAGCTCTGGCAGGCTGTGGGGGTTTTTCCCTTACCAGTTCATTCATTCGTACATTCATTCATACATTTATGTTTTGAGATACTATGGGTTAGGCACCAAGGGATAGGAGTTACCCTAATCCTGGTTAGGTACCAGGGATATGAGGCTGAAGGCAGGAAGTTACCTGCTTGGAGGAGTTTACAATCTAGTGGGAACCAGCGTCAGGGCATGGGATAATTAGTCATGATGCTAAATGAATTAACAATATAATATAATGGGCTAGAGGAAAGCTTTGGAGCCAGATGAACCTGGGTTTGCTTCTCAGTCTTGCTACTTACAGCGTGGGGCATTGTTGAGTGGGTCACTCAACTTAGCAAGTCCCAAGGCCCTCTTCCGTAAGGAAAGGCATCTCACAGGGTTGTTGTCACCGTTCGGTGAGGTCGTAAATGTCAAGTCCGTAGCAGACTGGCCTATACCAGAAGCTCAGTTCACATTCCTCCTCTTCCTTCAACAAGGCAAAACACATGCCTGAAAACAGCTTGTTTCTCAACTAAACTGTTTTTACTGACCTGCGACAGTGAGAATGAGGTGCTAATGGGATGAGACATTGAACTTGCATGGAGATAGACTTCCCTCCAGCAAATGTGAATCAGGCTACGGGGATTAATGGCCCCCATGCATCTACACTACTCTGGAGAAATAGTACATATTTATTATCCTCAAAGCTCATCAGGATCTAAGTAGAATCATGAAAATGTACTTAACTATTATGACATTTTTTTTTAATTGTCAGGAAAAAAGCAGTCAGTGTTTGGCTTTATCAAGAGCAGATGCTGTAAAACAGGTATAAACAATATAATCCTTGAAAAAGAAAATGCCCACAGGTCAAATATGTGGTTCTTGCATAAGCTTCAAGAGAAACCATTGAAGTAACTTACCCACTGGGATGTTAATATTGTAAAAAATTTGTTTTAAGCAGCATATCTCCTTACCGTGGTCTGTTCTTAAAGAGGAAATGTTAGTTAGTGATATATTTATTTGCTAATGTATTCATTCATTTCTTTATTCACTTAACAAGTATTTGAGCACCTACTATATTTCAAGTGTCAATATGGGTTTCTTTATTGTTGTGATTATTTAAGGCAAATGTTGGAATCCTGTTGGATATAATCAGATGATCCAATTTTAATTTATTCAAAAAAATTTCCCAGGCCTATGTTTTTTGAATTAGCGGGATTTTAAAAATCAAATTTGGCGAATATAAACTACTTCATGCCTGGTATGCTTTCTTGAAGGATTTTGCTGGAGAACCAAGAAAGTCCTCCCCTATCAAACGGTGGAATCCCAAGCCTCCTAAATTTGAATGAGTCTAAAAATTAGCCAAATGCACTTTTGCACCATTAAAATAATTCTGTTAACTGAAGTTTTTTGGTTTAATTTGCTGGTATCAAACAAAATAATAAAACAAATGGTAGAGTATAGAGAAAAGAGGTTATTTCAAATCCATTATTTATATTTCTGAACAATCTATTGTTTTAAAACAATTTTTATTGTTGACATGTGCTATCCAGGGAGGGAGAGAGGGTTGGAAGAAAGGAAGGAAATCCAGCATATCTGTAGACAGTGTAAGGGAACTATAAGTCAGGAAGTGACTCTTCCTTGGGTAGTAACCTCAGGTTATAATTAACCTACACTTAAATTACTGACCTAATGCAATGATGGGACTAGGAAATAGTGTCAAACTAGATATTTTTTTTAAATTACTCAGGAATATACGTTTAATCATAGGATGTTCTGTAGCCCATGGACATTAATAAAGATTAGCTTCACACTGCACGTCTCATCTATAGTGAAACCTCTTTCCAGAGCTTTCCATTGAATTTCTCATTTCATTCAGTCTTAAATAACAGTTGACACTTCACACTTTCCAATCAGTTGTAACCTTGTTATCTTTACAGATTGGGTTTGTATTCTTTTCAAAGTATTTTACTTTTAGTCAAGAAAACTTATGAAAATCAAGGATCCTGAGAGGAAATGAAACTTATCAGTGGAGACACCTGATTAAAAGGAAAATATCGATGCTAAGGAAAATATGGATCAATATCCATGACAGCTGGGGCATCAGAACCATTTGCACCCTCCTTCTATGAATGTCCATACAGACACTCAACTTTCCAGGAACTCGACAAGTCACTATCTCTCTAAATAGGGCTATGTTTCACATCCATTCAATTGTGAGCTCTTATGAAACCAATCAATTGAAATATGAAAGAAGAGAATGTTTTCACAGATCTAGTCCGAGGGAGTACCATGGAAGCCTGTCATTTATGCTCCCCGCCACAACCCTCCCCATCTCCCCATCTTGGCTTGAGATAAAGATTGGCTCCAGGATTTAGCTGAGAAATCTTGGAATTAGCAAACTTGGCTTGTGCGATGTACACTCTTCTGAGCTACCATGGATCCTATAGGCAAAGATTTCCTGCAGTTGCCAAAGGCGGAAGATTCTCCGTCTTTTGCCTTTGTGGAACTACAGAGAATTTCAGAGCATTTCTGAATGCGAGAGAATCATAAAGGATCCCATGGGAGGAAGTTAACACTGGGCTTAACAACAAGTAACCGTGGGCTTCGCCTGCATTGGCGCTGAAAATACCTGTAGGAAGAGTGAGCAGCTTTTAGTAAATACATCCCCATACGCCCTCCTCATACCCCCTTTCGGGACTGTTAGGCCCAACTTCTAGGTCACAGACTAAATTTTTATTCTTCTTCTGGATGGTTTGATACCATCTGGAAGGTAAGCCCCATTTACCATTGAATCAAGTTGATCTTTAAGTTAGTGTAACAGAATCTATTTTAATTGATACCTGTGCAAAAACTGCTAGTCAGAGAGAAAAGGGTGCTATCTCATCTGGACATGGAGCGTCTAATAATTCAAGTTCATCCAATGAAGATGGAGCATGTCTTATATATGTGGGGGCTTAGTAAGAAGTAGAATCCAGTGCCTGCTTCTGCTGAGGAGCTTACAACTTAATGAGAAGAAAGGGAAAATAATCAGCCAGTCTCTTTCCCCAGGAGTCCAGGGAGAGTTCCCTTCAGAGGCTCTACCCATCTCTGTGTGTGTTATTGACGTGAAATTCACATAAGAGGAACTGCTCTGAGGTATACAATTTGGTGCTGACATTCTGTACATTTGCGATGTTGTATAATCACCACCTCGGTCTGGTTTTAAGACATTTGCATTGCTCCAGAAAGAGAGCTTGTACTTGTTAGCAGTCACCCCCCACTCCCTGCCTCCCTTAGCCCCTGGCACCCAACAGTCCGCTTTCCGTCTCTATGGATTTACCTATGCTGGATGTCCCGTACAAATAGAATCATTGACTTAGCATAATGTTTTTAAGGTTCATCCAAGTTGTAGCATGGATCAGTACTCTGTTCCTTTTTGTGGCCAAATAATGTTTCATTTCATTGTCCAGATGTAGCACATGTTGTGTATCTACTTGTCAGTTTTATCCCCACATTTATGTGACCCCAAGCAACCACTGCTCTATCAGGCTCCGCCCACCACCTCTGGATT
Source organism: Mustela erminea (assembly GCF_009829155.1). Lineage (NCBI taxonomy): Eukaryota > Metazoa > Chordata > Mammalia > Carnivora > Mustelidae > Mustela > Mustela erminea. Next base: position 112,509,945 of record NC_045635.1, on the reverse strand, counting down.
CACTGTGGCTCACCCTTAAGGGTGAGGACGACAGGGCAGCCAAACCTTCATGCCTCCAAGCCCCGACATCTTTGACCACCCCCTAAAGGCTAGTCTCTTCCTCACCTCTCCTGTTTTTTTTTTTTATATCCCTTTGCAATTCATCTTCTGAGTCAGCCCTGTGTATGCGGTCAACCAGCCTCTCCTTCAATCAGCACACCTCCCGTATGGTTTGATGCTTCCCTAGTGACTTTGCGGCTCCTTAGTTCTATATATACAAGTGCTTATACTTTGTGTCATGACGTCTTCGTCCCCTTTGTGATTCAGTCCTGACTGCTCCAGAATATTGCTGGTATCTTCTTGACAGTCCTACAAAGCCACTTCTGCCCATGATGACTCAGTAGATCCATCTCGTGTTTTCTCAGGATGACTCTGGGACTCTCGGTGGTGCACGTGAGGCACCTGGCATTAGAGAAATAAACTCCCTGAGATCGGCAGGGAAAATTTCACTGCAGGCGACTCCCCTCCCTCCTCTGTGGGCTCACCTCCCATTTCACCCGAGAGATTATATATGCACACGCCCACCCACCGTGAATTCTCCTTTATTTCCTCTGATCAAACAAGTCTTCCAGTGTTCATAATGCCTCTTCAGAATTTCTCTGCTTAGTTGGAAAGGCAGAAGCAGGAATACACAAAGCAATTATCTTAGTTCTCAAGGGGTTTTGCTCTTGTCTCAAGACCTGTTGAATGTTGCAGAAAAGGAGGGTAAGGAGACTGTTTCTCTCTGTCTTCTGCTGGGTTGGGGGCATAGACCGTGGCGTACCAACCAGTGGTAATGAACACACGATCCCCGAATACCCAATATCCGCCATAAGCAATATAATTCTAAAGATGAGAGCAACAAGGGGCACCCGGCTGGCTCAGTCAATGGAGCATGGAATTTCTGGTCTCAGGGTTGTGGGTTCGAGCCCCACATTGGGTGTAGAGATAACTTTGCAAAATAAATACATGAGTAATCTTAAAAATGAGAGCAACACAATGGTTTCTTCTGCCCCTGTAATCTAGAAAAGGTGAGGTTGTTTTCATGATGTCCTTATTTTAAGAATGCTGTGTTTTGAGGACTTTGGTGGAGAGGGACCAATTCCTAGCACCAACAAGTTGTTCCCTGGTGTACAGAACAAAATGGGAAGAATTTCAGAGCCTTCACGCTGATGGCGAAGGAACGAGGTGAAGATAAGACCTATATGCCACAGTGTACACATGCACAGACAGACACACAGATGCACACCCACAGCTTACCACCATCACATCCAAACAGGCGGCTAGTGATACAGAGCAGGCACTATCTGTACCTCCCAGGCTCTCTAGCTAGAGCAAGTTATTTGTTATTTGGGTTTTACTTGTCTGTTTTTGGCTTTATGTGGTGGTTTTTCTCCAAATGGCTCAAGGCCGTGTACCTAGACCTTTATTTTTTGAACAAGATTTTGTTTTTAAGTCATCTCTACACCCGACGTGGGGGATACACTCACAAACCGGAAATCAAGAGCTGCACGCTCCAATGACTGAGCCAGTCAGGCGGCCCCATACAACCTGAAATATGGGATAGCCCACGGAAGCACCAATGGGGAAGTTAATATATGAGGCAGAATACAGAGCCAAGAGGTCGGGGACACAGGAAAGAAAGTAAACAATGGATAACGCACACAATATTCAAAGCCTTGCGTTAGGTCCTAGAGTCGTTGGATTCTAAGTCTGTGTCGATACAAGCCAGACTAAAATCTTGCTGGGGCCACGGCACAGTGGCTCTTCCTAGCAGCCCCTGTGGTGAGGGTTTGAGAGTTAGACCCTGAGGTACAGTCTTTCAGCATCCAAGGCTTTTCTTTTCGTGGCTCCTTCTCCCCTTGGCCACTAACCCAAGGGGGAGCTCTGCGGACAAAAGCCTGGCAAGAGTGGAGAAGGTTGATCTTACCAATGCCGAGTTCTGCAGTTCTTGCCGCCGTCAGACGTTGTTGGATTTCATTTCTGCTTCCGTTTTCCTGGAAGCAGGGACATGACACTTGATTCTTTCTGATGTGGGGAATTGTCATGTTGGCCTGAGTGCGCGCCCTGGAATGAAGGTCCTGAAGCATCCTACTGCTTGCTGGGATGATAGCTCACATCTCCCACCTTGCTTCACGGAAGTCACAACTGTTCACAGAGAGGCTTGCAAGGACAAATGGGTCCTATAGAAATGACTTCATTTGGTATAGCATGAAATGTTGATGGTAGCTCAAGGTTTTTTTAAAATCCTGGCAATGTGAGGGGCGCCTGGGTGGCTCAGTCGGTGATGCATCTGCCTTCGGCTCAGGTCATGGTCTCAGGGTCCTGGGATCGAGCCCCGTGTTGGGCTTCCTGCTCAGCAGGGGAATCTGCTTCTCCCCCTGCCCTTCCCTGCCATGCTTGTGCGCACACATTCTCCCTCTCTCTTTCTCTTTCTCAAATAAATAAAATTTTTTTTTTAAACCCTGGTAAGGTTCGAGACAGATACTTTTGGAGTGTACCCCCATCTAATAATCCCTCTAAGAGATTAGATTGGCGTATTTTTCATCAGAGCTTTATATCAAAAGTAGTGTTCGGTGACAGGTATTTTTCAGGACCTTCCATGGCAATATGTGACATTTATCCCTTAAGATTATGGTGTCGCATACAGTAGCTCTACCTTCAGAATTGAGTGAGGAAAAACCCAGCTCATCCTACTGACTGACAGCTTCACATGGCATGCTGTGTTTGGGATGGGCTGTCCTTTACTACCATCGCATCTGAAATGGCAGGGGACGTTGTCATGGCCCAGTATTGGTGTCTGTCACCACCTGGTAAAGGCTCAGGGCTTATTACTATGAACAAACTGTGTCCTACTAGTACTGATGCCGGCCCCTCCTGTGCTCAGTTGGACCATTTCATTATAGGGAGAATTTTTGGGGGCCTTCAAGGTCGGTCTCGGAATATCTGTTCCTCAACAAGTAAGTACCCCCTCACAATCTCCCTCGAAATGTGATTCTGATGGTAGGTAAGGCTTGTCTCCTCTTAGGATCATGACTCAATGCACCAGAGCTCTTTGAGCCTCGAAGGCTTGAGAGAGGTGTCCCCGACGTACTATCATTGCTTTTAAGAAATTATTAACATACTAGAGTGTGTCTGCTCTTTCAATCTTATTACCTCCTTCAGAGCAAGTGCGTTGATGGGTCAGAGACTGATTATATAGATGATGCCTGTCCTCAGAACCTTTCCTACCTCTTCTCTGGGAAAAGCCTTGGGGGCCTATGGTCTTCAGTGGAGAGGATCATAGTAAGAAGACCCTGATGGGTCAGTAAACGTGACCCAGATGACTGGTGCATCTTGGGAAGAATATAGTCTTTAGAATGATACAGGTGGAGATTTCATTTATTTTTTTATTTAAATTCGATTAGTTAACATGTAGTGCATGATTAGTTTCAGAGGCAGAGTTCAGTAATTCGTCAGTTGCATAGAACACCCAGTGCTCATCATACCCCGTGCCCTCCTTCATGCCCATCACCCAGTAATCCCATCCCCCCACCGCCCCTCCAGCAACCTTGTGTGTTTCCTGGAGTTAAGAGTCTCTTACGGTTTGTCTCCCTGTCTGATTTTGTCCTGTTTCATTGTTCCCTCCCTTCCCCTATGACCCTCTGTTTTGTTTCCTAAATTCCGCATAAGTGAGATCATAGGATAATTGTCTTTCTCTGACTGACTTATTTCGCTCAGCCTAACACCCTCTAGTTCCATCAGAGGGAGATTTTAATTTTGGTTCGGACACTGTGTGCTTCGGGCAGGTCACTGGACATCAGATTCTGTTACCAGGGGCACCTGGGTGGCTCAGTTGGTTAGGCATCTGCCTTCAGCTCAGGTCATGATCCCAGGGTGCTGGGATCGAGTCCTACATCAGGTTCCTTGATCAGCAGGAGCCTACTTCTTCCTCTGCTTGTGCTCTCTCTCTCTTTCTCTCTCTCTCTCTCTGACAAATAAATTTAAAAAATATTTAAAAGAAATTCTGTTACCAGATTTGTAAGATGGGGATGATACTCTACAGCATTGTTGTAAAGATGTGTTCCGGCATGTAGGCACTGAATAAATGATAGCCTTGCATCATTATTGTTTGGTTGAACAAGTCAGGTAAATGTCAAGAGCAAGGGTAAAGAAGTATAGGCCATTCTTTCTATAAAAGTAAACTGGATCTGGGAGAAATATCTATAAGTCTTTTGGAAGCCAACTCTTGAATGGGATAGCTGATCAAACATGTTGGTACTTCTGTAGTTAGACACTCAGTATCAAATAAAATAGACTCTTGAGACTTGGTTGTGTGAAAGACAGGGAAAAGTCTGTCAGGGAAGCGTCGCTTTGGAGCTTCCCATCAATGCACCTTGACCTCAGACCTCAGGCTTCTTTGATGATGTGACTGTCATGGTGGCCGTGATTCTTCTCCCCTGCAGGCCACAGGAAGTGACCAGCAGGTGCCACTTCCCTACTGTGCCTGGCCACAGTTCTTCCCCCAATGTACAAGCTCTTGGCAGCTTCTTTGAAAGAAGCTCAGCTCTCCCTGTTTTGTCCTTTCCTCCTATACGTAAGCAAGGACACAATATTGTTTGAGTTTCTGATGACTTTTACTGATAGACATACAGCCAAACAGCTGGGGCTTAGCGAAAAGCACACAGAAGCAACTTTCAACATGACATGGTGATCATAAGACCCAGCATAGTCGTGGTTAAGCATATCACTTTGGCATCAGCCGGCCTGGGTTTGGATTTCTGCTCTAGTACGCACCAGCTCTTTCTCTTCCCTGAGTCCCTGTTTCCCCATCTGTACAATGGGGCTGATAAGTTCTACCTTAACAGATTGTTGAGAGGATTCAGAGGGATGGGGAAATGCAGAATGTAGTGCCTGGAACACAGTAGGCCCTCAAGAAATGGTAGCTTCTATTTCTGTTGTTCAAAGAAGCCTATAAAAAGGCCCTTGCAATTCTTCCCTGGAAGAGAGATGGAGCTAGGCCTGATTTTAGTTCCATTGAAAGACCCATTTTAATTCTTCAGGAATATAGCTTCACCCACTCCCTCCCATTTTTACCTTATTTCTTCTCCTTTCTTCGAAAACAAAACAAACTCCATCTTTGGTCCCAGTTGGTGTACACTTGGTTGGTGCATCTTGGTCCTGAGTGGTGGGCATTCGATTCCCCTGGGGATCACGTGAGAATTGTTTGTTTCTGAGGCTACATACCGGGCTGGCCTTCCTCCCTACACAGTGCACATTTTATAGCAAATGTGGCCTAAAGAGCTCCTCCTAGGGTTTCCTACTTGTGATCGACACAGGGAATCTTCCTCGAGTACTTACATCAGAAACCAGGACAAGTCTAGTTACAGGTCAAGTCAAGTTCCCCAAGGCTCTAATGTCCCTTCTGTTACCCTTGGCTTCACCTTTGTGGAAAAGGAGAGAGAGCATTAAAATCAGTTCTGATCTCCCAATTTCTTGAGCTGATGAATTTTATTCTTTTATGGGAGCATGGCTCTGATCCTTGGCTTTGTCACCTTTCTAATGAACTTGCATTTCCCAGTGAAGAAAAACATTTTAATTGGTGGCTTCAGTGTCAAAGGCTTCCTTTGCCCTCTCATATTTTAGTGACCCCCATATCGGGTGATCTCAAAAACCACCCAGACCGTGAGCTCTTGCCTGGTTTGGGCCTCTCATTTGCACAGCTTCAGGCCCAGAGCTGGGCTCTCGGATTCGGCTGGGAGGGACAGGTAGGAGGGTTGTGCTCCATAAGAACTCGGGCTGAAAACCTAATCTCCAAATACTCCTAGCGAGGACAAAGCCAAAAACTATTCTAGAAGGGGCCAGAAAAAGAGCTCTTACACCTACCTATCCTTAAGTCCACGGCATCTCTGCTGAGGAGCCAGAATCCTCCTGCCCCATGCCCTCGTCTGGGTTTAGGACCCCTCAGCCCCTGGGTGTCCCTCAAGGCTGGCCCCAGTTACCCTGTATGGGGAGCTTTTACTCATGTTTGTCATTTTCTACTAGCTCCTTCTCCCTACATATCCTCATTGCTTAGGTGCCCCCGCCACAGAGTAACCTCTCCGAATGTGTTTATTGAACTCAGTGGATGAACCGACAAACAGAATTGTGGCCCAGCAAACCTGAGTACCAGGTCTGGCTTCCCCGCCCAGTCGCTGTGCGCCTTTGGGTGGACTACTACAGTTCTCTCGGTTTTGTCTTCTTCTGTGAGACTGTGAAATGAATGCCTCTTCCTCACTCCCTCCGTAGGGTTGCTGCGAGCCTCCAACAAGAAAATGCATTTGAAATAGCTTTGAAAATTATGAAGCGCCCTGCATTTACTAGGTATTAATGTAGGAAAAAGTAGACCAGATATGGCGGGAAGTTCTGCCCTGAATGAATGGAACTGTGTTGGCTTAATTAACGCAGCATTACTGGGCTCCCTTCACAAAGGCTTTAGCAGCTTCCTGAATCTCTCCCTCTCTCTCTCTGCATCTTTCCAGACATATTACTTTATAATTTTTTTTTCCTTGAAGCAAATCCATCTGTCCCTGCAGATTCTATTCTTAAACAAGTCAGTTCACGGTGCTGAAGAAACCGGTCGGCCCTGGGTAAGGAACTACTTGGAGGGATCGCTAATGTCAGTTTAAATTAATGAAAAGTCTGAGTGACAAGCCGTTTTAAAATAAATGTAGTTTTATTACTTTCAAACACATGTAATAACAGCCCTGGGACTACAACCTAGAGAAAGATAGCCTGCGTCAGAGAATCCAAGCTAATAGATACGAGTCCGTGATAATGAGCCTATTACCGGGAGAATGTCCTGCTGAAGACCAGCATCTTTGAACTGGCTCACGTTCTCCTGGGGAAATTCATTCAGTTAAGAAATGCTTTTACCCCCCTCCCTTCATAGATATGAGGAAAGCCCCATTAAAAAGCGCTACACTTGGGCCGCCTGGGCGGCTCTGTCGGTGAAGCATCTGATTCCAGATTTCGGCTCAGGTCCTGATCTCAGAGTCGTGGGATTGAGTCCTGCGTTGGACTCCGTGCTCAGCACAGAATCTGCTTGAAGTTCTCTCTCTCCCTCTGCCCCTTCCCCACTCACTCTCTCACTCTCTCTCTTTCTCTCTCCCTCTCTCCAAAATAAGTAGATAAATAAAGTCTTTCAAAAACAAAACAAAACCAGCTTTTGCGAATGCCGGTGGATGGCATCTAGCAGCAGCCCTCTGCACTTTGGCCCTAAGAAATAGTAGCCCCAAACAGCAAACACCCCCTGGCCTCTACAGGGACCCACTTGTCCCAGGCTGCCCAAGACTTCTCCTTTTGGGGCACAGGGGATTCTGAGTGCTCAGTCCCTGGCAAAGCGACACAGCTGGTCACCCACTAAGTATGGACGGAATGTGCAGCGGTACAGGGTTTTCTTGAGGGATGAAGGCAGGTGCGGGGAACGGCAGCTCACTCTTTCTGTTGGTCTTTCTGCCTTCACTTTGGAACTTCTCTTACAATTTCTTCCCTGAAACATGTTGATCCCATCTGTCTTCCCTGCGCCCCCCAAATCCTATCTAAGGGCATAGCAAAACGTGAGAAAGTAGGACAGAGGCAGCAAAGATGGTTAGTGTTTATCGTAGCTGGCATGTCTGTGCTGCTTCCCATGTACCAGGCACCGTGCTGGGCACCTTGTGTAGATGTGCTGGAGTCATGGTTGCAGTAGCCTTCCGAGCTGGATGTTCTCATTACCCTCCTTCTATCGATGAAGCTGAGTAACTACTCTAGACCCCCAGCACTAGGGAGATGGGCTCCGAGCTCAGGTAGTCTGTGCCCCTCTACCCACAACACTGCCCTGCTTCTCAAATGCCCATCTGCCTCCAAGGCTAGCCCTCCACTTCACCTCTACACATGAGGCTCCTATAATAAAGCCATCACCTGTATGTCCCCTGTGGAGCTCCGGAGCCCTTGTAAGAAGAGAGCCTCTTAGCCTGGGGCCGGAAGTCCATCCAGCCTGGGTCCTAGGTCTACGGTAAAGTGGACAAGTCACTGCCCTTCAGCTTTTTCTCTAATTTATAAAATGAAGGAGCTGGACGAAGTGACCTTGAAAGCTCTTTCCAGTTCTAACCCTAACCCTTGATGACTGGGAATTTTGAAAGGAGCCCCAGGGTGTAATTACTGCCCTGAGGATGGCAATGAACCCAGGTGTCTCTGGGGCTGCAGGGAGCAGGTGGGCTGGCTGGCTGAGATGTTGTCAGGGTTGTTCTCAGCTTCTGATACTGGAGAGTTCAGGGTGAAATTCATATAATTAAACTTTAAAGCAAATGTGTCCCTCTCGCCACCACATAACCCCAAAGGGGCTTCTGAGCAAGATAAATGGAAGAATTCAGTGTCTGTTGCTCCAAATACTCTCGGACACAACCACCCAGAATTGAAATGAGAAGCCCTCTAAGCACAGAGATCTATCCGTGAGGGGAGAGCTCCGTGGAGAGAAGTGCCCAGGGCCGAAGGGCTGGTAAGAGCAGAGGCATACAGACTGGCTCAGCAAACCGGCCTGAGGCAGACAGTTTTCATTCTCTATGAGACCCTCCGGGCTAGAGAGCGAGGCTGAGTTTTGACCTAGTCGTCCTTGTGTGCATTGCTGTAGCTTTTATAAAGTATTTATGTAGCTGTTTTATATTTTACCAAGTGCTTTACAGTCACTTTTATTTGGCTTAGTAAAGTTTTCCTCGAATGCCATCTACTTTATGGTCAGGGGAGTCCCCCCTCGTTGGCTTGGCACCTCCGTGTGTCCAGCCTCACACAATGGGCCTGCTTGTTCCGGCCGGTGAGCAGGTGCAAAGCGTCGTGGGGCCTGACGGCACCTGCAGCCACTGGGGCGGTCGGAGTGGGGGTGGCTTACACTCCAGTTCACCTTTCCTCTCCTCTGTGATTGCTTGGTTTTATTTTATTGCTGGCAAGCTGCGAGCGGCAGTGCCTGGCTTGGCTCCGCCCAGGGCACAGCTCTTCTGATCTGCGGATGCTGGCAAATGGTAGGCCGTTTCCCCTGTGCTGTTCTGGTTCCCCTGCCCAGGTCCACCATTGCCACTGTCTTCCGCCAAGCAGACGTGCAGACTGTTTCCCCCTGCCATCCCTGGGCTCTGACCACAGCCCGGACTCGGGGGCTCGGGAACACTTACAAGGGAAGAAGACAACAGAAGGAGCCAGTCCGCGCTCCCCGCAGATCAGACTTTTCAGTGTCCTTGGCCAAGTCTAACACCAAGTCCTTGTATTCTTGGGGGGGGGGGCTTCTTTCGTATTCCCTTGAGCCCCTGTGGCACAGTCTGCCAAGCGCTCTGGGTGTTGAGATGGAGGCTGGCATGTGTGCGGAAGAAGAGCTTCACACGCTGGGTCACGGATTTGCTGGGGAGTCCAACACAGTCACTAGTCGAAGCTTTCATGTTCTGAGGACCAGATTTGCCCAAGCCAAAAGCAGGATCTGGGCTTCATGGGAAGTCCAGATTAGAGACAGTGGGGCCAGAACATCGGAATCTTCGGGACCTCCATCTCCAGGGTGGCGGGCGGGGGGGGCGGAGGGTGTCTGTGGTTGAGCTCGGGGCTATGTAGATGCTTAGCAGGGAAGTGGTGAGTAGACAGCACTTGCATTCTCTTACTGATGGAAGACGGCAAATCCTTTCTCTGATGCCCAGAACTGAGAACCTAGAAACTTCACCATGAGATTTGAAACTCTTTTTTTTTTTAATCATCTTTATATTCAACGTCTGGTCAGACTCATGACCCTGAGATCAAGAGTCTCATGCTCTCCTCACTGAGCCAGCCAGACACCCCAGACCCTCTTTTTTTTTTTTAAGATTTTATTTATTCATCTGACAGATCACAAGTAGACAGAGAGGCAGGCAGAGAGGGAAGGAAGAAGCAGGCTCCCTGCCGGCAGAGAGCCCGATGTGGAGCTCGATCCCAGGACCCTGGGATCATGACCTGAGCCGAAGGCAGAGGCCTTAACCCACTGAGCCACCCAGGCGCCCCCCATCCCGACACTCTTTCGAAGTTACTGCCTTGACTATAGGAAATGTAACAGGTGTATCAGAAGATGTATATTCACAGCGGTAGAACCACTCAGAAGTGAGCTGAAGTTTACACTCGGAGAATGGATATTGCTAGCAGGTGTGTTCGATGGGTGGGCTTGGCGTGAGCACACACTGAGTGCTCCGTGCTGGAAGGAGTGGCACTTGGGCTGTGGGAACTCACCTGCCTGGCTGGCCTGGGGGAGGGGGGAGTGACCCACCACCCGAATAATGATATTCACCAGGGCCGAGGGAAGGAACCCTGCCTTTCTCCAGGCAGGCATTGGTTTCCAAAGTGTTGCCATCTAGGGGGCGGGGCACAGTGGCCGATTCTCCTGGCAGGGCCCAGAGAGAAGTCCAGCATAAGGCAGGTTCTCAGTCAGTGGCTGCGGATTGGGGGTTGTGGGGAAGGGCCCAGAGGGGAGACCACTGACAAGAGTTGGACAAAGTAGGTTAGAGTCTTGACCACACAAGCTGAGCTTTGGGTGAGGCATTCAGTCTCCGTTCAGTTCGACAGACACTTATGGACTGCCTACTGTATGCCGGGCAGGGTGAGTTCACGGGGTGAAGCAGAGGACAGACCCAGAGACAAATACATACAAGAAAACCAGGACAGAGCTCAGGGTAGCACAGCCCAGGGAAATCTAGCTGGCAAGAGGAAGTCATGCCTGAATCTCTGGGGTTCCCTCCCCAAACAAGAAAGACCAGGTTTGAGGTATCAGACTAATTCCAGAGGCCTTTGCCACCACTGGCTCAGGGTCCGGGTAGGCCTAATCCTGCTCAGTGAAGGCTTTAAGGCCTACCCATGAGTGTGGCTAAGACAAGAGGAATTGACAGCCAGTGACAGGAATAGTGAGTTTTTCCTTTCAAGAATGTCGGTGGTACCTATTCATGGGAACGCGTGCGTCCTCCCCTCGTGAGCTTTGGGGGGGTCGTTAAATAAGGTTCCAGGGGATGCCTGGAACCACACCAAGGACACTGTGTATGCTTGAAACACAGCACACACGAGGGAAGAGAGGAGTCTCCCTTTCCCCTAACTCCGACGTGCCTGCCTCTCAAACCGGTCAGCGAAGTGGGACTGTAGGTCGACTTTGAGGGTCTCGGCCTCCGCTGGGCAGATCATGGCATTGAAGAATGGCTGTTGTGGACCCCACAGGAACCTGAGACAGACAGTGCAAATGTCCTCAAGAAAGGGATGTGAAAAAAACATGTGGGTGTTTTCAGGAGCCATCGGATTCATGACTTGGGGCACTTCTGCAAAGTGGGAGTTTGGGGCCCCAGAGAGGTGGAAAGTGAAATGCGGGGGGACAAGTGAGCAGGGCGGGTTTCTGACACCCCAAGCGGGTTGGTCACTGCCCTGGGCCTCAGGAAATGATGTGTTCTTCAGCAGGTGATAGTTAAGTTTGGACCGTTTGAAGCCCTGCCTGGTGAGTCCCCCCCACCACCTGCCTCCCCCCAGAGGCCCTGTCCCCTGGAGGCTCTGTGTGAGGACATCTCTGCTAAAGGGAGCCACAAGTCACTGCTCAATGACACCCTGAAAGAAAGCCTTGGGTGCTTTTGGCTGTGCTCAGTCCTCCCTGAACCCTACACCATCGATGCCCCTGCTCGAACTTGGACTTGGACTTCAGCTGGGGCATCCTTGCCCAACTGAGATGCTTCCATTTCTTCTGGTCTCCTCAGCACGGGGATGGGTAGATCTGAAGCCTCCCCTGACTGTTCCTTGCAAGGCGCCTTCATCCTCTCTCTGGAAATCCTCTCCGAATACCATTTATTGCACTCCTGCTGCACGTCCGCTCGGTGTTCGGTGCGTTCACGTTGTAACAGCAGCGGCCCTCACCTGGGGGTCTGGGCACTGTTTGAAGCACGTGGCCTCCGCTGTCCCAACTAACTAGGCTTCGGGCTATCAATTCATCCTCCAGACAAGGCAAGTGGCATCATCCCCACTTTAGAGAGGAGGAAACTCCAGCCCGGCGGGGTTTCATTCTTTGTCAAAAGGCACACAGTAGGGGCGCCTGGGTGGCTCAGTGGGTTAAAGCCTCTGCCTTTGGCTCAGGTCATGATGCCAGGGTCCTGGGATGGAGCCCCGCATCAGGCTCTCTGCTCAGCAGGGAACCTGCTTCCTCTTCTCTCTCTGTCTGCCTCTCTGCCTACTTGTGATTTGTCAAATAAATAAATAAATAAATAAATAGGTTTTTTTTTTTAAAAAGGCACACAGTATCTTCTTCAGTTTCTTTCATGAGGTTCTGTAGTTCCTCGAGTCCAGATCTTTTGGTTAGGTTTATTCCCAGGTATCTTATGGCTCTTGGTGCTATAGCACTCCCCACTCGCACTCTCTTTCTCTCTCTAAAATAAATAAATATTTTTTTAAAGAAGAGGAAAAAGGCACACAGTACGTGGTGGAAAGCAGCTTGTGAAACTAGGTCTTTTTTTTTTTTTTTCTTTTCATCATAACAGTATTCATTATTTTTGCAGCACACCCAGTGCTCCATGCAATACGCACCGTCCCTAATACCCACCACCTGGTTCCCCCAACCTCCCCCCCACCCCGTGTGAAACTAGGTCTGGACAACAAGGCTGGTGTGCCTTCCGACACGTGACTTGGTCTTTCTCGAGTATACGATTACTCGTGGTCTTGGTAAACTGTGTACACTAAATCGGATTTCGCCTCCTAAAACTAATGACTGGCCACAATTTTGACCATCCCTTGTCGTGCCCCCGTGCTGTCACAGGCCTTTGAGGTAGGTGACCTGTTCTCTCACTCCTTCCTTGGCTCATGTATTGGGGGAGTGGGACAAATCCGTGCAAGGCACATCTGCAGGGACGCTTGGCCTCTGTGGGCCCCAGTCTGCCCATCTGTAAGGGGAGGGCATTGGACTAAAGGATTTTGAGGGTTCTCTCCAAACCTGATCTTCATTCCCATGAGTTAAAAATCTAACTTAAAAACACACACAAACACACACACAACTAACTTAAAAGCAGGTAAAGATCATTTCCTTCTGGCTTGACTCCAGTGGGATGGGAAAACATCTGGTTTTCTGGGCTAGTTCTCTGGTCTAGAAGGACTTGATAAATGAGTTTGGGGTGATTGAATAATAAATCCACAGTGCGCGCTTCGTGCCGTGACAGCCCCACCCCTAGCTCCCCAGCTCCTGAATTCCATGCTTCTTTCGGGTTTTGTAAGAGTGAAACTGGGTGGAAATCCTTTCCTCCTTGATATGTCCTTCCTCAGGGGCACCATCCCTCCCGCGCAGAGAACCGTCCACCTGGCATCCGGACTGTTGGCTGTCAGGCTCCAAGCCCAGAAGGCAGTGCTCACCATCCTTCCCACACCCTGGGTTCTGCCTGGCCCACAGTCTCACTTTGGCTTCCTTATTTACTCTTCTCTCTCCTTACCTTGAGGTTCCTCTGCAGTGGCTGCTTCCTTGGACCAATGTCCAGGTGATCCCCTCATCACTGGCCATTTTCTCTCCGTGTTCCCTAAGGCCAGGCTCTCTTCCCCATGGTGGGTGATGTTCAACTTCTCACGCTTTCCTCACCATCTGGAAGATATTCTTTGCTTTGAAACTAGGTGAAAACCAGATTCTAATACACATAGTCTCTTATATAGCTCATGCCCGCTAAATGAGATATAAATGGATCTACATCTCTCCGGTCTCTTCTCTAGCTTTTACTTCCTGTCTGTTGAAATGTATTTGTAATTAATTTCTGAAAGAACAGAGGGGCTTCTCAGAGTGTGGTGGATATATAGGTTTCTGGCACTCTCCCGGTTGACATTTGCTCTCGAGTGGAACTGCTGTGCTAACAAATATGGGAAACATTTTCCTTTAAGTATGTGCATAAATAAGTAAGAAGCAAATTGTTGCTATCTTTATGAAATGCATTTACAAAAACTCAGCTCTTTTCACCTTTTGCTTTATTTTTCTGTTCATTTATGTAAATTAAGACTGCATCTTGGATAGAAAGAACATTTTTCTAGGCCTCTTAACAAGATGGTTTTTCTACCCTGTGTTCTGGCTTGTTTTTAAAGCTATTTATACTCTTTAATTATCCCATTTTTCCACAGTGATTATTGTGGCTGGAGCACTTTCCAAAGAAAGGAGCTGATAAATCCGGGACTGCATGCAATACCGCAGTCTTTCCATAAGATGGCGCTCTAAGAATGTGAGCTCTGTAACTCACTTTCAGCCTCCGTCTAACCTCGCAGCAAATTAAACTTTTGTAAAATCACATATTTTGGTGGGGTGCGGGGGGGGGGGGAGGAGTAGTTAGTCCTTCTAAGACTTGTTCTCAAACACTTACCACGATTCTAATGCCTAGGGGAAGAAGGAAAGTGAGTTTTCTAGCAGCCTCCTCGCCTTATAGCCAGCAGGGCTAGCAATGTTTGAAATTCCCAGTGTGCATTTAAGGGACCTTTTAAAGAGCCGACTTTCTTCTAAAGGGCGGGATTGTGACACTAACAACTTGTGCTGGTAAAAAAAGCCCCTCTCTGGGTCTCAGTTTCTTCACCTACCGAAGAGTGGATTGGACAAGATGATCTCTTAAGGGTGCTTCCGTTTCCAGCGATTTCTACTCCGTTGGAATTCGTTGATTTCTTTCCACTACACCCTTGCTGCCTCAGCCAGCACAGAAATGGGAAGAAAAGATCGCCCATTTTACGCTTGTTTGACTCTATTCCTCGTCTACAAGTGCTCTCTTTGCTTCAACTGTCCCAAGACAAGCATGCCCAGATGTCCTGTTTTAATTAGGTTCCTTTTCTCTTTATGGCTTTTGCACCGGTAACCCCCCTCCCCCTCCTCCCCCATCCTTGACCAATCTGCCTGAACAGAAGCATGTCCCCTTTTCACTTCACAAATGGGGATTTCTTGGCATTAGGGCAGTCACTTTTGTGCTAAGCAGATACCAAAGTGGATGGTAATATTTAAGTATATAAGTAGTATATAAGTATTACCGCATATCATATCTAAAAGCTGATGCTGCTTAGATCACATGTAACATGTCCAGTTAAGAAAACTAGAGATTCTGGAGATAGGAACTTCTCTCTATTCATTTTTCTTTCTCCACTGGCTGGCATTCATTGCCAGAACCACGTCAAAGCATTAGGAAAGAAGCAGTATTCCTGAGAGAGGACAATGAATGTAATTAGAGGTGAGTGTCATTAAGTAGATAACTCATCATTAAAGTCCTCTGTGGCCAACGGAGCCCCCTTCCCTAGTACTCTGGGCAGCCTGTGGGTGAGGGTCGTGCTGTGATGGCTCTTCCTCGTTCAGAGCCTCTCGTGAACCTCCACACGCCAGTAGCACAGAGGGAGCCATTGGAAATGAAATGCTGAATTAATTAATGCCCAAACTATGGAGACACCCCTAACTGAGTCCCTCCAGGCTGGAAGCGGAGCATGCATGTTCCATAAAATTCCCCGGGGGCACGTCACATCTGCCACATTGCTAGAGCCGAGGGGATGAAAGCAGAGAGGCTGTAAACACAATAATTTACTGCATTCATTTTCCTGTTGTCCTTAGGGATTTTCAGATCGCCTTTGGTGCTCACCCATTGGCTTGGCAGTGGTGGTGGTAGTGGTCGTCGCAGTGGATTATTTATTTCTCTGACCTCAATACCGTATCTCCCAAGAACACAGATAGTTCACTGAAGAACAATACTGTTGGATCTGTGTTTGGGAGGAGAAACTCCATCCATGGGGCCCTCCCCGAGGGTTTTAGAGGGCGAGCCCAGGAATCTGCTGAGTAGGCAGGAGAACCGCTGTTGTGCGCCCTGCACAGATCCTTGGTGACCCATATAGGGAGCCTGTGAATTGTCTCATATGGGGGAGCAGTGCGGTGAGGAAATGGCAAATACCTCTCAGCATGGACGATTCCTAAGGAAGCAGTAGCAGCGTAGGGGTTAAGAACAGAGGCAGGTAGGGCGTCTGGCCAACTCAGCCGTGGGAGCTTGCGACACCTAATCTCAGGGTTGTGAGTTTGAGTCCCATGTAGGGTGCGGAGATGTCTTTTAAAAAAGAAAACCTTGAAGAAGGAAAACACAGGCAGCTAGAGATGGACTCACAAGATTTCGAACTCCAACTTTCTATCCACTCACTGTGTGACCTCGGGCAAGTGACTTCACTTCTCTGTGCCTCTGCTTCCTCATCTGTAAAAACGGGCTGATAATCCTAGTGTCTATCCCCTTGGGTTGTTCAGAGGAGTCCATGAGATGCCGCATGGTTTTTCTTCTCAGTGCTTCAGTATCTGGCCCGGAGAAAGCACTCAATGCTGACAGCTCTTGGTACTCCTGTTACAGTCAGTACCAGAGGTGCTCTGCATAGTACAAAAGAGAACTTAACCAAGCCTCTGCCTTCAAAGACCTCACAGGTTTCATGGGCTGGTGATCGGAACGTGCGTAAGAGGAGAGCAAGCAACTCGAGTCGCTCCCCAGGATACAGTTACATGCAAGGTCTGCAGGTCGGGATGCATCAGAGTGGTTTAGGGAGGCCCTCAGTCGCTTTCAGGAAGGGGCTTTAGGCAGCCCCAGGGAAGGTGATGGAGCCTAGAATGACTTATTTGCCTCCTTTTGAGAAAAGGTACTCATAATAATAACGTCTGTTCATATTCACAGCCTCGCTGATCTACTGTCCTTTTGAGATAGGCAAATTGGAGTTACTCCATCGAAGAGTATGAAACATGTATGTTTCACCTACCGTAGCAGAGCTCCCTAATGATAAGCACCTGATGTGCAAGGGGGTCCAGGGTGACATCGTGTATATTGCATTCTATACATGTGCATTCTGTCCTAAGAAGTCACCTTTGAGCTGGGCTGTTAGTGATGGCCACTAGAAGCTTTCCAAGAAGAAGGGCTTTTTCTTCTTTTTCTTTCTTTTTCTTCTTTTTCTTTCCTTTTGCTTTCTCTTCTGCCTTTAAGAAAATTAATCACTATCTAAAACTTCACTCATTAAACTTTAAATTATTATAAAGATTTTAAAATGTACAAGATATGGAAGAAGATAAAATAAAATTAAGAGTTCCCCCATATCTTTGCTTGCAAACTGCTATCACTGTTTCTTAAAAATTGTGTCTATCGGGACACATATAAAGGACAGGGGAGTCATACATCTGCAGACCCATTTTTATGCCCAGTGGAATCACGCCGTCCATTCTTGACCGCTGCTTGTATCTGCAACAACACGTCTTGGATTTGGCTTCATGGCAACACAAATAGATTGGCTTCATCCTTTTCACGTCTGCGTAATATTCCAGTTAGCACTCCTGGCTTTTAAGATTCCATTCTGTATTTTGTCCAGTTAAGGAAAACAGAGTAGACACGTGGGAAACAGAAATGATTGGGGCGTGGGGGAGGTATTGAGACACCTCAAGGGAGAATGCAAGAACACCAAGTTTTAAAACAGTGCCATAAAGTCTTAGCAGCTATGGGAATCAGTTGGATCAGTACTTTGGGTTACTGCTTTGCGGAAAACAGAAAATTAAGGCAAGTTTTAGGTCAAAGCCACAGGCCAGCTCTTCCTAACACTTCTGTAACCAGAAACCATGCTTAATTTACTAAAGTCCTTTGAGGATTTAAATAGCACATGGGGCGAGCGGAACAGTGGCTGCTATTTCAACTTTCAAAATGTTTGGCAGGTTTTCCAACCCAAAGCTGTTTTTAAAAAAATTGAGTCACTGTGGGATTGGAGAGCAGTGTTTTGTCCTGGTTCCTGATCCATAGCTTGGAGATAAGAAACCAAAAAACAGAGCAAGCAACAGGGACACTTTTCCGGATGGCGGGAAGGAATACAGTGCTCCACGGGGATCAGCTGGGGGACTAATTTGATTTAATATTTATAGGTGATTTGGAAGAGGGAGCATAGGGCAAAATCAGGACGTTGGCAGATGTCTTTACACTATTCCAATGAGGATCATAAACTTCAGGAAGACGTTTGTTTTGTAGGAGCAGGGATAAAAGTGGTCGGCAAGCTTCGATATGCATAAGCCCACAGAAGTGTCCCTGGGGACACATTCCTGAAGCTCATTTCACAAGATTTATCATTAAGACTTCCCCCTTTATCTGTGAACAGGGTCTCTGCTTCAGGCATCAGTAGGTGCAAAGAGAGACACAATGAAGTTGCTGGTAAAAGAACATAAAAGAGGAGGCTAGTAAGCTGATTGCCACAAGATACGTAAATATAGAATGCTGCTTTGCGTTTCTTTAATATACCCCCAAAGGCAATTGGTGTTTGATGGTTGGTGATCTGTGTATTTGCTGATCTTCAAAGTTAAGTAAGAGGCTAGCATTTCAGAAGAAATGCAATCAAATATTCTCTTCAACTTTACTACAAAATATTTTCCCTTCCATGGGCGCCTGGCTGGCTCAGTCAGGGCAGCTCCCAACTCTTAATCTCGAGGTCATGAGTTCGAGTCCCATGTTGGGTATAGGGATTATTTTAAAAGAATATTTTCCTTTTCATTGGATGTCTTTTTAATTATGAAGGTCGGAACTCGATTTCCTGACCTCCTCTGCTACTGTACGTCTTTTTCAAAGCATGTCCTGAATATTGGCAGGTACATCGTATCGTGTAAGGGAACACCTAACAAAACCAGATCAGTATCTTCTGAAGTTGTGGAATTTTTGGTAATAAATAATAAAGATGTCTGCCCTACCCACATCACAGTGTGGTTGAGATGCTCGAGTAAGCTGAATGATAAGAAACTGCTTTGTTCAGTGCTATGCAAAAATGTAGTAGTATTAATTATTCATTGCATGTCGTAATTTGGGATTACAAAGTGAGGGGCGCCTACGTGGCTCAGTTAGTTAAGCGTCACCCCTGGGCTCAGGTCATGATCTCTGTGTCCTTGAACGGAGCCCCACGTCAGGCTTCCTGCTCAACAGGGAGTCTGCTTCTCCCTCTGCCCCTCTCCCATACCCCCTGCTCATGCTCTCTCTCAAATAAATAAATAAATAAAATCTTAAGGAAGAAGAATACGAAGTGACTAAATTCTAGGCAATCATCCTTTATAGCTATTCATGCAAATGTATGAAGATTAGTATACAAGGATGTTCTTTGTAGCATTGTTTATATTAACAAATTATTAGAAATAACTCCATTGTTCATCAGGGATTGGATAAGTAAATTATGGTACAGCCATACAGAAGAATAAGGACAAGACAGCTGTTAAGTGATAAAAAGTTGTAGATCAGCACGACTAGTATGCTTCCAATTTGGGTTAGAATTATGTGTTAGTAAAAGTGTGTGGAAACCCCTAGAAGAATATACATCAGACAGTTAGCCATGCTTCTCTCTTGGAAGGGTAGGATGATGGGGGGACTTTGACTTTATGCTTTGTTTGCTTCTGTACTGTTTAAGTTGTTTACCATGAACATGATTATATTTGTAATTAAAAATACAAATAAAAGAACACAAATTTGCCTTTAACCAGACTATCGTAATGCGGGGGGGAGGGGAGGTGTGTAAGGCAAGGGCAAATTTATACTGCACATGGCTTGGGAATGCCTCCCAAAAACAAACCCAGCTCCAGGGCCTACAGGAAATGGTGGGAGGGGGAAGGGGAGGAGAAGGAAGAAGTCAAGAACATGCAGGCGTCTTTCTTTTTCCAGGGAGTAAGTTAAGGTCCCTTGTGAGCGCTCCCCTAAGACGCAGGACCTCCCTTCACATAGCTCTCATCGCTCTGAATTGCCATGGGCCCTTACTCTTCTGGATGCCACGCTGGATCCAGAACAGAGTAAGGGAGGTGACTTGGTCTGCATTGTTGTATCCCCAACTCCTGTGGCAGGGAAGGATGTTGAATTAATGTATTAATGTTTGTTGACTGTGGAAAGCTCTCCATTGCAAATAGACTTTGTCTGGAGTGGTTTACTTTTGCATCATAGGGTCATCCCGTGGTTTAGAAGGCTGAGGAGAGCTTGTGGTCAGCTTGACCACTGGCGTCAAGTAGAGTCAGCTTTTATTTTGCATGGGACCTTCCTGTGACCAACATTTTCTTTACCTTCCCCTTTCCAGATACAGCCAGAAGGCAGCGAGGAATGGCATGAAAAATCAGTTCAACCTCCATGAGCTGAAAATGAAGGGCCCTGAGCCAGTGGTCAGTCAAATTATTGACAAGCTGAAGCACATTAACCAGGTAAGCGGTACATCGAACAAAAATGGAAATGGGGGAAAAAATGAGCGATGATCAAGGTCCGCCGTTCCAGTTGGGGCTGAAATCACAAGCTGGACACTTAACCAACTGAGCCAGCTTGTGATTTCAGCTCAGGTCATGATCACACGGTTGTGAGACCAAGCCGCAAGTTGGGCTCCATGTTTGACAGGAGTCTTCTAGAGATTGTCTCTCTCCCTCTCCCCACACTCATGCATCTGTCTCAAATAAACAAATAAATCTTAAAAAAAAAAAAAAAAGATTTGCTTTGTTGAAAAGGACGTCTGACCCTTGATTTTCACTCCATTTTTACTTAATTTAATTTTTTTGGTAATCACGACACCCAGCGTGGGGCTCGAACCCATGATCCTGAGATCAAGAGTCACATACCCTTCTGACTGAGCCAGCCAGGGACCCCTTCACCCCACTTTAAAATTATACAGATAATATTGTAATATTAGAGAAAGCTTGGAAAATAGAGGGGAAAATATTTCTCACAATCCCACTACCCTATCCTGTTCTCATTTTTAGCTGTTCTTTTCTAACGTTTGTCCAGAAAACCACACTCACACGGACTTGTTACATAATTGGAACTACACAAGTGATTTGTAGTTCTTAAAATTAACATTATATTGGAAACACTTTTTCATGTTGTCACAGATCTTCATATTAATCATTTTTTGTGGCCGCCTAAGATTTCTTTAAGTATTCATGATAATTAATCAGCTTGCTTTTGCTGGACATTGACATTGTTTCAACTTTTTTATCCTCATAAAGAAAGCTACGTCTTCATGCATGGAGCTTTCTCCCGATCTTCAATCATTTTCTTAAAATAATGGTGTTATCAGGTTAAAGGATGTGAGCATTTTAATGCATGTTTCCAAATTGCTTTCCAACGGGGGTGTGTATCAGCTCTCACTGCCAGTAGGAAGATACTAGAAGACGAGCTTCCCCGCACCCTTGCCTCCTTCTGACTCACTGCCCTGCACAGAGACACCCACAGATTCCCTTGACCTGTACACAGTTTTCCTCTCATGAGGAGTTTAGTAACTAAGACACAAATAGAAGTTAGTTGTACCATCTGCTTGTGATTGCTTTGTGGCCACAATAAAAAAAAAAAAGGCCACCAAAATTGCCACTGTATACCAGAGTGACAGAGTTCCTGCCCCGTGATCCATGAGTGGGAGGACCCTGCACCACGGACTTCTATTTGTAGCTTCGAAAGAACCTAATGCAACTCAAATCCTTATGCAAGGTCAGAGGTTTGTGCGTGAAGACGTTGGCATGGCTTTATTTTTTAATACAAAGGTTAGCAATGACATTTTTGTGGTTCTTAGAAAATGTCTGGAAGGGCTCTCTAATAGTGGTGTATTTCACTGCAAATGGCTCTGCAGAAGTATTTACAGCACACTAGGGTGTGACCCCTCCCGTGCTAAGAAAGTGCTCTGCACTTACTCAGTGAGCATTGAATGAATAGTTGTGAGTGTGGCACATGGTAACGGCAGTGGTGTTGGAAAAGAGCCTTCTTTCTGTGAATTCAC
This sequence comes from Mustela erminea, assembly GCF_009829155.1. Classification (NCBI taxonomy): domain Eukaryota; kingdom Metazoa; phylum Chordata; class Mammalia; order Carnivora; family Mustelidae; genus Mustela; species Mustela erminea. The sequence continues at coordinate 112,488,204 of NC_045635.1, read as the reverse complement.
AACCTCACGAAGTTCTACAGAGCCTGGCGATATGTGATAGGATTTCTCCAGAACGCATCTCTGAAGGGTTGAGAGCACAGCGGAAACCACTCACGTGAGGGCATGGTATAGCTTCACCTGGGGACACCAGTAGCCATTTTTCCTCTGAATCCTTTCCAGATTATCTCTAACCAGCTCTAGCTGGGTGGCAACACTCACCTGGTTAGAGCAAGATCAAAGGCCTGTGGATGGACCCCCTCAGTGGAAAAAAGGAATGCCGCGTCGTGTCAGACGTGGGCTTCCATCTGACCTAACGGTCCCTAGAAAATCCAGCCTCATAGCAAAGATATTGAGTGGGAGGATATTGGTGGATCTCACCAGGTATAGAACTTTGGGAAATCATCGGACCTGAGCTGTAGTTTTCTCGGATGTAGTACAGACAGATATCAAAACCTCTTTTATAAGGTTCTTGTGAGGATCAGAAATTTTATATATACCCCCATTATAGAAAGCCTAAATCTAATTACAGATATAATGTATTTTCTATGTTCTATGTTTTTACCCATATATACAAATCTATGTAATTGCCTACGCCCGGCAGATAATAAATGGCAGCTGAAATGATTATAATTCAGGATTTCCTCCGTAGGCAGGACTTGAGTTTGAAAGGGGGGCATGATTCCAGGTTTTTGTTTTGTTTTGTTTTGTTGCCTGTCTATCTAGTCTGCTTCCCCAGTTTTGTGTGGTTGTAGATTCCTTTGGTGTGTCTCTCTGCTCCGCTCTCCCTTATTGTTTGCTTCCAGCCACAGAAGCTGAAACCACCTCACGGGTAGGGAAGCGTGTGAGAGTGGGAAAAGGCATCATTACAATTTCTTTCTCCCGCCTCTGCCGTGAACGTGTGTGTGAACATTTTTGGTTCCCTTACAAATACCATTGAGCAACCGATGAATTCTCATTGATAGACCAGTTTTACCTGTTTAAGTAGAGCTGTTAACATTGCCTGGGCTTCAAACACCCACAGGGACTTCTTTTTCTCAGCTGTCTTGCTTTACATGGCCCAAACACATTTCTTTTCAGGCCTTCAATAAAATTCCGATTTTGGCCATGATACAGTCCGAAAGTGAGACATTTTAAGAAAGTCAGAGAAGGGGGCGCCTGGGTGGCTCAGTGGGTTGAGCCTCTGCCTTTGGCTCGGGACATGATCTCAGGGTCCTGGGATCGAGCCCCGCATCGGGCTCTCTGCTCAGCGGGAAGCCTGCTGCTTCCCCCTCTCTCTGCCTGCCTCTCTGCCTACTTGTGATCTCTGTCAAATAAATAAATAAAATCTTAGGAAAAAAAAAAGAAAGTCAGAGAAGGATGTTACGATGACGCTAATGATGGCAAAGAAGGTTGATGACCTGTTGTGTTTGTTGAGCACATAACCGAATTTCGAAGGGATTTCATGTGCTGAGAGTCTAACTGGCCGTACTGGGGGAAAAAAGTCAACCTGGCACAGAGTCGTCCTTTTCAAGAACTCATTGTTAACTTTGGTGAATTAGCTTTGTTAATTCATCCTTACTGACCCCTTTGGGGTAAGTGATATATATTCGTTGTCCCCTTTTTTTTTTATAGCTAGGGAAACTGAGGCAGAAAGCCATCAAAGGCTGGGTTTCGGCATGCCGCCCAAACAACCAGCGCGTTCAGTTGAAGATTTGATCTATCATCCAGGTGTTGTTTCCTACACGCGGCCAAACATTTGGATGCACTAAATGCCTGACTCAGTGCACCGCATGTTGCGGGGACTGAGCTGGGGGGAGGTGGAGAGAACCAAGTTAACGCATCCGAGTTCCCATGGAAGTGAGTGGCGAGTCCCGGGGCGTAATGCTATTTTCCTAGGCACCTCGCTTAGGTGCTCCAGTGGGATTGCTCCTGCGTACACATCTGCAAACGTAGACTACTTCCTTCTCTCTGTCTGTGCTTGTGGGCCCACGTGCATCCATCCAGATGGACCGTGGCTGGGCCACTTCCGAGTAACTCTTCACTCTTTTCCGTGGAGATTCTCAGCTGCCTCCTTTCAGGTTACAGTTGCTGTCGAGAGTGCTGGAAATACTATACTCTCTAAGGGAATAAAGTAACACTATTTCCATATTGACGGTCCCGTGGTGTAACCTTGAGGGGATGGGTTCAGGGTCAGGCCCCGGGCCCCTTTCCTGGGAAAGCCTGCAGGTGTGGAATGGCCTCCCCGCCTCCTTCCAAGCCAGAGTTCATGTGTAACATTCCCACGATTGGAAATGAGGACGTTTTTATTTCCTTTTCAGTTTCTAATTTGTGTGAGGATTTATTGTCTTATGTTAGCAGAGCCGTTGAACTCCTTTAAGCTCCCCAGTGTCCGTTCTGAAATTTGCTGAGCCATATTGCTTTAAACACACACACACACACACACACACACACACACACACACGTTTTGTTTTTGTTAGTGTTCTGCTCCGAGGCTCCTGTGTGCAGGGAAGACCCCCCAAACACCAAGAATGATCACAATACATTCTTACCCAGATGATCCTGCGGGCCGTTTGCCCTCTAACCCGGCTCCGTTGGTGACATTTTCTCTCTCTCTGAGAGTAGCCGTGGAGTTAGTGTGAATTGTAGCGGTCCCTGAACTGTTATACTTCCCCAGGAAAACCTCACTGTTTATTGTTTTCCCCCAGTTTCAGTTCCGGTTCAAATGAAATTCCAGAAATTGTTTCCCTGCCTGTTGTAAACAGCTGAAGCCAGTCGATACCTGCCCATTTGGTGTCCGAGCTTTTCATTCAAAGCTGGATAAAGTCTCATCTGTTTGGGCTGGTTGAAATGTCCGGCTGAATGGTGGGGGAGTGGACGAGGTGGCCTCTTAAGATTCCGTCCAGCCGTGTGATTCTGTGATTTGTGGCTCAAGGTCAGCCTTTAACCCAGCACCATCTTGTGAACAAGTCTTGTGACTTTATTCTCTGCTCTGCCACTCTTTTTAAAACACCCTGTTCCCAGGTCACCCCTTTCTACTCTTTTCAGAGATTGTTCTCTTCCCACCAGTTTTCCATCCTGGGCAGATGGAACTTCAACTTGCCCTTCCCCCGCCCCCCACCCCACCCAATTCTTCTGTCCTACCGCCTTGTTCCCATTAGGCTATGAAAACATTAAATTAGAAAACCACTTTTGCATTTATTACCCCTAAAGTTTCCCTCCTCCGGGGTCAGATAGGCAGCTGGTCTTTGGGTCGGGTTAGCCACGTGACTCCACTGGAATGATAATAATTCCTCCATTTATAAAGCTCTTTCACGAACATTCGATTAAACCGATCTTCACAGGGACTCTGAGAAGGGGACATCATTACCTCCATTTAGCAGATGAAGAAACAGGGGGCACGGGAAGACCAGGTGAGCTACAGATTGTGAGTGGGAGGCCTAGACCTAGGATCCAGGGTCACTGATTTCTGGCTGTGCGCTCTGGCCTTCTGCTTCTTTGAAGCCACGCCCACCTTGCGATGGTTCGCAAGATCACGCTATCTGGTGTGGAAACGGAGACCCTTGGGGACATGGCTCTGAGTTAGGCCCAGCAGACAAACTTTCTATCGGCTATCTCAAATTTATAAAAGGATGGCAGATGGCCGAAGAAAAATTTAACACATAAAGCAGACAGCGGGACAGCACCATTTCCGTCTCCCTCTGTAAACACCTGAAAAGTGTTTTTAAGATGCCTGACAGAGGAGTATGGTAAGGCGAAAGGGTGCTGGCTTTTGCAATAGAAAGTTAAAATTTTTAATAAGTTAATTAGTAAAGTTGTTAAGTGTCAGAGAAGTTCCCAGGACATTCCTTAGCATGTGATTTAAAAACAAAATCTGGAAACGACTCTCAGGCATGATAGAAAACACTCGGAAGGAAATTTTTTCAGAGACTTCCCACAATAAAACCAGCGAGAATCATAAAACACTGGCCTAGTCCGATGGTTGCTAGAAAAACCAACATTGGTCTAAAATTTTGAAATAAAAGGAGAGACCTTTTGAGAGGCAAATTTAAATAAAAGGTCTTTGCAAATGGAATTATGTCCCAGTGTCTGTCACACTTCTTCACATACAAATAACATGGCAGAACTTAAGGAATGGCCATTTCCATATGGAGCCAGTGTGTGTGTGCGTGCGTGCGTGTGTGTGCGTGTGTGTGTGTGTGTGAGAGAGAGAGAGAGAAAGGCAGAGTATCTACAATGGCATGTTAACAAGAGCCAATGAATGACTTCTGAGTTACAAAAGGACAATGTGAGTTGGTCTTTAAATACCAGACCTAGACTCTGTGGAGCTAAACATTATTTCATGAAGTAAAAAGGAATTAGCCGATGCATTCCAAAACACATTTATCATTAAAAAATCTTCTGTCATTTTGCTTAATAGCCTGAAAAATAATTACAATGTCTGGTGGCTTTGGGGAGCATGTGTTTTTAATATCTTAATTAGTATGTACAGTTTAATAACACTGCACCAAGAAGAATTCCCAAGTATTTCCTATTAAATTTATTGAAAGTGAACTATTTGCTATATTTAGAAAATACAGGATTAAAGGTACTTGAATTGGGTCATGTATTTTAGTCCTTGCGTATGAAATGAAATTACTCAAAAACGCAAGATGAGTCGGAAGTGGCAGGTCAGAATGCTGTTGGTAACCGAGTTGGGGTAATCTTAACTTAGCAATAAAGGGAAATATGCTATCTTTTTTCACTGCAGTACTGTACTCTCTGGAGTGTTTTGTTTTAGTTAGAAGTATTGGACCTGTCAGGGGTGCCTGGGTGGCTGGGTTGGTTGAGTGTCTGACTCTTGGTTTCAGCTTGAGTCATGATCTCAGGGTCCTGGGATTGAGCCCCATGTCGGGCTCCGTGCTCAGCACAGAGTCTGCTTCTCCCTCTCCCTCCCCCCTCATTCTTACTGACTCTCTCAAATAAATAAAATCTTAAAAAGGGGGAGGGGGGCCCTTGGATGGCTTAGTTGGTTTAAGTATCTGACTCCAGCTGAGGTCATAATCTCAGGGTCCTGGGATGGAGCCCTATAGCAGGCTCTGTGCCCAACAGGGAGTCTGCTTGTCCCTCTGTTCTTCCCCCAACTCATGCTCTCTCTCTTAAATAAATAAATACATAAAATCTTTAGAGAAAAGAAGTATTGGATGCATCAGCTAAGGAAAGACAAGCTCTACATACAACAGGAGAATTCTACCAAACTACAAAGGTGACCAGAATTATAAAGTTAGAGATGTATTTCCAAAATATCTATGAAATTCATAAGGTCTCATATTCTATTCATATTTACCTCCTGGCCAAATGCAACACATTTCGTAACGATTTTCTTTATTTATTTGAGAGAGAGCATGTGTGCAAACACACCAAGGTGGGGTGGGGGAGAGGCAGAGGGAGTAGAAGAAGCAGACTCCCCCCTGGGCGGGGAAATCTCTGGCTGATCCCTGAGATCATGATCTGAGCCTGAGCCCAGGGTAAGACACTTAACCAATTGAGCCACTCAGACTCCCCTGTAACACATTTTTTTAGATAAATAGTTACAAATGGTTGCTCTCTACCCCATACACCCTCATTATAAGCAGTGTATCAGTAAACGTAGGCTCAAATACTATCTTCAAATACTATCAGAGAACTTCAGAGGTAACTTTTTACCCAGATATATTTATGAGTATGTATCTTGCCTCTGGACCGTCAGCTCCTTACGTCTGAGATCATGCATATAATTCTCCATTTTCTGTAGCACCTAACAGAGTATCACGCACAGAGCAGACTTGGAACACAGACGATGCTTTTTGGTGATCAGTTTACCCAAAGGACTCAACCTTGGCTGCTCAATTTTTTTCTGAACTTAGATTCAATTTAAGGCACTCCTCACATTCGACATTAAACCAGTTTTTGTGCTAAAGGGCAGGGTTACCTAAGTGCAGGGTTAGAGCTAGTAGGAGCCTTTAGTCCCAGGGTCCAACCCTCTGGTTTTACCAATGAAGGAATTAAAGGCAAGGGAGAGAATTGACATGTTCAGAGTTATACCACCAGAAAACCGCAACACCGAGCCTGGGAAATGAGCACATCAGTATTTGCTATGCCATCGCTTAGCTTCTAAAGGCTCCCGTGTCAGGCAAGACGTGCTTGCAAACACACAGGCACATTTTCCTCCATGGGACTCCTGACCGTGGCAGAAGCCCATACTTCAGCAGTTCATCCTTGGAACCCAAAGCAGAACAGCAGGAGGCAGGAACTTGCTAATTATTTATCTCTTATTATGGATATTAACCAGTGTTCGGTCACAACAAGTACCTCTGTGGGGGGGGGGGGTATCCCCTCCCCAGCCTGTAGGGCACTGGCCCTCGTGCCCCGAGGGGGATGGGGACAGATGCTGGGATCAGTGAACCCAGAGCCAGCAGAGTCAGCAGGACCTGTGCCTCATGGCCTTAAACCTCCCCCCTTCACTGCCCCCAACCAGGATCTACCTTGGGCTCCCGTTCGCAGTCAGGGGCTGGTCATCTTTTCACTCTCCTGCTCTGGATCTCAGCCCCCTGTAACAGTTTCTCTTAGTGCCTCCTCCCTGCTTGCAGAATGGCAACATTAGCGTCCTGTTAGTCAGTGGGCTCCTCTGCCAATTAGCTCAGTTTTTCAGGCAGCGTAGGGAGCAGGGATGCGGGAGAGGTGCTGGGGAGGGGGGTTGTTCCGAGTCCCCCATTCCTATTTTAACCAGAGCTGCTATAGTTTTAAAATCTGCTTTACATATCCGTCTTCTGAGTAAGTGTTCCCTTACACAGAGCGTTCTGACTGTGAACACAATAAAAATCTCAGGGTGCCCTTGAAACTGACGTTAAAGGATTAAGCCCATACAAGCCATATTTTCATTTGAGCATCCATCCAGGCGTTGGATCTCCTAAATATCTACAACCCACAAGGCCACCTCCTAAAATGAACTGTTGGTTAAAAGGGGGACCGGGGGTACCTGTGTGGCTCAGTGGGTTAAAGCCTCTGCCTTTGGCTCAGGTCATGATCCCAGGTCCTGGGATTGAGCCCCGCATTGGCCTCTCTGCTCAGTGGGGAACCTGCTTCTCCCTCTACCTCTCTGTCTACTTGTGATCTCTGTCAAATAAATAAAGAAAATCTTTAAAAAATAATAAAATAAAATAAAATAAATAAAAGGGGGACCGAATGGGTGGGTGCGAATGGCTTGGTGGAGATATTGTTCCTATTAGAAGTGCTGTTCTGCCGGAAGACCCATATTCTTGTACTAGGGAGCTAAAAGTGAGCTAAAACTTCCCTTTAAGTTCAAGACCAGCGCATCTTGGTTTTCCTTGCTGACGCCATTAGGCTTCTGACAAAATCCAATGGGAATAAAACTAGCTTGTCTATGCAGAGCTGACACCTTTGCCCCGGGATGGCAGTCCTTCGTTCATGGGCTCAACCAACCGTTTGGCCTCCATCCCGTGTGTGCCTGGGGCTATGTGAGACCTAACCCTGTACTGTAAACTTATTTGACACGTGACCAGGGGTGTTTGCAGGTTCTGTGTGGGTTCTGTGTCAGTACGTAGTAAAATGTAGAGTAACAATCGGTGGAGTCAAGTCTGTATCCCGAGCTATACACTTGTCTTAGATAGCCTCTCAAGTGATTTTGCGTGGCAACTGTTAAGTAGAATAGTTCCAGCAGATTTCTAATTAATGTCAAAGTGAAAACTGCATTGTTATTAACACGTGCCGGAATATATCAGATAGTTTCCTAATGGGGTTAAAGTATGATCTGTGTTTAAGGAGTTGATCTGAATATTGTTTTCTTCCTAGCCCATATTCAAATGTATTCTGTATTATGGATGAGCAGTTGACAGGACCAAAAAAAGCTAAGAGAATTATTATCGTGATTATTATTGCCGTGATATTATTGCCATAAATAATGTAGCCCAAGTTCACGTCAGTTATATCCCAGGGCACTGAAGAGTCTCCTGGTTATTATCGTGGTGTCACTGTTAGCAAATTTGAGCCATCACAACAAACAGAGGAAGAGCCAAAAGACTGGAGAGAGACCTGATTTTTTAACCTTACCTTTATTAAGGGGTAGAGGGGCATCTGGTTGGTTCAGTCTGTAAGGCATCTGTGCTTGAGTTCAGCTCAGGTCATGATCTAGGATCATGAGATCAAGCCCCAGTGTTGAGCTCCACACTGCTGAGCATGGAGCCCGCTTAAGATTTTCTCTGTGTCCCTCTCCCTCTGCCCTTCCTCTGCACTTGCTGGCTCTCCCTCTCTCCCTCTCTTTGTCTTAAAAAAACATAAGGGGTAGATATTCAGTTATGGAAACCACAAAGCAGGGAGCCTGGTATCACATCTTAGTAAAATTCTAGACTGGATTCTTGGAGAGCATGAGCTTTTAGAAGCACCGTGATCATTCCTAGGAGCAAAAGTGGGCTCATTCAGAACAAATCAAGCCATTTCCCTTTATGTATGTGTATGTGTGTCTGATTTTACTAGATCAGTGGAATGGCACAGACACGGCATACCCACATGTCAGCAAGGTGTTTGACAGAGATTCCTATAATCCTTTTGAAACAGGTGACAAGTAATGTTGGCCAATTAAACATCATATCTGAAGAATATTTTCTTAACCTATCAGTGTCAGCCTGGAGAGTGGATTTTAGTTGTTTGCTTTGTATGTGACCTTTATTGCCTAAAGTTTTTACCAGTGACTTAACTGAAGACAGAGAAGGCATAATTTTAATATCTAATGATGGTATGAAGCTACGTGGGGTTAGCTAATACACAGATAACACAATCAGGATCTAAAAACATCTCAGTGGGCTGGAATGGCAGAGAAAATTAGCAAAGTGAAATGTTACAAGGATAAATGCAAAGCATTATGTGTAGATTCCTAAACTTGACTACAAAAGCACAACACAGGAAACCTGGCTTAGTAGACATCTTGGTTTTTAATTATGATGGAAACAGTAATAAGGAGCAATGAAATCTTCACTGACCCATGAGAATATATCTCTCAAATAGCGTGATAACTTAGCAGCTTTTTGGATGCTGTGGCCATTATTGGCAGCGTGAAGGGGAACCTGTGTGTGTGTGTGTTGGGTGGGAGTGGGAGGGGCATGGAAGTAAGTTGCTGGGAAAATATTCTCTATTCTGTTTAAAGGTTCAAAAGGACTGTTTTGGGATTATAATGTTCACTGCTCCACCTGAGTTTTTGTTAAACCAGTACTACCTGCTTTCGTTGTTAAGTCTTATTGGTGTGTGATTTTAGGGTCAAGGTGAAAAATTTGGGAGCCACAGCACTGTGTAATCTAGTTTGGGGAAAGTACAAAGGTCTTAGAACCAAAGATCTCGGTTCAAATCTCAGGTATGTCACTCTGTGGTTGACTAGATTTAGGCCAACTTATTTAACTCCCTGGCACTCAACTTTCCTAATCTGTGAAATAGGTATAGTAGGCTCTATCTTGAAGGGTTAGTACAAGTGTTAGAGAGAATAACACTCAATACGTTGTAGCTACTCTTTTTCTTGTATCATGATAGTATGGACAGTTAACATAAAGGAAAATCCACTCAGGGAGTGACCTTTTGAGTGGCTTGATTCTCTGTGTCTCGCTTTATCAGTTTCTGGAATGGAAAGACTACAACTTTTCTAGTTTAGATTGTTACTTAAATGAATTAAAATTCTAAATATAATAATCTAAATCCTAAAGATTCTTGGAAAAATATAGCTAGCCAACCTTCGACAGATTTTTGAACTATTTAAAGTTTAGTTTGGCTCAAAGTAACTGAATGGAAAATGAAGACGACAAATTTTTTAAAAATTTTATATATTTGTGTGTGTGTGTTGTGTGTGTGTGTGTGTGTGTGTTTAAATCAAGGTCTTCGGATTTTCTCAAGTTTGAACTCTGCCCTGAAGTGGTGGTTCTATAAATAGGCAGTCTGCCCTTCGAGATCTTACCACATGATCCCAGAGTCCCATTTTATCTTCAGCCCCAGCAGGACCTTTCATGGAAGGATGGTATCGAGTGAAGATACTTCAGAGCTATAAAGTCGGAGCAAGTTAATCTGCATTCCTTTTGCATTTTGCTCCCTGGTTGAAGATGGTGAGAGGTTCCTATATTTAAAACCCGGCTGACATGATATCCTTATTGGCAGATGTCTCACGGGAGGTATTTAGAATGATTCTGAGCGGCGTATAACATGTTCGTGAGCGTGTGTGTACTTCACATGCCGACAGAGCAGAAAGAATTCACAGGGCTTGGGACTGCTGGGCTTTCTGGAGACACCGGCTCTCTCAGCTGCTGGGACGATGTCACAGATGCCAGGAGAACTGCCTAGGCCCCAATTCCCAAAGCTCTATTTTGTGTCGCAGAGCCTAAGGGCAGACAAGACCCAGTCCATGGGCTCCACCATCAAAGAACTTTGGAATTTGTTAGCCACAGGCTCGGACCAGCAACCACTTGTTGTCTGGGCAAAAGGAAAGCTGCCCCCTGCTGCCTGAGCCTTTGTCCCTGCCTGGGATACCATGGAAAATGGGGAAGGAATCCAGACTCATTAATGAGCTAATACAAAAGATGAAGCCAAGCTAGAGGCCGTTCATTATAGCTGCGTATGGATTCTTGAAGACAGTTTGAAGGATCTCCAGCTCAGGACCCAGGGGCGTAGCAGCCTCTTGCTCCATGGGGAGCAATTTCCATGTTGCCGATTTCCTTGTTTAGGGAATGCCATTCCTCAAGCTATTATGTGGCAAATTGGTTGATCAATAAACACAATCTGATAACCCATGGTACTAATTATTGTTCAAGCTACCGGTTTCATTATAAGACACTGAGTTGGAGCTCAGCTCTGAGCTTCTACTCGGTTGAATGGCTTTTGTTCTTGCCTGTTGTTCCTGGAAGTCACTTAAATCATGACTACTGCTTCCTTTTTCTTTTTTTTTAAGTTTTATTTTTTCAAGTCATCTCTACACCCAATGTGGGGCTTGAACTCATGACCCTGGGATCAAGAGTCACATGCTCCAACGACTGAGCCAGCCAGGTGCCCCTAAACAGTGATTATTTCTATGATTCCTTTCAAATTGATACCCATCAGGCGAGAAATGAAGTAAAATATAATGCACATATATGTATACACATATGATGTATAGCTTATATATCATATATATATAAAATCTCCTCACCATTTTTTGACACTTGGTTATTGGAGGTCCATGTTGCATATAGTACTGAGTTTAGTGGGCTCTGATGCTAAGTGGACACGCTTATCGTCACATACACATATATCATTACCATTTGCATTCGTTTATTCAATACCAAGCAGCTCTGTGTGCCGAGCACTAGGGGTAGGGGCTGTGGACAATGGTCCAGACAACTTCAGTCCAATCCTTGCTTTCAAGAAGGAGGATGAAAACATACCAACAGGGGCACCTGGGTGGCTCAGTGGGATAAGTCTCTGCCTTTGGCCCAGGTCATGATCTCGAGGTTCTGGGATCAAGTCCCACATCGCGCTCTCTGCTCAGCAGGGAGCCTGCTTCCCCGCCTCCCTTGGCGCCTGCCTCTCTGCCTACTTGTGATCTCTGTCTGTCAAATAAATAAATAAAATACTAAAAATAAATAAATAAAACTTAAGGAAAAGGAAAACATAACCAATATATCTATAATCCAAGGCCTAGTCTAAGTTTCTCATGAGAGAAATAGAAACCAAGGACTGTGCTAGCCCCAAGAAGAGAAGGATTAGTTCCTACCAAGGGAATTAGACGAGGCTTCAAAAATAGGTAGCCTTTAAGCCAGGCTTTGAAAGATGAGGAGAATTTGACAGATAGCGGTAGGAAGAAAGGATCTTCCTGGCAGAGGAATGTGGAGTGAGCAGTGGCACAAAGACATGAAACTATATCAGTAAGTAGCTTTAGTCTAGAAGAATCTGAACTTGACTCTGTTAGTGGTGGAGAGCCGGTAAAGGGATTGGTGGAAGAGAGTGGCATGGTTAAACCAGTGTTCTAGGATCTGAACTCCAGCAGGAACGTGGAGGGAAGTCTGGAGATGAGAAATTGGAGAAGAGGAGTTCATTTAAGCTTGTAGAGTTTGCCGAGCGGAGAAGTAAGGCTCTTTATGAAAATTCATTAACCTTCCATTTCCATGCCTAGTGGAGCAGATTAGGGGATGAGAACTGTTCTGTCCTCAAAGTCAGGCCAGTCATCTTTTGGTCATTAACTGGGACATAGGAAGGGCTGTAGCTTGCAGTGGGTTGGGTCTCAGATGAGAAGCTAGATGGCATTACCTTCTCAAAGCAGACCAGCACCCTATCTGGGTCCCACAGCTGAAAATTAAAAGAAAATTCTAGTACCTCCAGAGCTCTGTCCCTCACTGAAGCCTAAACAGAAGTTCTCACAATGAAGTATTTAGATTCCCTGATGAATGAGTTAACTATTATTTTTTAATCAATTTGTTACACACATTTTTTAGTCAGGATTCCCATCAAAAGTGGCTCCTTGGCTGTTGAATGTTGAGTGCCATCCATCCGTTCACTGAAGCCTCAGAAATTACCAAAACTGTGAGGAAGATTGAGAGAGATTATAGTGTTTTTCTTCAGCTGCCACTGTGGGTGCTTAGATGTGCTGGAGAGACGACTGTGTTTCGTGACAGCCTCACAAAGAGGAGTGGGGGAACTCAAGGGAAGCAGTGACTGTTCGCCTTCTCCAACCTTCTTAAAACACATTTTCCCATTTGTTATCAACTCCTGTGTTTTTCTAATTATGGCAGCTACTTATAGTTGGTGCTGTTTCCCTAGAACAGTCTCCAAGAACTTTAGAGCCTTTCTCTCTAGGACCCTGCTTGTGAATTTTCCCGAAGCATCTGCTGACAATGAGCTGACCTGACCTTTCACCAGGACCAGTGGGGCTGGCAGCCGGCCCTGCTGTTTCTCCCCACCGCACCAGTCCTGTGGCCTCGCTGCTCAGAGCAGGTGCTAAGAAGGCAGAGAAAGTATCTTGTTCAGAGGGCTTAGAAGCTCGTTTAGAGCACTTCCACCAAGGGTAGCATCTTGTGTGCCCTGTTCCTCACTATCTCTTCTTCTAGAACAGTGGCTGGCACATAGCAGGTGACCGGTAACTCTTGCATGAATCTGGGAGGGAATCCGTTCCAATTTGTGACATGGCTGTTTTCCTCCAGTTTAGGAAGACATTCGCCCTCTAACCGTGACGCTATGCCTGTGCCACCGTTGTGTTTGGCAAGCAGATATCTCGCTTCCTAGTTTCATGGGTACACAGGTGGAGGGAAATTCTGCTCCAGAATGGACCCTCAGCATCTCAGCAGCATTTGATTTAGATGATGAGATTTGAGACTTTTCAGCTAATGAGATTTTGGACTGAGAGTTGTTGCTGTCATGTGCTGAGATTTTGAGGCATGTTGTGATAACATAAATATATTTTGCATGTGGGATAGAGATGAACTTGGGAGAAAATGTATGTGTGTGTGTGTGTGTGTAGAGCAAAAGCAAGAGAGTTGGGGGGGGGGGATTCTTTCCGCCATTAAAACAATTATAGAATGCGCCATTGGGGTTTCGTCTTCAAAGTATATACAGAATATTTCAAGTCTGCCAAGAGTCATCCAGAATACTTCTTTCTGCCTTGACTTAAAAAAAGACTATTTCTTTTTTCCAGGCTTATTGAGATACAATTAATACATAACATAGTGAAAGCTGATGCAATGTGCTTAAGCATTGCGATACGATACCATCGTAGCCTTAGCTAACGCCCCCATCATCTCACATAATCCCCATTTCTTTTCTGGGGTAAGAACATTTAAGATCTCCTCTATTCCTTCACCTTCTTGGCCTATATGGTGGAATGATCCCATGTCTTCCCCATGAGTCCTCATTCCATTATGCAGCAGGTGCTCACCTTGATAGAACCTTGAAAATCCATGACCTCTCTACTTGTTCTTCTTCTTTTTTTTTTTAACTTATTCCTTTTTAAAGATTTTATTTATTTATTAGAGAAAGAGGGAGAGAGCATGGAGAGGGGGAGGGGCAAAGGGGGGAGGGAGAAGCAGACCCCCCACTGGGCAGGGAGTCTGACACAGGACTTGATCCCAGGACCCTGGGATCATGACCTGAGCCCAAGGCTGATGCTTAACCGACTGAGCCACCCAGGTGCCCCTCTCTCTGCCTGTTCTGTCTCCCTGGTCTGACCTTCAGTCGGTGGCTATGCTGCAGCTCCCATCTAGTGAAATGATTGTGGACGGAAATCCCAGGCTATGGCCTATTCTCCCTTACTATGCCTGTTCTGTCCTGTAAAATATGGTAATAAGTGAAGATGGAAAACCAATTTTATCTGTCAGAGCTCAGTTTGTTGAAGTTGGAAGAGCTGAGATGAAACAGTGATCTGTGTGCCTATTTTATTTCTAGACTCCAGTCTTCCTGGGTCCCGAAGTCCTGCGGTGACTCATGTCTCAGTGTTAGGTAGCTAGATGCTGGGAAACTTTTCTGATTTGCGGGTTATAACTGTGAATAAAGTGACCAAAATCTTCAGCACCACCTCCCCCGCTGACAGACATTTCTCATGCTTTTCACCAGGAAATAGTCTCTCTGAGGAAGGACAGATGGGTCGGTGATCTGGTCTACCTTCAGTGCATTCCTTTGAACCTACTGGGTACCACTTCCTCTGAGCTCTCACTTCTCTGGACATCCCTAGCCCTGACCTCCCTTTCCTATAGCCAGTCAGCAAATGCTCCTTCTTCGTAACATTACTTGTCCGAGATCCTTTGCCACCCTACGCCGCAAACCTAGTACGGACATGTCTGACTTCACCATCCACTCCCCCTTTGGGCGTGGAGACTAGAAAAATCAGTGAGACACTTACCGCCCTGGGCTTCTTATGTCTCTTCTTAGAGCACTCTGGTCTCCGACAGCACTTACATTTTGCTTTATATTTTGCTTTTTGTTGATCTATTTGTATAACTTCTGTCTCTACCACAAAAATACTTCCTTGCCTCCCTTCCTAAGTCCCCGCCTGACTTGCCTCCCACACTCCGAGGGAGAGGCACCTCTTCCCCACAACTCTTCACCCCCCTTTCTTCCGATCCACCCACTCTTATCTTCCACCTAATTTAAGAATTTTCCTTATACGCTAATTTTTTCTTCCCCCTCTATGGCCTCAGTGATTCTGTCTTTAATGGAAAGTGGTTAAACAAAAATGGCCTGGAGAAAGACAGTGATCAAGGCCAAGTGGCATTTATCAAGGACTTGCTGAGTGCTGATACTCCACTGGGTGTTTTGAAACATCAAATAAAGAACACCGTGCTTGTTATATCTCCCTTCTAGATTAAAAAAAAATCCATAATCTATAAATGCTCTTGGCTAGTGATGATGAACAGCAGCACTTTTTTTTTTTTTTCCAAAGCAAAAACACCAGAAGTTTGGAAAGGAATTCGCAAGTTGTGTTGTAATGCAACTGATCTCTTTCTTCCTGAGAAAGTTGGTCTCTTGCCAGACCGTTCAATTCAGGCCCACACAAACTGGGTGTATTTATAGAGGGCCAAACGAGGAAGAGAACATGATAAACTTTCCTCCCTAGTACAGCAGACAGAGGCAAACAATCACCAGGTGAATGCCACGTAGCCCAAAAATTGGGGAGCCAAATGCCATCTCGGTGTGGGGTGGCCTGGCACCTGCTGGGGGAAGGACCCCCATACCGCTGTAGGCGTCCAATTCAGGTCTGGGGACTCCAAAGTGTTATTCTGGATGATGGCAAGCCCTCAGGGATTGGAGGGACCCCCTCTATCTGGGGAACATCTAGGAGACTGGACCCACTACAGCTGCCTCTGAATTCTTAACATAAAGACGTTAATAAGAAAATAGAATCTCTGCATTTAAGTGTTTTAACGTTTATGAGGCCCTTTTATTTACATGGGCACATTTATTTCTTCCTACCATCCTGCGAGCTAGTATCATGAATATTCTCTTTTCTAGATGCCTAAAGTGACACTCAGACTGTAACAAAAATGTTGACCTTACTCTACATTCCATGATCTTTATTCTCCTCTGTTGAGGGATGAAGAACCATTAAGACAGTCTTATTATTTAGGAGGTCACTTGAAACCACCTAGACCTAGCTCTCTACCTCCAGCAATTTCTTCTAAGGAAAGAGTAGGACAATTCATCAAGATGAATAAGGATATTTCAGTGGCGTTATTGGCCAGAGCAAAGAATTAAAAGCAACCCAAATATCCACCAGTAAATTTATTATGTGATTGATGTCACTTCCATACAATGGAATAATCTATAGCCATTTAAAAATATATTTTTTAAGATTTTATTTTTAAGTCATCTCTACATCCAACATGAGGCTTGAACTCACAACCCTGAGCTCAAGAGTCAGATGCTGTACTGACTGAGTCAGTCAGGCACTCTTCAAAATATTTTTAAATACTGTTGGGCACGGAAAGATATCTATGATATACTGTCAAGTGAAAAAGCAGCTTATGAGACAGTATTAAAGTACAATCCAATTACCGTCCAATTTTTACCAGTTTATACATGCGGGCACACATGTATATAAATGCATGGGGGAAAAACTCTGTAGGACTATGTGTCAAAACATTAGCAACATTATAGTAATTTTCTTTTTTTTTTCTTTTGCCTCTCTGCCCTTTGCCCCTATGCTTTAAAAAATTATTTTTAGGGGCACCTGGGCAGCTGAGTTGGTTAAGCGTCTGCTGATTTGGGCTCAGGTGCTGATATCAGAGCCAATCCAGGCTCTGCCCCCAGCAGGGTGTCTGCTGAAGATTCTCTTTCTCTGCCCCTCCCCCGACTCAAGCTTGCACATGTGTACTCACTTTCTCCCAAATAATCTTTAAAAAATTATTTTTAGGGGTGCCTGGGTGGGTTAGTCAGTTACGTAACTGTCTTCAGCTCAGGTCATGATCCTGGAGTCCCTGGACTGAGTATTGAATTGGGGGGTCCCTGCTCAGCGGGGAGCCTGCTTCTCCCTCTGACCTCTCCCCTCCTCCCTCTCATGCCCTTTCTCAAATAAATAATAAAAAATTTTTTTTTTAATTAAAAACTAATGGGGCACCTGGGTGGCTTGCTTGTTAAGCGTTTGCCTTCGGCTCAGATCATTGTCCCAGGGTCCTAGGATTGAGCCCTCCGTTGGGCTCCCTGCCTGGCGGGAGGCCTGCTTCTCCCTCCCCCACTCTCCCCTGCTTGTGTTCCCTCTCTCACTGTCTCTCTCTCTCTGTGTCAAATAAATAAATAAAATCTTTAAAAAGAGCTACTTTTAAGAAATAAAATAAAATATTTTTAAATCAGAAAAAGCAATCCATCTATTATGATTTCAAACAAATATTTTGAATCGGATGAGAACAAACTAAGACTGAAGCCACCATGGACCAAATACCAAGTTCTCATACCTTCCCCATCACCACCTTTCCTGGAAGTGACAGAGGCCAGAGAAGAGGTGGCAGGAGAACCATCAGGCCTGGTGACCTCCTGACCAACGCAGATGGCCCGTGTTTCAGCCTCAGTGGGCAGCACCAAAGACCTTCAGAGAAGTGGCCCTGGAGGCATGTGGCCCCATGACCCGACCCACTTCACCCAGGGCCTCTTGCTGCCAGGCCCACCGAGACACGTGTGCACAGTTAGAAGTGGCCCCCAAGCTTCTAGGCTTCCCCAAATAACCCAACATTAGTCCGTCATTCAGAAACTGGCCCAAATATTTTGGAATCTATTTCTCCTTTTTGCCTGCCCTACCCCGGAGGGAAATGAATTCCTTAAGTTTAGTGTTTGATATTCAAAGTAGGGCCTCCCTTCATCCAACCTCAAATCATCTCTTTCAAGTTCAAGGGGGTAGCCCCCTAATTCCAGTGTTCTAGGACATAAGTTTGTGGTTACCGTAGCCATCAATTGCATGCACTTCTCTGATTTTCCCCGTTAGCCTTCATCTTTCCAGACTCAAGAGACCGGTGATTTTAGTCAGTCGTATGGCTTTGTCTTGTTCTCTGCCCTTCATTATTTTATTTCCCCTTCTCTGGACAGCTTCCTTCTCCATTTTGTCTTCTTGAATACACCATCAGCGGAATGTAGTCCCAGATATTCTGACAATAAGGTGCAGTGGCTCTACCGTCAGCACTGGGGCTTAAAATCACCTTCTTTTGGTTGCTGGAGGCGAACAGAAGTTCAGCTTTTCAGGGGAGGAGACTCATCATTAAAAAGCTGCAGATTCTAGTCAGTTTCATCCTCGGATTCTAGTCTGTTTCATTCTCACTGAGAGATGCGTCCAATGTCTCTACTTTCTATTGTCTGCTGCACCAGGACTCCACCAGACCCTAAGTTGACTTGGATTTGGGGGGGGAACCCTCAAATCAACGTGATAAATGGTGCCTCCAAATGTAATCTTTAGATTCTGTGAAATAAGACAGCCATCATCTCTCAGAGACCGACGCAGAGACCATCGGACAGCCTTGCCACGTCAGAGGCTTCCAGTCATTCTTTTACACACGTGTAAAACCTTCAGACTTTCTGGAGAAAAGAAACTTTATTTCAGAAAACAGCTTTGAAGTTTGGAAATCAAAGCAGACCAGCTGTTTCTCAGCACAGAAAGGACTTTTCCTAAACTGCTAGAAAGTGAATAAGGCTTTCAAAGGGCAGTGACAGCTTCCCCTGATGGCCACAGTGCGGGCAACACCAGGGCTGGGATGAGCTGTTACAAGTGAGGAACTCTCCAGACCTTCCACGGTGTTTGCCCCCTTCCTCCTTCGCTCTTTCACTGTCCCCTGGCCTCTCTCTTTCCCTTTCTTCTCCCACACCCCCATTTCCTCCTCCTCCCCAACATTTTTTTTTTACTCATTTCATTCCCCAGACTCACTGTAGCCTAGACCTGGAGTAGTTTGAATTCTTCATTATTTCTACTGAAGAGCACTTTCCTGTCCCTTTCTTTTTTTTTTCAAAAGGAGGCGACGTGAAGATTTTCTCTCTCTTCCCCACACGCGCAAACAAAAACCAAACTAAATGAAGTGGCTTCTTATTTGTGTGTGGCCCCAGTGGATTTTTTTTTTCCCCCTGTGGGTCACCCGCCCTTGATAGAAAAGACCAAGGGGTCTTGCCAATTTCATTCTTCAGAAAAGTTACTGTGGGTGGGAGAAGGAATTTGACTGGAGGCAATTTTCTTTGGAAAGAGATAGGGAGGCACAAGCGATGGCAATAGTTCTACTTGTGAAAAATTGAGGGTATAAAATCACTTGGTGGAAAGTTCAGCTGAGAACAGGAACATCTGGGGCTTATTCATGGTTTTTCAGAAGTTTTTTGAAGCTTTTTTATTAGCTGGGTTGACCTCAGATTGAGGAGGAGATTTTTCAACTGTTAAACAGTTTTTTCTTTGCATTCCTAAAGTCATATTGTGTTCAGCTTGTTAATATCTGCACAGGGGGCCTTGGGCAGAGGGAGGGGGGCCCTAGCCGCATGCTTTCGGGACATATTTCCCCATAGCTGTTATTTCCCTTTCTTGTTGAGGATTTGCATGTGTCCCTTTCATCCAGGCACACAGCAGATTCCTCCACAAATAATTGCATTTGACATCACAGTTGTTAGAGAAAATTCGGTGGGAGGGAGGGGTGGAGAGATCTCCATTACCCTCACACAGAGGCAGCTGGAGAAAGGAAGCAGGTTAGACAGGGAAATGCATAAACGTACCTGGAATGTAACAGCAGGTAATTCTGTCTGTTAGTCACGATAATAGCTTGCATGTTGGAGTATCAAGGGTGTAGATTCCAAGATGTCTAGAACTCAGAAAGAAAAGAAAAACCGCACAAATCAACACCTCGCATCCCATCGACTTATGGGGCCTGATGCTGGGAAAGTGCAGACTCTCAGAAAAGGAGTGGTTTGTTCGGGGTGTGCCAGTGTTGAGAAAAACAAACAAAACAAAAAATAATCCATGCACTAACACTATGACCAGAAATAAGTTTCTATGTTCTGTGGCTAAAACTCTTGGAGGTTAAGTCAGTGATTTGGTTTTCCTTTTTCTATGAACTGGCAGGCCTACAAAGGTTCCGTGCAAGCAAAGGAATTTAAGCAAATTTCCAAAAATTTGACATTTGAAAATTTGGGGAGTTATTTGGACACAGATGTTCTGTGTTCTGTGTTGGGTTTATGGGTTATGCCGGCTCCTTGATTAACAGTTAGAAGACATACAGACGGTTCAATAAATCAACATGTAGTACTTGAGCTTCTATTCTAAATACGTTTATTATTTATTTGGCCCCTGAGTGCCAGGCTCTCGGCTAGGCCCTAGGAATCTGGAGAGGCCCAAAAAAGAATCCCATGCATTTCTACCCTCGAAAAGCCTTTGGCCTCATAGAGGAGAGAGACGTAGGCTCAAAGAATTACAATACAGGGCAGAGTGTGATTGTGATTTTAAGGCAGGCCCAAACAAAGTGTTGTGAGCACACAGATGAAACAATGAGATTTGGCCGAAGGGACTGGGGAAGAATTTGTGGAGGAAATGACATAGGACTCCTCCTGGAGGATAAATAGAATTTCAACAGAAGGGATCACTCAAGGTGAAGAGAACAGCGTGGGCAAGGCATGGTGGAGTGAAACTGCGGGGTAGATTTGGCGCATGGGGAGTAGTGAAGGTGTGTGGAGAGAATTGTGGGAGTCAGGGGGGTAGATGATGGGCATTTATGAATTTGAGTTAGTGTTGTGGAACCTGGACTGGAAGAACCAAGTGGCACTTGGAGACTTTGGAGGATCGGAGGTTTATTTAACACGGGTGGGCTCAGGTACTTTGGGCGCACATGCAGGAAACGGGGTAGGAAAGAAGAACCTGGAAGGGCTTTGGGACAGGGACTGGAATTCCCTTGCTGGTTCGGTCAGCCATCTTAGAGTGTAGTTCCCTATCATTAGGAGCCCAAGAGAAAAGTCTAGACAACAGAATTGGCCCAAAATTCAGAACAGCATCGTTCCCTCGGAACCAGGTCTTTTGGGAACAATATTAGAACCCAGCCTCTGCTCTTTGGGGGGTCCACAGTTAAATTAAGAGGCAAGGCATTCAATTATATCTACCCTGGAAGGGGCACCTGGGTGGCTCAGTCGGTTAACCATCCAACTCTTGATTTCAGCTCAAGTCATGATCTCAGAGTCATGAGATCAAGCCCCGCATTGGGCTTGCCCTGGGTGTGGAGCCTGCTTGAGATTGTCTTTCTCCCTGTCCCTCTGCCTCTCCTTCCATTTCTCCCTGACCTTCATTTGCATGCTTGTGTTTTCTCTCTCTCTCTCTCTCTAATAAAATTTTAAAAAATAATAATATAAATAAGTAAACAAACATATCTCTGGTGGGAAACAGAACAACCTATATATCATAGGATACAGTACACACGGGCACCAGCTGAAGAGTGGATGCAAGAAAGCACACGATATATTATTGGTGATTTATTGTTTTTTGCGGCCAATCTGGAGCCTTTGTATGCTCTCCCCATTCAAATGTCAAAACCTTCCTAGACAAACACTACCACAAACCACAAACAGACTTTATTCATCAACACCAGTGGTTGGGAAGGCAGGGGACAGGGGAGAAAAGGTTGGCAGGCGAAGGAACAAGCAATTCATTTTTAGGTTGGAGAACGAGAAAATTAACTGATCGTAAATTCCAGGTGATTGGTTTTTCTCCTGCTTTATCATGAATAAAGGACCTGTTCACATTTTGAAAGTAACACCTCAGAGTACAGAATGGAATAAGCAAGCAGGGCAAGTTCTCCCTTTATTTTTATAAAGGGGTGAGAACAGGAAGTTTGTCTGACCCACATATAGACTCCCTAGGGGACAAAAACCCTTCTCATCATGTATGAACGCATAGGTATTTGACACTTCCTGCTGCACTAAAAATAGGTTTAATTAAAATAATTGAGTAACGACTCATTTTGAGTGCCAGGTGCCCACACATCTTTATTATTTTGCCTATAAGAATTCCAAAGGTTTGGAAGATAATCCTTGGGTGAATTAATGCTGCTATCAGTAGAGTTCCTTTCTGGACGCCATTATGTAAGTCCCTGTGGACGGCATTGAGGAGAAGCCCTGGGGAGAGTGTGGTTTACAAAGAGTAAACTTCCTTGCTCGCCCCTTGGATCTGGTTGGCTAATGCATGTGCTGCCTTTTAAAGCATTCTTTCCAGTTCCTTTCCATTCCCCTGTACCACAAGGAGCAGTGCACCTGTCTTGTATTGGAAAGGAAATAAGTGTCAAAGTGAGAACAAAATAAGGACAATTGGCTCATTCCAAGTTCGTGTGGGAGTGCAGCACAATCGGTCTTCCCACTGTGGTAAGGGCAGGGGGAAGGAGCCACATGTGGAAGGGGGGTGAGATCGCGGCTTTTGTCCCCATCCACTCCAGCTACGATCTGTGTGTTTATTTATTTATTGCAATTTTCATTACTGAAGCAGAGCTGACCTACACAGTATTATGTCCATTTCAGGTGTACAACATGGCGACTTGACAAGTCCATACGTTAATTTAGTGCTCTTCACAACAAGTATAGTTACCCAGCTATTGTCCCTTTAAATCACCCCAAAGTATGCCAATTTCTCATTCTGAAGTGGATTTTCCAGAGAGCCTACCTTCTGAATAGTGGGGGGAGAGGGGTCTGCTGGTGAGAGCATGCAAGCCACCCCCCCCTTCAAAATGGGATCAAGGCAACAGCAATGAGTCAGGGCTTCAGAAGCCTCCATTTTGAGTAGGATGCAATGCCAAGGGTGCACTGACTTTCGGGCACTGAAGATCCTGTAGCATTTCTTAAAGGAATGTTTGCCCTGACCTCCTTGGCCCAAGCTCACATCTGGTAATTGCATCTGTTGACACTGGCTTCCCTTGTCCGCTCAGCTGCGTACAATATTGCCTCTTGCATCCTGTCTTAGCCTGTTGGATAGCGTCGCTATGTGCTGTTAAACAGCGCTTGCATTTCACCCAGCGGGGAATGCGTGTGGAAACCCTTTGGGAAGAGTGGAGCTATAGAAATGTCAGCTCAACAGCAGTGTTTCTTTTGTGAGCCAGGAAGTGGAAGTGTAAGAAACAGATCCAGACACTGTTCAGTGTAAATGTTAATGTGGACGGCAGAGTCGGCAATGACCAGACGCAAGGCCAGATAGGCCAGGGGTCAACAAGACCCCTTATCGTTGGGAAATGAAAGCAGAATGTGTTTTTGAAAGTCCTTTTGGGGATGCCCTGTGAGTTCAGAAGACCATCTAAGGAAATTCGGAATTTTCCAGAAAGTTGATAGCTTCTATTTGTTTACAAAGTACTCTTTATGGACCCAGACACATTGAATTCCCATAGTCCCGTGATGACTGTTATTCCCATTTTACAACACGGAGAAGTAGGGGTTAGTGATGTTCAGAGATCTAAGGTCTCATTTCCAGCAAGTCAAGGAAACAAAAGAGATACAGATCCAGGTCTTCTGACTCCAAATTATTTACCCTTTGCAGCATACCATAGCTCAGTGAGGGTGTTGAGTATGGTTTGATGGTCAAAGCATGGATCTGGCATGCTTTCTAGGTACATTTTAAACACTGAGTTACTAGAATTTAGGGGATTCTGGAAAGCCCGGGGTTTTTTTTTTGTTTGTTTTTTGTTTTTTGGGTTGTTGTGGGTATTTTTGTTGTTTTTTTTGTTTGTTTGTTTGTTTTGTTTTGTTTTACCTCTGAAGGTTAGGACCAAAATTTCAAAATGCTAACCATTTTTAAAAAATAGAAACCTTTCTGAAATAGACATGCTCTAAGTTTTCACTGCAGTGTCAAAGATTCTTTTTTTTAAAAAAAGATTTTATTTATTTATTTATTTGACAGAGATCACAAGTAGGCAGAGAGGCAGGCAGAGAGGAGGAAGCAGGCTCCCCACTGAGCAGAGAGCCTGATGCGTGGCTCAATGCGTGGCTCGATCCCAGGACCCTGAGATCATGACCTGAGCTGAAGGCAGAGGCTTAACCCACTGAGCCATCCAGGCGCCCCAATGTGTCAAAGATTCTTTTTGGTAACTTGGGCCTTTGGCTCTGTCCCAGAGGCCACCCGGCCTCAGAGAATAGCTCAAGTTAAGTATTGCTTCGCTAGGGCATTTTCATTTTCTGTTCACTCCTGTGTTGTTGGATAAACAATGGTATTTTGCGTTCATAAAAGAGTCAGTGTAGGGACACCTGGGTAGCTCAGTCGGTTAAGCGGCTGCCTTTGGCTCAGTCCCGCACTGGGCTCCTTGCTCAGCAAGAAGCCTGCTTCTCCTTCTGCCTCCTTCTCCCCTTGCTTGTGTTCTCCCTCTCTTTGAGAAATAAATAAAATCTTTTTTTAAAAGAGTGGGTATACATTGGAAATGACTAGTTCTACAGAGTAGTTTACTCATCTGATGAGATCTGCCTGTTCCAATATAAATTTATTGCCATTAAATATTGGCTGTGGGAGCCGTAAGTATGGAATGAGGTGAGAGCTAGAGAAAAGAGCTCACGCATACTATAGAAGAAGGAGAATACACTGAACGAAGAAACACTTCCTAGGGGACAAGGCAAAATAAAGCAAATACGGAGAAAACTGAGAGACATGAGGATAGAAAGGAGAGCTTGCACAAAAGTAGAGTTTGAGTTTTAAAGTGTCACCTTGGGCACCTGGGTGGCTCAGTGGGTTAAGCCTCTGCCTTCGGCTCAGGTCATGATCTCAGGGTCCTGGGATGGAGCCCAGCATTGAGCTGTCTGCTCAGCAGGGAGCCTGCTTCCCCACACCGCACCCCACCCCGCCTGCCTCTCTGCCTACTTGTGATCTCTGTCTGTCAAATAAATAAGTAAAATCTTAAAAAAAAATTGTCACCTTGAGCCTTATGAAGTTAATGTGTCTCCTGGCTGGTGGTATGATTATGGTGGCTGAAAGCTAGGTAAGATAAGGAAGGAGTCTGGCAAGATGTTACTGGCTTAACGATAACTAGCTTCCTCTTGGGTTTTGACCTCAGGGCTGGCATTTTCATCCAAGCTTGAGTTCCTCCCTTATCACATTGACTAACATAATTTCTCCTTTTTGCGAAGATATTTGTAACCATTTTATTGAGATATAATTTACAAGTCCTAAGACTCACCCATTATAAACTTACCTACCACCCAAAGAGTTTTAGTCCATTCAGACAGTTGTACAATCAGTACCTCAATCCACCTGGGAACATGTCCATCAACCCAACAAGCTCCACCATGCCTATTGGCAGCCACTTTCATTCCCAGCCCCAAGCAACCACTCAACTACTCTATGTCTCTATGGATTTTCCTTTTTCTGAATATTTCATACCAGTGGAACTATGCAAGTTGTGGTCTTTTGTGTCTGTCTTCTTTCATTTAACATGTTGTTGAGGTCCATCTGTGTTGTGGCATGGAGCAGGACTTTGTGGCTCTTCATTGCCAAGTAATGTGTCAGTGTCTGGATAGACCACACTTTGTGTATCCATTTACCAGGTGATGGAGTTTGGATTATTTCTAGATTCAGACTCCTGTGAACAATACTGCTATGCACATTCACATACAAGTCCTTGTGTAGACCTCTGTTTTCATTTCTTTTGGACAGATACCTAGGAGTGTAACAGCTTGAGTCATATGACAAATGTATAGTTAACTTTTTGAGAAACTGCTTAACTATTTTCCAAAGTCGTTGTACCATTTTGACATTCATGTAAGCAACGTTTGAGGGTCCTAGTATATCCATATCCTATTCAACACTGGGTGTGGTTCTTTGAGAATAGACTTTCTAGTGGGTATGTAGTGGTATCTCGCAATTTCCATCTCCCTAGTGAGTCATGAGGGTAAGCATTTGTTCCTTGCTTCTCAACCACTTGTAGATCTTCTTTGATGAAGTGCCTGTTCAAATCTGTTTACATGGATATTTTATAGCATAAATAATGGGAGGGAAATAGGAAGAATGTGACTCTGCTAAGAGATGGTCACACTCTTCCCTTCTACATGTCAATTAGCCTTTGTTTCTTTTTATACTTGTTTGGGGGGTTTGTTTCTTTGCTTTGTTTTGAACAACTAAAGGACTGAAGTGATCTAGAGTTATTCACTGGCCTCCACAGAATTTCTGAGGACATGGATAATCTTCTTAGTGGCACAAGAGTTTCTGTGCCCCAGCGCAGAGGTCAAGTTACCTGAAACTGTTTTAGGTCGGATGTTACAAAGGGCTATCCTGTGTCTCTCATCTCATTAACCCTTCACAGTGGCTTTAGGAGGTCACTTCTTTTAATCATCTTTTCACAGAGCAGACTCTGATTGAGCAAGTGACTTGTATAAGTGTAATCAGTTGGTCAATCAGGAGAGCTGAGTTGTGGCCCCAGCTCTGGCTCCCAATCCTCTACCCTTTCCACTGTAACAGACAGGCACACTTCAAGGTTCACTTTGGTTCCATGTGTCAGAACTCCTGCAAAGGCCAGACCAGCACCTTTAGGATATCACATGTGGGAATGGCTGCTGGACAAACTTTCCGGAAGCGTTTCCTCCATTACCTGATTGAATGGTTTTGCCCATTTACTCTTGGCCCAGATGTCTGGGTCTCTGTGTTATGGACAACCTGATTGTAATCTCGAAACAATGAGGACTCAGAACATCTGTTGAGAGAAGGAAATCTAATAGATGAGATGGCATAGTCTGATTGGAGATTATTTTAGGAGCAAATCAGTTTACATGGAACCAACCGAACAATGTTCAATTGACAAAATGCTGACTTACGGGATCAAAATATTGTAAAACAATATGGAATGGGGAAATGAGAATACTAATGTATTTATTACTGGGGAAATTATTTTTTAATTTATTATATTCAGTGGCCCCCTAAGGTTTTAAGAATGTTTCATTGCAGGGAGTGGTGAGTAATAGTTCTGTGTCAGTCAAGGGCAGGTTTTTAAACATTTTTTCTGTTAGGACTCAGAAAACACTGAAAACACACCTGAATTTCAATATTGTAATGTCCATATGAAAACTGCCAAACTGCCTCACGTACTCAGAGGCAGCACGCGTGTGTGAGCACATGCACACACGCACACACACACACACACACACACACACACACACACACACATCCTTTGTTAGACGATATGCCTTGGTTGGGGTTAGAAAATATGGTTATTATTACCGAGACCTGCAGGAGAAATAGAAAACACTGTCCCTTCCCCCAAGAGCTCACAAGTAACAAAGCAATTAACATAGAGAACAATTAGAAAATAATACAAGGCAGAACCTGAGAAACTGCTGAATTGAACACAAGAACAATCACAGTTGGAAGAAGGAAATGATCATGGGAAGCCAAGCACTGTGGTCAAAGCAAGCAGCACAGCGGTGTTGCCCTATCTGTTCAGCATCACCTGTGTCAGCTTTGAAAATTACATGCTACCAGGTCATTGTAGACATTTAGAAATTACAGATAAACAAAAATAAATTAAGCCACTCCTAATCTTACTACCCAGAAATAACCATTGCTTGGACACATGCTTACTCTATATTGTGTTGCTTTTTAAAATAATAAATGTTAACTGTTCTTAAAAAAAAAAAGAACGATGAAAACCCCTCTATTCTGAATAGCAATCACTATTGCTCATTTGCCCTAGTACTATATCCCCTAGTGTGTTCCTTAGAATTTTTATTTTTTTTAAAAGATTTTATTTATTTATTTGACACACACAGAGAGAGAGAGAGAGAGAGCATAAGCAGTCAGAGGGGCAGACAGAAGGAGAGAGAAAAGCAGGCTCCCCGTCAAGCAAGGAGCCTGATGCTGGGCTTGATCTCAGGACTCCAGGATCATGACCTGAGCTGAAGGCAGCCACTTAACCGACTAAACCACCCAGGCATCCCTTGGTGTGAAATCCCTTGGTGTTTTTTTTTAATTTAAATTCAATTAGCCAACATATAGTACATTGTTAGTTTTAGATTATTGGTGTGATTAAAAAAAAAGACGCTCAAAATCACTGATCATCAGGAAAATGCAAATCAAAACCATAATGAGTTACCACCTCTTTGGATGGCTACCATCAAATAAAAAAAAGAAGAAGAAAAAAAATCACAGAAAATAACAAACATTGGCACGAATATGGAGAAATTGGAACCCTTGTGAGCTGTTGGCAGGGTTGTAAAATGGCGCAACCACGGTGGAAAAGTGTGGTGGTTTTCCAAAAAATTAAAAATGAAATTACCATATGATACAGCAATGCCATTTCTGGGTACAGAGCCAAAAGAATTGAAAGCAGAATCTCAGAGTGACACTTGTACACTCGTGCCCACAGCAGTACTATTTATAATAGCCAAGAGGTAGAAGCAACCCAAGTGTTCATCAATGGATGAATGGATAAACAAAATGTGGGATGTACATGGAAAGGAATGTTATTCAGCCGAAAATGAAATCCTGTCTTTTGCTACAACATGGCTGAAACTCGCAGACATGACACTAAGTGAAATAAGCCAGTCACAAAAGAACAAATACTGTGTCATTCTACTTGTGTGAGGTACCTAGAATTGTCAAATTTCATGGAGGAGAAAGTAGAATAGTGGTTGCCAGGGCTGAGAGGAGCAGGATTGGGGAAGTTATGTTTTAATGGGTACAGAGTTTCAGCTCTGCAAGAGGAGAATGTTCTGGAAATTGGTGGCAGAACAGTGTGTACATGTAAAACACTACTGACCTACTCATTTAAAAATGGTTAAGATGGTAAATTTTATGTTATGTGTAGTTAACCACAGTTTTAAAATTTCTTTCAAAAGCATTCCAGATGCTCAAATAAGGAAAGCGTGGATTAAACAAAATTTGTTTGTTTATAGCAGGACTTCTCAGAACCTTCAATACGCTAAATGTATATTATGTTTCTCCAAGAAGAGATGTAGCAAAATGTGTTTCCCCGACTTATGTGACCAGGGATCTCCTTTTCCGAAGTTCTATGGAACTGGGGAAGTATATTAAGGAATACACCTTAGGAAATATTACCATAAAGCCTTGGTGATTTAACATCTGCCCCCTCCAGTAGAGATTTCACTGCAAGCACATACCTGGGGTGATCAGTGTTTATCCCAAAGGAATGTGTTACTAGGTACAGAATGGCAAGACCTGCAAGTGCCTAAGAAGAAAAAGAGTCGGGGGCACAGAGCCACCCAGCACCTCAGATCTCTGCTTGTCAACAGCCAACTGTTCTGCCTACTTACAAGGTCAGCCCCGCGTTTTTGGCAGCCACAAGAACAGGCCCTCAAATTTAGAAACTTCTTAGGAGGAATGATCTTCAGTATCTGATGATAAAGTTTCATGATTTCATGAAGGCATCTAGTTATTCCAGTACAGATAGCAGGCATTTCCAAGCAGGAACTTAAATGCTGAGCCAGAAACTTTGGATGGACAGAATTCAAGTCAAGGGAAAGATAATTCTCTGGGTTGAATATCTTCCTGTGTAATTCAAAACGCGAGGTTGCCAGTAGGTTTAAATGTACTGTAGTGGAGCTGAAGGAGGATGTCATGGTTAAAAGCCAAGAATTTCCTCTAGGAGCAGGTGAAAAAACAGCTGACATTCCCAATTGTTTTTCTAAGTGTTTAAAATGACTTTTCCAGACCTAAAGCCTGTAAGCATTTTATTAACATTTGATTAGCAATTATTCCTTACTGTGTTGAAGCTGAAATTAGGATCAGGTTTCCTTACATTGCCGTCAAAAAAAAAAAGTCCAAATAACTCAGTTTGCACAAAGAATCATTCCAAAACAATTTCCCATTTTCCTTTCCTTAGCAATCTCAAAAAATCATGGACTGTCGGAGCTGGGAAAGGCTTCAAACTCATGCAGTCCAATTCCCTGCTTGTATATGTGGGGAAACCAAGGCCCAGAGAGGGGATGAGATATCCCCCAAGACCCAGACAGTGGCAGAGCTGAGAACGCTTGACTTCTCTAGTGCTCTTTCCAATACACAGATCTGTGGGGGCCCAATATCGCTTGACTCTAGGTCAAATTTGTTTATAATTTATTAAATGAATGAATAAGAGGGGTTTTATTTTGAATGCCAGAATGCAGTTTCTCTTAGTTAATACAATTTGTAGGCTAAGCATGAAACCTAAGCTCTGAAATAAATCAGTGTTCACAGCATGTAAGAATGTACAGTCAACTATAATGTGACATTTTGTTTTATGTGTAAACATATGGCAATTAGGTCACATATATCCACTGGAATTACTTGGTGGCTTTGATTCGTGTGGATGCCCGTAGCAGATTTATTCCAGTTCTGAAGGGAATTGTTATTGTGAATTATCAGGCTTTATAGGAATTCTCTATGTTATGCCCTATTTGTAAGCGATACACAGACCCTGTAGCTAAATGAAAAGCAGGAAATAGTTGACTTGATGGGAAAGGTTGCCTAGAATGTAACAGAGGTAAAAAGGTACGTTGCTTAAAGAACAAAGGGGTTTTTTGAGATGTTCATGTTCGCTTGCTCGTTAGCATATTGGTGTGCTTGCACTTAAGGCGGTGTGCCATGAACCGGTTTTAAAGCCACCACCAATCAGCCAATTAGGGTGACAGTTCTGTTCTCAACATGATGGTTTATCTCCTAGTTCTCTCCGGGGGTTCTCAGTGCATCAGAATAGCTAGAATAGGAAAAGGCTCTTTTCACCAGTTGCTCATGAGAAGCTATCAGCTCCCTGCACCATGAACTTGGAAAGTCAAACTGGTTAAGCCGTATATTCCTTCTGTCCTAGACTTCAGGCTCCAGGTTGGATGGAGTAATGGTGTCAAAAAGTGCAGTGGAGGAAAGAGGATGCCTAATAGAGGTGGCCCTTGCAGAAGGAGAATTACCGGCATGCTAACTGCAGTATTTGTAGTCAGCCTGGTACCCCAGGGTATTATGTTTCCCCGGGACCCACTAAGGCCATCTGCATTTTCCTGGAGGCAGCCCACAGAAGTGTATGTCTTCCTTATAGATTTGGGCTGTGTTTGGAATTTGCCTTTTGAATGTTTTGTAAAAACAAGCTCCAAAATATTGCATGTGGTGTCCTCAGACACCTGTGGATTAAAGCAGATAAACCTGTGAATCACCTTGCCACATCTCCAACTAAGCCCATGTTCAGTTTGTACTTATCAGACAGAAACCAGCATCGTTCATTGCAAGGAAAGAGCATAGCTATGTTCCAAATGCCTTGGCTAGTATTTCTTGTGGACAATGAAGCTGGAGATGGGACGGAAGTTTTCAATTTAGTATATTTTTTCCATCTTTTTATGTTGAACTTAATTTTGTCTTTGTGAAGTGCAGCTCTTATAGGCAGCATATAATTAGAATTCTTCCCTTAGACTGGAGAATTTTATCCATTTATACTTAATGTCATTACTGATATAAGACTTATAGCTGTCATTTTGCTTGTTTTCCATGTGTCTGTCTCTTTTTTGCCTCTATTCTTCCATTACTACCTTCTTCGGTATTAAATAGGTCATTTCTAGCTTATCATTTAATTCCCTTGTCATTTATTTCATTATGTTTTCGAAGTAATTTTCTTAGTGGTTGCCCTCTGGGTTATAATAAACATCATAATTTACAGCAATCTAGTCTGGATTGATAACAATTTAATTTCATTAGTATATAAAACATCACTACTACATTACTTTGTTTTCTCTCCCCTCTGTGTGCTGATATCATTATACAGTTTACATCTTATACATTACAAGTACATCCATACATATTTATAATTACTGCTTTATGCACTTGTCCTTTAAAACCAATAGGAGAAAGTATTTGCTGAACAAAACATAGTAATATTATTTATGGAATTACCTTTACTGATATTCTCCATTTTTTCCTGTGGCTTTGGGTTATTGTCTAGTGTCACTTCATTGTGGCCTAAAGGACTCCCTTTAGCATTTCTTGAAGGGCATGTCTAATAGTGATGAGATCCTCCAGCTTTTGTTTATCTGGGAATGTATTAATTTCGCCTTAATTTTTGGAAGGACACTTTTGCCAGATATAGAATTCTTCATTGACAGGTTTTTTTTTTTCCTTTCAGTGTTTTGAGTATGTTATCCCATTGCCTTATCGGGTTCTTGGTTTCTGTTGAGAAATTGGCTGTTAATCTTCTGGAGAACTACTTGTATACAATGAGTTACATTTCTCACTGCTTTCATGGTTCTCTCATTGTCTTTGACTTTCAGCACAGAGGTGTGAGAAACAATAGGCTTGGATGATTATTTAACATAGAGCTAGAAAGTGAAATTTCACAAAGCAATACAATGAAAGTATGCTTCTCTAAAAGCAAGGTAATGTTTCTAAGTGTGCAGGTTTGGCCTGTATAAAGGAGATATGATATTAATGACAAAGTGAAGGAACTATTTTCCCAGTTGAGTTGATGGAAAATAGCTCTCATTTCTGGCTGGTATACCTAGAATAAGAAACAGAAGTCAAGCTGGAGTAGGATAGAACAGGACATGTTTTGTAAAGGTGAACTGGTTAACATTAACAGCAGCCCCCTGCAAACCCCTGTGACCCTCCAGCTTTTATATTACTTATTAGGAGAGTTATATATTTGATTTCCATTAATAAATGTATCTACATAAGCATAAGTACCTAAGTGTGTGAATTTGTTGGGCACTTAGTCCCTGGTGTTGTGGGTGGCACATTTATAGCAGAAGGTCTCTGCACTGTCAACTCACAGATGGTAATGTTGGAATTTAGTTCAAGATTGTGGAATCACTACATACAACTTTACCAATGGTTACACTGTATATGTTCCTGACTCTTTCTGGAAACATGAAAACACAAGATGTCCACCATCTGAAATGTCAGGGTAGTCCTTAAATATGGTTGCTATTTAAAGATGTATAAATTACAACCAGCCCACCAAATTTAATCTTTGGGACAGCAACATATTTGAAGTTTTAATTTTGTTGAAAGCCACCATGACTTAGGAATCCACCATTGAGTTTAACCAAATTGATCAAATGTTTAAATGTGTATAACAGAGTAGGAAACAAAATGAAATTATGTTTAATTGAATGCAAATGCAAGGATTTCAGTATGATTATGTTTCTCTGAGATGTTTCAACTAGAATTACTTAGGAATAGACAGGAAGAGATGAATGAGAGAAAAGGAAGTATATTTTGGTGGGTTGACTTATCTACTTAAGAGTAGATGAGATTGGGGTGCCTATGTGGTTCAGTCAGTTAAGCATCTGACTCTTGATTTTGGCTCAGGTCATGATCTCAGGGTCATGAGATCAAGCGCCATGTCAGGTTCCCCGCTGGGCATGGGGCCTGCCTAAGATTCTCAATCTCTCTCCCTGGGCCCCTTCCCACACCTCTGTTCACACACACATGCTCTCTCTAAAATTAATTACTTAAGGGGCGCCAGGGTGGCTCAGTGGGTTAAGCATCTGCCTTTGGCTCAGGTCATGATCCCAGGGTCTTGGGATTGAGCTCCACATCCAGCTCCCTGCTCAGCGGGGAGCCTGCTTCTCCCCCTCCTGCTACCCCTACTTGTGTTCTCTCTCTAGCTGTCTCTATCAAATAAATGAATAAAAAAATTAAAAAAAAATTAATTACTTAAACAAGTAGATGGGATGAGGACTTTGGGAGATATTATTCCCCTACTTTCCCACACCTTCTAGAGAGGAACTCCTTATGAATTATATATTTCTTAAGGACAAGCTCCATGTTTTTTCACTGCCACTTACCCATGTCAACCTGGAAGTTGACTGCCACATCTCCCAGGGGCCATGTTGTCCTCTTCCTAGCCTGTGATTTGACCAGGTTTAGCTGAGGACTCAGGAAGAAGAACCTCACTGCCCATCTTCTGGACCTAAAGGCTTATTTGTGACTCTCAAGTTTCTTTTTCTCTTTCTTATCTTACCTTCCCTCAGCTGATTCTCCTATGACATCACCAAGGATTAGGCAGAAAGCCAGTGTTACTTGGGGCACTGAGAGGGGTGAAGAGTTCTACCAACTCTTGCCTTTGTGGGGTTGCTGTGCTCATTTGTTAAATGGAGCCATTGGAGCATATCACCTTGTAGGCCCTTTCTAACTCACTCACCATTCCAAGTCTATGACTTAAATCACTTAATAACATGTTGAATATAATGCTGAGCAATTCTGGGTCCTCAAGACATCTGAAACCTCCATTTCTCATACTGGACACCATTCTGTGGGAGGTGAGTTCTCTGCTTCCCAAATATCTCCTTCCCTGTGGTATCCAAATAGGACACACAAGCTGATTTCTCCAAAGATGAAAATCAACAATGGTTGTGTCCAGAGGTATGCTGACACAACATGACATTCAAAATGTATGCATATTACCCAGTATATCAAAAGAGGTTAAACACCGTGGAAGAGAGAAACAATTAGCAAAATGTTAGCTGTGACTAAAAGGAATCCCAGAGGATGGTGGAGAAGCCCATGTTAGAACTGGTCAAGATGTTCTTACCTACTAAGCACAGTGAAGAGAAACAAAGAAAGGTGGGACCATAAGTGTGTGTTGGTCACAGTCTGTTACAAACTGTCTGTTTTCTCTCCCACACTTATGCTCTCTTATTTCTGCAATATCACTACTATCATCACCCAATAGTTTTGTGGGATAGGGAAGGAGTCCAGGTAAGACAGCCAGCCAAGCACTTCAGTCCCCGGAGTAAGAAAAATATGTACCCCATCTACCAAAGAGAACTAACAGAGAAAATAATTCATCATAATCTCGCCAAAATAGCACAGGATCAAGCTCTGCCTGGCACTGAGTACAAATTAGCTGGACTTGGTTCCATGATGCTCTTTCCAGACTTTGTGGTTAAATTCTAGTAAGCTTCTTAGGAAAAACAAGGGGCCTGTCTGAGGAATGGATTCCTAGACAGAGCCAACAGGAGAAATGCTTGATAGGGTTTGGAACTCAAGAATGAGAAGCAATGATGAGAGAGACCCAGACGGGAATGGAAGTGATTGTGTCTTTACTAGACTCCAACTCTGCTTTTTTCAGAGAAGTGAAATTAAGATATGCTACAAAATGGCAAGTATGCAGATACACTGAATTTAGTGAGTGCTTTACTTAAGGGATAAAGTGTGAGTTAGAAGGATCGTTTAGCCAAATGCTAAGTAGAAATTATTTTGTAAGCCCATACAATCAACCCAGCAGAAAATTCTGCAACTAGAATTTCTGAATGTAGAATTGCCTTACGTAGCTCACATTGGAAGAATGATCTCCCAGTTACTGATGCTGGAATCACTAGTATCAATAATAAGTGAATATAACATGTGATTTTTTTTTTTTTGTTAAAAGACCATCTCACCAAATATGGGAGTGTAACAAGGTAGTGAATAGATTCAAAGTGTTAATGGCCAAGTTTGAGTTGAACTACAATATTTGGTGATTTCCTTTAAGACTGTATCCTAAGGGTGCCTGGCTGTCTCAGTCAGTTGGGCTTTGAACTCTTGATATTGGCTCAGGCTGTGGGCTCAGCATTTTAAGACTGAGGCCCATGTTGGGCTCTGTGCTGGGCATGGAGCCTGCTTAAGATTCTCTCTGCCCCTCTGCCTGTTTGCACAGACTCCCTCTCTCTCACTAAAATAATAAATAAATAAACCCTATCCTAAGCAATTACCAAAAAGTAGGGCTCAGGTTCTTTTGCTATTGCCATTTCACATTCCATTGTTCCCTGTTTGACCAGTATGTTCAAACTACTCGCAGTACAGAAAGGTAAACTACACCCCGATAAGGAAGTACTTCATCATTTGGTAGCTGCAGTGTGTAACAAGGGTTGTCTAAGGCCCTCATAAAATTCCAAAGCCCTACTCGCCTTCTGTGACCAAAGTGTTACAAAATCTATACATGGTGGATCCAGAAAGAGCCAATTGTTCTAGCATCTTCTAGTAGCTGTGTTTATCCAGTGAAGCACTGTTTTAGAACACATCCCAACTTTCCGTATTTGAAAGAATTACCCAAGCGTTTCTCTTTTTAAAAAAAGATGTTATTTATTGATTTATTTATTTGAGAGTGAGGGAGAGACAGAGACAGAGCATGAACAGAGGGGAGGGAGAAGGACCCTGAGATCATGACCTCATGGTCATGGAACCATGACCAACCACCACCCAGGTGCCCCCTCCCCCCAAGCATTTTTTAAGTTCATCTTTGCTTGAGGAATAAGGCTAAAAAGTATGTAAGAGCACCATTCTTTTGCTTCTTTTATTTCAACCTTTCAAAGTATGTGATTAAATAAGAATATTATTATAATTTTATTCGTGTTTTCTATGGGAGCCCATTTCCCTCTTAAAATGCTGTAGCCTAGTACTTAGAAAAGGGAAGGTTTAAAGCTCTCTGACCTCCAAGGAAATAATAAGTAGAAACTGAGAATATAGTTTTTCATCAAGTCTCAGCTAGTTTATTTATATCAGACATACCAGTTCATTTATTATACTTCAGAATAATACAATTTTGCCATAATTATCTGCAACCTATTTCAAAGCTCATATTTTTCAAATAGTATACCAGAGTAGGAAAACTGTTTCCACTGTAAACCTATTTTTAAATCCTTACCTAGACCTAGTCTTTAAAGGAAGAAACTTTTGACAGGAAAACTAGAAGTATCACAGTGATCCTTGGTGGGCCAGAGGCCTTCCAGAAGTAGAGTGAACCATCGTTCTCCAGTCATTGAGGTTGATTCTTCAAGCCCTGTGCTTGATGCCATGGCTAACTGTGTGGTTCATACACAGAGGTTATTTTTAGAGGCAAGAATTCTCATTTCCCAAAAGTATAACCACGAGATGTCTATTTGGAATGAATCAGATTTATACATTAGAACAATAGGAAAAGCTCAGACCATGCCCGTGTAACCTCAGCTCCCTGAGGAAAAATGTAGTATCTCAGTACACCCTCATCCTGGGACCCTTGCCCTCTGGCTGGCTGAGGCAATTCCTTTGGAAACCAAGCAGGGCTGTGGAAAGGGGGGGTTTCACAGATGTCTTGTAAGTATGGTTTCCTTACAGAAACAGTTCTATTTTGTCCTTGTGGCTTTTCATGGTGATTTAAAACTCACAGGGACAACAAGTCACTAATCTTTAACAGTGGTGGTAGCCGAAGTCAGATGCTTTGGGAAGGAAATTGGACTTGGTGGCCTATAGGGACACCCTGTTACATCTGTGTTTTGCTGCCACCACACCTGCCATGTAGGCCTGAGCTGGCCCCCTTCTCTGGTCTAGGCCCGCCTTGATGCCAGCCTTATCACTGGAATCCTACTTCATGGGACTTTTAGCCCCTTAACCTGAGAGTTAGTTTGCTACAGTTGGAGACCTTAAAGGAAAGCATTACAGGGCCCAGAAACAACACATACGGGCTCACTTATCTAGCAAACAGAAGATCTACCGAGGATTGGAAGAGGCTCGCTGGGTGGCCTTGGGAACCCCATCCAGTCACTTAGGGCATGGTTGGCCACATCCCTTTGGGTTAGTTGGTTCATTTGCTTTAAAAGATCAATTTTCTGCCCTCCTCTTTGACTTCACCCCATTTTAAATAGGCTCTACGCACAATGTGGGGCTCAAACTCACGAGCCTGAGATTAAGAGTCACCTGCACCACGACTGAGCCGGCCAGGTGCCCTGACTTCAGCTCACTTTATCAGTGGAGGAGGCTCCCTCCACGGGGGCAGAATGTAGGACCTGCCTCTCCGGATTGTTCTAATGAAGTGAAGGCTGGTAGTCGGTCACTTACACTATCTGTGCATCTGTCTATCTCAGTTTATCCCAAGGGCTCCCTGTCAGGAAACAGGCATTTCCAGAACAGAGCAATAGTGATGACAGATCAGATTGGGGCTGCAGAGATGGAATACTGGGAGAAATCACAAGTTGGTGAAGCAATTGTTTATTTATTTTGTTAACCCATTGGTTCATTCATTCTTTCGGTTACTGAGCATTTCCTGAGTACCTACCACGTCTCGGGCATGGTCTGTGGCCCAGGACCATGTCCTTTCCCTGTTAATGATGGCGTATGGATGCTCTCATCTCTGACCCCTCTCCAAATCCTACCAGCCTTACAGTAGCTACCCTTTTTTTTGTTGTTAAAGATTTTATTTATTTATTTGACAGAGAGGGAAAGATCACAAGTAGGCAGAGAGGCAGGCAGAGGGAGAAGCAGGCTCCCCACTGAGCAGAGAACTCGATGCGGGGCTCGATCCCAGGATCCTGAGATCATGACCTGAGCTGAAGGCAGAGGCTTAACCCACTGAGCCACCCAGGCGCCCCTACAGTAGCTACTCTTAAATAGTTGTTGTGGTAAAAGTGGGTACATCATCTCACCTCTCTCTCTGCAACAATTCCCAGATTTGTAAAAGGAAGCCAATAATTCTTGCCCTGGTGCCTCACGGGGGTCCTGGATGCATCACCTGAGAAAACAGATAGGAAAGTACTTTAAATTATAAAAATAATAAAATGCTGATCGTAATGACATATTAAGATTTTTTGAGGGCCTCTAGTGTTCCCCAGAATGAGCCCTACCCAGCTGTAATGTCAACTAATACCAACAATTCAGAATTCATCCCCTTTAGAGATTCAGATTTGAGAAATGTGTAGGTTTTAATGTATACCATTGTGCGAACACTTTCTCTGTGCCAGGTACTAAACTCAGCACCTTTTGTGGATTACCTCATTTAATCCCCACAGCAATGCCCCACAGGAGGTGGGCATGGGTATTATCACACCCACTTTACAGAGGGGAAGCATAAGGCGCTGAGAGGTTAAAGAACAACTGGTTTCTAGCGACAAAGCTAGTAAATGAGAGAGTCTGGATTTGAAATCAAGTTTCCCGACTCTCCAGTATGAGCTTTTAACCACTGGGTTATACTTCCTCTTAGAAAAGAAAAAAAAAAAAGAAAGAAAGAAAGAACAACTCTGTATGGGTCTAAGCTATTGGTAATATTGTCATAAATTTTTTTATTTTAAAGCGGTGGACATCTTCCTAAAACTGCAGAGAACCATTTCTACCACAGACAGGGAGCCCCAGTGAAATAATCTTGGTTTGGGTCTTTTTTTTTTTTTTAATATCAATTGTTTGAGCAAGAGAGAGAAAGAGCGCAGGGGCAGGGAGGAGGGGCGGGGGAGAAGCAGACTCCCCGCTGAGCGGGGAACCCGATGTGGGACTTGATCCCAGGACCCTGAGATCATGAGCTGAGCTGAAGGCAGACACTTCTCCGACTGAGCCACCCAGGCGCCACTCCAGCCGAAATAGTTTTCATTGTATCTCCAGTTTGCTTCTTTCACCTCCTGGCTTGTTTCACTCACTAGACATTTATTTCATTGGGAGGACTTACTTGCACTACTTTCGGCACGGCGTTAACAAGCATAAAGTATAAATCGGGGGAGCTGGAGTGGTAGAGAAAGCGTGTGCTGTGAATAAGAGGCGGACGTGGAAGCAGTGCCCAGACAAGAGCAGCTCTGGGTGTGGGTGGCCTTCTCACTGATGCTGTGTGGAAGCCCAGCCTCTAGCGGGGCCGTTCGCTCTTTGTCGCTAACGTCTCTGTGTGCCCCCTTAGTGCACAGATCCTTATCTTACTGGGAGCATCCAGATGGGTTTCCTCAGGGAGTTCTGGTGGTGCAATCGATTAGCATGCAGTGCTCATATACAAGGGTTTCCTCAGATTCTTAAAAAACTCCCACCCAGCCTTCTTTCTGGTACCTCCGTGTCTGACCACGGAGTGTTCCTTGTTCTGCCTTAAAAGGCTTTTGGAAAAAGCTTTTCGGGTCTGCTTCTGGGACTGCTACTGCTGCTCCTTCTCCACGCCTTCCTCTTCAAGATCATTCTTAGCCTCAGCCGCAGAGTTAACATGTTCGAGAACTTGCTATCTCACCAAGTAACGTGCTAAATGCCTTCTACACCATCATCTCTTTATTTGTTCACTTATCCATTTACTGAATATTTTTCGAGTATTTACTTTGTACCAAACACTGTGTTGTATACACACTGGTCATCAAAGCAGACTATTATCCCTTCTGTTAGTCTAGTGGAGGTGCAACAGGGGAATTTCTCCTTAGAAACCGTTGTTAAGTTCTGTGACAGGATGCCACACGGGACTCTGGAAGGTGAGTGACTAGCATTCTCCTCCATTTTACAGGTAAGAAAAC
Source organism: Mustela erminea (assembly GCF_009829155.1). Lineage (NCBI taxonomy): Eukaryota > Metazoa > Chordata > Mammalia > Carnivora > Mustelidae > Mustela > Mustela erminea. The sequence continues at coordinate 112,448,157 of NC_045635.1, read as the reverse complement.
TGAAGTTCAGAGAGACTACATAACTTGCCCAAAGTAACACAGCTCCTAAGTAGGCCGAGTGGCGATTCAAATCCATGCTGGTCAGATTCCAAAGCTCACGCTCTTAACTGCATGACTTTATTGCCTCTCCGATGTGTGAAGTGCAGATACAGCCATTAATTCTAGCCCTACGCATTGGGGTTCTGGCTTCATCTCAAATGTGTGGACTTGCAATTGTTTCCAATTAGTTGTGGCTGTGGCTTGGTGCGTTTGTTCAAAGAAAGCGTGCACACAAAACAGAGGTCACATGCCCTCAGTTTTGTGGATGTGCACGACGTATAAACGTTGGGATCACAGCATTTGTTTTCCATTAGCTTATGCTACTCGAATGCAAACAGTAAAGCATGTGTTTACATTGCTGTGGACATGGAAATCTGGGCCCCCCAAAGCATTCCTTGCAGGTTGTATAAAGCTGAGCATCCAAATCGTTCAAAATAAGTTTTGTAAGCCCAGCTTAATAGCTTTAAAATGTAACCTGGATTCCAGATATTGAAAAACTGCCCAGAGAGAGGTATGTGAGTGGCCCAAGGAGACAAGACCAGCTAAAGCCTCCAACTATGTACCAAGCCCCATATTTGCAGTTTTCTATTTTGTTTCTGATCTTTTATTTTTAAAAAGCTAAAGAGCTTAAAGTCAAGAAAACTCTTAGCCATGTAGCAGCAGTCATGGAATTTTTCATTCTATTCTAACCAGCTGTCTGAAGCTTTTCAAAACAAACCTGTTTGTGATGAGATGGTTTGGTTATTTAAGGCACAGTAGATGGCAAGGCTGGGAAAAACAAGTGGGAGACATCCAGTGCCATTATCTCTCCCCTCCCCAGGTCTCCTACCCAATAACAAAAGACTCACCCACCAAGCTGTTGTTCACGGCCAGCATCTGTGAAGGTGGGAATGAATTAGAAACTATCATCTCAGGGAAAGCCAGTTCGGATAGCAAGAATGTGAAATGAAGGCCGCATTAGTTGATGTCTTTACTTAACACCGCATGTTGTTGTTGTTTTAAGAGCTCTGGGCTTAGAAGCAGAAGCCCCTATTTTTAATGAGGCCTCCAACTCTTACTCAGGGACTTGGTCAAGTTTATGCCCTCTCTCTGAGCCTCAGTGTCCTCCCTTGATGGGGGAGAGAGGGATGGCAGTCTTCCTCATTACACAAACCGGTGGTAAGGAGTTGAGGATTCCGTTAGAGAACATATGTTGAGCCCTAACACAGTGTGTGGCTGCTCGGGTTCATCTCTTTGCAATCAAGATAATTTCAAGAGGCATGTTATTTATACCGTGTAGACAGATCAAGAGTTGCTGCTTTCGCGGGCCTAATTTCAGCATATTTGATCCCCCTAAGAACAACAAGTATGTTCTTTGATCTTAGTTCTCCAGCCAACCAGGCATGAAAAGAGCTTTGGCCAAATCACATCGACCCGTTCCATGGTGTTCTTTTGGTATCCTGGTTATGGTTTTAAGAACATGAAATTGCTATATTCTAGGAAGCCCCTTTCCGCCCCCCACCCACCCTTACACTGTGGTTCTCATTTTCTTAAGTAATTATTCCAGGCTTTTTAGTTCCTTTTATCACACAGTCATGGGTACCTGTTCCAAAGCTAACTTTAAATATTTCACTTTCTAATCAAACGAAGTCACTCACCTTTACACAAGGGTATGTTCATTAACGACAAAAACAAAAAGGTCATGGTGTCCATACTTAGCGAAAAGGAAATCATTGGATTGAATTTACTTTAAAGAAATAATGGTTTGAAGAGCACGTATCGAGGAATTCAAGCACACACGAGGCTGAGGGGACTCTTTACCAAACATGATTTCAGACGATTTCTGGGAAGTAGAGTGACACTGGAGCAGCCTTTCTTTAAGTGGGAACCGGGGTTCCCTTGAAGCAAGATGGCAGGAGACCAGTCTAGTAAAAAATGCAGGTCTGTGCCCCACCTCAGGCCTACTAAATTAGGAGCTCTGTGGATGGGGCCTGGGAATCTGAGATTTTAACAAGCATCCAGGGGGATTCTTATGGATTTTAAAGATTCATTCTCATGGTGTATAAAAAAGTACAAATCCTTTTCCTTATTTTTTTTTTAAGTAATCTCTAGCACGACATGGGCCTTGAACTCATGACCCCAAGATCAGGAGTCACACACTCTACTGACGAAGCCAGCCAGGCGCCCCTAAAAAAAAATGTATATGCCCGGGGTGCCTGGGTGGTTCAGTGGGTTAAGCCTCTGCCTTCGGCTCAGGTCATGATCTCAGGGTCCTGGGATCCAACCCTGTATCACATCAGGCTCTCTGCTCAGCAGGGAGCCTGCTTCCTCCTCTCTCTCTGCCTGCCTCTCTGGCTACTTGTGATCTCTATTGAAAAAAAAAATCTTTGAAAAAAAAAAGTATATGCCCTTTGACCCAAGAATCCTATTGATGAGAAACTAAGGAAATAACCCAGAATATGGAAAGAGTTACGTGAATGCTCCTGATGCGTCATCATTATTTATAAGAATGAAAGAACTGGAAGTGATGCCAGTACTCAGAGCTAGAGCACCGTTAAGTGAATTTCGGTAGATTCCTTAAAAGCACCGTGCACGTGTTTTGTCACATTTAAAGCATCACAACAATTCTCTGAGACAGGCATTATTTTCCTCATTTCACAGATGAGGACACTGAGGGTTAGGGAGAATAAGCAGCTAAGTTAATAAGTGGGGGACATGCTAGTAAAGGGGGAAATCAGGATTCTAACCCCAAGTCAGTCTGTTTCTCAAATCCAAATTCACCAATGGGAAAAAATAAAATAAAACAGGCATTAGGAAGAAGCCTACCTTTGAAAACACAAAGGTGGTGTATTAGAGGTTGGGAATTGGGGATTTTCCCTTCTCTTTCCTTTCACCTTTCTGTATTATACTAATACTTATGTAATTAAAATATTAGATTATAGGGGCACCTGGGTGGCTCAGTTGGTTAAGCTGCTGCCTTCGGCTCAGGTCATGATCTCAGGGTCCTGGGATTGAACCCCACATCAGGCTCTCTGCTCGGTAGGGAGCCTGCTTCCCTACTCTCTCTCTGTCTGCCTCTCTGCCTACTTGTGATCTCTCTCTGTCTGCCAAATAAATAAATAAAGTCTTTTTAAAAATATTAGATTATAAAATAAAAATGGATTATATATTTAAGCAACTGTGATAGTCTCCTGCGTTTCAACCCGAGTTGCAAGGAGGCTAGGAGCTGTAGAAAAAGTTGGCTGTGAAAAAGGCCTGTACGCTTCTTGCTAAGGCCTGCCAAACAAGGCGTAGCAGAAATGTCAGGCTTATGGAATGATGACGGGGGGAGGGGAGTGAAATAATCAGATCTGTGTTTTGATAAGATAGTTTACCCTGATAATCATTATGCTGCCCCTTGGCTTTTAAAAGGCTCACAGGATAGTGTCCTTTGAAAACAGTGAACAGTTAATCAAAAGCATTAGACACTGGAAGTTAGCTGATTTGTGGGCAAGGTCCTCATAACTTTCTTTTTACAAAGTGAGTGTGCCGTCTGGAAGACATTGTAAAGAGGGAGAGAGGGAACAAAAAGGTCAATAACCTGAACCGTAATTAGCTGATTTGATTTTGGTGCCAAATTCCGGGCAATACTAAATCCACAGTTCTCACTGGCAGTTCCCCATCTCTGACACATCACCCTTCTTTCAACACTCTGAGGCTTCAGACCCTTCTTTAGGACTTTTGCCTTAACAATGGTTTTCTAGGTTTGGATTTGTTTTGTCAATGTGTGCGGGTGAGGCTCATCGGCAGATAATCCTTCAATGTCAAAGTCGTCTCCAAAAGGGAGCCATTTAAGCCTCAAGAAGTAATCTTGCTGGCAGTGTTTTAAAGTCGGATGTTTTTTTGATTTTTTTTAATTGTACTTGGGAAAAAAAAAACTACCATAGGATACCGGGGGCATCATCCACGAGGTTAGAAAATGGCCTCTCAAAGATTAGCTATCGATCTTCGGCTGTCCAAAACCATTTAGCTCCTCATTCAAATGTTCTTGTGTCATTAATCTGTGTTCTGGCTTTCGCATTTTTTTTAAAGATTTTATTTATTTATTTGACAGAGAGAGATCACAGGTAGGTAGAGAGGCAGGCAGAGAGAGAGAGAGAGGGGGAAGCAGGCTCCCCGCCGAGCAGAGAGCCTGATGCAGGACTCGATCCCAGGACCCTGAGATCATGACCTGAGCCGAAGGCAGCGGCTTAACCCACTGAGCCACCCAGGCACCCCTGGCTTTTGCATTTTCATGACATTATGGCAGTAGCTTTGAAAGAATTAAAGATACCATGCCGCTTTATTTTGCTTCCATCTAACAGCCCATTTATTGAGTGCCTACTGTGTGCCAGACACTGTCTTAAATGCCGTGAGGTTCAAAGACAAAGAAGACTCTGCCCCTGGCAGCTCACAGTCTAACGGTAGAGCGCAGTCACACGTCCGCTCAACAGTGCCAGGTTGCATACATAAAGCGCTATTTAGTAGGTACAGACAAATGGAAGAAAGAGAGGGCAGGCCATAAAGCCAGTCTATAGCAGGAAGGCTTTCTTAAGGAAGTGGCATTTGAACTTGGCTTGGAAGGATGGTGTGCTTTCAACAGATGGCAATGAAAACAACTCATATTAGGTGCTCAATTAACGTTTGCCGATGGGATTGATGACAGGCGCACGTAGGAGACATGCTTGAAGAATGGCAAGTTCTCTCATCTCCGTCTAACCGCAAGTTCTCCTGAAGGGAACAGTTCTTACTCAGGTACTCTGTGACACACATGAAGGACGTACTTTTGAAAATTAACCTAAAAATGCTGACGTCAAAAGCAATTTCCTCACATAAAATAATGGTAAATGGTAGTCAGTCAAACCTAAGTGAGAATTTAGCCTAGGTTGGTTTTATAGACCCTGGTGCTCCAAGAAGCCTCGGGAGGCACAGGTTCAAAATTACTTGCACAACAGGACCAAGGTGTTATTTTGCCTTTTTCACTGGGTGGATATCAGCACCAATGGTGAGTACAAGTGTCAGTGGCGCCAGCAGTGACACCAAACTGTACCAGCAGTCATTATATTCGTCACCGGCACACAGCTGCAGGAAACTAAAAGGCAATTTCATTTGAGGACATCACGGCTGGCCATTAATTTTTTTTTTTTTTCCATGGCTGGGGCATCTGGCTAGCTCAGGCAGTGGAGCACGCAATCCTTAATCTTGAGATCATGAGTTTGAACCCTGTGGTGGGCATAGAGATTACTTTTAAAAAAGAGAGAGAGAGAGAGTTATGGCTGAAACAGTAAAAATGGCTAGTTGATTAAACTATAAGTCCTGAATGTCCTTTAAAAAAATATTCTGGGGGCACCTGGGTGGCTCAGTGGGTTGAGCCTCTGCCTTTGGCTCGGGTCATGGTCCCAGGGTCCTGGGATCGAGCCCCGCATCAGGCTCTCTGCTCAGCAGGGAACCTGCTTCTCCCTCTCTCTCTCTGCCTGCCTCTCTGTCTACTTGTGATCCCTCTCTCTGTTAAATAAATAAATAAAATATTAAAAAAATATATCCTGTGTGTATGGGGCCCCTGGGTGGCCCAGTCAGTTAAGTGTCTGACTTGGTTTCTGCTCAGGTCATGATCTCCGGGTCCTGGGATCGAGCCCCATGTCGGGCTCCCTGCTGGGCATGGAGTCTTCTTGAGATTCTCTCTCCCTCTGCCCCTCCTGCTCAGGCTCTCTCCTCCTCCTCTCTCTCTAAAATAAATAAATACATCTTAAAAATGATATTCTGTGAAGTACACATAAGGTGTTTCTGCTGCAAACTATAAATGTGCATGTCAAGGAAAAGCACTTGTACGATTATTTCAGCTATGAGCTAAACTGGCCTCATTTTCAGGCAACGCTATTCTTGTTTGAAATAATGACTGACAAATGCAACTACCCAACCTTGAGCATTTGCTAGACATTTTCTTTGAAAGGAACAAAGAGAGCCCATCAGTTAAAGGAAAAGCTGATAGGATTTGTTGCCAATGATAAAATTTAAACTTTCAAGAGAAAATCAAAATTTTGGAAAACTTGTATCTGCCACCATGAGCTTGAGAGCTTCCCAATAGACTTTTCCTAATGAGGTTGGAGGTGAAGTAATTAATGAATGTGTTTTTTTTAAATGTATCATATAATGAAAGGCATTGACATTTGGAAGAGCTACACAGCTCAGTGAACCAATTTTTGGATGACCCATATATGATGATACAAAATGGGTAAAAGTCCCAAAGTTCAGAACACACCAATGGATTTGAGCGTAACAGAACATGAAACATTGATTCATGTGGTTTTCATATTCCACGCTGCAACTAACTTTTCCCACTTGTTGTTTTTATGAAGTATCACTGAAAAACATCCACAGTTATCTGGAAAGGCTACTCAAACACTTTCCTCTTTTTCCCACTACATATCTGTGAGACACTGGAATTTGTACAAATATTCCAATCAAAACAACATGTAACAACAGATTGGATGAAGAAGCAGATATGATAGTCCAGCTACCATATTAAGATGGAATTTAAAGAGATTTGCAAAAATGTAAAACAATGCCGCCCTTCCTTCTAACTATTCTATGTTGGGGAAAAACATATTTCGTTTCCATTAGAAAATTTTATTTATGTTAACACATCATGGGTTTATTACTGTTTAAACTAGTTATTAAATATTTTTTACATTTCTCAGTTATAATTTCTAAGATGGCAAATGTCAATAGATATGACTTGTATAAACAGAAGTTCTCTGGGATTATGAACAAAAGTGTAAAGGGTCCCCGAGACCAAAAAGGTTGAGAAATCACTAAGCTAGCTGATCCTAGCCTAGGCATCTATATTATACATTTTTTTTAGCTTTTATGTATTTATTTGACACACAGGGAGAGAGAGAGAGCTCACAGGTAGGGGGAGGGGGAGGAGGGAGGGGGAGAACCAGGCTCCCTGCTGAGCAAGGAGCCTGATGCAGGACTCGATCCCAGGACCTTGGGACCATGACCTGAGCTGAAGGCAGACACTTAACCAACTGAGCCACCTGGGTGTCCTAATACATTTATTTTTTTAAAGATCTTATTTATTTATTTTTTGAGAGAGAGAACAGCAAGGGGGAAGAGCAGAGGGAGAGGGAGAAGCAGGTTTCCCAATGAGCAGGGAGTCCAACACGGGGCTTGATCCCAGGACCCTGAGATCTTGACCTGCGCCGAAGGCAGACGCTTCCCTGACTGAGCCACCCAGGCTCCCCTATGTTATACATTTAGATGTGCATGATGAGTTGGGGTGGGGAGGGTTGGGGGGGATACATTAGAGCAGCAGGGTGGAGATCATACTAGATGGGATCCTGTAGGTGGCTTGGCTTCTCCAACACCATTAGAGGTTGCTGGACTTTTCTTTCTTTGCTTGAAAAAAGAAACAAACCCATGGCCACATTTCTCTATGGTATATAGCCTGTTCCAAGTAGATCTTGGGGTAGGAGCTAAATCACAGGTGGAGAACATGAAAGTATACTTTGCAGTGACAATGAACATGGATAATGGAAACCATAGAAACCAAGATGTGTCCATATATGCATTTTTTTCCTGGATACCTCTTGTGTAATCACAGAAATCTCACTTTTGGTAGATCCAGCATCTCGTGTTGGCTGTTTTTTAGAAGTATGAGGGGAGCCCCACTTTTTGGGCTGTCATTGAGTGGTAGGGCAGGGATAGAGGACCCTGGAATGCAGCTGTGGTGAGAGATGGCAGGGGAAGTTCATGGGGTCTGAGAACTGCCCTCAGAGACTGTGCTGTGAGCTGGGCTTCTGGGTCAGTGGAGAGATTTGAGGGAGGGGGGTGGGAGTCACTGTACAATTAAAAAGGCATTGGGAGGGCACCTGGGTGGCTCAGTGGGTTAAGCGTCTGCCTTCAGCTTTGGTCATGATCCCAGCATCCTGGGATCCAGCCCCGCGTCAGGGTCCCTGCTCAGCAAGGAGCCTGCTTCCTTCCCTAGCTCTCCCTGCATATGTTCCCTCTCTCGCTGTCTCACTGAAATAAATAAATGAAATCTTTAAAAAAAAAAAAGGCATTGACTACGTAACTGAAAAGCCAGACACTGAGGGAAAAAACGGACAGGACTCTTAGTAGGCTTATTATACACAATAAAGCAACATGAATTTCAAATCACCTTATGGAAATTGTGAAAGAGGGAGAGATTTTCAAAATTTTCCTGGTGGTCATGGCATGACATGTTGACCATTAATCATAAGTATGTATTTAAAATGTGTGTAAAATGCCACTGCTGGTCTCTTCATCTGGTGGGAAGCATTTGTTGTTTGAATTCAATGGAAATACCATTGTAGGAGGCTCCCATAAGGATGTTTTCTGACCTTGGTGTCCCCTCAGCCTATAAATATGTTTTGTCAGTCACATCTTAAGTTTCTCATCATTGAGGTTTCCTACCAGAGAGGCTTTTGGGGACTTAAATACCACAGTATAGAAAGTCTGATGCAGTACACACTAGCTACTGGGTGGCAGAGGCAGCAGGGAGGAGTACAGAATCATGTCAAATGCTATGCAACGTTCCAGAAGTATAAAACTCCCAAGAACATAAGCAGTGGGGATGCCTGGGTGGCTCAGTTGGTTGGTTTTGGCTCAGGCCATGGTGATCTTAGGGTCATGGGATTGAGCCCCACCTTGGGCTCTGGGCTCAGCACAGAGTCTGCTTAAGTTTCTCTTCTTTTCCCTCTCCCTCTGCCCTCCCACCAAATAAATATATTCTTTTAAATAATATTCTTTTAAAAAAGAATCTAGGGGTGCCTGGGTGGCTCAGTCAGTTAAGTGACCAACTCTTGGCTTCAGCTCAGGTCGTGATCTCAGGGTCATGAGATCGAGCCCCACTGGGCTCCACACTTAGCACAGTCTGCATAGGACTCTTTCCCTGCTTCTCTCTGCCCCTCCCCCGTGCTCTTGCTCTCTCTCCCTTTCAAATAAATAAATAAATCTTAAAAAAAAAAAAAAGAATACGCAGTTTACACTTACCTACATTGGAAAAAAAAAATTTTTTTTTAAAGATTCTGCTAACTCATTCAACATTTAATAATGCCTCCTGACACTGTTTTAGACCTCCCCTCAATTGCTGCTACATTTCTGGTCATTTCTTTCAGCTCCTGAGAACCATGTCTGTGCCCAAAGGTAGAGTTCTGGATAAAAACCTTGACGAGGAAGGGCTGGAGAGCGGCGACTGCGGTGACGACGAGGATGAGTGCATCGGGGGCTCCGGGGACGGGGCGATGAAAGTGAGGAACCAGCTTCGCTTCCTTGCAGGTGCGTGTGCGAGCCGGCTGGCAGCCAAGCCGGTTCAACACCAGTTCACTCTAACTTGGCTTTGCAGAAGTCCCCGCTACCTACAATGCCATCAACTCTGCAAGGAAATATTATACTCTGGTGGGGGATGGGGTGGGGAAGAGTTTTCAGGTAGTCTTTTTGGTGGTTGTTGTTTTCCCCATCTCTGGACCTGGGTAGATGAAAAAGGTAGCTTCCAGTTTTTGTTTTTTATTGTCTAAAACGAACTGACCAAATCAGGTGACCCTGTTTCCCATTGGACATTACTTGGTTCTTCTCAGTTATAAAAAGCCACGCCATCTTGGGGGTCCAGTGAGCACCAACAATGGGGTAACTTCGGAAGGAAGCATAAACATACTGCTCTTGTTTTTGTCTTCATACCGGTGCCCATGTTTATTTCCGTGTAGATACCCCTCTTTCGTCCCTTCTTCAGTTACACCCAACCCTCCACTGTATGTTAACTCTACTGGAATTAAAACTTAAAATTTGCATTTTCAGTATGCCTCAGTGACAAAAAGCTAGCTTTGGGGGTAGAGCAAACCTGTATTTGCATTCTGGCTCCCTTCCTCCTAGGTCTTCACTCCATTGTCCATCAAATGGGGATCAGTACCCCAACTTCATGGGCCTATTGGAGGATTACATCAAGAGAGAAAGTCTGTAAGCATCTAGCCTAGTACCTAGCTCAAACAGGGTGGTCCATAATTGTTAGTTTCCTGGAACGAAATCTTCCCCACCATCTCAGTCTACACACATCCGCCATCCTCTCTGAATTGCTAAAACAAACTCTGCCACTGCTTTTCAAGAAATAGTCTGCCGTGGCTCCCAAGTTCCATTCCTAGGACATAACATGATCACACAGAGGCTGGCATCTTATAATAAGGAAAGATAACAGAAGCCAACGTTCTCTGGACATTAACCAGACTCCATGCACTGTGCCAGAACTTTGCCGATATTGTCTTGTCTTGTTTCCACTGTGACCGAGGGGTGGTTATTATTCCCACTTTACAGATGAGAAAACTGATGCTGGAAGAGGTAGAATAATTTGCTTAAGGTCGTGCGGTCACGAAGGGCAGAGTCCGGATTCAGAACCAGCCAGTGAGATTTCAGAGGTCTCTCTCTGAATAACCCTACTCTGATTCTTCTTTCTTTGCTCATCTAGATAATTGTAAAAAACCTGAACTCTGCTTTGCATTTTGCCACCCAGAACAGCTTTCAGTCATCTAAACATTGCCCAGATGAGTTGCCAAAATATGAAGTAGCTCCAGCATCAGTCCTTGGGACACATTGCTTTTCATCCTTCTCCAAAAATGTCCCAGCCTACCCCTCCTCTCGCTTTCCTGCCCATAAGCCCCATCCCTATCCATTTGAAAATGCTATGCCACAATTCCATGGCGACTTAACTTTTTTCAACAGTGTTTGGTAGGGGACCTTGTCAAGGGCCTTTTCAAAACCTAAATAGATTACATCCACTGGTTTCCCTTTGTCCACGTTGCACATTTATCCTCTCAAAGAATGCTAGTCAATTAGTTAGGCATGATTAACCCTAAGTGCTTTGTAAACTGTAAAACACTACACAAATGGTGGTTAATTTAATTTACAGGAAAAATGATGCCTTACTCCCAATAGGTTACACTCGCGTAACATGTTCAGCCATCTTTCCAGCCTGGCGCTCCCTCCGTCCCCTTTGAAATGCTTCTCGTGGAGAGGAGACTCACTGGCAATCCGCCAGGCTCATGGCACAATAGCTATTTGGAACGACAAGCTCTACACTTTGGTCAGCTCTTACACAATTTTACCCCAAATCTGGGTGGATGCCATCTGGTCCTGGTGATTCATCGACATCCACTTAGTCAACCAGACTTGGAACACTGTGTGCATTTACTGCCATCTCACTCAGAACTTCCAAAGTTTTCCTCCAAAACACAAATTGGGAATTTAGAAAAAATAAATAAAAATAAAAACAGGAGGTTCAGACCCTCTTTTTATAACCCTTTTGTCCCGGAACAGACCTTTTACCCTTGTACACCATGACCAGCCAGCAGTCACCCTGGCTGGCTGCCCTGGCTCACTTCTTCCCTTGTTTTGCTCTGGATGAAATGCAGGACACCTCTCTTCTCGTCTTTGCTTCGAACACCCCTGTGTCCTAGGGCAGGCCCCTTTCCTCTTCTTGAAAGTCAGTTTCTAAAAAAAAAGAAAGAAAGAAAGAAAGAAATCCATCTCTCTATTTGTGAAACAGAGACTACCCCATTGCTCATGGGCCCTGCTAGGGTGAGCAATCGTGTTCATTGATTTGGCTTGAGTCCCTGGCAGGGTGCCTGTTGGAGTCTCACAGATATCTTCTTCAGGGTTTTCTTCTTACCTTGTAGGTCCCCTGCTTTCATACTTCACTTTTCTTGGTTATGTAAGATTGTGGCAACTCAATATCATCATCATCATCATCATCATTGTCATCATCAACTCATCCATGCAAAGCATTTGGCACGGTGCCTGGCATCTAGGAAGCACTCAAAAAATGCTATCTACTCTTAAAATGATGGGTCTGTTGCTGCCTTTGCTGACCTCTGGCAGCTCAAAGAGCCTGCAGAGGTAGCTTAGAATTAGCTTGTTTTATTAGTTTGTTCGCTTCAGACCCATAAAAGGCAGTTAAAACCAGGTAGCCAATGTTCATCAATATCCCCAATATGCCTTGCTACTCCAGGTGGAATCCGTGGCCCAGGAACATCTGTATTATCTGGGAGCCTGTTAGAAACGCAGACGCTCAGGGCTCACCTCAAGACCCACCCAATCTTAGGTCCTGTTAGTGAGAGCCCTGGGTGATTTGTTGGCAGCCCTTACCGCCTTCTATTTGAGCACTTGCAGCATTTTGGTTTCAAACCTGAAGCATCTAAGAAGCCACTGAGCTGGCCCACGGGGAGCTAAGTGTTGCAGGCAGTAGAAAAGAGGCCTGAGGCCCAGTCACCCACGTGGTAGGTTAGGACACTGGGATTCCAACTGTTTGCACATTTCCTCCCAGTGGGACCTTGAGCAGGTCACATATTGCTCTGAACCTCAGTTTGCCAACCTGTAAGATAGGCCTGTGCATCCTTGCCAACCTCAGTGCATTGTGGAAATCAAAGGTGCTGATGAGTGTGGAGGTGCTTTGCAACCTGTTGTGCTTTACAGATATTTATAACAACCGGGAGACTGTTACTATGAATCCCCAGATCTCTGGAAGCTCTCTGGCTTTCTCAGCATCCCTAGCTTGGCATGTGTTTTCTGCAAAGATAGAACTGAGCCCATGAGTTAGAAAAGGCTTTTGCACTGAGCACCATGTTCAGACTCCCTTCCAGAGACAGACCATCCACGCTGGAGCTGGTGCAGTAAATGGACTGTCTTGTTGCCGGGCTGCCGTCAGCCTGGTTCCCAGTTACTGGCCTTGTCAAAGGCCTTATTTATCGTAAGCTGCTTGGGAAGCTGTCGGCTCCCAGCACTTTGGCCAGGGCTGATTCCTGAGAAGCTTTGCAAGCTCTGGCCAGGTGTCCCTAGCCAAGACATAATGACGAAGCATCTTAAGTATCTGGCCCCTCTCCGCTAAGTCCCCACTCTCACCCACATGGAAAACCACACGCACATGTGCATGTTCTCTTGTAGGCACATGCATTTGTGCACATGCGTGTGCACACACACACAAACACACCTGCTCTTGAAAACAATCCAAACGTGCTTATAAAGCAACCCAGCATGAAAGACCCATCTCAAAGGTCCCTGTCACCACTGCCTCACCCCCTTCCTCCCTGGGCTTGTTCTTGCTCCAGCTTTCACTAGTCCATGGGTACAGCCAGAACATTCTGGGGAGCCTAATGTCTTTCACACTGCAAGTCAGAGAAAGCAGATGATCTTGACTCAAGCTGGGTCAGAGACAGGGGGAAGTGATCACAGATGCCGTGGGAGCCTCGTTCTTGGGATGAGAGAAGTGGAAACAGGCGCGAGAAGATAAACACATTCCTAGTGGCTGCGCGGGAGTAGGGTAGCTCAAGTCAGTTGGTGGGGAGCTGAGGAGGAGGAGTCACAATCTCGGGCTCACAACTCAAGCCAGTATTAAAACCAAATGGATGTTTCTTAACCGTTTAAACAGATGTCTCTTGTGGAAGGGTTCACCCTCAAGAAACTTTCAGTTTGGCCGTGTCAGTGTGAGGACTAAAAAGAGAAAACCTTGCACTTGTTCCAGGGCTGGGGGTCAGGGAGAAGGTGAAGTCCAGGCCCAGGCAGGTCCCTTTTGCCACTCGGTGCTGTCGTGTCCGGGCGTTGTGAGGGGAAGCAGCTGTCCGCTCTGCCCCACAAGTCACCTCCTCCCAGCGGTGCTGGAGCAAAGCCATTAAGACTCAACAGCTGTGGGCCCCATGAGTCTCTACACTCAACATTTCCTCCTTGCTGTTACTTTACAATCTGGAGGCAAAAAAATACCCAGCCAGGACAAAACAAAGCAGAACCAAAAAAAAAACCAGCATTTAGGAAATACTTTTTTCGGCCCCTGATTTTCATTCATATTCTTAGTTCATCAAGTGTAGCCTTATATTCTGACTCGTAGCAAGCCTGTTCACGTAGAGGAGGTGAAAGACCCTTCGCCAGCTTACCTCTTCTGAGTCGTCAAGTCAGACCTTCATAATGCTGGCTGGCAGTCACCTTGTATGAGTAAATTCATTAACGACTTGGTTTACTGAGAAGGATAAAACCAATGGAGGAACTGTGTGATGGGCCATTTCTCAGGGGTGACACCTGCAAGATTATAACATTTTAGACCAAATCATGTAGCCTGCAGAAGAATAAGTAGAAAGTTTGTAGAGGAATGAAATGTCCTGGGGGATTTTTTTTTTAATGGGAAGATTGTTGAGTCCTGTTCAGAGATCAAAATACATGTGGATACAGTAATATATCTATTTATATGACCCTATTGGTCATAAGTCCAGGAATAAATTACGGCGGTTTTCCCAAAGTGTATTTTATAGTTTGATAGACCTCCTTCCTCTGCACACTTTGCTTCTCGCTATGTAACCCACTCCCAGAGTTCTCAGGAAGGGCCACCTGGGGCTCAGTCAGTTGAGCATCTGACTCTGGATTTCGGCTCAGGTAATGATCTTGGGGGCCTGGGTTCGAGCCCCGCATTGGGCTCTGGGCTAGGCGGGGAGTCTGCTTGAGATTCTCTCTCTCCCTCTCCCTCCTCCACTCACCCCCACTTGTGCGCTTTCTCATGCTCTCTCTCTCAAATAAATAAATACATCCTTAAAACAAATATTTCCTGACTTGCCCACTTACAAAAGTTGTCAAATGAAACACAGGTGATAAAGGACATAGAAGTGCTTTATAAACTGTAAAAGCAGTTTCCCACTTAGGGTAATATTGTTAATATCATTTAGTGCCATTGGGTTATAAGTCTTAGTTGCCAAAAGCCTGTAGCTAAAATTAGAAAAATTAAGTCCCCAGTGTTCTGGCCAGCAACTTTCACTATAATATGCCCCTTTTCCATCCCCAAGATGGCGTTTTTTAGTTACTCATTAACTTGCTTCTGGCCCGGCGAGGAGGTATTTGAACAATGACAAATATGTCTGTTGAGCTGTGCAAATAACCACAGTGACAACAGTGGTAGTCACCTACATCTTGAAAGAATCACAGCTAGTTAAGTTTTGTTTTCTTTGGTGTTAGTGGGACAGTGAGGGCAAGGGTGCACAAGTTGGTGAAGGTCAAGAAAGGGCCTGTGATTTTTTTTTTTTCATTCTATCTGGCTCTTAGCTCTAAGCAATCTGCTTTCATGCCTTGATCTTTTCGAGAACAAACGCCATAGGAAGCCTAAGGAAGCAAAGCAACTAGAATAGCACTTCACTCGGATACAGACCAGGTGGTTCTTGCTCACAGACTGACGAGGCAGCCAATCTCATCTCTCCCCAGAGCTTTGGGCAGTTGCCATGGCTCCCAGAGACAGATTTTGATGTGAGCTTTAAGAGCGAGTGATAAAAGTTTCAGTACATGTTCAGTACGTGTACCCAGAAAAGGCCCTTCTCCGTGCTATAGGGTCACCTCACGAATTAGTTCAACTAAACTGGTGATAGCTGAGAGTAAGGAAAGGTAAAAAACTTTCCGTGAAGCTACCATAACCTGAGATGCTTTAAGAACTGTGTTTCTTATTACTCGTGAGATGTTCGAGGGTACACTTTTCTAGGCCTACTGCCCTGGGAGACTTTCCTGCCTGGGCCATTAGGCTAGGAGGCTTTTATCAAGTGTAACACTATGATAGTTAGACTTGCCGGTGAGCTTCACATGGAACTCTAAGAATTGGGGGGGGCGTCAGGGGGAGTGTGAACTATTTGCAGCCATTGTATTACACTTTATGATCAATTTCAAATGAAGAGGAAACGGTTGAATATATGAATCTGACTAAATGGTACAACTGACTTTCTCTGGATAAAGCCATGTTGGCCAATTTAGTGACTATCTCAACTAGGTTGTGGTCATCTAGTATGACAGAAACAAATGGGAAGGAGAGAGAGAACACTTTGCAGGTAGAACATGGCAGGAGAAATGAGCAGGAAGGTGGCAAGCCCAAAGGCTCCAGGTGAGCTGAAGCCAGCCCTGGAAGATAATGTCCACAGGGAATCTGGGAAAGCAAGGCTAAATGCCATCAACTGGGAAGTACTCCCCTGCAGGAGGAAATACCATGCCAGAAGGAGAGAAAGACGTGGTGTCCAGTTCAACCTGCTTAGTAGCCCTGAGCAACGGTCTTTTGCATGGGCCAAATCCAAGGAGCCCAGTGTAATGAGTAATTCTGAGCCTGCAGAGCAAGACAGCAAGTGAAGGTGTCAGGGGCCACCACCAGTCCTGGGGACCACACACGGAGATCAGCTCCGAAGCCAGGCTGAGGTCCTGCTCTGATGGGAGGAGGGACATGGAACCACCAGATGCTTCGTGATCGCCGACCTCCCACGAAACCTGTGAAATGCCACACACGGGCACGTATATCTGCACGCACGCACATGTCCTCAAGGCTCTTCCCAATTCACACCATGCCGTCCTTTAACTTTGGTCACTATGGCAAGAAGGTGTCACCAGTTATCTTTTTCTCCCCATTATTTGCCTGTGGCAGTGCAAGGACAGGTCCAGTCTCCTTTGGTAGGAATGAAGTCACTGGCAAGTTTTTGTTTGATTAGTTGTTTGGTTTTTTCTGGCTTTTTGTTTGTTTTTCCAGTTTGGTTAGTTGTTTTGATAAGAAAGTTTGTTATAGTGCCTGCCTACGTACACACCTGGCTAAGAGATGTTTAATGATCCAGTAAAATGATCCATGGCACTTATGGTTCTTAACATTTCTAAATATACTTGCTGAATTTCAAAAACTGCCTTTTGATCTTTTTTTTTTTTTTTTAACAATCCTAATGGGTATGGATAAGGGTAAAGTCTTACGTCTTTAAGGTGAGAATGGGAAATCAGTGGAGACAGAATCTTATAATTTATAGCTTGTTGATGAACTTGAGCAGTAATATAATTACCAAATAAATAAAAATCAGTAGAGGCTGTTCTATAAATTCTGGTGCCCGAGCAGGGAACAATCTCATTAGCGACTTCAGGATGGACTTCAGAGCAAAGTAGTGTCCTTGACTAACAATGGGCTCCTCAAAGGGTAGAAAGCCAAGTCCTCTTCATGGTCTATTTACACTTATCAACTCCCAGTCACCAACCTGTGCTCCCCTCCCCTGCCTTGTAACTGTCACTTAGTAGGTGTTCAATAAATATTTCATTTATCCATATATTGGTTTTATTTCTCAGCATTTGTTTCCTTTTGCCTCCTATTTGGCAGGACTTAACCTCCCTGCTTCTTTAATTAGCTTCCTCAAAGTAGCCTTTGACTTCTAGCAGCTGAAATTGTGAGCAGAGAGATAGGCGGTCCCTGCTCCGGTCCATACGGGATTAGGAACTCCTGTGAGGCGGGCAGGGCACGCTGTGTGAGATGCTCTCTGTCTATAGCCTAGTGTACCTCTTGAGGAGAGTGAGCAGGATGGTGAAGAATCTGCAAACAGGCTTAGTGGAAGAAGAGTGAGAAGAAGTAGCCATGTTCGGTCTATACAAGAAAAGAATTAGGGAGCGTGAACATTGTCTTCTAATATTTTGAGGTCTTGCGTGTGGAAGATGAAGGTCGATCTGGAACCCGTATGTGGAGTTTACAAGCAGATCTATTTGACTGAAAAATGGGTGAACTTTCTAACCCTTTGAGTTGTTTCTCAGTGGCATGGATTGCTCTAGGGAACAGTCAGCTTCCTGACTCTGGAGATATTTGACTAGAGATTAAATAACCATCTGTCAGAAAGATTGGCTGGGGGAGGTGGGGGTGGGACGTCAGAAAGTGAGCAGATATCTACGTCATGGGCCCTTGACTCCCAGGGTCCTGAAGAACTCAGAGATGCTACGGTTTGATGATGATTCCAACCACGCAAAGAGAACAAAAGAGAACCAAGATGGTGGAACAAGCCAATGAGACCATTTTTCTGGCTAGAGGGAGGAAAGAGAAATGGAGAAGCTATTCTCTCTAGTTGTATTTGAGCATGTGTCACCAATTATGATTTTCTGCAACTTTTTTCCCTAAGCAAATGGATCCTTAGGAATGACAGAGATTTTTCCAGGGAGCAGTTCCTTTCCACATCCTCTCTGTCGATCATAGCCTGTAGAACTCCGTTCTCATCTCTCCCCAATTACTTGCAGGCTTGTGGCCTCCCTGCCGCTATGTGAGAAAAACAAACTGGGCTATAACCCCTCCTCCAGCCATGAGCAGTTAGCCCTAATGTCTGTACGGTCAATATCAAGGTTGTCCAGTCCACACCCATCTCCCACACCACTCTCTCACTTCTGACCCTGGCCTCCCAGAATAGACCAGTGCATCTCAAGTTATCTGTGGGGAAAGGACTGGGAGGCGGCGAGGGCGGGGGGGTGTGCGGTCTGTTCCTCCTGAATCTGTCATGGGCCAGTGATTTTGTAAAACATAATAAAAATGAATTGCCACTGAAAGAAAATCACAAAAAGGCCTACAAAATATAAGCCACAGTTTTTAACTAGGAGACTCAACAGACCTAAAAAATCTCTCTGTCAAATTGCTATAGAAATTGCCAAGTGCTTACTTCCAATTTCTGTGCTTGTCTCCTCACAGATTGGCAAAAAATAGCAGAGCAGCAGACCCTACTCTGAGTAGGGAGGAGTAGCCTGCTGTCTGTGTCTCTGCCTTGGCTCCCCCTTCCCATTGGAGCCAATGGTGGAACAGACTCCAAAGCAGCAGCTGAAATGGGGGTGAGGGCAGTGGTGTGCTTCTAGACCTCCGTAAGCGCCATCATCCCATCGCTAGCTTGAGGTTGACTGGGATGGAAATATTTACACCGCAGAAAGCAGCAAAAATGACAAAGCAGGGCTTGATGTATTATTGATCATCTAGACTCTAGACTTAAGAAAGTGATGGGAAAACATCAGCAGTGTGGATTAAACTTTAAATTGTGTGGGTTCTGTCACCGTTATGTTGCGAGGAGCACAGAACGTTGAGGGTCCGCTCCTGCGTATTCAGAAATGTCGTCCGACTTAGCGGAGGAGTCGCTGGCATCGTGGATGAAGGAATGAGATTCTGACATAGATCGTCGTTATTTTCTCTTGTTTTCCTTAATGTAAACCAATGTAGCAGCCGCTGTTCGTGCACGAACTACACTCGCTTGTCAGTCATGACCCTGGTTTGGCTACCGATCTAAGAGCAGGGCAAAAATCAATGAAAGGATTCTGTGAGAATCAATCAGCTGTAAGGAATTTCTAATAAAGAGTAGTGTATATATTTTTTATTATTTGAAAATGGTATGTTCCATCTCCTTTATTCCATGGGGTTTTTTGTTTGTTTGTTCTGGTTTTTTTTTTTTTTTTTTTTTTGAGAACCATTCATCACACAGTTACCAGTATGGTGTGGGGTAAAGGGGGTACTTCGGAAGATTTGTTTTCTTTCCTTCTTCCTTAAGGGTTCCCGGCTTAAATCAATAGCTTTCAGTACCATGAGGGATGAAAGGTTTCTCTCTTCCTCAGTTATGCAAGAAAATGCAAGAGCCCCTCATGTTCAGTTACCCCGAAATCTAGGATTCCTTTGGAATCTGAGACTTGGAAACTTTCCTAACTTGGAAACTGTTAACCAGAGCCATAAACTTTTTTTCCCCCCTCAAAACCCTTTATTCCCTGTTGAGGTTGGTGGGCTCTCACTGCAATCTTTCTGCTTAACCACTGGAAATCTCATCAGTCCTATCCCATGAGATGGGAGTCTTATAGGGCAGCTCGTGGGGCACTGAGGCAAGGACCACTTTTAGAGGCCGGGGCAGAGAGTAGAGCTCCTAATATCGGGTTGCATTTTGTTGGCTTGGTAATCACTTTTTTAACCACCGACCATATGGGCAGAGGTTGGAAAGAAAGCTAAATTTGGAATACACCCCCACTCTCCTTTTCAACATTTCTTTCTTGTTTGTGCCAGGAGGCAACGTATTACTCATACTCTCATCCAGCCCCGATTGCTAGAGGTCTACAGGAATGAGAGTCTCCCCCGCTGCAGTGGAATCGGGGTGTCGGAGACTTTCTATACCTGTGTGTGGCCGTGTGGAGGAGTGTCCACGCTCGGCTTCTGTGGGTTTCTGAACCTGTCTGTGACACATGGCCCAGGAAGGCTAAGTCCGCCCTGGTGAGGAACTTGGGGACTTGGTCTCTATGGGCTTATAACGTCTTCCTCATTTCTAGGCAACATTCAGAGACTGTGCCTTTCTGCACTAAGTATCTTTCTGACTCGGGCTTTTTGGAGCATGGAACCGTGAATCAATCTCTCTGTTTAGTTTTTTCTTTTTTCCTGTTCTAGCTTTCCTTCTCCCCATACACCTCCTCGTATGGAATGATAGAGCAGGGAAGATGAATGTGTTTGGTACAGCGGTAACGATTGGGGCAGCGTCCACAGAAATCTCGTGCACTTCAGTTCAGGATGTCCTAAACCTGAATGCCCAAGCAAACAGGTATTTTTAGCACCTCTAAGGGGTTTAGAAACAGGTTTGGCTTATGGAATGAGAAGTAGTGTGCCTTCCTTCAAAGAGAGCTCATGGCCTTTCCCCCTGACCCCTTGCCAGCTTGCAGTCCGACAGGAATTCTCCTGGCTGTCCCTGGATCGTGGGCATGAATGAGGGGTAATGAAGCCAAATCCATCAACCAGCCTTTCTGAATCTGACCCCAGCTGATTTCTCCAAACTTGGCTCCCACTAACCCCTGCCCCATGCCCGGGTTTCAATAACCTTGAAATCCTCACTGTTCGCTGAACTAGTGGTTCTGCTCTTTAAGGCCTGCCTGGGCCTTTATAAATTCCCTTCTTTGTAATAGCCATAAAGCACTCAGCCCAGGGCCTGCACCTTAGTGGGCTCCAATAAATGGTGGCTGTTAATATTCTGCACATGCTGGTCCATTAGCTCATAATGGTTTCCCTTTCTCTACCTTTAAAACTCAGCTCAGGTGTCCCTCTTCCTTGAAGGCTTGCCCTAGACAGAGTGCTGCGTTAATACCCGTTCCAGCAGTTATCAGTGTGAAGTCAGGCAGTTCCCAGTGCCTGACCCAAAATTGGTGCTCAATAAGTTTTGGTCTCATACAAGCCCTGTCCCTGCCCACATAAGCTCCTTGGCCCGTTGGGAGTGGTGAGGGGAGGCAGGGAGCACAGACATCTAACTAGATCATTATCATGTGATGTGCTCCAAGCACTACTGCAATGTGCACGGGGAGTTGCGGAAACACCAGGGAAAAAGCTTCAAACCCAGACGGGGGTGGTGAGAAACTGAGCCGAGTCTCAAACAGTGGGTGGGAGCGCATTGCATGCTGGGAGGTGAAGAGGTGAAGGGGGGGCGCATTGCATGCTGGGAGGATAGTATGAGATAAGACATGGGCGTGAGAAAGGACATGGTGGTTCTGGGGACAATACGCAGGTTGGCGTGGCTAGAGCAGAAAGAGGCAAGAGGTAAGGCTGGAAGATCCGTGAGGGGTCAGATCATGAGAGCCTTCTATGTGCTGTTGAGGAGCTTGGTCTTGATCCCGTAGTGGGGTCTATAAATTCCCAACATACAGCTCCTCAGCCTCCCCAACTGCCACCCGTCCCACAGCAGACGTTGGTAATCAATCACAGCACCCCACCGCCTGGGCCCAGATGTGACCTCATAATCCTTCTCAACATAACACTGCAGGGGACACCACCATGGAATGGAAGGCGGCACTCTGATTGGCTGCTATGTGTGCGTGTGTGTGTGTGCGTGTGCGTGTGTGTGTGTGTATGAGAGACTGCAAGTTATGGGAGAACTATTACTTGGTCAGAGCTGCATTTTGGAAATCTTCATGAAGAAGAAATCTTTAAGATGAAGAATCAACAGAGCCTGAGTGTTCAGAGGTGGCAGGATGAGGAAACAAGGGTAGTCAAGGACAAGGTCAATGTTTCCCCCTTGGGCAAATGGGCAGACGCTAATGCCGTTCAGAGAGAGAGAGAGCATGATGCGTTTGGTATGATAATACTAGCTCACTTTTTGAGGGCTTACTATGTGCCAGGCACTGTTTTTAAGCATTTGATATGAAGCAATGGATTCTACCCTCCCAATAACCCTGTGGAGTGGGTACCATTATTATTTCCTGTTTCGCAGATAAAGAAACTGTCACAGACGGGTGTAAAATACTGAAGAGCTAACAAAATCAAGGGCACTGAGGGACAACATAAGGGCAAGAAAAGCTGGAAACACATCACTGAGTCATTTGGATGAATATGGATAGAGCCAACCAGGTCATCAGGGACCCATGCTAAGATTTATCAGTTCATCTGAAATATTTTAGAAACCAAAGGATTTCTTATCGTTGGAAGAGGCCCACCACAATGTGTATACATCCATCCCACTTTCACCATGTCTGTTCTGCTCACGAGGGCAAACATCACTAGGAATAGGAATTAAAACAAGCCTATCCAAATGATGACCTCAGTGGCTTCCAAACGAATTTTCCAACAAAACACATTTAGCGTTTGTCAACTTAAAAGGGCAAGGTTAGAGGAGTATTGAAATTTAAGAGAACCCATCACATTAAATTGTGCTGTTTTTTATCCCCAGTGATACACCTTTTCTTATTTTAGCAACTATGCTCTGTGTGTGTGTGTGTGTGTGTGTGTGTGTGTGTGTGTGTGTATAAATGGATAGATTTGCTTCATGTAATAACTTTGTACTTTCCAAAGCATTTCCTCATCCTCTATTGGAGTGTTCCAATCAGGAATCTAGTTTCTTTAAGGGGCATGCTGTTTCAATGGCTGATAGATGGGTTCTTATTTTCTTGTTAGCTATACGGTGTCTCTCGCTATCTGCGCCATGTCAGCGTCACAGCAGCAAGCACTCCCAGAGGTCAGGCACCTTAGCCAGGAGGTTACAAATGTCCCTGCCTTGCAGCCTGAGCATGCGGCTCAGCATTGGAGTCAAGGTGCAGTGAGGACTGTGCTGCTGGGGATTTCAGACCCCTGGGGCCATGCTGCCTATTAACCCTGAACTCAGACCATGAGACCATGGACTTGCTAATGATCCCACAGTGTCCTCTGGAATTTTTTATAGCTATAAATGAGCTATAAATGTGCATCTTTTGCCTGAACACGCCAGTCTCATTACCACCTCTTTACTTTTGCTCAGACCATTATGTCTGCCGGCAGTGCCCTCTGTTCTCCTGCCCTAACGCCTCCTGATTCTTCAAGATGCACCTCCTCTCCAAAGATCACTCTTGATGACCTCAGCCCTCCATGATTCTCTCCCTTTCCCTGAACCCTTATATCCACTTTTCTGTATATAAAACAAAAAAACCAAAACAAAACAAACAACAACAACAACAACAACAAAAACAAACAAAAAAAAAAACCAACCAACCAGCAGAGTGTGATTTTAAAAAATAACTTCCAGGTTCATCATCTGATTCAATCCTTCTTACAACCCTGCAAGGTCAGCTTTCATGTCAGCTCTTAGATATAAGAAAACTGAGACTCAGAGCATTAGGCAACTTGCCCAAGGTCAATGGATAGTCAGCGCTCAAATGGGAGCCCAGATCTTTCTAATAACAAAGCCCACTTTTATAGCCACCTCGTTCAGGGGCCATAGCATATAGGTGATAAACATTTGTTGATGACCATTAACTTTTTCCGTGGAAGAAAATAAGAACACATGGAATTTATGTTTAGAATCAGAATAACCTCCACAAGGGTAGTTCAGAGCCTCTCTGGCCTTTTGGGGGTGAGGCGGCATCGGAAGGGACTGAAGGAACAGTGCTCAGCCCAGTTGAGTTGAACTATCTTGAACTACCAGGGGAATTTTCTCTCTCTTTTTTTTCCATCTCTCTCTTTGATCTTTTTGATTTTAAATGTAAGCTCTCTGCCCAACATGGAGCTCAAACTCATGACCCTGAGATCAAGAGTCGCGTGCTCTACCGACTGAGTCAGCCATGTACCCCTCTCCTCCCTCTCTGCATAGACATATGCATTCCCCATATCTTTCTCATGAATCATAGTTCCTCTGGGGGCCTGAGCCTGGGCCCAAAAAGGAGGGACTGAAGAGCACATGGTGTTCAAGTAATTCACTCCCCTGCTGCACTTGAGAGCTGTAATTAGTGATCCACAGCGCATTCTTGCGCTCCGTGACCATCTGGCCTAAGTACATCCTAGGCTATCATTTGCTAGGGCGGCAGTTGGTTTGGACAGCTTATCCTGAAGGTAGCTTTGGAAACCTGCATAATCTTGGTTCTGGGAGACTGAGCAGGCAGCCAGGGTAAAGGCCCCATGCACTGTTCTTGGGCCCAGTGCCCCAGCTAAAATAATACATCTAGAATTATTCATTATCCCTGCAGATCAACTCTAAATTTTTTTTAAAATTGTGTGCTTGTGAGCAAGCCTGGCTTCTTGTAGGTCTTTGGTATGTTTGAGAATTGCATGTTACAGATGTTCCTAATGAATGTGAGAGTGAATCTTATTCCAGCAGTAGTAGTAACAACAATGATAATCGTAGCAGTCGGAAACAGAACAACACTCACCACCAGTGCCTCCATGCCGACACTGGCCTAAGTGAGTATGACCACGTTTATCTCTACAACACCCTGGGAAAGGCCATAATGTTATAACTCCCATCTTACAGATGGGGAAAATGAGGGTCAGAGAGATTAAGTAAATGTGTCAAGTCCACATAGCTAATAGATGGTTGAGCCAAGAGTCAGCCCCATGCCTTTTGGCTCCAAAAGCCAGGAGACTACCAATACTAGCCTCTGCCATGGTGTCTCCCATTCTACCTCATGTTCCTCTTACCTGTGCTATGTAAACCTTCCATCTGGCAGCCCACAGAGACGTACAGGCACTGTTTCAGCCAGTGCCAAGGTCAACAAAAGGGTAATGACCAACATTCAGCACTAAGGGCCTGAAACTGGTCGTTCTAATCATGCTGTGCTCCATTGGCCAACCCTTGAGCCTCATTACTCTCTGTTCTCCCCACAAAGAAGGTAGAGATAAGAATGCAAATGGAGTGCGTGGTGTGATATGACTAAATTAATTTGATCATCCTGGACTTCTGTAAAAACATCAAACAGATCTGGTCTAGTATTGACTCCTCTTTTCCTTGGCCCAAGACATACAAAACTTATAGTCAGCTTTGCTGGCAAGCCAAAGATTGGAGAAGCTCCATAAAGAAGAGGTCAATTTTTTTTTAAAAATCTACAATCTTAGATAGAAGGTATAAATTTGTTCATAGAGGAGCCTAGACCAACCTGGAAGTTGATCATAAGAAATGACCAACAGGTCTAAGCAACTTGAACCAACGGTTATCTTTGGTTCATATAATGTGGCCAATGAGAATTGATAACTTCCTCTACAGAAAGAATGTTGTTTTTACTAATACAGATGTCTATGGAATCTCATTTTATTTATTTTAATTCATTAATAAATTATTTTAGCAATCTTTACATACCCAGCATGGGTCTCAAACTCAAGACCCTGAGATCAAGAGTCACACACTCTCCTGTCTGAGTGGGCCAGGCATCCCTGGAATCTCCTTTTAAATATGAGCTGATGATCTGGTCCTTTGGTCTAGTAACAGCTTTATTAAAACACAATTCACCTAACAGTATATTTCAGCCATTTTAAGTATAGACATTTCGGCCATTTTAAGTGTAGACTTTTAGTATATTCACAGACTTGTGTTCAGTGCTTTAAAAAGCAATGCAGGGGCACCTGGGTAGCTCAGTGGTTAAGCATCTGCCTTTGGCTCAGGTCTTGATCCCAGGTCCTGGGATTGAGGCCCACATTGGGCTCCCTGATCAGAGGGAAGCCTGCTTCTCCCTCTCCAGCTCCCCCTGCTCATGTTCCCTCTCTCTCTGTGTCTTTCTCTGTCAAATAAATAAATAAAATCTTAAAAAAAAAAGGCAACCCATATTCCTTCACCATCATTCCACCCCTCACCACCCCCTAACTCTAGGTAAACACTAATCTAGTTGCTGTCTCTGTGAATTTCCTTATTCTTGAAATTTCATATAAATAGAATCATATGTGGTCCTTTGTGACTAGCTTCTTTCACTCAGTATAACACTTTCTAGATCCATTCCTGTTGAAGCCCATTATCAGTGGTTCTGATGGTTTCTTCTGATTGCCAAAGAATATTTTGGTGTGGGGTGCCTGGGTGGCTAGGAGGGTTAAGCTTCTGCCTTTGGCTCAGGTCATGATCTCAGGGTCCTGGAATCTAGCCCTGCATCGGACTCTGCTCAGCGGGGAGCCTGCTTCCCCACTTTCTCTCTCTGCCTGCCTCTCTGGCTACTTGTGATCTCTGGCTGTCAAATAAATAAATAAATAAATAAAATCTTAAAAAAAAAAAAGAATATTTTGGTGTACGAATAGCTCACATTTTACTTAACCATTCATCAGTTGATAGAGATTCGGGTCATTCCCACATTTTGACTATTGTAAATAATGCTTCTATGAATATGATTTTGTGTGGACATGTTTTCGTCACTCTTGGATATGTAACTAGGAGTGGAATGGCTGAGTCCCAAGGTAACTGTGTTTAATAGTTTGAGAACTGCCAGATCTCTTTTCAAAGTGGCTACACTATTTTACGTTGTCACCAGCAGTGAGTGTTCAAGTTTTTCCACATCCAGATCCTTTTCAACATTTGTCATTACCTGCCTTTTTTAAATACAGCCCACCTAGTGGGTATGACATAGTTTCTACCTTGTGGTTTGGATTTGCATTTCCCTGATAACTAATGATGTTGAGCATCTTTTCATGTGTTCATTGGCCATTTGTATATTTCTCGGGAGAACTGCTCTGGGTCCTTTGCCATTTATAATGGAGTTCTTTTCCTTTTCACTGTTAGTTTTAAGTGTTTTGTTATATTCTGGATACAATACCTTTATCAGATGTATGACTTGCAAATGTATTCTCCCAATCATGAGTTGTCTTTTCACTTTCTTGATGGGTATCCTTTGAAGCACAAAAAGTTTTAATTTTCATAATGTCCAATTTATCTATTTTTCTTTTGTTATCTGTACTTTTTGCGTCCTAGGAAACCATTGCATAATCTAGGTTCAGGAAGATTTACATTTATGTCTTATTCTAGGAGTTCTGTAGTTTTGGTTCTTATATGTACGTCTTTGATCCGTTTTAGTTAATTTTTGCATATGGCGTGAGGTAAGGGTCCAAATTCATTTTTGTGCATTCCCAGTTACGCCAACATCATTTGTTAAAAAGACTACTTTTTCTCTATTTGATGGTCTTTGTACCCTGTCAAAAATCAATTGATTGCAAATGTGAGAGTTTATTTCTAGACTCACGATTCTATTCTATTTATATATACTTATGCCATTTCCACACTGTCTTGATTACTGTAGGTGTGTAGTAAGTTTTTAAATGGGTAAGTGTGAGGCCTTCAACTTTGTTCTTCTTCAAAACTGCTTTGACTATTATGGGTCCTTTGAATTTTCACAGGAATTTTAAGATCAGCTTGTCAATTCCTGTAAATTGTAGTTCAACTTGGGAGTGTTGACATTTTAACGATATTAAGTCTTCCAGTCCTAGGGTGGGTTTCCATTAATTTAGGTCTTCTTTAATTTCTTTCACAATGTTTTGTAGTATTCAGAGAATAGGTTTTGTAATTCTCTTATTAAGTTTCCTTTAATGTATTATTGGTATCTTTTTGATATTATTATAAAAAATTATTTTCCTAATTTAATTTTCAGATTGTTCTTTGTAAGTTCTTATATAGAAATACAGTTGATGGGCCCCTGGTGGCTCAGTTGGTTAAGCCTCTGCCTTCGGCTCAGGTCATGATCCCAGGGTCCTGGGATCAAGCCCAAGTCTTCCCACTCAATGGGAAGCCTGCTTCTCCTTCTCCCTCTGTCTCTGCCTGCTGCTCACCCTGCCTGTACTCTCTCCCTCTCACTGTCAAATAAATAAATTAAATCTTTTTTTAAAAAAAAGAAATACAATTGGTTTTTGTATTTCTGCTTCCTTGTTGAACTCATTTATTAATTCTGGTAGTTTTTTAATGATTGCCTCATAAGTTTATTCACATTGGATTATGTTATCTATAAATAAAAGCAATTTCGCTTCTTCCTTTTCAGTCTAGATGCCTTTTATTTTTTCTGGCCTGATTGTACTAGCTACAACTTCTAGCTCAAAGCTGAATGGAAGAGGCAAATACTGACATCCTTCTTTTCTCTGATCTTACAGGACAAGCTTTCATGCATTCACCTTTAAGTATGAGGTTTGCTCTGGGTTCGTTGTGGATGCATTTTAACATTTTGAATAATTTCTCATCTATTTCTAGATCACTAAGTGTTTTTATCATGAAATGATGTTGACTTTTGTCATATGCTTCTTCTGTATGTATTGAAATAATCATGTGAGTTTTTTCTTTATTCTATTAACGTGGTATTTTATATTGTTTGCATTTTGTATGGTAAACCTTGTATTCCTGGGATAAGTTCCACTGAGTCATAGTATATAGTCCTTTATACATTTTGCTGGATTTGTTTTGCTCCTATTTTGTTGATAACTTTTACACTCATAAGAGATACTGGTCTGTAGGTTTTGTTTTGTTTTGTTTTGTTTTGTTTTAGTATGAGACCTTTGCCTAGTTTTGGTACCTTAGCAATGCAGGTCTCTAAGAATAAGTTGGAAGTGTTTCCTCCTCTTCTAGTTTTTGAAAGACTTATAAAGGATTGCTGTTAATTCTTATTTTAATGCTTGGGAAAATGAAGCCATCTGGACCTGGGCTTGGTCTATTCAGATTTTCTATTTCTTCTTAAGTCAGTTTTGGTAGTTTATGTATTTCTGTGAATGTATCCATTTCATCTAGGTCATCTAATTTGTTGACTTACAGCTGTTCATAACATTCCCTTTATAATCATTTAAAAGCATTGTTTCTGTAAGGTCAGTTGTAATGTCCTTTTTTCAGGGTGCCTCGGTGGCTCAGTCATTAAATGTCTGCCTTTGGCTCAGGTCATGATTCCAGAGTCCTGGGATTGAGCCCCAAATCAGGCTCCCTGCTCAGTGGGAAGCCTGCTTCTCCCTCTCCCACTCCCCCTGCTTGTGTTCCTTCTCTCGCTGTGTCTTTCTCTGTACTGTCCTTTTTTCATTCCTGATTTTGATAATTTGGGTCTTCTCTATGTTTTCCTTGTTCAGTCTAGCTTATTGTTGGTCAGTTTTGTTGATCTTTTCAAAGAACCAGCTTTCAATTTTGTTAATTTTCTCTGTTGTTTTCCTGTTCTCTGTTTCATTCATTTTACTTCTAATCTTTATTATTTCCTTCCTTCCGGTTGCTTTGAGTTTAATTTGCTCTTCCTTTTCCCATGTCTTGAAGTAGAAAACTGGGTTATTGATTTGAAGTCTTTTTTTTTTCTTGTTTAATATAGATGATTATGGACATTAATTTCCCTCTAAGCACTACTTTTCCCTGAATGCCATAAGTTTCAGTATGCTGTATTTTCATTTTCATTTATCTCAAAGTAGTTTCTAATTTTCCTTGTGATTTCTTCTTTAATCTAGGTTTATTAGGATTATGTTGTGTATCTTCAATATATTGGTGAATTTTCCAAATAACTTCCTGCTATTGATATCTAATTTCACTCCATTATGATTGGCAAACATACTCTGCATGAGGCCCATCCTTTTAAATTTATTGAGGCTTATTTTATGGCCTTGTATATTCTGCTGTGAACTGGTCCATTTTAACCAGGGGTTAAATGCAGGGCTGATATGGAGATGTAGAGTACTTTCTCAGCTCCAAGTTCTTCGTTTAAAACAAGATTCAATCACTAATCCTTCCTCCATGTCCTTCTGAAGAGGGCATGTGATTCACCATTACCATTTGATTTCAGGATTGAAAACAAACGTCCAGGAAGTCTTCTTTCCACTTCAATTTTTCTGCCTTTTTAGAAGCATAGAGACAGCACTTAATTATCCACAAGGACATTTTTCATTTTGTGGTCTATCCGAAGTAGTCTATAACTTTCAGTCCTTCTGCCATCCCTTCTAGACTGAGGCTGTTGTTGTAAGCCAGAACAGAAGAAAGGGGATTTTGAATATCTGAACATGGTGGTTTATTAGCCTGTTACCAAAGCTGTAGGGACTCCAGTAAGTATGAAACCTATATTCGACCAATGTTCTCAGCCTCCTTGAAGGCCAAATCAAATCAGCTATAGAAAATGGCTATCAGGACGCTTGGGTGGCTCAGTGGCTTAAGCCGCTGCCTTTGGCTCGGGTCATGATCTCAGGGTCCTGGGATCGAGTCCCGCATCGGGCTCTCTGTTCAGCAGGGAGCCTGCTTCCCTCTCTCTCTCTGCCTGCCTCTCAGTCTACTTGTGATCTCTCTCTGTAAAATGAATAAATAAAATCTTTAAAAAAAAAAAAAAGAAAGAAAATGGCTATCAGGGGGCGCCTGGGTGGCTCAGTGGGTTAAAGCCTCTGCCTTTGGCTCAGGTCATGATCCCAGGGTCCTGGGATCAAGCTCCACATCGGGCTCTCTGCTCGGCAGGGAGCCTGCTTCCCCCTCTCTCTCTGCCTATCTCTCTTGCCTACTTGTGATCTCTGTCTGTCAAATAAATAAATAAAATCTTTAAAAAATATAAAAAATAAAAAATAAAAATAAAATGGCTATCAGGACACCTAAAAAAAGTAGCCAGTCTAAATGTGTAGAGCACAATGGCTGAGTATGAGGGGCTGGATAAAGTCAAATGTGACACTTAAATTGTCCATTGGTATCATTTATGCCATTTTTTTTTTTTAAAGCTGGCTATTCCTCAAAAAGTAAGTTCTGGAACTAATTTCCTATCTTAAATGGTGTTCAATATTGCCTTTTGTCAGCGAAACCATTCTCACTTGTAGATTTATAAGATATTGCAAATAAACATCAAAGAAATAAAAATATTATGATCCACTAGGATGTGGGTTTCAAGACAAAAGGGAAAAAAGACTTGATCTATTTCATGATTCTAAATTCTCATACTTGTGCCATACACATATGTATAAGTTTATAAAGCTGTACAATAATAAAATCACAGACTTTCACAGTAGGTAAGTTTAAGATTGAAACACAGGAGAATCATTTCTTATGAGATTTTTTGAGTTCTTATATGAACGCTCTTAAAATCCAGCCATGGAATATCCTGTCTCTAAGTAATAAAATTGGGTGCGCTAGCTGCAGCAATATAAAGATGGCCAAGGACCAACATGGAATGGTGAATCACTTTAGGCATTTGGTCATGGTGCCAAAGACCAGGCTCTCGGACCTAGACTGTACATCTAATTATCTTTCAGTAAATCAAGCTAGTAAAGGCAGTGAATCTCATGCTGAGAAAAGATAGAATCCCAAACTCAATGGGGCCTAATTCTACTGGGAGTTTGGAGAACGAATGACTTTGAGGGAATTGTTTTGTTCAACCTGGAATGAGTCATCTGCAGATGTGCCCATTTCATATTATATTCATTAATACCTCTGTTTTAAAGTGTTCTCTTTTTTGTACAAATGATGTTTCTAGCATAACCGAAATGTATATAATCTAGAAATAACTTCCATCTGCTAATACTTATTATGCAATATGGAGATGGCTTTTAAGAGCTTACTGTCGATATCTATAGGGACACTACATGGATAGATGTTTATGGCCACATGTGTCTCACATTTAACCATAAAATGGATACCAACATCCATCCGGCACAGAGTGATTTGAAATACAACATTTAATTCCCAAATGTTAGATTTGATCAGAAAAATATTAGACGTTTCTGGTTGGAGAAGAATTTACCAAATGATGTTTTAAGGCTATTGTAATTAAAATTGATCTTCAGTTCAATTAAAGCTCCCAACAACAGTGATGATGATGAACAAGGTACACAGCCATGGACTGCCCTATAAGAAAAGACAGCTCTTGTCCCCAGCTTCCAGGAACTACTGTGATCATGGTTTCTGAGTATCACACATGCGTGTGCGCACACACACACACACACACACGCACACACACAGGTACACACCAGCATCCCATTGTTGACTCTGAAGTCTTCCTTATTGGCTGGAGACAGAAAAAGAACAGAAACATAGCAGCTTTGAAAAGACTGTGGCTCTGAGGTTAAAAGCTCATCTGTACCTAACCACCGCTCTAGCTTGTTCATTCACTTCTTCATCTGTTACTCATTTTTGCATGCCTTCTACAATTTCACCCACTCAACTTTTTCAGTCTCATCTCTCGCTTCTCACACAGTCCAGCCAAGCTGTTTCCTGAGTATTTTCCATTTTTCCATGCCCCTATGCTCGTATATATGCCACTTTTTTCTCTAGCTGGAATACTTTTATCTCTCCTTCCACTTACTGCTTCCCCTTAGCCTCCACATATCCAAAACTACCCATGCTTTCCAGCCCCAGTTTAAATGCTTCTTGCTCCATGAAGTCTTCCATGATCTTAAAACACTCCTACCCATGCGAAAGTGATCACTCCCTCCTCAAAACTTCCTGTTTTGCTGTACTTAGTTGAGGCAGTGTGACAGTAGATAAGAGCATAGCCACTGATGTATTTTGTAGCTCTGGACAAGAAGAGTCTTGTAATCTCAGGCTCTCTGTTGGTAAAATGGACATAATAATACCTGCCTTGTAGGATTCTTAGAAGGATTCAAGGAGATAGTGTATCTAAGAACCCCCTTAGGAGATGATCCATCAGTGTAGCTGCCCTCGGGAGCAGGGACCACGTCCTGTCAGCATTGAGCATTGTGCCTGACCCAGAGTGGGTACTGTGTCAATGTTTGTGCAGTGAATAGTCACCCATTTAGTAATGGTAATGTGGTGGAGAGGAAGCACAGACTTTCCAGCCATCTGGGAGGTGATCTGCCATGTCTATCACTTGCATTCCAGTGGCTTCCTTTTTAGCCTATAAAAGGGAGCTGCCCTTTGTGGATTGCAGCAACTTTCTCTCTTCCTAAATTGGGGTTCAGGTTGGGCAACAAAAACTGGGTACTTAGTGCTTCATTTTAGCCTCCTGGTTATTGTCAGAGCATTTTTCTTCTGTGTAGGGCTTGGAGCTCATCCTTTGCCTAAAGCCTGAATTCCTTCAGAGTTTGCATTGTTATACTTTGAACCAATTTCAACCGGATTGGTAGTTTATCCTTGGCCAATGTGACTTCCTTTTCTCTCACAATCTCTTTGAAAGATTCCATAAAGTTTTTGGTACCTTCAAAGGATCCTGAGTTGTTTTATGTGTAAATAAATAAGAACTGCTTTGATTTTTCCCAGACTGCCCCTCTGGTAAAGTCAAGAGGAAAACATGTGTTATAAATGGGCCCTAGTTTTTATTTGTTGGATTTGGGCCTCTCTGCAATCCCTTTTTGGCAGATACACAGAGTAGGTTGAATTCCAAGTGGACTTTCAATTAAACTGCATTTCTATATTTCCTTTAGAAGAGTACCTACTTGGGGAAAGGGGAAAGAATCTTTAGGGCAAAAGACACTGGTCAATACCTTTTGACTACATTTTCAGGAGATAAAGGCAAGGATTGATTCAAACATAAGTCAGAGAACTCAACTAACTGGAAGGTCTCTGCTATGGATCATTGGTCTGACTGCCAAGGAGAATGTGAGTCTGCTCCTTCCCAGGCAAAATGTGCAACTCTCTACTGTGTTCTCAGAATTGCAGGATGCTGTCCCAGTGGGGTGTGATTTGAGCACACCCAGACATTTGGCTGTAATTTTTAAGTGTTCAGGGCATTTAGTCTGTGTTTTTCACTTTTCTTGGAGCCATGGGAAAGGTCTAGTGGGTGAGACAGACTGGACATGCAACACTGTGTCTCGGTGCCATATGCATCCCCCTCACTCACGATCACACCAGGATGGGAAAAACAGGGTTCACCTGGGAAACTCAGCCTTCTGGGCCGCCTGGGTGGCTCAGTCGGTTAAGCATCTGTCTTCGTCTCAGGTCATGATCCCTGGGTCCTGGGATCAAGTCCCGAGTCAGAGTCCCTGCTCTGCAGGGAGCCTGCTTTTCCCTCTGCCTGCAGCTCTCCCTGTTTGTGCGCTCTCTCTCTCTCTCTCTCTGTCAAATAAGTAAAATCTTAAGAAAGAAAAAAAAGAAAGAGAGAAAGGAAGAAAGGAGGAAAGCAAGCAGGGAGGGAGGAGAGAAAGAAAGAAAGAAAGAAAGAAAGAAAGAAAGAAAGAAAGAGGAAACTCAAGAGTTCTGCCCATGGCCTTGTGTGCAGTAAGAATTCACAAAGTATTTGACCAAATGGAAAGTACTTGCCAGACAAGGAAACTTTCCTTACATCCTTCTGTTGACATCAGTGTTGGAGTAGTGTTGGGGAAATACTCATTGGCCTTCCTCTGCCTTTCTGACTCGAGACAATTCCTGCTTAGGAGTCACTGAGGTTGGAAAGTAGGTGAAGGCAAGGGGAAGATTCCATTTTTAGTTTTATTCTATCTTCCCTGTCTCTACTTGGGAGCAATTGGCATCTGGGCACACTTTAAGATTTTGCGGTTTGTTAATCATTCATTAGCTTGAACAAATCTTTTTCTCTGGCTTGGAAGCCAGGGTTGAGCCAGATCACAGGGTACAGTGGAATTGCCTCCTTGGACTCTGTGTGTCTGGCGTGGGAGGGGAGGTGAAGTTGAAGAGATGTGGCCCACTCTGTAGGAGGAAGAGATCTGAGACCATGTTTTGGCCTAGAGTCAGCTCACCTTCCCCAGCATAAATGAACTGGTGAATATTTTACTTGCACGGGACACCTGTAGCTATCCGTGTATGTTACATTCAATCTGTTACTCCACGTGGTCTTGGTAGGTTTCTTCGGTTAGTTGCAGCACAGCTGAGGATTTCGAAAGTAGCAGTACCAGTCCATGTATAATTTCTGTATCACCACCATGTTGGGAGTATTATTTTTAATTATTATTATTATCATTATCATTCAAAATTGGAAAGCCCAAACAAGCCCCAGTGCCATGTGCAGTGAACTGAAGTGCCTGCGTATAGGTCAGGCTTCATGTGTCCTCTCCGTAGAAGGGTCACTCTGCTGGTGTCTGGGAGTAGGTAACAATTCCAGAACTATACACCTGAATCCATCACTCCCTCTCCTGGCACCTGTACTCTAGACAAATGGCCCATCCATCTTACTAGAAGACACAATGTTATCCAAGAAGTTGGCAGCCTTCAGAAGAATCCACTGGGCCAGCATTGCACATTGGGAGTGTTCTGACAGAGTCTGGTAAGCTCTTTGTGATTAAAAAGAAAGCTTTGTGGCTGGTCCAGTTGTGGGCCTGCTTTGTTTGGAAAAATTAAACACTCTTCCAGTTTTGATCAACAAGTATTTATTGAGATGCCGCTGATAGCAGGTCTTCTGTGAGTATCTTAGCATCAGTGCTGTCATTTAACACCCTCAGCAGCCTTGAGGGGCAGGTCCTCATGCTCACTTGAGAGATGACAGAATCAGGGCTAACAGAAATAAAGTGACTTTCCCAGCATCTTACTGTCAGCGAGGGGTAGAGCTTGGATTTGCATTGAGATCGCTATCTTCCTTACACTCTCAGGAATTCTTTTTCCTTCTTACCTCAAATCATTTCATGGCTCAGCTCAACCAAAAAGCATAAATCTGTTAAGGGCTCCAGAGTTACAAGTCCCTTGGGGATGAGCTATTTAACCAGCATTCATGGTGACCTTCCACGTTTCCCAAGTTCCTCCCTGGTTCATTGCATTCAGAGGGTATGAGTGTCAAGGCCCTACTGATGGTGCGGGAGGCTTCCCTCATCACCATTAACTTGGGAAGGTGGAAGGCATGAAGAGAAGGTGCTCAGAGGGAGGGAATTCAGTTCAGCCTGGCCTTTCAGCTCAACTCTCAGATTTATACTGAGTACCTTCTTTGCGCCTAGCACAGTGAGGATAAAGAAGCTAGGTATGGCAGTGCCTGCTCTTTACGGGGAAGGAAGGCCCAAAAGAATCCAAGAGTTTGTATTTAATCCTACAAACAGCAGTGAGGCACTAGGGACTTCAGAGCAGTGATCTGACAGCTCCTAAGGTCTGCTTTTATTTGTCCCTACAAGGCTACTGTCGGGGGTCAGGAGCGGAACATGGGGTCTAGCTGAGAAGAACATGGGGCAGTGGGTGCTGGAAAGCCTGACTATTCTATAGCAGGGTATTAAAGAAGGGACAGTTTCTGCATCTTTGCCTAGCACCGCCCATACATGTGAAATCCCACAGTTTAATGGAAAGGATATAAACCATCTGCGGCAACATATTTGTTGAAAAAGGAGACATCAGCATGAAGACTTAGCAACTTTGAACCAGTCGAAAGAAGAGCATCTGGCTGATATTTTCATAGTGGTTCTATTGGTTGTTCATCTGCCATTCTTCTTGTGGTTTGGGTTATTAGCATATTTGTGTTGGATCTGCCAAACGAAGCACCAAGAGGAAAAAGAGTTTGTAAATTGTTACCTTAGAAAGATGAAAATCAGTACCAGAATTAAAGGTCCCTAGAGCTTGAACCCACTGACATGCACAGTTAAGGACCTATGATTTTGAAAGGCCTTTTACACCTTGAGGGCCTAGGGAGGTTGGGACTCTTCCATCCCTGTCCACCTTTTCATGGAATGCCTACATTTATTAGATGCCTACTGCATGCCAGATACCATGCTGAAAGCTTTTGCATCTCCTCACAGCAACCCTGTTTTACAGATGAGGTAACTAGGGCTCAGAGAAGTTACATCACTTGCCAGAAACCAGAGTTGAGATGTAGTAAAGCTGGTATCGGCGGCTATGTCATCCAGCTCCTGGGCTGGGATCTTTATTGGTAAACACTCTACTTCCCTCTCAGGTCTATTTTGTACTCTTGGACGGTGCACTGTATGATGTGAAGCCCTGGAAAGGCATGAGATTCTCTGGTTTGCCCATGGCTGTCTGTTGCCACTTCAACAAAACCCAGGGCTTTGGGAAGGCCATGTTGAGAGAAGCGGGTACTGGTTGGGCAGCGCCAGCCCAGGAAGGTTGCTCCAATCA